>NC_053389.1:80032396-80756483 GCF_905171765.1 Bufo bufo
TGACCAGCTAAAACAGTGCAGATTTGGTTGAATAGAGATGTGAGACCTGTTTTTTTTGGCGCTGTGTGACAGGTATAGGTTTAATCACAGAATCACAGTTCTATCAGCACGCTAGCGTGTGTCTTAGGTTTTTCTGAATGACACTATCAATACCTTCAATGTAAGATTTTATTTTTGGGATAGATTTCAAGTAGGCCTTAAATGCCAGAAACTAGTTATTTTGAGAATGGCAAATTTGGCAATGCTTTTTCAACCCAGAACAAAAAGTGTGCTTTTACGGTCAATACAAATAACTTGACCAGCTAAAACAGTACAGATTTGGTTGAATAGAAATGTCAGGTCTATTTTTTAGGCGCTGGGTGACAGGCTCAACTTGCCCCTGATGTAATATATGGCCAAAAAATAACCACACTGTTGATGGTTAAATGCACTTGGGTGACACAGGCTCAGCCTGCAGCTGATGTAGTATATGGCCAAAAAATAATCAGACTGTTGATGGTTAAATGCACTTGGGTGACACAGGCTCAGCCTGCAGCTGATGTAGGATATAGCACAAAATAACCACACTATCGATGGTTAAATACACTTGGGTGACACAGGCTCAGCCTGCAGCTGATGTAGTATATGGCCAAAAAATAACCAGACTGTTGATGGTTAAATGCACTTCGGTGACACAGGCTCAGCCTGCAGCTGATGTAGGATATAGCACAAAATAACCACACTATCGATGGTTAAATACACTTGGTGATAGCTCGTGCTGGCGCTCCACAAGTCACAAAATGGCCGCCGATCACCCCAGAAAAAAAGTGATCTAAAAACGCTCTGGGCAGCCTCAAAAAAGTGAGCAAGTCAATAATAGCACTTCAATGATCCACAGCTGCAGATCGATCACAGAATGAATTCTTTTGGAGGAGTTAATCTGCCTAATCTCGCCCTAACGTCGCAGCTGCAACCTCTCCCTATACTGATCATAGCAGAGTGACGTGCGGCGCTACGTGACTCCAGCTTAAATAGAGGTTGGGTCACATGGTGCACTGGCCAATCACAGCCATGCCAATAGTAGGCATGGCTGTGATGGCCTCTTGGGCCAAGTAGTATGACGCTTGTTGATTGGCTGCTTTGCAGCCTTTCAAAAAGCACCAAGAAAGCACCGAACACCGAACCTGAACCCGGACTTTTACGAAAATGTTCGGGTTCGGGTTCGGGTCCGTGTCACGGACACCCCAAAATTCGGTACGAACCCGAACTATACAGTTCGGGTTCGCTCATCCCTACACTCTATAGCTGCTTTTAAGTTGCTTGTTTTATTTCATTATATATCTTTTTTCATTTTTATATCCATCCAAAAATAAGCCACTGGCCAACGTTTCGGTCTAGTCTTAGACCTTGTTCACGGCCTAATATATGAATAAGTAAATGTTTTAAATTAATGTTTAAATATATACAACAATAGAAAATGGTTCTTTGTCAAATAACATAATATAGTTGACAATGTATTGAAAATTATATCATTATTGGGAAGAAAATCTCTATCATATACAAGAGAATACAAAAACGGACCAAAATCATATAAGCATATGTATCTTCAAGTGATCTATCAATAACATAGTATGGCACAGGGTGAGAGCAGTAGTCTAAAATGGGACGCTGTGATAGGGATATCCAGATAGCGGTGACGTAGGGTATCTGTGGAATCCAAACAGTATAATATTAGGTAGAGACTAAGAAAGTATTCTAATCATGTAGGTGATACAAATAATGGAGTTCAGACCACTTAGATATTATGCCGATAGGCTTGGATATAGATATAATGCCAGATAAAGGTAACATAAACACAGATATTGGCAGGATACTTAGTCATCAATTATAGGAGCGCACATACCTTAGTCTGCATAGTAAGGAGTCTCTGGGATGGTGTAGGGACGCTAATAGTCTGTGCGATTTATAAAGGTAGCGAGGAGAGGCGTGGAGAGGCGTGTCTAGCGCCAGTTAACTGGCGTCATAAGCGTGCGCATATGTAGAGTGAATCACTAGTGTTCACCCATACCACGTCAGGTGACTGGCGTCACAAGCAGACGCATGTGCAGAGCGACTTGGTAATCTCAGGGGCGGAGAGTAGCTCGCGCCGGATGAAATGTGTGCGGGCGCATGCGCAGTAGAGAACGCTGATCTAGAAAGGGAACTGGTAGAACGTAGACACATACAGTATTAGGAGATGTGCGCATGCGCAATGGCAATCACGATTCTAATAGAAGGAATAGAACGGCATAGAGGACATAAAGTCAGCATTAATCACATGGAGATTGCTCATATTAGGACCAAGTCGCTATCTATTTGTTAGATATAGGAATAAATGTTAAAACTTGGATATTAGCTAGTCTAAGGTAATGAGTAGATATACCTCTATGTATCCTTACATATATATCGATATAACACTATAATATATTACTATAATATATTATGGCAGTGGCATGATACTACCTGTGTGACAGTGGAAGCATATCTCATATTTATCTCACATATACACAATATGTTAAACAATGAATTGTAATGGAGGAAGGAATAGATTGCTAGCATGTAGACAGTGTCGGACTGGGGTGCCTAGGGCCCACCAGTGGAATTGATTTTGGGGGCCCACCCTAGAGCTGGAGATATAACTTGTTCATTTTTCAGTCTCGCACACATGAATGTATGCATTTTAGCCCACAATACAGTAACAGTATGCTAAACAGAACAGTATTGTGCACTGCACTATATCAAATAGTTTCTCTTTAAAGGGAGTCTGTCATCACAGTTTCACCTTTTTAACCCTTCCCATAGCTTTCGAGCAGCATTACAGTTGATAAAAACGTTACCTTTATAAGCAATCGTGGACTTATAAAACTGGCAAATCATCTTAGTAGGATATGCAAATGAGGGCTCGCAAGTGCCCATGGGCCGCGTCAACCTCGTAGGTGCCCAGGCAGCTCTGCCTTATCGTCGCTTCCCCCCGCCCAGTCTTTCCCTCTGCCAGCCCATCTTCTTACTTCTTCTTTCGCCGAGATCCTGCGCACTGAGTCCGTTAGCCGGCGCATGCGCATTAATTACTGTGATGCCATACCAGGAATGGAATGCGCCGGCCGATGGACTCAGTGCGCAGGCGCGGGATCTCGGCGAAAGAAGAAGTAAGAAGATGGGCGGGCAGAGGGAAAGACTGGGCGGGGGTAAGCGACGATAAGGCAGAGCTGCCTGGGCACCTACGAGGTTGACGCCGTGCCTGGGCACTTGCGAGCCCTCATTTGCATATCCTACTAAGATGATTTTTGCCAGTTTTATAAGTCCACGATTGCTTATAAAGGTAACGTTTTTATCAACTGTAATGCTGCTAGAAAGCTATGGGAAGGGTTAAAAAGGTGAAACTGTGATGACAGACTCCCTTTAAGCAACTCATTTAGTTGATAACTGTATCTGTTATTTGCAGTCAGTAGTGTGGACAGCGGTCACACGTGGACCTTCCATGTCCTAGATGAACCACCCAGTCCCCCAGCCTAAACAATATCCAAAGTGAAGGAAATGTTTCCTGCATATTCAGAAGGATAAGTTTATTGAAGTGCTGGCAGTAGTGCCCCGGCCTCCTCACAGCTCAGCTCAGCGCCGTACATTGTATAGCGGCTGTGCTTGGTATCGCGCTCGGCCCCTTTCACCTCTATGGGGCTGAGCTGCTCCTGGGCCACTTGATCAATGAACGTGACGTCACATGGCCCACAAAAATCACAGAGAAGGGCACAGGGCTCACAGGAGCCCCGCTGCCTTCTCAAACAGCTGATCGGCAGTGGTCCCAGGTAGGGATCGACCGATTATCGGATTTACCGATATTATCGGCCGATATTCAGGATTTTCAAAGTTATCGGTATCAGCATCTAACCTTGCCGATATGCCGATAACGAATCTCGAACATGGATCGCGCTGCTATCAACGCGATCAATGTTCCCTCAGCAGCACAGGGGAGAAGGAAGCGGTTCCCTCCCCCCTGTGCCGCTGCTGCCACCAGTGAGAGGCAAGAGGGGAGGAGGAGGGGAGGCGCTGTGGCCATTGCGCCACCAATGATGTTAACTCAGTTATTAATTCAAATATAGGAGGCGGGTGAATCATATAGCTGCACCTGAGGGGTTAACTGTTGCGGATCGCAGCTACCCCTCATAGAGGTCAGGTGTCGCTATATTTGAATTAATGGGCAAGTTATCTTCATTGGTGGCAGCTTCTGATCAGAGCCCAAGCAGTGTAATTGCGGGGCTCTGATCGGTTACCATGGCAGCCAGGACGCTACTGACGCCCTGGCTGCCATAGTCAGCTCCCTGCTGCCATGTGTACTATGCACAGGGCAGCAGGGAGAGTGCGACGTCCTATTCACCCTGATAGAGCTCTATTAGGGTGAATAGGACAAGGGATCCAGGTTCTAGCCCCTAAGGGGGAAATAGTTATTAAATTAAAAAAAACACCAAAATATTAAGTATAAATATTTAATCTTAGATATATAATGGCATCTCTTCGTTTAACAACAGATTTGTGTAGGAATTTTTAAAAAAAAATTCAAAAATGAAAATGCACAAAATATTGGTATAAATTATCGGCTATCAGCCTGAAAGTTCACAGGTTATCAGCTCTAAAAAAAATCAATATCGGTCGATCCCTAGTCCCGGGTATTAGACCCCCACCAATCAGATACTGATAACCTATCCACAGTCATATGTAACTGATATCAGCCGCTCCTCTTATAACGCTCTAGTACTGATATAACCTCCAGAGACATTACATCACATGTGACTGATATCTGCCGCTCCTCTTATAACGCTCCAGCACTGATATAACCTCCAGAGACATTACATCACATGTGACTGATATCAGCCGCTCCTCTTATAACGCTCCAGCACTGATATAAGCTCCAGAGACATTACATCATATGTGACTGATATCAGCCGCTCCTCTTATAACGCTCCAGCACTGATATAACCTCCAGAGATATTACATCACATGTGACTGATATCAGCCGCTCCTCTTATAACACTCCAGCACTGATATAACCTCCAGAGATATTACATCATATGTGACTGATATCAGCTGCTCCTCTTATATCGCTCCAGCACTGATATAACCTCCAGAGACATTACATCACATGTGACTGATATCAGCCGCTCCTCTTATAACGCTCCAGCACTGATATAACCTCCAGAGACATTACATCATATGTGACTGATATCAGCCGCTCCTCTTATAACGCTCCAGCACTGATATAACCTCCAGAGACATTACATCACATGTGACTGATATCAGCCGCTCCTCTTATAACGCTCCAGCGCTGATATAACCTCCAGAGACATTACATCACATGTGACTGATATCAGCCGCTCCTCTTATAACACTCTAGTACTGATATACCGTATTTTTCGCCCTATAAGATGCACCGGCCCATAAGACGCACCTAGGTTTTTGGGGAGGAAAATAAGAAAAAAAATATTTTTAACCAAAAGGTGTGCTTTTGGTGGGTTTGGAACTAATGGTGGTCTGTGGATGGCACTATTACTGGGGATCTGTGAAGGACACTGTTATGGGGGGGGATCTGGGGATGGCGCACTGTTATGGGGGATCTGTGGATGACGCACTGTTAGGCCTCATGCACACGACCGTTGTTTTATTCTGTGTCCGTTGTTCCGTTTTCGTGATTTTCTGCGGACCCATTGACTTTCAATGGGTTTGTTGAAAACTCGGCTAATGCACCGTTTGTCATCCGCGTCCGTGATCCCTGGTTCCAGTCCGTCAAAAAAATATAACCTGTCCTATTTTTTCCACGGAAAACGATTTGCGGATCCATTCAAGTCAATGGGACCGTGAAAAAACGCGGAGGCACACAAGATTGTCATCCGCGTCCGCGTCTGTTTTTTCCCTATCATTTGCATGGCAAACTTGACTTAGATTTTTTTTTACTTTCCTTCATGTCTGGTGATCCTCCAAAAATAAATGAAGACACACGGAAACAAAAACGGAAACGGATCACGGAACAATGGAACCCCATTTTGCGGAACGGAACACAACAACGGTCGTGTGCATGAGGCCTTATGGGGGATCTGTGGATGACGCACTGTTATGGGGGGGATCTGTGGATGACGCACTGCTATGGGGGGGATCTGTGGATGACGCACTGTTATGGGGGGGGATCTGTGGATGACGCACTGCTATGGGGGGGGATCTGTGGATGACGCACTGTTATGGGGGCATCTGTGACGGACACTGTTATTGGGGGGTATCTGTGGATGGCACTGTTATGGAGGGGGATCTGTGGATGGCACTGTTATGGAGGGGGATCTGTGGATGGCACTGTTATGGAGAGGGATCTGCGGATGGCACTGTTATGGAGGGGGATCTGCGGGTGGCACTGTTATGGAGGGGGATCTGCGGGTGGCACTGTTATGGAGAGGGATCTGCGGATGGCACTGTTATGGAGGGGGATCTGTGGGATGGCACTGTTATGGAGGGGGATCTGTGGATAGCACTGTTATGGAGAGGGGGATCTGTGGATGGCACTGTTATGGAGGGGGATCTGCGGGTGGCACTGTTATGGAGGGGGATCTGCGGGTGGCACTGTTATGGAGGGGGATCTGCGGGTGGCACTGTTATGGAGGGGGATCTGCGGGTGGCACTGTTATGGAGGGGGATCTGCGGGTGGCACTGTTATGGAGGGGGATCTGCGGGTGGCACTGTTATGGAGGGGGATCTGCGGGTGGCACTGTTATGGAGAGGGATCTGTGGATGGCACTGTTATGGAGGGGGATCTGTGGGATGGCACTGTTATGGAGGGGGATCTGTGGATGGCACTGTTATGGAGGGGGATCTGTGGGATGGCACTGTTATGGAGGGGGATCTGTGGATGGCACTGTTATGGAGGGGGATCTGTGGGATGGCACTGTTATGGAGGGGGATCTGTGGATGGCACTGTTATGGAGGGGGATCTGTGGATGGCACTGTTATGGAGAGGGGGATCTGTGGGTGGCGCTGTTATGGAGAGGGGGATCTGTGGAGGGCACTGTTGTGGAGGGGGATCTGTGGATGGCACTGTTATGGGGGGATCTGTGGATGGCACTGTTATGGAGGGGGATCTGTGGATGGCACTGTTATGGAGAGGGATCTGTGGATGGCACTGTTATGGAGGGGGATCTGCGGGTGGCACTGTTATGGAGGGGGATCTGCGGGTGGCACTGTTATGGAGGGGGATCTGCGGGTGGCACTGTTATGGAGGGGGATCTGCGGGTGGCACTGTTATGGAGGGGGATCTGTGGGTGGCACTGTTATGGAGGGGGATCTATGACGGACACTGTTATGGAGGGGGATCTGTGGGTGGCACTGTTATGGAGGGGGATCTGTGGGTGGCACTGTTATGGAGGGGGATCTGTGGGTGGCACTGTTATGGAGGGGGATCTGTGGGTGGCACTGTTATGGAGGGGGATCTATGACGGACACTGTTATGGAGGGGGATCTGTGGATGGTACTGTTATGGAGGGGGATCTGTGGGTGGCACTGTTATGGAGGGGGATCTGCGGGTGGCACTGTTATGGAGGGGGATCTGCGGGTGGCACTGTTATGGAGGGGGATCTGCGGGTGGCACTGTTATGGAGGGGGATCTGCGGGTGGCACTGTTATGGAGGGGGATCTGCGGGTGGCACTGTTATGGAGGGGGATCTGCGGGTGGCACTGTTATGGAGGGGGATCTGCGGGTGGCACTGTTATGGAGGGGGATCTGCGGGTGGCACTGTTATGGAGGGGGATCTGCGGGTGGCACTGTTATGGAGGGGGCTCTGCGGGTGGCACTGTTATGGAGGGGGATCTGCGGGTGGCACTGTTATGGAGGGGGACCTGCGGGTGGCACTGTTATATATGTGCCATCAAAGACCCCCCACCCCATAACAGTGCCACCCGCAGATCCCCCTCCATAACAGTGCCACCCGCAGAGCCCCCTCCATAACAGTGCCACCCGCAGATCCCCCTCCATAACAGTGCCACCCGCGGAGCCCCCTCCATAACAGTGCCATCCACAGACCCCCCCACCCCTTAACAGTGCCATCCACAGACCCCCCCACCCCTTAACAGTGCCATCCACAGATGTCCCCCATAAAACTGTCATCCACAGATCCCCCCCCCCCCCACCGCTCCAGTATACAAATATAAAATGTCTCATTCAATTAAAAGTGATTAAACATGCCCCCTCACTCCTAATATTACTGTACACCCTAACAGCTTCTGTACAACGCAGGCAGGCCGGGCGGCCAGCGCGTCACTCACTGACGTCACGTGCCTGCGCCGCCTGCTTGATTCATAAAGTAGGCGGCGCAGGCACGTGACATCAGGGAGTTATGCTGCCGCCCGCCCGGCTGTTAGGGTGTATGGTAATATTAAAAGTGTGTGTGTGGGGGGGGGGGGGGGGGGCTGTTTAATCACTTTTAGTTGAATGAGACATTTTATATTTGAATATTGCAGCACCGGAGCGGCGGGGCCGGAGTACAGTGACTGCACCCAGTCCCTCCCCGCTCTCGCATACATCGCAGCCTGTAAAAATGTCAGCATTCCCCCCCTAAGACGCAGGGGCATTTTCCCATTTTTTGGGGGAAAAAAGTGCGTTTTATAGGGCGAAAAATACGGTAACCTCCAGAGACATTACATCATATGTGACTGATATCAGCCGCTCCTCTTATAATGCTCCAACGCTGATATAACCTCCAGAGACATTACATCCTATGTGACTGATATCAGCCGCTCCTCTTATATCGCTCCAGTACTGATATAACCTCCAGAGACATTACATCACATGTGACTGATATCAGCCGCTCCTCTTATATCGCTCCAGTACTGATATAACCTCCAGAGACATTACATCACATGTGACTGATATCAGCCGCTCCTCTTATAACGCTCCAGCACTGATATAACCTCCAGAGACATTACATCACATGTGACTGATATCAGCCGCTCCTCTTATAACGCTCCAGCGCTGATATAACCTCCAGAGACATTACATCACATGTGACTGATATCAGCCGCTCCTCTTATAACGCTCCAGCGCTGATATAACCTCCAGAGACATTACATCACATGTGACTGATATCAGCCGCTCCTCTTATAACGCTCCAGCGCTGATATAACCTCCAGAGCAGGGGCGTACATACAGGGGTCGCGGCTGGGCCCGGCACTCCAGGGGGCCCGGCCGCCTGTGGACCCCTGGCCCCGCCCTGCAGTAGTGCTGTGCCCGCCTGTATAAGGGCTGTTTCACACGTGTGTGAGTGTGAACCTCCGCTCTGGACATAGCGACATAAAGCTGTCAGTATGATTCTGTAGAAATAAGGTCAAGCAGAGGCACACAGCATTATAAATCATGATGATGCCGTGCGCTCCTGCAAGTCCAGAGCGGAGGATCTCACTCACACACGGAGCGTGATTCCCTCAATGGACTCGCTCGTGTGAAACAGCCTTAATCCGGGCGGCCGACCCAGGGCCCGCCACCCAGTGTTGCGTTTCTGCGCTGCAGTGCCAGCCCTACCCTCCTTGAGTGAGAGTCTCCTCCCCCTGATTCTCCTCCCTGTGCGGGTGCGGCGTGCCTAGTCATTTCCTGTTGGGCGGCCGCACCGGACACAATGTTTCCCTAGGCTGCGCAGGCGCACAACAACGCCGAGACGCAGCAGGAAGAAGGCACCGGAGAGCGTGAAGAAGCTGGTGCCGGTTCGGAAGTGAAGATAAGATTTATAAAAAAAAAAAAAAAAAAAAGGTCTTCATAATTGCTCAGCACATTTATGGTGAGTGAGTTCAGAGTAGACTCAGAGTAGGGTCTGATGGGGGCTTTATAACTAGCTCTGCTATATTTCTGTAGCCTGCAACCTCTGACTGCCCAGTTGGGCTGAAACTACTACACCCAGCATGTTCTGGCAGTAATAGTAAATGGATATTGGTGCAATTCTGAGCTACTAGTCTATATAATATTATATTGTATTATATTGTATTATATAGACTAGTAGCTCAGAATTGCACCAATATCCATTTCCTATTCCTGCCAGAACATGCTGGGTGTAGTAGTTTCAGCCCAACTGGGCAGTCGGAGGTTGCAGGCTACAGAAATATAGCAGAGTTAGGCTACTTTCACACTGGCGCTTCTGGGTCCGCCTGTGAGATCCGTTCAGGGCTCAGCGGTCCAAAACGGATCAGTTCAGCCCCAATGCATTCTGAATGGATAAGGATCCGCTCAGAATGCGTCAGTTTGCCTCCGTTCAGCCTCCATTCTGCTCCGGAGGCCGACACCAAAACGCTGCTTGCAGCCAAACGGATCTGTTCTGAACGGACACAATCGTTTGCATTATAGGTGCGGATCCGTCTGTGCAGATTCGTTTGGTGTCCGCCTGACAATGCGGAGCCAAACGGATCCGTCCTGTCTTACAATGTAAGTCAATGAGGACGGATTCGTTTTCACTGACACAATATGGTGCAATTGAAAACGGATCCGTCCCCCATTGACGTTTAGTGTAAGTCAAAATGGATCCGTTTGCATTATCTTTTTTTTTTTTTTTCGTGGTAATGCAAACGGATCCGTTCTGAACGGATACAAGCATTTGCATTATCGGTGCTGATCCGTCTGTGCAGATACCAGACGGATCCGCACCTAACGCAGGTGTGAAAGTAGCCTAAGGCTGCATTCACACGTCTGTGGTGTGTTGCGGACCCGCAAATTGCGGGTCCGCAACACACCAGCCCGGCGCCCCCATAGAAATGCCTATTCTTGTCCGCAAGCTGCGGACAAGAATAGGACATGCTCTATCTTCTTGCGGACCCAAAATCAGGGCCGCACTCCACAATTGCGGCTGCAGACAGCACACTGTGTGCTGTCCGCATCCATTCCGTCCCCTTAGAGAATGAATGGGTCCGCACCCATTCCGCAAAATTGCGGAAAGGATGCGGACCCATTTTGCGGACGTGTGAATGGAGCCTAACTCTGCTGCTGGTGTTGGGGGGGGGCAACGACGGGGGGGGGGGCCCATGGTTCAGTTTTGCACCGGGGCCCCATGGATTGTGTGTACGCCACTGCTCCAGAGACATTACATATTATGTGGGGGTGAGGGGCTGGGAAAGTGTGAAATGCCACTGATGAGAGGGAAGAGGGGGACACTGGGAGACATAACTTCTTGCTCTGTATAAAGTATAGGTGAGATAGTTGGTGGGAAAGGTCTGTGAGGGGCTGGAACAACAGGGACACAAGATGTGCAGGGGCAGCAGCTTCAGGACTCTCCTAACTTCCCTCCCACAGTAACTTACCCCAGTGCTGCTGTGTGGAGTAGTGGGACCAGTGAGAGAAGAGAACTTTATACTGGAGGAACAGTGACTCAGAGAGAGCAGCGTCTCCATCTCCTGCTGCTGTCTCCTCTGGCCCCGCCCCCTCCTCACACATGATGGAATATCACACTGCAGAGAGGAGGGGGGGAGCTGTCTGCTCATGTCGGGTCGGTGAAGTTTACTTTGGAGAAAGGGACAAGCGCTGCAAAGTATTGTGCTGTCCCTTTCACCAAAGTAATGCTGCAGTCCAGCACCTGATAAGATAACAGCCAGGCGCCTGAAACTGAAAGTATAGTAACTGCCCTGCCCCTGCTGGTGGCTCTGGCTGCAGTATAAGCAGACAGGCAAGGGGCCCACCGGGCATTTCACCGGCTTCCCGGTGAGCCAGTCCGAGCCTGCATGTAGACATATCGATCTAGGATAATAGGAGTATAAAACACAAGAATCAAGAGATACAGAAATCAAAGTCTCTATTTAGCCCACGGGGTGCCAGGGTGTTAAGTTCGAAGATCCAATACGCCTCGCGTTGTTTTAAACGTGCTATCCTGTTTCCTCCGTGTCTTGCCGATCCTACTTGTTCAAGGATTTGGAACTTTAATTGGTTGATCTGGTGGTTAGCAGAGATGAAATGGTGTGGTACTGGTAGTTCGGTTTTTTGGCAATGGATATCCGATTTATGCTTAGAGATGCGGTCCCGTACACATTCGGTGGTTTCACCCACATATGCCAGTCCGCACGGACAACGGATTAGATAAACAACGTATGAGGATGCGCATGTGTAAAAGCCCTTTGGGTGGTATGTTTTGCCTGAATGTGGGTGAATGATCCTGTTACCTCGAATGACATTATTGCATTGGGTACAACTGAGGCATGGATAGGTTCCTGTTTTTGAAGGAGCCAATGTGGTTTGTCTTAAGGAGGGTTTCATAGGACCAATATCTGCTTTCACTAGTCTATCTCTCAGATTTTGGGGTCTTTTATAACACATGCGGACCGGAGACTGGAATTCTGGAATATCTAGATATCATTGTGTAAGAATTGGCCAATGTTTTTTTATTATAGTTTGAATTTTGGGCATGATGGGATGATATGTCACCACTAACGGGAGACGGGGAGGCGATGGGGTGGTATTGGAAGAGGAATTCGGGCGTACAGGAAGAGTCTGTTCTTGTGTAAGTAATGAACGTGGATAACCTCTGTCCTGAAATTTTTGTGACATTTCTTCTAGTCTTTGCTTGCAAAGTGTGGGGTCCTTGACTATTCTAGATACTCTTTGGAACTGTGATCGGGGTAAGGATTGTTTAGTGGTACGGGGATGGCAGCTTGAATAATGGAGGAGAGTGTTCCGGTCCGTTGGTTTGCGGTATAAGTCAGTGGTCAGTGTGCCATGGGGTGTCTTAATAACGACCGTGTCCAGGAAGCTGATAGATTGTGGATCGGTATGCGCTGTGAATTGCAGGTCAGGGTCAATGCTGTTGATGTGTAGCAGGAAGGTAGAGAATGTAGTCTGGTCACCTCTCCATATACAGAATATATTGTCGATATATCGGTGCCATGATGTTGCATGTGATTGGAATAGGTCATTAGGATAGATCCAATCTTCCTCAAACTGCGCCATAAAGGCATTAGCGTAGGGTGGCGCCACAAGAGCGCCCATCGCGGTCCCTTTCCTCTGAATGTAGAAATTGTCACCGAACATGAAAAAGTTATGTTGAAGGAAAAATTGTAATAGATGTATACAGAAGGTCTGTGCTAATGGGGAGAGTTCGGAAGTTCTCAGTAATACTGTGACAGCTTCAATTCCTTTGTCATCTGCAATTGAAGTGTATAAACTATTTACATCTAATGTCACAAGTAGACTATCTGGGGGCAGGTCTTGAAGGTTTGAAATAATAGATAGAAACTGTGATGTATCTAGTAAAAATGATCGCGTTTGTTTGATGAGCGGAGTAAGTATTTTTTCTAGGAACTTTCATAGTGTTTGACAAAGAACCATTTTCTATTATTGTATATATTTAAACATTAGTTTAAAACATTTACTTATTTATATATTAGGCCGTGAACAAGGTCTAAGACTAGACCGAAACGTTGGCCAGTGGCTTATTTTTGGATGGATATAAAAATGAAAAAAGATATATAATGAAATAAAACAAGCAACTTAAAAGCAGCTATAGAGTGCAGTGTTTTTTTTTATATAAATTATATGCACCTTTACCACTGAGCACCGCCAACTATATAAAGGAGTGCCGCTCAACCACCTTCCCTCAATATTTGACAACGTTTTGAGCTTGAGCACCCTCCAGATGACTACCTTCGCGTACGACTTTACAGCAGCGGAGAAAATTGTCTCTGAGGTCACAGTATCAAGTGACTTCTTACATGTACCTCACAACGAATACCGTACACGTGACGGAGTGAGATTTTTATGGATTTTCGGTAGAATGTAAAACACTGGAAGAATAGGATTGTTATTCAGAGGAAAAGTATAAGTGGGTTTGTCAATCGTGTTGAGTTGGAGATGGTGGTCTAGGAATGTGGTAATGTCCTTAGTCAATTGAAAAGTGGGGTTGTATTGAACTTGTTCATAGGTGGTAGTGTCAGATAGTTGTCTTTGTATTTCTTGGATATAGAATGAGGTGTCCATTATGACTATCGCACCTCCTTTGTCAGCTGGTTTAATAGTGATTGTTTTGTCTGACTGTAGAGTGTTGAGAGCAATATGCTCCTCACTTTTTAGATTGGGCGAAACATGTAAATTTCCATTTTTTAGGGCGGTGGTACTGGTTTTAATATCACGATTTATAAGGTCAATATATGCTTCAAGGCCATGATATGTTTTGGGGGGCATGTAGTTGCTTTTGTTTCTAAGGCCCATTGTTTTGATAGATAGAAGAGTGGGTGATGTGACTGTTAATGGCGTTGTAATTTGTTGTGAAAAGTGGGTCTTGAGTCTCAGGGTTCTGTAAAATCTGTTAAGTTCCTGCTCCAGAGGGAAAAGTCTTATATTGCCGTATGGGCAAAATAAGAGACCCTTGGATAAGACATTCAGTTCGGCTGGTGAGAGGGTTCGTGAGGAAATATTCACTATGAGGTTTCTACCTGTGAGCGGGTCTGGATTCCTGTCGGTTTCGGATCGATGGGTGCCTCTTCCTCGGCGTATGTGTTTCTTCGGCGTTGTCGGTAGCCGCGCCTGGGAAAAAAACGTTGGGAACGGTATGTTGTCGATCTCTCTCTGCCTGAAGAGGACGAAGTGTAGCCTGTGTAGGGGGTATATCCGTATCCTGTTCGTGAGTCTTGCCATTGCCATCTGTAGACCTTGTTGAGTTGATAATCCTCTGTGTCACGGATGAATTTGGTGCGTTTGGTATTCTCCAGATACTTTCGATGTTCGTCCAATATTTTATCCGTCTTCATCTTTAATTCCGACCATTCGGAGGTGGAGGTAGTTGAGAGTAATTGGCTTTCAATAGCCGCAAGTTTCTCTTTAGAATCTTTGATTGCTTGTTGAAGATATTTAATACTGAGGACTATTATGTCCAAGGAACATTTATTTATAATGGTTTCAAACTTGATGCAGTATTCTGTATTTGAAGGAAATAAGGTTGGTCGAAGGTGAACTCTTAGTCCCCTGGGGATCCTCTTATTTTTATAGTATTCTGCGAGAGTTGCGCAGTGAAGTTCTGAAGAGATTAGTTTTTTCGATTCACGCTCCCAGTCACGTGTACGGTATTCGTTGTGAGGTACATGTAAGAAGTCACTTGATACTGTGACCTCAGAGACAATTTTCTCCGCTGCTGTAAAGTCGTACGCGAAGGTAGTCATCTGGAGGGTGCTCAAGCTCAAAACGTTGTCAAATATTGAGGGAAGGTGGTTGAGCGGCACTCCTTTATATAGTTGGCGGTGCTCAGTGGTAAAGGTGCATATAATTTATATCAAAAAACCACGGCACTCTATAGCTGCTTTTAAGTTGCTTGTTTTATTTCATTATATATCTTTTTTCATTTTTATATCCATCCAAAAATAAGCCACTGGCCAACGTTTCGGTCTAGTCTTAGACCTTGTTCACGGCCTAATATATAAATAAGTAAATGTTTTAAATTAATTTTTAAATATATACAACAATAGAAAATGGTTCTTTGTCAAACACTATCAAAGTTCCTAGAAAAAATACTTACTCCGCTCATCAAACAAACGCGATCATTTTTACTAGATACATCACAGTTTCTATCTATCATTTCAAACCTTCAAGACCTGCCCCCAGATAGTCTACTTGTGACATTAGATGTAAATAGTTTATACACTTCAATTGCACATGACAAAGGAATTGAAGCTGTCACAGTATTACTGAGAACTTCCGAACTCTCCCCATTAGCACAGACCTTCTGTATACATCTATTACAATTTTTCCTTCAACATAACTTTCTCATGTTCGGTGACAATTTCTACATTCAGAGGAAAGGGACCGCGATGGGCGCTCATGTGGCGCCACCCTACGCTAATGCCTTTATGGCACAGTTTGAGGAAGATTGGATCTATCCTAATGACCTATTCCAATCACATGCAACATCATGGCACCGATATATCGACGATATATTCTGTATATGGAGAGGTGACCAGACTACATTATCTACCTTCCTGCTACACATCAACAGCATTGACCCTGACCTTCAATTCACAGCGCATACCGATCCACAATCTATCAGCTTCCTGGACACGGTCGTTATTAAGACACCCCATGGCACACTGACCACTGACTTATACCGCAAACCAACGGACCGGAACACTCTCCTCCATTATTCAAGCTGCCATCCCCGTACCACTAAACAATCCTTACCCCGATCACAGTTCCAAAGAGTATCTAGAATAGTCAAGGACCCCACACTTTGCAAGCAAAGACTAGAAGAAATGTCACAAAAATTTCAGGACAGAGGTTATCCACTTTCATTACTTACACAAGAACAGACTCTTCCTGTACGCCCGAATTCCTCTTCCAATACCACCCCATCACCTCCCCGTCTCCCGTTAGTGGTGACATATCATCCCATCATGCCCAAAATTCAAACTATAATAAAAAAACATTATCAAGGTATGGTGGCTCACTCTGTATACGGTTATGGAAATGGGTGCTGCTAAGTCTGAAATGACTCACCCAGTCATAAATGGAGTAACGTATAGAAATGTGTAGAAAGACTGAGCACTCACCAGCTGGACCAATTGAAGACCAAGAACAAATACGTATGTTATATAACAATATAATTTATTTGTAGAATATTTATAAATAGCCCTAAATCTATAATGCAATAAAATCTATAATACAATGGCAATATGAAATCAAAGTGATACCTAAAAAACAAATAAAAAATACACCTATAATGCAGTAAAATAGATAATGCTAAAAAGGTAAAAAAGGGCAAATATTAACAATATATAAAACCAGATAATAAGTGGTTAGAATATTTGGTGAATATTCAATAAATATTAGATAAACCACTGATCAATCCAGTGAAGAAATACGCCAGGTATAATGTCCGATAATTAAAGCGGATAAATGTCCCTGTATTTGAAGAAATAAGTTTGCTTATGCAGGATATGACCAAATGAGCATACAGTCAATGGGTAAAATGCACCTGTTATTTGCCGTCTGATGTGAGTGTAACCGTGGCGTCCCACAAGGCTCACTATATCAGATTAGGTGATACCTGGGTCTGGTCGCTTGCTTAAAGTGATTCGGATGATCATGTAGCTCTCAGCATGAGAGATCATCTGATAGTATTCACCGAAGCTGCAAGCCTGGACCTGGTTAATGGTTAACAAGGCGTTTTCCTCCGCATTAGCAAGAAGTCGCTGTTCCGGCAAAGTTAAAGTCCAATTGTCGGGATGTTGGGGTCTCGTAAATGTTCATCAGCTGATGTCCGAGGTATGCAGAAACCAAACGCGTTTCGGGGTCCTTTCCTGGCCCCTTCCTCAGACTTTAACTTTGCCGGAACAGCGACTTCTTGCTAATGCGGAGGAAAACGCCTTGTTAACCATTAACCAGGTCCAGGCTTGCAGCTTCGGTGAATACTATCAGGAGATCTCTCATGCTGAGAGCTACATGATCATCCGAATCACTTTAAGCAAGCGACCAGACCCAGGTATCACCTAATCTGATATAGTGAGCCTTGTGGGACGCCACGGTTACACTCACATCAGACGGCAAATAACAGGTGCATTTTACCCATTGACTGTATGCTCATTTGGTCATATCCTGCATAAGCGAACTTATTTCTTCAAATACAGGGACATTTATCCGCTTTAATTATCGGACATTATACCTGGCGTATTTCTTCACTGGATTGATCAGTGGTTTATCTAATATTTATTGAATATTCACCGAATATTCTAACCACTTATTATCTGGTTTTATATATTGTTAATATTTGCCCTTTTTTACCTTTTTAGCATTATCTATTTTACTGCATTATAGGTGTATTTTTTATTTGTTTTTTAGGTATCACTTTGATTTCATATTGCCATTGTATTATAGATTTTATTGCATTATAGATTTAGGGCTATTTATAAATATTCTACAAATAAATTATATTGTTATATAACATACGTATTTGTTCTTGGTCTTCAATTGGTCCAGCTGGTGAGTGCTCAGTCTTTCTACACATTTCAATAAAAAAACATTGGCCAATTCTTACACAATCATATCCAGATATTCCAGAATTCCAGTCTCCGGTCCGCATGTGTTATAAAAGACCCCAAAATCTGAGAGATAGACTAGTGAAAGCAGATATTGGTCCTATGAAACCCTCCTTAAGACAAACCACAATCGCTCCTTCAAAAACAGGAACCTATCCATGCCTCAGTTGTACCCAATGCAATAATGTCATTCGAGGTAACAGGATCATTCACCCACATTCAGGCAAAACATACCACCCAAAGGGCTTTTACACATGCGCATCCTCATACGTTGTTTATCTAATCCGTTGTCCATGCGGACTGGCATATGTGGGTGAAACCACCGAATGTGTACGGGACCGCATCTCTAAGCATAAATCGGATATCCGTTGCCAAAAAACCGAACTACCAGTACCACACCATTTCATCTCTGCTAACCACCAGATCAACCAATTAAAGTTCCAAATCCTTGAACAAGTAGGATCGGCAAGACGCGGAGGAAACAGGATAGCACGTTTAAAACAACGCGAGGCGTATTGGATCTTCGAACTTAACACCCTGGCACCCCGTGGGTTAAATAGAGACTTTGATTTCTGTATCTCTTGATTCTTGTGTTTTATACTCCTATTCTCCTAGATCGATATGTCTACATGCTAGCAATCTATTCCTTCCTCCATTACAATTCATTGTTTAACATATTGTGTATATGTGAGATAAATATGAGATATGCTTCCAGATATTAATCTCCCTTCCCCCCCCCCTCTTTATTTTCTACAGGTGAAATGACCACTGTCACACAGGTAGTATCATGCCACTGCCATAATATATTATAGTAATATATTATAGTGTTATATCGATATATATGTAAGGATACATAGAGGTATATCTACTCATTACCTTAGACTAGCTAATATCCAAGTTTTAACATATATTCCTATATCTAACAAATAGATAGCGACTTGGTCCTAATATGAGCAATCTCCATGTGATTAATGCTGACTTTATGTCCTCTATGCCGTTCTATTCCTTCTATTAGAATCGTGATTGCCATTGCGCATGCGCACATCTCCTAATATGTGTCTACGTTCTACCAGTTCCATTTCTAGATCAGCGTTCTCTACTGCGCATGCGCCCGCACACATTTCATCCGGCGCGAGCTACTCTCCGCCCCTGAGATTACCAAGTCGCTCTACACATGCGTCCGCTTGTGACGCCAGTCACCTGACGTGGTATGGGTGAACACTAGTGATTCACTCTACATATGCGCACGCTTATGACGCCAGTTAACTGGCGCTAGACATGCCTCTCCACGCCTCTCCTCGCTACCTTTATAAATCGCACAGTCTATTAGCGTCCCTACACCATCCCAGAGACTCCTTACTATGCAGACTAAGGTATGTGCGCTCCTATAATTGATGACTAAGTATCCTGCCAATATATGTGTTTATGTTACCTTTATCTGGCATTATATCTATATCCAAGTCTATCGGCATAATATCTAAGTGGTCTGAACTACATTATTTGTATCACCTACATGATTAGAATACTATCTTAGTCTCTACCTAATATTATACTGTTTGGATTCCACAGATACCCTACGTCACCGCTATCTGGATATCCCTATCACAGCGTCCCATTTTAGACTACTGCTCTCACCCTGTGCCATACTATGTTATTGATAGATCACTTGAAGATACATATGCTTATATGATTTTGGTCCGTTTTTGTATTCTCTTGTATATGATAGAGATTTTCTTCCCAATAATGATATAATTTTCAATACATTGTCAACTATATTATGTTATTTGACAAAGAACCATTTTCTATTGTTGTATATATTTAAACATTAATTTAAAACATTTAGTTATTCATATATTAGGCCGTGAACAAGGTCTAAGACTAGACCGAAACGTTGGCCAGTGGCTTATTTTTGGATGGATATAAAAATGAAAAAAGATATATAATGAAATAAAACAAGCAACTTAAAAGCAGCTATAGAGTGCCGTGGTTTTTTGATATAAATTATATGCACCTTTACCACTGAGCACCGCCAACTATATAAAGGAGTGCCGCTCAACCACCTTCCCTCAATAGGTGATAAATAATGACCTAAAATACAGGGGGAGCAGCCAAAGAAAGATAGCGCAGACATACCAGTCAGGTTGCACACGATCCGTGTATCATTTCAGTGTTGTGTACATCCTACTGCACCTGCTCAGGGGAGTTCCAATCAGGTGGCGTGCAAGCAGCTGCGGACGCCATGCGTCAGAGGCAATTGCCGGAGCATGCGTGTTCCCCAGCCACCGCACCGATGACCATCTTAGGTGTGTTAGATATTCCGCGCATGCCCAGTGTAATCCAGGCACACACGCGCCATTTTGATTATTGGAAAACTGCCCTATCTGTGCGAGTCAATACTACTGCTACATAGAACTAGCTCTATTGCCGAGTATAACGCCGCCGATAGGCAGGGATAGTCCCCTATACAGGGCTGCTACCCTACCACTCCGGGTAAATCCCCGAGGACCACCACATATCACGTGGATATCCAGGGGGGGTTATCCTAAGGGTCGTGCGGACATTGTTCAACTCGGGAGGGGTCTCCTCCAGCCGGTAAGCAGATGACACAGAGGGCAGATCAACTGTTGAAAAAATAAATAAATAAAGGCTAAACCATAAGGGCTAATATAACAATATAGCATATACCCTATGGCACTCCTCGAGTGGGGCAGTGTGTACTATAAAAAACACTACATTTAGATATGCCTCATTCCCGACAGATGTGCTGCATCCAACTTGACCTTATTCTCCATCCCTTCTGTCTCAATATTGTGCAAATAATCTGAAAAAAGAGAAGAAAGAAAAATTATCAATAAAGCAAGAAATATTATAATTCTCCATGTATACACACAGCATACCGAACTGTAAATCACAGGTCCGAGGAGGCAAATCACACTTTATATAATATCCCCAAAATTATATTCAACATTCAGTCCATTGGGTCTAAGACTACCCAACCTGTGTATCCACTGTAGCTCCTTACGTTTTAACAACTTAGATCTATTGCCGCTGCGTCTGGGTTGGGGTATGTGATCAAGAATCCAGCACCTCAAGTCATTCTCCCTGTGCCCAGCCTCAGCAAAGTGTTTAGATACCGGAAAGTCAAGACATTTTTTTCTAATACTATACCGGTGATTGTTGAGGCGGGTTTTTAACTCGGTGGATGTCTCACCCCCATAAAGTAAGTTGCATGGGCAAGACAACACATATATGACAAGACTTGAGTCGCAGGTTAAATGAAACGGGATATCATAAGTCATGCCTGTGGTTGGATGTGTAATTTTCTTCCCTTTGCGGATATATCTACAATTGACACAGCCTAGGCAGGGAAAACAACCCAACCCAGGCTGTGTCAACGTAGTCTGTCTAATGGCCCCCTTGGAACCAATATCAGCCTTAACCAGCTGGTCTCGCAGGTTCCTGGAGCGTCGATATGAGAACAACGGTGGATGTTTAAACTCAGGGATATTCTTGAAACAGATACCCAATATATCCCAATGTTTCTTGATGATTCTGTTGATGAGGGACTTAGTTCATTATATACCGAAACAAACGGAATTCTGTCAGGTTTTTGAACAATTTTCTGTTTGGATAACATATCTTTCCTATGAAGGCTACGTACCCTATCCATATGTTCCAACAACTGGTGGGGATAGCCCCTATCTGAAAATTTGGTGGCCATGGAGTCCAGGGCCAGGTTAAGTTTACTCTGATCAGTCACTATGCGTTTTACCCTGAGAAATTGAGAGAAGGGAAGCGACTGGATTATCTTCCTGGGGTGGGAACTATTATAACACAAAAAAGTGTTGGTGTCTGTCGGTTTCGTGTACAATTCAGTATGAAACGTACCTCCACTGTATATAACCCTGGTATCTAATAACTGGATCTCAGTGTTGGAATATACAAGTGTGAATTGCAGATTCTTATCATAATTGTTCAAAAACACATGAAAGTCCTTCAATTCAGTCTCATTACCATTCCATATGAGGAAGATGTCGTCGATATATCTCCACCACCTCAGAACATGTCTGAAGTGGTGGGACAGATAGACGACATCCTCCTCAAAGCACCGCATAAATATATTTGCGTACGTGGGGGCCACGTGAGACTCCATGGCCACTCCGCGTTTCTGGTAAATAAAAAGCATCCTGAAAAAGAAAGTAATTGTAGTGTAGAATGATGTTCAGCAAGGTAATGATAAATTCAGATGCATGAGAAGTGAAGGATGACAATTTAAGCATTTTTTCAACAGCCAAGATACCTCTCTCATGTACAATCGAAGTATATAACGAGGTTACATCAAAAGAGGCAAGTAGCACAGGGAAGGAGTGTACCAAATCGATCTCTCCAAGCTTGACCAGGAAGTCCGATGTGTCTTGTATATAAGAACAGCCCCCTATAGATAAATGATTCAAAACTTTGTCCAAGAAAATGGCTATATTACTAAAGATGGAATCAGACCCCGAGACAATGGGACGTCCCGGGGGATCAACCAGGGTCTTGTGAATCTTGGGTAACACATATATCACAGGAGTGACAGGATGTGCCACCTCAAGATAATCACATAGATCCCTGTCAATGGTACCTGCCACCATTGCATCTGTTAAACATTTACGTATAATCTCTGCAATCTCGAATTTGGGGTCAGAATCTAACACCTTATAGACTTCTTGGTCCCCCAGTTGCCTCATTATTACTTGGATATATTTGCTAGTGTCCATAACCACGACCGCACCCCCCTTGTCGGCCGGCTTCAAGGTAAGGGTGGGGTCGGACCTAAGCGAATCAAGTGCATCAATGTCAAATGGTAGTCAGGTTGGGGTGTCTGAAGTCAAGGTCCCCCTGGGAGGAGGACCTGAGTTCAGACACACCTTGCTTGACTGCGTTAATATAGGCTTCAACTGCTGGTTCATTAACCACCTCAGCCCCCAGTGCTTAAACACCCTGAAAGACCAGGCCACTTTTTACACTTCTGACCTACACTACTTTCACCGTTTATTGCTCGGTCATGAAACTTACCACCCAAATTAATTTTACCTCCTTTTCTTCTCACTAATAGAGCTTTCATTTGGTGGTATTTCATTGCTGCTGACATTTTTACTTTTTTTGTTATTAATCGAAATTTAACGATTTTTTTGCAAAAAAATGACATTTTTCACTTTCAGTTGTAAAATTTTGCAAAAAAAACGACATCCATATATAAATTTTGCTCTAAATTTATTGTTCTACATGTCTTTGATAAAAAAAAAATGTTTGGGTAAAAAAAAAAATGGTTTGGGTAAAAGTTATAGCGTTTACAAACTATGGTACAAAAATGTGAATTTCCGCTTTTTGAAGCAGCTCTGACTTTCTGAGCACCTGTCATGTTTCCTGAGGTTCTACAATGCCCAGACAGTACAAACACCCCACAAATGACCCCATTTCGGAAAGTACACACCCTAAGGTATTCGCTGATGGGCATAGTGAGTTCATAGAACTTTTTATTTTTTGTCACAAGTTAGCGGAAAATGATGATTTTTTTTTTTTTTTTTTTTTTTTCTTACAAAGTCTCATATTCCACTAACTTGTGACAAAAAATAAAAACTTCCATGAACTCACTATGCCCATCACGAAATACCTTGGGGTCTCTTCTTTCCAAAATGGGGTCACTTGTGGGGTAGTTATACTGACCTGGCATTCTAGGGGCCCAAATGTGTGGTAAGGAGTTTGAAATCAAATTCTGTAAAAAATGACGAGTGAAATCCGAAAGGTGCTCTTTGGAATGTGGGCCCCTTTGCCCACCTAGGCTGCAAAAAAGTGTCACACATCTGGTATCCCCGTACTCAGGAGAAGTTGAGGAATGTGTTTTGGGGTGTAATTTTACATATACCCATGCTGGGTGAGATAAATATCTTGGTCAAATGCCAACTTTGTATAAAAAAATGGGAAAAGTTGTCTTTTGCCAAGATATTTCTCTCACCCAGCATGGGTATATGTAAAAAGACACCCCAAAACACATTCCCCAACTTCTCCTGAATACGGAGATACCAGATGTGTGACACTTTTTTGCAGCCTAGGTGGGCAAAGGGGCCCATATTCCAAAGAGCACCTTTCGGATTTCACTCGTCATTTTTTACAGAATTTGATTTCAAACTCCTTACCACACATTTGGGCCCCTAGAATGCCAGGGCAGTATAACTACCCCACAAGTGACCCCATTTTGGAAAGAAGAGACCCCAAGGTATTCGCTGATGGGCATAGTGAGTTCATGGAAGTTTTTATTTTTTGTCACAAGTTAGTGGAATATGAGACTTTGTATGAAAAAAAAATAAAAAATAAAAAATCATCATTTTCCACTAACTTGTGACAAAAAATAAAAAATTCTAGGAACTCGCCATGCCCCTCACGGAATACCTTGGGGTGTCTTCTTTCCAAAATGGGGTCACTTGTGGGGTAGTTATACTGCCCTGGCATTTTCCAGGGGCCCTAATGTGTGGTAAGTAGGTAAATGACCAGTGAAATCCGAAAGGTGCTCTTTGGAATATGGGCCCCTTTGCCCACCTAGGCTGCAAAAAAGTGTCACACATCTGGTATCTCCGTACTCAGGAGACGTTGGGGAATGTGTTTTGGGGTGTCTTTTTACATATACCCATGCTGGGTGAGAGAAATATCTTGGCAAAAGACAACTTTTCCCATTTTTTTATACAAAGTTGGCATTTGACCAAGATATTTATCTCACCCAGCATGGGTATATGTAAAATGACACCCCAAAACACATTGCCCAACTTCTCCTGAGTACGGCGATACCAGATGTGTGACACTTTTTTGCAGCCTAGATGCGCAAAGGGGCCCAAATTCCTTTTAGGAGGGCATTTTTAGACATTTGGATACCAGACTTCTTCTCACGCTTTGGGGCCCCTAGAATGCCAGGGCAGTATAAATACCCCACATGTGACCCCATTTTGGAAAGAAGACACCCCAAGGTATTCAATGAGGGGCATGGTGAGTTCATAGAATTTTTTTTTTTTTGGCACAAGTTAGCGGAAATTGATATTTTTTATTTTTTTCTCACAAAGTCTCCCGTTCCGCTAACTTGGGACAAAAATTTCAATCTTTCATGGACTCAATATGCCCCTCACGGAATACCTGGGGGTGTCTTCTTTCCGAAATGGGGTCACATGTGGGGTATTTATACTGCCCTGGCATTCTAGGGGCCCTAAAGCGTGAGAAGAAGTCTGGAATATAAATGTCTAAAAAATTTTACGCATTTGGATTCCGTGAGGGGTATGGTGAGTTCATGTGAGATTTTATTTTTTGTCACAAGTTAGTGGAATATGAGACTTTGTAAGAAAAAAAAATAATAATTCCGCTAACTTGGGCCAAAAAAATGTCTGAATGGAGCCTTACAGAGGGGTGATCAATGACAGGGGGGTGATCAATGACAGGGGGGGTGATCAATGACAGGGGGGGTGATCAATGACAGGGGGGGTGATCAATGACAGGGGGGGTGATCAATGACAGGGGGGTGATCAATGACAGGGGGGGGGTGATCAATGACAGGGGGGGGGTGATCAATGACAGGGGGGTGATCAATGACAGGGGGGGTGATCAATGACAGGGGTGGTGATCAATGACAGGGGGGGTGATCAATGACAGGGGGGTGATCAATGACAGGGGGGTGATCAGGGAGTCTATATGGGGTGATAACCACAGTCATTGATCACGCCCGTGTAAGGCTTCATTCAGACGTCCGGATGCGTTTTGCGGATCCGATCCATCTATCAGTGCATCCGTAAAAATCATGCGGACATCTGAATGGAGCTTTACAGGGGGTGATCAATGACAGGGGGTTGATCAATGACAGGGGGGTGATCAATGACAGGGGGGGTGATCAGGGAGTCTATATGGGGTGATAACCACAGTCATTGATCATGCCCCTGTAAGGCTTCATTCAGACGTCCGGATGCGTTTTGCGGATCCGATCCATCTATCAGTGCATCCGTAAAAATCATGCGGACATCTGAATGGAGCTTTACAGGGGTGTGATCAATGACAGGGGGGTGATCAGGGAGTCTATATGGGGTGATAACCACAGTCATTGATTATGCCCCTGTAAGGCTTCATTCAGACGTCCGGATGCGTTTTGCGGATCCGATCCATCTATCAGTGCATTCGTAAAAATCATGCGGACATCTGAATGGAGCTTTACAGGGGGTGATCAATGACAGGGGGTTGATCAATGACAGGGGGGGTGATCAGGGAGTCTATATGGGGTGATAACCACAGTCATTGATCACGCCCCTGTAAGGCTTCATTCAGACGTCCGGATGCGTTTTGCGGATCCGATCCATCTATCAGTGCATCCGTAAAAATCATGCGGACATCTGAATGGAGCTTTACAGGGGGTGATCAATGACAGGGGGTTGATCAATGACAGGGGGGGTGATCAGGGAGTCTATATGGGGTGATAACCACAGTCATTGATCATGCCCCTGTAAGGCTTCATTCAGACGTCCGGATGCGTTTTGCGGATCCGATCCATCTATCAGTGCATCCGTAAAAATCATGCGGACATCTGAATGGAGCTTTACAGGGGGGTGATCAATGACAGGGGGGTAATCAATGACAGGGGGGTGATCAGGGAGTCTATATGGGGTGATCAGGGGTGATCAAGGGTGAATAAGGGGTTAATAAGTGACAGGGGGGGGGGTGTAGTGTAGTGGTGCTTGGTGCAACATATTTACTGAGCTATCTGTGTCATCTGGTGGTCGATCCAAACAAAGGGGACCACCAGAGGACCAGGTAGCAGGTATATTAGACGCTGTTATCATAACAGCGTCTAATATACCTGTTAGGGGTTAAAAAAAACATCTCCAGCCTGCCAGCGAACGATCGCCGCTGGCAGGCTGGAGATCAACTCTCTTACCTTCCGTTCCTGTGAGCGCGCGCGCCTGTGTGCGCGCGTTCACAGGAAATCTCGCGTCTCGCGAGAGGACGCACCGGCGCGTCCACCCAGAAGAGCAGGGCCGCCGCAAAGACGCAATCCTGCGTACGGCGGTCCTGAGGAGGTTAATGAAAGGTGAAAAATCACTTTTTTTAAATAGATTGAGAGACCCCAGCGTGAAATCACTGGTCTGGGGTCTCACAATCCTCTCTTTATCACAAAACCAAACTTTTAGTTTGATGCAGCGAAAAAAGGAATGCAGGTTAGACTCGAGTTCAAACCAATTCATGTGTGAACTGCGACAAAATGAAAACCCTTTAGACAAGACACTCACTTGTCTAATCCACAGTTAACCACAGTCAATTTCTCTTCGCCGAGTGTCCCTTGCTCACTGCGGGTCGGTTCCTGTTGCTGCGTAGCTTGCCCATTCCTTCGGTGTCCATGACCACCTCTCCTGATGCGACGTCGTGTTTTTCTTGCGTCTGTGGAGTGCTGTCTAAAAAAACTTTTTCCTCAGGTGAAGGTGTCTGTACATTCTTCCTCCTTTTTCTCATATCTCTCTGCTGGGTGTTGCTCAGTCTTTCTGTTTGCCAGATGTAAACATTGCCCTTCTTGTAATCCTCGGTATCCCTGTACCATTTGACTCGTTTATTTTCCTCAGATTCAGCCTAAAATTGCTTCAGCTGAGCAGAAGAGTCCTCAATATATTTAACAAAATCATCAGTAGTCAAGAGGGATTGAAGATTAACTTCCATGTCACGCAATTCGGAATTTAAAGCCATTAATTCATGCCGCAGATACTCAGTATTCAATAAAATAAAGTCCAGGGAATAACGATTGGAGAGTGCCTCAAATTTCTTGCAAAAAACTGAATTATTGTGAAATAAATTTGGTCGAAGATATGACCGCATACGTCTAGGGATCTTCTGTGATTTATAATATTCTCCCAGTGTCATCATATGCAGGCGAAGGGATACTACACGTCTGGATGCATTTTCAAATTTTCTTTTCAATTCCTTGATGGAAGGGTTATTTAAAAAGGTGGCATCTCCTCCAATTCCCCGTAAAATACGCTCGGTATCCTCAGGTGTGTACACAAAACCGTCGGGTGAAGCGGATTCAGAAACAGACATATTAAAAATAAACTGATGAAAATGCGTGGAAAAACCGTGTGCCGTGCTCAGCCAATAGGCCAAAATGTATCTGAGAAAAATGGCGGCACTATTTCACTATTTGCCAGTGCCGCCATTTTTCTCAGATATATATATATATATATTGTAAGGGGTTACACTCTCAGGCTGGGCGGCGATGACAGATTCTCTTGCAGACCACAGGGTTAAAGTCCAAATGCTGCTTTATTTATCACACTCCGGCAATACAGGCAACCCCAGTTATAATTCACTGGGTAAGGTGAAGATCCAGCACCACAAAACATAAATCAAACTGAAATAAACACCTGCCCGTCTGGGCCTGGCTAATACAGTGAAGATCCTAGCTCACCTATTGAACACAGGTCACACAGAGAACTCGGCTTCTCTAGCCAGCAGCGCAGCCAGCTTCCCAGGCTTTCTCCAGGCATTCCTCTCCTCAGACTGACAGCATGGACTGTGCTTTATTTCCCCTTGATGATCCCAGCTGGCTTCAGCTGGGATCCCCTCAGGCTAGGGGAAAACCTGTCCTGGATATTATTTACCTCACCCAATTGAGGAAGCTGGGTGGGATATACACCCCTTCCAGGACTTTACCATACATTTTTCTGTTCATCTTACCCAGGGCCGGATTAACGTAGGGGCTGATGGAGCTGCAGCTCCAGGCCCCTACCATAAAATAGGCCCATCTGCCAGCCAAAAGGCCGTCGGGAGGGTTAAAAGTCCTCTGTTGTACACAGCGTCACACAGCACACAGACAATGCAGAGACGCTCACCTCACGCTGGCAGCAGGGAAGGAGCCTGAGGGAGGAACTCGGGAGGAGCGTAATATGATCCTAGAGTGGAAGATGCTTCTGCCAGCCCCTCCCCTCCCCGCCCACCAACCAATCAGAGCTGAGGCAAGGCAAGCACTAGCAGCTCTGAGCCGTCTGAGTAGTACAGGGAGTCTTCACAGGTCCTGTAAGGGAATTGCACAGTGTAAAGTGTAGTTCCCAGGTTAGAACAGTGCATCTGCCAGGACCTGTGATGACATCATCTTCAGCATCACAGGTCCTGCAGAATCTAGCAAAGGAACAGCACCAAAAATGGTGTAGTTCCTAGGTTTGAAAGGTACATCTGCCAGGACCTGTGATGACATCATCACAGGTCCTTCAACCCCTAACAGCAAGTATTAGAAGTTCACAATCAGCTCTGCATTGATCCATACAGACTGGAATGGAGTGGTAAGAGGAGGTCCTCCACTTTTCATCATTTACCCCCCCTCCCCCTCCATGCCCTGTTTTTACTCAATGCTCACTCATGTATAATACTTCAGACAGGTACAGTGACCACAACCTCATGTACTTCACACACACAGTGACTATAATGCATAACTGACCACATATTTCTATAAACACTGCATCTACAGTATTATACCTTGTATGCCTCACATCTATATATATATATATATATATATATATACACACACACTGCATATATTAAACAGTATTATAGATGCAATATGTACAGATATATAATATATATTGCAGTGTACTGATATGTGAGGTACAAGGTATAATATATGCAGTGTGTATAGATATATTGTATATACAGCAGTGTACTGATATGTGAGGTACGAGGTATAATAGATGGTGTGTACAGGTATATTGTATATACAGTATTGGATTGATATGTGAGGTACGAGCTGTAATTTATACCTCATATATCAGTACACTGCTGTATATACTATATACCTGAACACACTGCATATATTATACCACGTTCCTCACATATCAGTACACTGCTGTATACACTATACATCTGTACACACTGTATCTATTATACCTCGTTTGTGTGCCAGGCCTGTTTTTTGTAATCCCAATCCGGCCCTGATGGCATAAATTATAAAACAGCAGCGAACATAGTTCATGGAACAAAGAGAGAGGCCTGGAATGGGTAGTGGGAGGGGCTATAAAAGGGGAATGGGGGCCCAATTTAGATTCTTGCTATGGGGCCCAGTGATTTCTATGTACGCCTTTGACAGGAGCAGAGAGATAAGAGAAGTGACAGATGACAGTTTAGATTACAGGTTGAATTAACCCTTTAGGATCAAATTGGCTTCTCAGGAGATATATATGTTAAAGGCATCTCATTCAGTAGCTATATAACTAAGGGTGGGTTCACATCTCCTTTATGGATTCCATTAAGTGGGGACTGTGGGGACTATTATCAGCCAGTGACTGTGTTACTGTAATACTGTTATCAGCACATAGTTTTCCCTGTGCGTGCATTCACATTTCACTTCACTTGGTTGGTTGTACTACTGTCAGTGTCAGACTGTTGTCACTGTGGGTAACAATGCACAGCAGACAACAATGCACACCACAGTGACAGCTCCTGAGTCCTCCTGTCCGGCGTCAGCCTCAGCTTCCCTTCACTATCACTATAATCAATCACTCTTCCTGATCCTGACTCACTCATTAGAGAGCTGAAGAGCCGACTGAGTCAGCAGCAGCAAGTGATTCGAATGGATAGCATCTGCGCATGCGCACCGGCACCTAGAGTCTTCGGTTCACTTGCGAGTCAGCTCAGCAGTCAGTGACTCAGCAAGTGAACCCAAGATCCGATTCATGAACCGATTCATCTGAAAGATCCGAACTTCCTATCACTACTGAGGTCATATCCGGCGGGCCGCGGCATTACAGGAACCGCACCAGCTGCTCTGACGTCCTGCCGCCGGATATACGTCACAGGATATCCGGCGGCAGGACGTCAGAGCAGCTGGTGCGGTTCCTGTAATGCCGGCCCGCCGGATATGACCTCAGTGCGCCCGCGGTTATCCCTCCTGCACGCTGCGCTGTGTACAACCTACTCAGCAGTTTCGACCAGCACACGGCCCACAGCGCTCAGCCACACCAGCTCGCGAGACAGCAGGAGCTTCTGGAGCAGGGCAGGTATCAGATAAACTCATCCAGTTGGAAGAGAGGGCAATCATAGTGCTGTTCTGATTTATGGACACAGCTCTCAGCATGCTTAGCCAGCCTTCTATCTGGCTGTTTCTGAGCCTGTGGACTGTGACTCTCAAGAAGCACAGCCAGATAGAAGGCTAAGCATGCTGAGAGCTGTGTCCATAAATCATAACAGCACTATGAGAATTACTGACTGGCTAAGCATGCTGAGAGCTGTGTCCATAAATCAGAACAGCACTATGGAAATTACTGACTGGCTAAGCATGCTGAGAGCTCAGTCTAAATAACATAACACATAAAGAAATTACTGTTTCTAGCTGCTAGTCCACAGTCCACAGCAGCTAGAAACAGTAATTTCTTTAAAGGCATTCTGTCACCAGGTTTGACCCCTGTCAGCTAAAAATATGCTGATGTTCAGGGCGTCTTCAGGATTCCTAATGTGGGCTTATAAATGTCATCTGTGGGCTTATTTAGCTAAAAAACAGCTTTTACTAACCTGTCAGTAAAACAAATAAGGTGCCCAAGGGGATGTTAATGGATGCAAGGTGCCCGCCGCAACCACCGCCGTTCGTGCCCAGCGCCGCCTTTCTGGACTTCTGCACCGCCTCCTAATCCTCTGTGCCGCCTCTCGCTCTCCCTCCCTCCCCCCTCCTTCTGCTGTAAGATCTCGCGCTTGCGCACAGGGCTCTGCCTGATGCGCCCGTGCGGACTTCTCCATTTGGCTTCTTACAGCGAAGTGCGCATGCGCCGGCACTTCGCTCAACCCCTGTATGCGCGAGATCTTACAGCAGGAGGAGGGGGGAGGGAGGGAGAGCGAGAGGCGGCACAGAGGATTAGGAGGCGGCGCAGAAGTCCGTAAAGGCGGTGCTGGGCACGAACGGCGGTGGGTGCGGCCGACACCTTGCATTCATTAACATCCCCTTGGGCTGTTTGACTGACAGGTTAGTAAAAGCTGTTTTTTAGCTAAATAAGCCCACAGATGACATTTATAAGCCCACATTAGGAATCGTGAAGACGCCCTGAACATCAGCATATTTTTAGCTGACAGGGGTGAAACCTGGTGACAGAATCCCTTTAATGTGTTATGTTATTTAGACACAGCTCTCAGCATGCTTAGCCAGCCTTCTATCTGACCGGCTAAGCATGCTGAGTGCCGTGTCCATAAATCACAACACAGCTCTATGAAAATGTCCACAGTCCACAGTCCCCAGTCCACAGTCCACAGCAGCTAGAAAACAGTAATCTTCATAGTCATGTTAAATGATCACTATAGTGTCAGGAAAACAAAGCGGTTTTCCTGACACTATAGTGCCCTCAGGGTCCCCCTCCATGTTGCCAAGATAGACGCCAAATGAAGGGGTAGTTGCAGGAACAAAATACTTTAATGGTATCGATAAAATATATATGTAATTAAGACACTGAGTGCAGTTCCATAAAAAGGCCCAGCAAAATCCTCAGCACCAGGCCTATGATGCTCTTAATCCGGCCCTGATCTTACCACATATCCCCCCTCTCTTCTCCAGACCGGAGGTCTGGATATTTTTAGCCAACAAGCAGTGTATCCTGGACAAAGCATCTGCGTTCCCCTGTAATTTCCCCGGCCTATGTTCAACCTTGAAATTAAAATTTTGCAGGGAGAGAAACCACCTGGTCACTCTTGCGTTTTTCTCCCTGTTTTGTTTCATCCAAGTTAAAGGAGCGTGATCTGTTACCAACAGAAATTTCCTACCCAGCAGGTAATATTTAAGTGACTCCAGAGCCCATTTAATGGCTAGACACTCTCGTTCCACTATGGCATAATTTTTCTCTGCTGGGATCAACTTCCTACTTAGGTACATCACTGGGTGCTCCTCTCCATTTATCACCTGTGACAGGACCGCTCCCAAGCCTGTCTCAGATGCATCAGTCTGGACCAGAAACTCTTTTCTGAAATCCGGGGAAATGAGCACCGGCTGTTGACAGAGAGCGGACTTTAGGCTTTGAAAGGCCTTTTCTGCCTCTGGGGTCCACTTCACCATTACTGACTTAGGGCCTTTCGTTAAGTCAGTCAATGGTGCTGCCATCGAGGCACAATTCGGTACGAACCGGCGGTAGTACCCTGTCATGCCAAGGAAGGCCCTGACTTGTTTCTTCGTTAAGGGCCTAGACCAGTCTTGTATCGCCTCTACTTTATTGATCTGGGGTTTAACCAGCCGTTTACCAATAATGTAGCCCAGATATTTTGCTTCCTCTAGACCCACTGCACACTTCTCAGGGTTTATGGTTAGGCCACCATCACTAATGGAGTCTATAACGGCCTGTACCTTCCAGAGGTGACTTCTCCAATCAGATGAAAAAATGATGTGGCTTCAAGATCAGGTCCATCAACCTCTGAAATGTAGCAGGGGCTCCATATAACCCGAACGGCATCACTGTGTACTGGAACAGCCCCTCTGGAGTGGAGAATGCCGTCTTTTCTTTTGCATCATCTGATAATGGTATCTGCCAATACCCTTTTGTAAGGTCAAGGGACGTGATGTACCTTGCTTTCCCAAGCCTCTCAATTAGTTCGTCTACTCTGGGCATGGGGTACGCATCGAATTTTGATACCTCATTTAGCTTCCGGAAATCATTACAAAATCTCCAAGTCCCATTAGGCTTCGGGATCAAGACAATAGGGCTTGACCACTCACTGGTAGATTCCTCAATGACCCCTAACTCAAGCATGCGCCTGACCTCAGAGGATTCCGCTTTTCTGCGTGCTTCTGGTATCCTGTAGGGCTTTAGATTCACCTTACTGGTTGCTGCACCTTATAGTTAACCTCGCCCACTTTTTCCGCAACCTCGTAGGGATCCTGCCACTTTGCCAGAAACTTACTTTCTACAGTGGGAACTATAATCAGAACCCTGTCCTCAGGATTAAAGTCCCTTACCTTGGCAGACCTGTTATAAATTCTGCTTTGAGCATCCTGGGCTCTTTGCAGATGTTCTTTAACAATGGGCATTACTGTCGCTATCCTGTCTTGCATGTCAGCCACATGTTCAATGACGCTCTTATAGGGAGTAGCCTCAGCCTCCCAGGTTTCTTTAGCTACATCGAGTAAACCCCTTGGGTGACGGCCATATAGCAACTCAAATGGTGAGAACCCTGTAGAAGCCTGAGGCACCTCCCTAACAGAGAACATAAGGTATGGCAGGAGGCAGTCCCAGTCCCGACCATCCTTTTCTACAACTTTTTTTAACATCTGTTTCAGCGTCTTGTTAAACCTCTCGACCAACCCATCTGTCTGTGGGTGGTACACCGAGGTACGTATCTGGGTGATTTTGAACAACTTGCACAACTGTTTCATGACCTTCGACATAAAGGGGGTACCCTGGTCCGTGAGAATTTCTTTAGGGATCTCCGTGCGGGAGAACATGAAAAATAATTCCCGGGCAATATTTTTGGACGCCATGCAATCTAACACATTTGTTTCCCTATGCAGGGAATTTCGAGGCTGGAAGTCTGAAGGATCTATACCAGGTGGAGGATGACAATACAGCAGTTTACCATTGACATAGTCCTTCAATATATACCGTGCCGACCTTGGCTGATCAGGCTGCCCATGCGCAGTCATAAAACCTCTCATATATCCATATGCAGCTAATAGTTCTTCTGATGTGGGTGCACGATCCTGATCCTCATCTTCCCGAGGCCTGATGATGTTTATACCATAAATGGATTCTACCACGTACCGCGGAATTCGCTGTGCGATAAGAGAGATTGGTGGTACATGGTCTCTCATCTGATCAATTGGTAGGATGCCACTGCATATCATCTCTGCTTTTGTGGAAACAAATGAAGGCATCACAAGGCCAGGGCAATCACAGAGACACAGACCAGGCTCGACGAACAGTGTCTGAAAGTGCTTGGTGTGACCTGGAATTGCGGATACAGAAACCTTCTTGTTTCCCAGAATAGTGTTGATTGTTGAACTCTTACCGACATTGGGATAACCAACCAGACCAACAGTGATCTGTTCCTCTCTAATCCGGTTTCCTGTATGTATTGATTTGAAAATTTCCAGGAGTTCATCTCCTTGCACTAAGTGGCTTTCATTTCTGACAACTTTTTGTTCAGTCCTTTCAGAATCATGCTCTGGTATAACTCTTTCTTCCTCGGCATCTTCAGAGCATGTCTGCCAGCCTTCATCATCCTCACAATCTTCATATTCATCGCTTGTGTCGGAGTCAGGAGTCTTTAGCTCGCAGCCCCCTCTGGCTCTGGGCTCGTTCCTTAATCAGGGCTCTCCCCAGTCCACACGATGCCTTCTTTTTCCCCATTACCTCCACAGGCCTGTAACAACATCTTCATCATTTCCTCCATGGTATTTGGTGAACTTTGCAAAGCTGCAGCAGCTTTCTCCCAGGACATTAAATCATTTACTGTCACGCCGTTGCCCTTAGCAACCGACTGTTGCCTTTTTCAGCAGGGATGCTTGCCCGCATCCTCCACCAATTGTAAGGGGTTACACTCTCAGGCTGGGCGGCGATGACAGATTCTCTTGCAGACCACAGGGTTAAAGTCCAAATGCTGCTTTATTTATCACACTCCGGCAATACAGGCAACCCTAGTTATAATTCACTGGGTAAGGTGAAGATCCAGCACCACAAAACATAAATCAAACTGAAATAAACATCTGCCCGTCTGGGCCCTGGCTAATACAGTGAAGATCCCAGCTCACCTATTGAACACAGGTCACACAGAGAACTCGGCTTCTCTAGCCAGCAGGGCAGCCAGCTTACCAGGCTTTCTCCAGGCATTACTCTCCTCAGACTGACAGCATGGACTGTGCTTTATTTCCCCTTGATGATCCCAGCTGAAGCTGGGATCCCCTCAGGCTAGGGGAAAACCTGTCCTGGATTTTATTTACCTCACCCAATTGAGGAAGCTGGGTGGGATATACACCCCTTCCAGGACTTTACCATACACTTTTCTGTTCATCTTACCACAATATATATATATATATATATATATATATATACTCTGTAATCCCATGCAAATTACGAGGGGGATGTATGTAATGGACGGGTACTTTCACCGGAATACTGAAAGAAGTTTGCTGTTGATGTATATATAAACAACGAGACGTATATATATTTATGTGTGTGTGAAATGTATGAAATCATCCGGTGACATCATACATGGGTCCCGCGATGTGTGTATAACTCTATATATGTATACAATCACAGCAAGGGAGAGATGTATGACGTAACCGGATGATTTTGTACATGTCAAAACCGGTATTAAGTAATCATTTGTAAAAAAAATTGTGACAAAACCCCTGTTTTATGAATGCCCAGACTCTTGTATTTCATCTGCTGTTCATTTAGTTAACCTTATTTTGCCCATTAAATGTACAAAAACTACCTTATCTGCCTGTGACGCAGTTAGCGAACACAATGGACATTAGCGAACACAATAGATATTGCCCGTGACACAATCCACAAACGCAATGGATATTGCCTGTGATACATTTAGCAAACACAATGGATATTGCCTGTGACACAATCCACAAACACAATGGATATTGCCTGTGATACATTTAGCAAACACAATGGTCTTAGTCATTGACCGCATGGCGCTATGTCCGGCCCCTTTATCCAATTATCTCCAGGATAGAGAGGAGAGATTTTACTGTTCTTGTGGGATTGTGTTATATCTTACTGTATATTGATTGGTCACTGTATTTTGTGTGCCTGTTCCCCACAAGGGCCCCGAGTAAACCCTTGCTGGAGGTTAACCCTACTACATCTGTACGGATTAGCAGCATTACTGTATATATACATTAAAGAGTGTTGTAGAGAGAGGGACTAAATTCATGTAAGCATTGTACCTGGGCATAATTGCTGACTATACTCTTCGACCAGATCTGGGTGTAGGAACTTGATGTCACACCATTTTTTGGGGATGGCTGGTATTTCATGCCGCACTCCATATTTGGCATATAACTCTGATTGAAGAGACAGTACTATCTCCATTTTGTCCTTTCTTTTCATGGTCCGGTCATATCCCCGAAGAAGAAATTGCTGATGGATAAAGATGAAAGTATATATCCGGGGGGGAAAAAACGAAAGCATTGAAAGCCAAATTAAAATTTTCATGTTACTGTTAAGAATCCTGATTCTACAGAGATTCTATGTGTGTGGGCTCTGACAAATCAGATATTGCCCAAGTAAGCTGAGATGTATCTGTCTTGTCATGGCACGGTACCATGTGTATAGCTGGTTCGCATCGCCGGGGTGCACCCTGTGTAACGCAAAATGAACCGGTAAAACCTTACATTCAGACTAAGAAAGTTCTTGGTCATAAAATAGAATCTCTATATATATTGTCTGTGTGTTATATAGTGTGTGTTATATATATAGTGGCAGGAAAATTGATGTGCTATGTGCATGTGATAGAGTTTTTCCATGGACCATACATACATGCTACTAACATTTTGCGCCGACGAAACAAGAATGCTAATTTCACTAATTCGCAATATATACTGTAATCAGTTAAAATGTGTTGAATTGACTTTCAGACAAAAAAATAACAAAAAATCGTATCAATATAGATAATAATCGCATCTACAAATATTTCAGAATTCGTGATCTACAGAATAATCATTGTGCTGCATGCAATATGTACAAAAACAACATATATGCTTTAAGAGAATATTACTTACAATGATGTTGTCCTCATCTTTCTCAAATATGTGTCTGAACTTTGAAGTACTTCCAGTAGCCATAGTGATGAATGCTTGATGAAGGGTAGTTCACACTGGTCACAGTCACTGGGCGGCTCTAATACTGTAAATTACATCAGACACTTTTTCACGCACGTTTACGTTACCAAATTTATTTAAATTAGGGAGAGCGATAGCGAATATAATAAATCGAATATTATTCGAAAAATATCTAAAAATCAAAATCACGATTTCGATTAATTCCACCCGGCTGTTGCCGTACTGGTGCTTCTTCCTGCTTAGCCTGCCTGACCGAGGTAATCGTCTAAGCCCGTCTAGCCAAATTTTCTTTATTGGAATATTCACGAATATTCGAAAAAATGAATATATAGAAATATAGCGAATATATTCGTTATTTAATCAACTTCAACATACTCCTCCCCGACAAGCGTCCCCGTCACCATGGGAACGCCTGTGGGTTAGAAAATACCATCGGTTCTGAGTTTTCCCTGAGATCGTGAAAACTCAGATCTGATGGTATATTCTAACCCACAGGCTTTCCCATGGTGACGGGGACGCTTGTAAGGGAGGAGTATGCCAAAGTGGAATAACAGTACACATTGAAAAAAAAAGACGAATATTCTAAATAACGAATATATTCGCTATATTGCTATAAAACTTTGTTTTTTAGAATATTCGTCATATTCTAAAAATTGAAGTTATAGCAATATAGCGAATATTCGTAAAATACACATATAGACTGCAATTTAGCTAATATAGTGCTATTGTTTTTTTTTTATAGTGTAAGTTTTTTCCAAATCTGAAGTTCAGAAGAGACAAAATATTAGACTATAAAAAAAATATAGCACTATATTAGTTAAATTGCAGTCTATATGTGTATTTTACGAATATTCGCTATATTGCTATAACTTTGTTTTTTAGAATATTCGTCATATTCTAAAACAAGAATATATAGCAATATAGCTAATATTCGTAAAATACACATACCATTAGCAAACCAATAGGAAAGTTGCCTTATACAGTTAAAAAATCGCAATACGCGAGTAATTAAATTGCATATTAATCGCGATAAATAGAATAAATGATGAATATTCGATTTCGATGAATATAAGATGAATATTAAATCGAATATTCACAAAATATCGCAAAATCGAATATGGCACCTCCCGCTCATCACTACTCTTTATACGGACTGCCTCTTTGGACGCCTAATACTAATGGCCTATATCCCGGGTACCCAGGTAGGACGAGTGGTAAGTCCCAGGCAGGTCCAGCAATTACAAGGGTAACCCTGCTGCTTCGGGAATGGCTATGGGAGTAATATACCCCTTCTTCCTGTTTGTTATATGTTCCAGGATTGGTAATGGGACTACTAAACCCCCATCCTGGTGTGTCTTCCAGGAGTTTCATGGGATTATTATACTCTCCTACGGTGACTACCAGAAGTGCATGGAGAAGCTGATACCTCCCCCCTCTGTGCCTTTGCATAAAGTATGGTCGCCTCAACCTTAGAGCCTTTTTTGCTACCCATAGTCACCATAGTGATCCTGCTATAAGCCTTATATTTTGACTTTGGTGCAGGGAAGGGAATACAGGATAAAGCCACCCTTCCGTTTGCGGGCATTTCATTACACAATGGTGGGATTACAGGGTAAAGACACCCCCATGCTTTCTTTGGTATTAGGATCCAAAATACTTCAAAGTCAGTCAGTAGTGATTGCTTAGTGCAGACCTTTGGTTCACTGGTTTTACCGAGAGGGAAACTGTTAATTAGGACACCCTACTCATGTGGGCAGGAACCTTAGGGTAGCCGTTATATGTTTGTCTTGGTATGTCTTTATGTGTATTATATGCAGCACTTAGTATTAAATTGGGTGACTCAGAGCTTGTTCCTACTATCCCAAGCATAAGCCGAGGGTGGCTTAACTCAAAGAAAGGGGCAATGTAACACCCTAGAGTTGTGTTACTACACGCCTCTACCCCGCTACTCTCTGTTAAGAGCCTGTATATTGTCATCTGATGTAATTTATAGAGTAATTTATATTATGTCTTCACAAATGTGCATCTAAAACCATGTTAAATATAATTGTCCTTGTAATTTTCCAGGTTCACCAGCAAGTGGCAGCAACTCTATTGGCAAGGTACTAGTTCTAGTTTAGTGTATCTAGGCTGGAATGGATTATTCCAGCTTAGCTTCCTCTCTGTGAGCGAAGTGGGCTGTTCCCACATCCTGCATCATCGGTGGAGAAGGAAGTTAGATGGTAGTGTAGACCACCCCCTGCTAGGGGTAGGGTGTGTGTATGTGAGGAGTTCCCTTGCATAGGGAAGACAGCAAGGATCTTGTCTCAACTGAGACTTGATCACATCCCCAGTCTGAGCTCCTTCAGTCTCAGTTGGATGAAGAGAAGCAGAAAACTACAGACAACCTCCAGAGTTCCAGGAAGAAAGCATCCCCTGAGAATATATCTGTGAGTTAAGTCCAGAGACCTAGGAGAAGCCATTCCTCCTCAGCTAGTCTGTCCCCATACAGCAGAAGTTACAGAAAAGTGCAGAAGATTAATTCCTGTCACAATTACAGAGCTACCAAACAGATGACTTATCCTGAAAGCTCACATTTAAAGCAGAAGCATTAATTTCCTGCCAATCATTGCTAAAACTTGCTGGGATCAAGAGACCAAGGCTGTATACTGCTTGGATACAAGTTATCTTCAGTAAAGAAACGTTTGAACTTCATCTAAAGGTCTGGACATCCTTTCTGCTGCAAAATTCCTCTATCACTCCTACTCGCCTCACTACAGGGAGTGCAGAATTATTAGGCAAGTTGTATTTTTGAGGATTAATTTTATTATTGAACAACAACCATGTTCTCAATGAACCCAAAAAACTCATTAATATCAAAGCTGAATATTTTTGGAAGTAGTTTTTAGTTTGTTTTTAGTTTTAGCTATTTTAGGGGGATATCTGTGTGTGCAGGTGACTATTACTGTGCATAATTATTAGGCAACTTAACAAAAAACAAATATATACCCATTTCAATTATTTATTTTTACCAGTGAAACCAATATAACATCTCAACATTCACAAATATACATTTCTGACATTCAAAAACAAAACAAAAACAAATCAGTGACCAATATAGCCACCTTTCTTTGCAAGGACACTCAAAAGCCTGCCATCCATGGATTCTGTCAGTGTTTTGATCTGTTCACCATCAACATTGCGTGCAGCAGCAACCACAGCCTCCCAGACACTGTTCAGAGAGGTGTACTGTTTTCCCTCCTTGTAAATCTCACATTTGATGATGGACCACAGGTTCTCAATGGGGTTGAGATCAGGTGAACAAGGAGGCCATGTCATTAGATTTTCTTCTTTTATACCCTTTCTTGCCAGCCACGCTGTGGAGTACTTGGACGCGTGTGATGGAGCATTGTCCTGCATGAAAATCATGTTTTTCTTGAAGGATGCAGACTTCTTCCTGTACCACTGCTTGAAGAAGGTGTCTTCCAGAAACTGGCAGTAGGACTGGGAGTTAAGCTTGACTCCATCCTCAACCCGAAAAGGCCCCACAAACTCATCTTTGATGATACCAGCCCAAACCAGTACTCCACCTCCACCTTGCTGGCGTCTGAGTCGGACTGGAGCTCTCTGCCCTTTAACAATCCAGCCACGGGCCCATCCATCTGGCCCATCAAGACTCACTCTCATTTCATCAGTCCATAAAACCTTAGAAAAATCAGTCTTGAGATATTTCTTGGCCCAGTCTTGACGTTTCAGCTTGTGTGTCTTGTTCAGTGGTGGTCGTCTTTCAGCCTTTCTTACCTTGGCCATGTCTCTGAGTATTGCACACCTTGTGCTTTTGGGCACTCCAGTGATGTTGCAGCTCTGAAATATGGCCAAACTGGTGGCAAGTGGCATCTTGGCAGCTGCACGCTTGACTTTTCTCAGTTCATGGGCAGTTATTTTGCGCCTTGGTTTTTCCACACGCTTCTTGCGACCCTGTTGACTATTTTGAATGAAACGCTTGATTGTTCGATGATCACGCTTCAGAAGCTTTGCAATTTTAAGAGTGCTGCATCCCTCTGCAAGATATCTCACTATTTTTGACTTTTCTGAGCCTGTCAAGTCCTTCTTTTGACCCATTTTGCCAAAGGAAAGGAAGTTGCCTAATAATTATGCACACCTGATATAGGGTGTTGATGTCATTAGACCACACCCCTTCTCATTACAGAGATGCACATCATCTAATATGCTTAATTGGTAGTAGGCTTTCGAGCCTATACAGCTTGGAGTAAGACAACATGCATAAAGAGGATGATGTGGTCAAAATACTCATTTGCCTAATAATTCTGCACGTAGTGTAATAGTGTTGATCACGAATATTCGAATTTCGAATTTTTATTGCGAATATAGGTACTTCGAAAATTCGCGAAAATTTCGAATATAGTTATATATATTCGAAATTTCGAATATTCAAATTTTTTCCGATTTTTTTATTTTAGATTTTTTTATTTTCTTTATCAGTACACATGATCCCTCACTGCTTCTAGCTTGTGGGCCAATAGGAAGGCTGCAATATACTTGACTTTAGGAGTAGTAGTGTTTGCGAATTTTGCTCTATATTTGTTTTTTTTGAATATTCGCTATATTGCTATATATTCTTGCTTTAGAATATTACGAATATTCGAAAAAACGAAGTTGTAGCAATATAGAGAATATTTGAAAAAAATCGAATAAAGCAATTTAGCTAATATAGTGATATAATCTTCTTTGTGTAATAGTTGTAAGTTAAAAAATTCGCAATAAAAAATTCGAATCCGAAAATTCGCATATTACACAATCATTACCTTTCCGATTTTTTGAGTAAAAAAAAAATCGCGAATTTTCAACGAATATTCTACAAAATATTCGTGAAATATCGCGAATTCGAATATGACCCCTGCCGCTCATCACTACTCACTAAGGAACGCCCCCCTCTGCGGATGACGTCACCGGCCATAGAGGAGTGTTATTAGGAGTATTTAGCATAGTGTACGCCTCCCATGGTCATTTGCAATGAAGGGGATGTGCTACAGTATGGGTGCTAACCACGCCTCCCATGTCCCTACATGCCAGTCAGATCGCTCCCTGCCACTATTGTCTTTTATGCAATGCTAGCAGAGAGCAGATACATGGAAGCTGGGAGGGATCCAGTTTGCAGGCTTAGAAAAAAGTGGTTTTAGGGGAGGAATACTGATGAGGAGTATGAGTGGCAGGAGGCGGAATACTGATAAGGGGGAGTGGAAAGGCTTGTGAGATCCAGCTGCAGAGTCATGCAGCCTTGTGGGACCCATAAGGCAGTGTGGCCGGAAATGACATAGCACAGGAGATAATATGTAAACAATACTGACAGCAGTATTAGGGACTCATAGGAGCAAAGGGGATGAAAAAAAAAATACACAGAGCATCAGAATGACTTTACTGCGTAATGTCAAGGTGATTATTAACGTTTTTAAAAATTACTTTGATCCCGGACAACCCATTTAAGGGACAGGGCTCTATGGAGGTCACTGCTAAGGGGTAGAGTGCTTAGGAGGTCACTGTTAAGGGGCAGGGTGCTGTGGAGGTCAATGTTAAGGGGAAGTGTACTGTGGAGGTCACTATTTACCCCTTAGTGACCACGCACATTTTTTCAAAATTGCATTCCAAGAGCTATAACTTTTTTGTTTTTTCACTAATGTTCCTTTATGAGGCCTTTTTTTTTGCAGTTATAGTTATAGTTATTAATGCACCATTTTGGGTACATATAGTCATTGATTAACACCAGCTATCTGTCTTAAACCCCCTTTGTTTACGTCAATAAAAAGGCGTATTGATGGTCATTACGGGGTTAAGGTGGTGGGGTGCTGCAGAGGTGAAAGTTAACAGGATGGGGTGCTGTGGAGGTCACTGTTAAGGAGGTGTGGCGCTGTGGAGGTCACAGTTATAGGGGACAGTTAAAAATAAAATAAACTGTGTATAACTGCTGGGATATATATATATATGGTGTATAACTGCTGGGATCACTGCTTGAGGAATGTTCCAGTGTGCGGACTGAAACGTTGCATTGGTGAATTAAAAGTCACATTCATTTTACTTCTCTGGAGTGCCGTGGAATATTTTTATTTTCAGCGTTTTTGGAGATTGGATCACTTCAACATCCGCTGGCACCCTTTTGCTCTTTGGATGTGCGGTGCCGTTCATACTATATAAACAATTTTGCTGCTGGGATATATAGGAATACTAGTTATTTCGCCATAAAAACAAAAAAAACAAAAACAAGGGCATGGATTGGCCTCCTGCTGGGAACCCTTGGGACAAATCCAATAAACACAAAAACAGACCAACACTTCATACTCGGGCAGCGCTGGGTTCTTTTTATAGTTTTATTTTATTTTTGAGTTTGTAGATTCAATCCAGTCTCAGTGTTTACAAGATAAAGCATGCAGACATTTTGCGGTATTTTCAAAAAATGATGACTGAAGAATTTGGGCTTACTTTGGTTTATGAGCGTGAATAAAATAGTGACCTTCATAATCAGTAACATCTATCTTTGATTTATCAGCACGTGAGGTATACACAGCTTTTTCAATAATGTAACCAGCTTCTTTAAACGCCATCTCCAGCGCTTCCTTTTTTGAGCTCAGTACACTAAACCGCTTTTTACCAGCGTGATAATAAGTACCATTTAGCGTACCCAAGATTAAAATTTGACCTTCAGGTTTTAGCAAGTCCTTGAAATTTTTTACAACATTACAGTATGACTTCATATCTTTACATGGGGTTTCAAGGCAGAGGCATACCAGGAGACAATCAGCGGGTGGCACAATGACAGGGTCATAAGGGTTTCTTTTCAAAGCATCACATTTCATGACTTGTGTGACCTTACTGCGGAGTTTCTCAGCCTTTTTCTCAGAATCCTCCCTTTAGACAGAAAATAATAAAATGAATTTACTTTTTTGCATGCTTATGAAATGATAGCAGATCTATCCTGACTGAATGGGTTGTCTCATGAAGACTCATACCTACAGTATATGGCTTCTTATTGCATATGGACTTCAAAGAGGTGGGTTCCTGTTCAGGAATCTCCTTGATAAGCCTGGATGTAGAGCCACTCAATAAGGTATGGCCAAATGGTCAGGTCTCTGCATGGAATTAAGAACCAGGGGCAAAGAAGAAAAAAAAAATAAAAAAAAGAGAAGTCCTATCTGTTCTTTATTCTTTCCTTTTATGATCCACTCCTTATTTTGGCTTACAAAGCTGCATGCAGAAACCTGACTATGTGGCCATACCGTAAGTGACTCCTGCTCTGGCAGGCTAAAGACACCAGTGAATCATGTGGATAACCATTCATTTGAAAGGCCATCATGTAATACTACATTTTTCATGCCAAAATCAGCCGTCAAAAGGGAATTATCTGGTTATTACAGGGGAAAAAAGTCAAACATTTATAATGCATGGGCAGGCAAGAGCAAGGACAGCTTTTATAGAGCTGCTGTATTTTTTAGGGGGCGGACACGCGGTCAGGTTTCCTAATGCAGTTTTGGTAGCGAAAACCAGGAGTGAATAAAAAAAACAAAAACAGAAGATGCTGTATCCATCCTGTATACTTTCTCTCCTTTTCTAATTCACTCCTGATTTTGGCTTCCAAAACTGCATGCAGATACCTGATCGTGTGGAAGTACCCTTATAGAGTAAGGCCCCTTTCACACTGGCGTTGCGGGAAAATGTGCGGGTGCGTTGCGATTTTTCTGCGCGAGTGCAAAACATTGTAATGCGTTTTGCACGCGCGTGACAAAAATCGCGCATGTTTGGTACCCAAACCCGAACTTCTGTGAATCAATGTGGGATCAATGTTCTGTAGATTGTATTATTTTCCCTTATAACATGGTTATAAGGGAAAATAATAGCATTCTGAATACAGAATGCAAAGTAAAACAGCGCTGGAGGGGTTAAAAAAAATAATAAATAATTGAACTCACCTTAGTCCACTTGATCGCGGCCCGGCATCTCCAGTTCTGTCTCCTTTGTTGAATAGGACCTGTGGTGAGCATTAAATACAGTTACAGGACCTTTGATGACGTCACTCCGGTCATCACATGATCCATCACCATGGTAAAAGATCATGTGATGTACCATGTGATGACCGGAGTGACGTCACCAAAGGTCCTGTAACTGTATTTAATGCTCACCACAGGTCCTATTCAACAAAGGAGACAGAAGGAGATGCCGGGCATCGCGATCAAGTGGACTAAGGTGAGTTAATTTTTTTATTTTATTTTTTAACCCCTCCAGCCCTATTTTACTGTGCATTCTGTATTCAGAATGCTATTATTTTCCCTTATAACCATGTTATAAGGGAAAATAATAATGATCGGGTCTCCATCCCGATCGTCTCCTAGCAACCGTGCGTGAAAATCGTACCGCATCCGCACTTGCTTGCGGATGCTTGCGATTTTCACGCAACCCCATTCACTTCTATGGGGCCTGCGTTGCGTGAAAAACGCAGAATATAGAGCATGCTGCGATTTTCACGCAACGCATAAGTGATGCGTGAAAATCACCGCTCATCTGAACAGCCCCATAGAAATGAATGGGTCGGTATTCAGTGCGGGTGCAATGCGTTCACCTCATGCATCGCATCCGCGCGGAATACTCGCCCGTGTGAAAGGGGCCTAAGTCACGAGCAGTGGACCCTTCTCTATGACCTCCATATGCATATGGACAGGGGTTATCTTTATGAGACTTTATATTACAGAGTTTGGGCTTTTTTATCTTAGAATTCCGACTTACTGTTTTTGTTTGACCCATCAGAAGAATAGAAAAAAAAACCAGAGCAAATGTGGGGAAAATGCAATTCCGCCACAGTTTTATGGGTTTTGTTTTTACGGTGTTCTCTATGCAATAAAACTGACCTGTTACTTTCATTCTCCAGGTCTGTATGATTACAGTGATACCAAATATGTATAGTTTTTCTGTTTTAATATTGAAAAAAAAAAATTAAAAATAGTTTTTTTCTTTTCAGCTCCATATTCTGACTCCTATACTTTTTTGTAGTTATGTGTAAGGATTTGTGTGAAGGTTCATTTTTTGCAGGCCGATCTGTACTTTCCATTGATACCATTTTGGGGTGTATAAGACTTTTGGATCATGTTTTATTTAATGGTTTTGTGGAAGGTGAAGCGACCAAAAAAACAACAAACTGGCCATTCAAATGTGACTACGGCATCTGAGCAGTCCTGAAGCAGGAGCCTTGAGCTCCCGCTCCTGTAACAGTATTCCCTGGCTGAGATCGGGGAACCTAATACACTATACCAGAGATCAGCAACCTTCGGCACTCCAGCTGTTGTGAAACTACAATTCCCAGCATGCTCCATTCATTTATATGGGAGTTCTGAGAAGAGAAGAGCAAGTATGCATGCTGGGAGTTGTAGTTTCACAACAGCTGGAGTGCCGGAGGTTGCCTACCCCTGCACTATACTAATATCCCAATGACTCAAGCAGGCTTCGGAAGCTATTAGTGGAATATACCAATACAGGCCAATAGGTGGCAGCACTATTTTGTTATTTAGTAAGTGTTCAATGATGGCTATATAGCCATTATTGAACGCAATGGGCAATCTAATGTTAAAATACGTTTAAAAAAAATCGAAATACTTAGCCAATAAAAAAAATACCATCATGGGCATCGCAGCGTGCAAAAACGGCCATATTATTAAAATATAACAATATCATTCCCATACAGCGAATGGCGTAAAGGAAAAAAAATGAATTAAAACAGTCAATACACTTTTTTTGTCACTTCAACTCCCCCACAAAAAATGTTATAAATAGTGATCAAAAAGTCAAACACACTTCAATATGGTATCCCTGCAAAGCACAGATTGTCCCACAAAAAAATGAGACCTCACACAGCTTTGTTTGCATAACTAGAAAAAAGTTATAGGAGTCAGAATATGGTGATAAAAAACATTTATTTTTTCAAGGTTATTTTTTTTAACAGTATTAAAATGCAACAAAAACTATACAAGTATGGTATTGTTGTAATCGTACTGACCTGGAGAATGAAGGAAACAGGTAAATTTTACCGCATATTGAACACCGTAAAAAATTGTTTTGTAATTGTGTTTTTTTTTTTTTCATTTCCACCCCATTTGGATTTTTTCTCCAGCTTCCCACTACATTGTATGCAACTGTAAATGTTACCATTATAAAGTTCAACTTGTCCTCCCAAAAAAGCCTTTATAAGGCTAAATGAACTGAAAAACAAAAAAGTTATGACTGTAGGAAGGCAGGGAGTGAAAAACGAAAAAGCAGAAACGGAAAATCCCTCAGTGCTCTAGGGGTTAAAAGGATTTTCATTTTGATGGTCTACCTTTAGGATAGGTTATCAATATTAGATTGGTGGGGGTCTCACTCCATGATACCCCTGCCATTCCGCTGTTTAAGGAAGCTGCCATTAGATAGTGGCTGTGCTTGGTATTGCAGCTCAGCCCAGATGAATGTGACATCACATGGCCTAGGAAGAGACCTACAGTGCTGCCCATAATTATTCATACCCCAGGCAAATTTTGACTTAATGGTACTTTTATTAAACCAGCAACAAATTTTTTGACGGGAAATGACATAGGCGTCTCCCAAAAGATAATAAGACGATGAACAAGAGGCATTATTGTGGAAAAAAAACATTTCTCAGCTTTTATTTACATTTGAGCAAAAAGTGTCCAGTGCAAAATTATTCATACCCTTCTCAATAATCAATAGAAAAGCCTTTATTGGCTATTACCGCAATCAAACACTTCCTATAATTGCAGACCAGCTTTTTGCATGTCTCCACAGGTATTTTTGTCCATTCATCTTTAGCAATGAGCTCCAAATCTTTCAGGTTGGAGGGTCTTCTTGCCATCACCCTGATCTTTAGATCCCTCCACAGATTCTTAATTGGATTAAAGTCTGGACTCTGGCTGGGCCACTCCAAAAAGTTAATGTTGTTGTCTGCTAACCATTTCTTCACCACTTTTGCTGTGTGTTTTGGGGCATTGTCATGCTGAAATGTCCACTGGTGCCCAAGGCCAAGTTTCTCTGCACACTGCCTGATGCTGTCGTTGAGAATCCTCATGTATTGCTCTTTTTTCATGGTGCCGTTTACTGTGATTAGGTTCCCTGGTCCATTGGCTGAAAAACACCCCCAAAGCATTAGGTTCCCACCACCATGTTTGACAGTGGGGATGGTGTTCTTTGGGTTGAAGGCTTCTCCTTTTTTTTACGCCAAATGAAGGAAGCATCATTGTGACCAAACAATTAAATTTTGTTTCATCTGACCATAACACAGAAGACCAGAAGTCTTCTTCATTGTCCAGATGAGCTTTTGTGTGCCTTATCTGGAGAAGTGGCGTCCTCCTTGGTCTGCATCTGTGGAACCCAGCAGTGTGCAGTGTCTGTTGGATTGTCTGCCTTGAGACATTGCCACCAGCAGAGCCCAGATTCACCAGGATGGCCTTGGTGGTGATCCTTAGATTCTTTTTCACCTCTCTAACTATCCTCCTGGCCAGCACAGGTGTCACTTTTGACTTCCGACCACGTCCTCTGAGATTTTCCACAGTGCGGAAGATCTTGTATTTTTTAATAATACTTTGCACTGTAGCCACCGGAACTTGAAACATTTAGAAATGGCCTTGTAGCCCTTTCCTGACTTGTGAGCAGCCACAATGCGCAGCCGCAGGTCCTCACTGAGCTCCTTTGTCTTAGCCATGACTGTCCACAAACCAACTGCAGAGAGCTGCTGTTTTTCACCTGTTGAGTTGATTAAAACAGCTATTCCCAATTAATCAGGGTAATTAAGATGCTATAGAACAGCTTGGACTATTTGGAATGGTATAGAACTTTTGATTTTCTCACAGACTGTGACAGTTTGTGAAGGGTATGGATAATTTTGGACTGGACACTTTTTGCTCAAATGTAAATAAAAGCTGAGAACAATAATTTTTTTTTTTCACAATAATGCCTCTTGTACATCGTCTTATTATCATTTGGGAGACACCTATGTCATTTCCCGTCAAAAAAGTACTTGCTGGTTGAATAAAAGTAACTTTAAGTCAAAATTTGCCAGGGGTATGAATAATTATGGGCAGCACTGTGTGCTGTTCCTTTCATATTGAATTTCTGCACTGTATTATTTCTTGTTTTACCTATGTTGTTTAAGTCTATTGTTCTCTGCTGCCATCTGCTGGCCGGAATTTGTATGCTGCACGCCTTCGTTCTTGTTAAATAAAGTTTTATCTCTGGGGCGTGGTTTTAGCAGCCTTGGGCCTGGTCACTTCCTGTAGCCTTTTTTCAGTGCTGCATTCCTTTGTGACTGGAGACACACACCTCGGCTTGTGAAGGCATCAGTTTTTGACCAGCAGTAACCTCAGCAAAGACATCCACATGACAGCATCTACTGCATTCCATCACTGTATGTAACTGCTCTGGATCAAATAAACCCACGTTTGATTGCATCCTCATGTCTACGTCTGGATCCATCTAACCTGAGCATCTGCCGTTCCGGTCTGCTCCACTGCTTGGATACGAAGGTAGGACAGTCACAAAGTCATTATCAGTTACACCTTCATTCGCCTTCATGTGGGGACAGAACAGTCAAAAACTGCCTTAAAGCCTTATACCCCAATCAATATCTGTCTGAATGTCCAATGCCGGCTACAGGTTCCCTCAGAGCCCAGTACCACACTCAGGAACCTCCCCTGCAACAGGCCCACTCCCAGCAAATCTGCCCAGCAACAGTGCATGTCCCATAAGCCTAAGGGGAAGCACGGCGTGTCCGCAGTAGATATACTCTCGCCTGGAAGTCCTCCACTACTCGCCAAGCCACTTTCTACATCCTACGTTAACCCTTGCTCGCATGATATAAGAACTGTTCACGCACGCGGGGCCTCCCTCAAACCAAAACCCCGCAATTCACTCAAGACACCTTGGGAAACTCATCGGGGTGCCTCATCTGAGCCGCACTGCAATTTTCAGCCCCCAATTCAAAAGTTCATTTTCTTAAAGAGACAGCGCACCTTAAATCAAAATGGCCGAAAAGGACCTCGTACAGTTCCCCAGTGATGAAATAAAGCAAATGCAACCTGATACTGATCATTATGAAGAGCTGGAGGTAGAACCCACACTTCCAGCAGACCAAGTCACGCGACCAAGGCGCTCTCTCAAACCAACTATAAAGATCACAGAAAACTATCACACCAGGAAAGACGAGCTATGTGACAACCTGGAAGAGCTATGGGAACGAGTTTCCTCCCTCATATCAGGACTTAAGTCCTCCTCAGGCGATGCCACCAGCTTACAAGTTGCCGTCGGGCGGCTGAACGCAGCCCATGAAAGATACAAGAGACTGTCCACAAGGTATATAACCTTTCTAAAAGACTCTAATATTGAAGAAGCCCCGTCAGAATTGTGCAAGGCAGAATCAATAGACAGACAAAGAGACGCCATGGTGCTGGATGCTAAAGATAAAGTGGAACTCCGTATCTCTCATTTGCAAGAAACTAGATCACACAGATCGCATTCATCCAAACATTCCTCGCGGTCCTACAGATCATCATGCTCTAGAAGCTCCACCCTGAGCGAAAGATTACTAGAGGCCCGCATAAATGCAGAGCAATCCAAAGTGAGGCGTTCCTTCACCGAAAAAGAAGTCCTTGCGAGGGCAGAGACACAGACGGCGGCCAAGAGGGCTGAAGCGGAGGCAGAAGCCAAGAGGGCAGAAGCAGAGGCGGCGGCCAAGAGGGCTGAAGCGGAGGCAGAAGCCAAGAGGGCTGAAGCGGAGGCAGAAGCCAAGAGGGCAGAAGCAGAAGCCAAGAGGGCAGAAGCACAGACGGCGGCCAAGAGGGCTGAAGCAGAGGCGGCGGCCAAGAGGGCTGAAGCGGAGGCAGAAGCCAAGAGGGCAGAAGCAGAGGCAGAAGCCAAGAGGGCAAAAGCAGAGGCTCGAATAAAGATCCTTGAATCAGAGAGGGAAGAGGAAATTGCATTAGCAAAAGTAAGACTACTTGAGCAAGCATTGAGCCAAGGCCTTGATTCAGTCTGCTTACCACCAGAGGAGATAGACGATCCAGCTGATCGCACCAGCGACTACATACTGAAACAGTTATCTGCACCACCCCCAGTGTGCAGTACTGTCCAAGCCAACAACACTGAAACCTCCAAGTCAGCTCTACCTGCAGTGGCAGCGATACCCACAGCACCCGAGCAATCCAATAACAGTTGCCCAGACGCGCCCTCTCAAGGGCAGTTATTACAGCAAGATGGCTACCAGGTGTTTCCTGGCCTACGTCCACAGCTCAAGCAGCAGTTATCAGAATCGACAGAGGCTAGACCACAGCTCAACCCTGCAGCAACATCATTCTACCCGGAAGCATCTCACCCTTTCACGCCACGCAACCTATACGCCCCAGGGGCATCACAAGTTGTCATGGCAACAAGCAGTGAGAAATCAGATATGTCTGAGTTTGCCAGGTTTATGGTGAGCAGAGAGCTAATTAACACCAGTCTCTCAAAATTTGATGACCGTGCGGAGAGCTACAGAGCCTGGAAGGCAACCTTCAAAGCTGCCATCGCCAACCTCAACCTAACCGCAGAGCAGGAGCTCGACCTCTTGATCAACTGGCTGGGCCCAGGCTCCACAAATCGCATCAAGAGCCTTAGAACTGTCTATGTGGGACAAGCAGAAGCAGGTCTCGCTGCAGCCTGGCAGAGACTCGAACGCACCTTTGGCAGTGCAGAAGCAATAGAGAAGGCACTATTCAGGAGACTGCAGAACGTCCCCAAGATCAGTCTCAAGGATGTCCACAAGCTTCAGGATTTAAGTGATTTGCTCATGGAACTGGAGCTTGCCAAAAGAGACCCTCGTCTGTCCGGGCTGTGCTACCTGGATACAGCCCATGGGGTGAACCCAATTGTCGTGAAGCTACCATACAGCCTGCAAGAGAAGTGGGCGGCATCAGTCTCAAGGTACAAAAGAGTGCATGACGTCACCTTTCCCCCATTTATTCATTTCTGTAGATTCATCGATGAACAGTCCCAGATAAGGAATGACCCCAGCCTCGACTTCCTGGAGTTCAATACTACAGCTTCAGCGACACCATCATCAAGGTATGAAAGTATTGTACATAAACACAGAGACTTTAAGAGCAGCGTGAATGTTAGAAAGACTAACCTACCATCATCTGCAGTACCCACTGGTAGACAGTACACTACCTCATCAGGAGACAAGGCCTTCAATCGTGAATGTCCCATTCATAAAAAACCACACTCACTGAACAAATGCAGAGGATTTAGATCCAAAACCATACAGGAGCGCAAGAAAGTCCTCACCGAGCTTGGGGTATGCTTTAGGTGCTGCGCTTCATTGGAGCACATGGCTAAGGACTGTAAATCCATTATCAAGTGTGAGGAGTGTCATAGTGAAAGACATGCCTCAGCTATGCACCCAACTCCACTCACAAGGGATTCACCTGCTGCTGTCACCACCAGTCCTGCTCAAAGTCATGGCGGGGAGCCCCAGAACCACGCTAACACAGCCACTGCTGTTTCTTGCTCATGCTCGGACGTATGTGGGGAGGGCCAGAGTGAGAAATGTTGTGCCCGCATATGCCTAATCAAGGTCTACCCGGAGGGGCTACCAGAAAAGGCAGTAAAAATGTATGCCATCATTGACGACCAAAGCAACCGCTCCCTAGCAGGACCTAAATTCTTTGAAGCCTTTGGAATAAAGGGACCGTCAGAACCCTACATCTTAAACACCTGCTCGGGTCGCATAGAGACTAGCGGCAGGAGGGCACAAGGATTCATCGCTTGTTCCGTCAGTGGAAATACGGAAATACCTCTACCGACGCTGATCGAATGCGATCAAATACCCAACCATAGGGATGAAATTCCTACCCCGGAAGCTGCATTTCACCATCCACACCTAAGGCACCTAGCCAACGTTATCCCAGCTATGGACAACAACGCCGAGATTCTACTCCTGCTTGGCAGAGACAATCTAAGGGTACACAAGGTGCGTCAACAGTGTAATGGTCCCGACTATGCACCATACGCCCAGAGACTGGACTTGGGATGGGTAGTCATAGGAAATGTATGCTTGGATCAGCCAAAAATCCACTCATTCAAAACGTACGTGCGTGGAGATGGACGCACAACTTGCATTAAGCCTTGCCCTCATCACTATCAGGTGAAAGAGAAGCCTCCAGACCTCATACAACCATCTGACGACATTCCTCCCTTTGCTGACAACTTGGGAAGATTAGTCTTTCACACAAGCAAGGACGATGATAAAGTAGCTTTGTCAGTAGAGGACAGAGAATTTATCAAGATAATGGACAATGAGTTCCTTAAAGACGAAACCAATCACTGGGTTTCTCCATTACCCTTCCGAGCTACCAGGGTGAGACTCCCGAACAATAGGGAACAAGCTCTCTCTAGATTTAACTCTCTTCAGCGTACCATGAACAGTAAGCCTGAGATGAGAGAACACATCGTTGCCTTTATCAACAAAATATTCCGCAACAACCATGCCGAACCAGCTCCATCCTTAGGGAAGAATGACGAGTGCTGGTACTTGCCTTCATTTGGAGTGTATCACCCACGGAAACCTAATCAAATTAGGGTTGTTTTCGACTCAAGTGCCAAACATCAAGGTGTATCGCTTAATGATGTCCTTCTCACAGGTCCTAATCTGACGAATAACCTAGTTGGAGTGCTGATGAGGTTCAGAAAAGAGCTCGTTGCCATCACCGCCGACATTGAACAGATGTTCCACTGTTTCGTAGTCCGGGAGGATCACCGGAATTTCCTCAGGTTTCTGTGGTACAAGAATAACGACACCAACGCAGAGATGGCAGAATATCGAATGAGGGTACACGTATTTGGAAACAGCCCTTCACCTGCCGTGGCAACTTACGGCCTTCGGCAAACTGCATTAGAGGGAGAATCCGAGTACGGTAAAGACGCCAAAGACTTTGTAGAAAAGGACTTCTACGTAGACGATGGACTCAAATCACTACCGACTGAAGAAGCGGCTATCGATCTGCTCAAAAGGACTCAAAGTATGTTGTACCAAGCTAAACTTAGACTACACAAAATTGCTTCAAACAGCCTGGCCGTTATGAGGGCCTTCGAATCAGGCGATCATGCACCAGGATTCAAGGACATTAACTTGGGACTGGACAGTCCACCTGTGCAGAGGAGCTTGGGCCTCAGATGGGATCTCTCGGCTGACTCCTTCGGTTTTCAGATAAGTTGTGCAGACAAGCCATTCACAAAGCAAGGCGTCCTATCAGTGGTAAACAGCCTATTTGATCCGCTGGGATTTGTAGCGCCCATTACCATACAAGGTAAATCTCTACTGAGACAGTTTTCTGAAACAGTCAAGGATTGGGATACCCCACTTCCCTCCGAGAAAGAGCAAAAATGGGAAGCCTGGAAGCGATCTTTGTGTGCCTTGGATGAGATCCACATCCCGAGATGCTATATTAAAACTTCACTTTCCTCTAGCATAAAGAAAGAACTCCACGTGTTCTCGGACGCCTCCACGGAGGCCATCGCAGCGGTTGCCTATCTCAAGGTGACAGAACCCAACAACCAAAACCACGTTGGATTCGTCTTTGGTAAGGCTAAGTTAGCCCCCAAGCCCGATCATACTATTCCCAGACTGGAACTTTGTGGGACTGTGTTGGCAGTGGAGATCGCGGATTTCATACAACAAGAACTGGGTGTCGACATAGCTGAAGTCCAGTATTACACCGACAGTAAGGTCGTTTTAGGTTACATCCACAATCGGACCAAGCGATTCTATGTGTACGTTAGTAACCGCATAGAGAGAATCAGGAGGTCCTCCAAACCTGAGCAATGGCACTATGTACCATCCGAACTTAATCCAGCAGATCACGCCACTAGGCCTATGTCTATAGGTTCCTTTATTAACTCTACTTGGCTTACAGGTCCAGAGTTTCTGCTTGAAGAGGCGGACGAATGTGTACAGGAAGTTTTCAGCATCCAGGATCCGGATAATGATCCAGAAATCCGCGCTGAAGTTAGTGCATTAGTCACTGGAACAAAGAAAACCGCCAGCTTCGGTTGTCAGCGCTTTGAACGTTTCTCCAGTTGGATGAGACCCATCGAGAACGTCCCTGATGGGTGAACAGGACTGTATCTAGCTTCGCAGATCTTCTCCATTCTAAGTTGGAAAACAGGACTATCTATGTTTGCATTCTAACATGTTTTCTTTTACAGGTTGTTTATATTTTATGGACATTCGTCGTAGTGAAATCCCCAAAGTGAATTTCAGACGGGGAGTGTGCTGTTCCTTTCATATTGAATTTCTGCACTGTATTATTTCTTGTTTTACCTATGTTGTTTAAGTCTATTGTTCTCTGCTGCCATCTGCTGGCCGGAATTTGTATGCTGCACGCCTTCGTTCTTGTTAAATAAAGTTTTATCTCTGGGGCGTGGTTTTAGCAGCCTTGGGCCTGGTCACTTCCTGTAGCCTTTTTTCAGTGCTGCATTCCTTTGTGACTGGAGACACACACCTTGGCTTGTGAAGGCATCAGTTTTTGACCAGCAGTTGCCTCAGCAGTTAGCCTCAGAAAAGACATCCACATGACAGCATCTACTGTATTCCATCACTGTATGTCACTGCTCTGGATCAAATAAACCCACGTTTGATTGCATCCTCATGTCTACGTCTGGATCCATCTAACCTGAGCATCTGCCGGTCCGGTCTGCTCCACTGCTTGGATACGAAGGTAGGACAGTCACAAAGTCATTATCAGTTACACCTTCATTCGCCTTCATGTGGGGACAGAACACACTGTAAGTGCTCACGAAGTGCCATGCTCTCGTTATACAGCTGACTGTTGGCGGTCCAACTCAGGGCACCCCTGAAGATAGGCAATCAGTATAAAAATCTCAGAAACCCCCTTTAAGCTAAAGATCTGTCTTCTCCTCAGGTTTCATGATGCAGCTCTGTAGGATAAGATTGGTTTCTGGCCAGCACAAAACTCATGCATGCAGTACATACACACAGATATGGAAAACTCACATTATTTAAAGGGTTTGTCCCACGAAAAATATTCTACAGTTTTCAAACTAGCACCTAGATCTGAATACTTTTGTAATTGCATGTAATGAAAAATTGATCACAGCCAGTTAGTTATTCAGTAAAATGTATCTGTATAGCGCCACCTAATGTTTTTTTTTCTCATTTCTTTGACCTGCTCACTGAGATGGCTGCACATGCTCAGTTTCATCCTTTAACTGCCTCCTATACTGTGATAGGTAGAGCACAGACACGCCCCCTTAGTTGCAGCAGAGAAGACACTCCCCTTGAGCTGCCAGCTTGATATTAATCTAGCAGAGCAATGAATGGGAAGATCTCTGGATCCATGTGAGGTGCCAGGCTACTTCTAGCTTTGTTAGATAGAGATTTATATCTAACATATAAAGCTGAGTGTATGTGTGTATGTATGTATGTCCGCCAAAGGAATCCACACCCTCGCATTTACAATCATGAAATTTGGCACACAAGTACATCAGGTGTCCTGAGATATTCTCAAAAAATGCATTAGCCAATAGAAGACTGGTCACATGATCCTTATCAGCCAATAGAAGATCGCAGGCCCTTAGTCTCCACATACACACAGTTTTACACCAGGTTTCCATAACATAACGCTGTTAAGGGAGCGGAGTGCTGTGGAGGTCACAGTTAAGCGGGCAGATAGGGTGGCCATTCAGGCCACCCTCAAAAGATGGACATGTCCTGTTAAGCCACGCCTCTAACCTGGTTAGGCCACGCCCCTCACACTGCGCAACCGACAGGGATTGAAAAAATGAATGTAAAAATCCACTTCCGTTAGCTGCAGGGGTGGGAGGGAGGGTGACTTTCTCCCTGCAGCTGACGCTCAGACAGCACTGTGCTGCTGTCTGAGAGTGAGCTGTTCAAAAAGACATCCCTGTGTCCGTCCAGGCCCTGCGCCGGACTGTCCAGCCTAAAACCGGACCTCTGGACACCCTAGGGGCAGGCTGCTGTGGAGGTCACAGTTAAGGGGATGGTCCACTATGGAGGTTAGTGTTAAGGGGCATATTGTTGTAGAGGCCACTGTTAAGGGGATGGGGTGTTGTGGACATCACTGTTAAGAAGATGGGGCACTTTGGAGGTCACTAATAAAGGGGTGGCCGCTGTGGAGGTCACTGTTAAAGGGGCTGGCTGCAGTAGAGCTCACTGTTAAGGGGGCAGGATGCTGTGGAGGTCACAGTTAAGGGGGCAGGGAATGGTGGAGGTCACAGTTAGGCCTCATGCACACGACCGTAGTTATGGTCCGCATCCGAGCCGCAGTTTTTGCTGCAAGGACGCGGACCTATTCACTTCAATGGGGCCGCAAAAGATGCGGACAGCACTCCGTGTGCTGTCCGCATTCGTTGCTCTGTTCCGAGGCCCCGCAAAAAAAATATAGCATGTCCTATTCTTGTCCGTTTTGTGGGCAAGAATAGGCATGTCTACAACGGGCCGCCCGTTCCGTTCCACAAATTGCGGAAGGCACACGGGCGGTTTATGTTTTTTGCGGATCCCCGGTTTGCGGACCGCAAAAAACGGCATGGTTCGGTGCATGAGGCCTTAAGGGGATGGTCCACTATGGAGGTCAGTGTTAAGAGGCGGGGTGCTGTAGAGGTCCCTGTTAAGGGGGCGGGATGTTATGGAGCAAGAAAAGCCTTATGTGATATTTAAAACCATACAAAGCATTAGTATTTACTTTGTGTCTGCTAGTCTACTATATGATGTCTGATTTTCATTTTTTTACATTAGTCATGGGATCACCCCTTTAAATCTATTAAGGCTACTTTCGCACTTACGTTGTTGTTTTCCGGTACTGAGATCCGGCAGAAGATCTCAGTACCGGAAAAAACGTTTCCTCATGCATTCCTCATGCATTCTCAATGGAATGCATGAGGAATGGAAAGAGAATCCGTTCAGGGTGCATCAGGAAGTCTTTAGTTCTGGCAGCATTCCGTTTTGTGACCGGACAGAAAAATGCTGCATGCTGTGGATCCAGCACTGAAAACAATGTAAGTCAATAGTAATGGATCCGTTTTTTTAGGAGCCTAAAAATAAACATATCCGTCACCAATTGACTTTCAATGTATTTAAAGATGAATCTGTTTTTTTCCGTTTTGATTTCACACAACCGCATCCTAACGGAACGGATTCATCCTGATGTGCAAAATCAAAATTAATCAGTTTAATTCAGGTATTGAGATCCTTTGCCGTATCTCAATACTGGAATTAACAATGCAAGTGTGAAAGTAGCCTAACTTGGTGTAAACTTGAGAAACACATCAGTACCTGTTTCCCTCCAGCTCACATACACGTTTGATGATGGGAGTCCAGTCAAAAGCATCTGGATCCTTGTTCAGCCATTTTTGAAATTCAGCGCGGTTTTGCTCGAGTAAATCTGAAACAATGATTTTATCAAACACTTCACAGGCTGTGAGGAGGTGATAAATGGAGGCTCCGGTGCCAAAATCAAGCAGAGTATCTCCTCTTACGCCACCTTGAAAGATAACATTTAAATATCAGGTTAGTAAGGTATATTATTAGGTGTCACAAATTACTGTCACAAACCATTCCTACATAGGTGCAGGGTGGCATGGAAGCAACCTTAAAGGGAACCTGTCATCAACTTTGAGCTGACCTCACTGAGGGCAGCATAAAATAGTGACAGAAATGCTGATTTCAGCGGTGTGTCACTCATGAGCTAAAAGCAAGTGGTTGCTTCTGCACTGTTACCCATCAATGATTAACAGTTCTCTCCTAGAGAGAAAACTCGGTATAAGACTGTCAGTCATCAGCAGGTGGCCAGGGAGAGCAGGACTTTATGAGTAGCCATGACTCTTTTCCAGGCCCAATCTGCAATGATTGTGATGTTGGTTCTCACCACTTACTTTTAACTTTTAAATGACAGACCGCTGAAATCAACTCACCTGTCTCTACTTTATACTGCCGTTATGTGGGCAGCATAATGTTGATGACAGGTTCCCTTTAAGACTGTGTATGAGCGGACCCGTGTATGCTCAGGTTCGACCAAACTTGACCCTGCACCCAAACCCTATTGAAGTCAATGGGGACCTGAACTTTGGTGCTATAAAATGCATATAAAAAAGTCAGAATTTTGCATAAAATAGGCTACAGAGATAGTCCGGCCTGTCCGAAGTGTGGAAGTGATGAAGCTGACCTATTGCACATGATGTGATCATGCTCATCACTGACATCTTATTGGAAAGCAATATTACATCTGGTGAACAAGGTATATAGTGCTAATTTTAAGTTGGATCCCAAATTGTGTGTATTAGGCTTGTTACCAGAAAATAATTTACAGTCTGTTATAATTACTGGGATAGGAAGAATGCTATATCAAGCTAGGAAAACATTGGCAGCAAAGTGGATCCAGCCTATACCTCCTGATATATCAGAATATATTGCTAGATTAAATATTGTGATTCGCCTAGAAAGAGGAGTATATCAAAAAAGGAAGTGTCTGTCCAAATTCGAAGCAATCTGAGGCAGCTGGATTGATAATTCTGGGTGCTGTAGCTCCTGGCTGGCACTTACAAGGACTTTTTCTATAACAAGGTGAATACAGTGAGGATGGATGATATATAGAATATTGGATGGTTGCAGGTGTGTGGTGTATATATAGAAGCTTGATGATGAGTGGGTTACCTGGAATTGGAATATGGCTGTATGGGAAGATTGATGATGGACTGTGATGGTATATGAAGTATCGCTGATTGGAATTAGATGATGGTGGATGGTTTATTTAGGAGTATTGTGGTGCCGACACCCCGGGAGGGATGATAAAGGAGGGTGTTATAAATGTGTCCTGCCTTAAAGGGATTGGGGGGGGGGGGAGGGGGGAGGGGGATATGGGTTTATTTGTTTAGGATGGATAGTTGTACTCACATTGAAAACATTTTTGATACCTGAGTTTCTATGTGGATTTATGCCATGTCTTATGTAGATATGTGTAATATAATGTATATACTATATATTATATATGACAGATAATGTATACATCTGCGGTCTACAAAAGTATCATGTTAATGTGATAAAATATGACTGAAATCTGTTAATAAAGAAACATCTGATTTAAAGGAGGGCTGCAAAAGGACCCAAAATGGGGGTAAGAGCCGTACAATTGCCCTGCAAGCAAATGTGGATAGGGAAATGACTTAAAATAACATAGAATACATAAAAATAAAAATAATCTTGAACCAGGAGGCGGAGGTCCATGTGGAGTAGGAAGTTGAGGAGGCAGTGGATGTGGCGGTGTAGGTGGAAGTTGTGGAGGAGGAATTATTTTTTTATTTGTCTGTTAATTCTGTGTTTGACCTATAGCCATTTTTGGGTGTGGACGGCATATTCTCTACTCTGCCAATATAAGAAATAATAATCTTGAACCAGGAGGTGGAGATCCGAGTAAAGAAGGAGGTGGACGTGGTGGTGTAGGAGGAAGAGGCGGGGGAGGAGGTAGCCAACACTGTTTTTGTGTTATGTTTATTATGTTTTTATATTATATATTTTTATTTTATTCGGGGAGGCCCCAAAACATTGGCAAATGGCAGAACAAACTATGCTGGAGTATAACAACGGTTGGGTGTGGCCAGTATAATTCTCTACTCTGCCGAAGGTATGGACAAGTCCTGTGTGGGATCCATGCTTAGTTCATTTTAATGAATGCGAGCTTGTCCTCGTTGGCTGTGGACAGTACCTCGGAACTGAAGCCGAGTTTGGTTTCATGTTTTAAAGTGGTTTTTCTCTTTCTCTCCAGTGTTTGGGGGATGGACAGCTGACCGCTTCCATAGGACAGTGTGGAGCTGCTCGGTGACACTGCTGGTGGTGGTGGTGCTGTCAGATTCTCTCTTTGCGGGGTGCCAGGTGGCCCTGTCACTCCAGAGGTGGAGGAAGAGGCCAAGAGAGCAGCAGAGGAGGGAGCAGGAGGAGCCTCAGATCTTTTGTGGGCTTTCAGGTGTCTACTCCACTGTAGCTTGTGCTTTGCATTTAGATGCCTGGTCATACAGGTGGTGCTCAGGTTTAGAACATTTATGCCTTGCTTCAGGCTCTGACTGCACAGCATGCAAACCACCCGTGTCTTGTCGTCAGCACATTGCCTAAAGAACTGCCACACCAGGGAACTCCATGGAGCTGGCTTTGGTGTGCTCTGTCCCTCGGAGCGATGGGCAGTAGCAGGCGTACTGGCTAGGGGTCAGCCACTGTGGTTTTGCACCCTGCTCCCTCTTGTGCTGGTGCTGCGGGACCACCTAATCTTCCTCTGAACTGCACACATCACTCTAATTACCTTGATTCCATGTGGGATCTAGGACCTCATCATCCTCCACATCATCTTCCACTCACTCCTCACCCCTGCCCTCATTGCCGGTCTGCACACTGCAGAAAGACCCAGCAGTTGACACCTGTGTTTCGTCATCATCATCAGAGATGTGCTGCGGTGCTCTTCCAACATCCTCATCCTCAAACATAAGTGGTTGGGCATTAATGCATCAGTGCACTCAATCTCTTCCACTTCTGGGACAGGGCTAGGTGGATGGCCCACGGAACCCCCACCAGCAGAGTCATCAAAAAACAAAAGTGACTGCTTTATCTCATTACCATTCAAAACAAGGTAATATTACCAGTGGGGTTCCACAGGGATCTGTACTGGGACCGATTTTGTTTAATATCTTCATAAGTGATATTGCAAAAGGCCTCGCTGGTAAGGTTTGTCTTTTTGCTGATGACACAAAGATATGTAACAGGGTTGATGTTCCTGGAGGGAAACGCCAAATGGAAAAGGATTTAGGAAAACTAGAAGAATGGTCAGAACTCTGGAAACTGAAATTTAATGTGGATAAGTGCAAGATAATGCACCTGGGGCGTAAAAACCCAAGGGCAGAATATAGAATATTTGACACAGTCCTGACCTCAGTATCTGAGGAAAGGGATTTAGGAGTAATTATTTCAGAAGACTTAAAGGTGGGAAGACAATGTAATAGAGCAGCACGAAATGCCAGCAGAATGCTTGGATGTATAGGGAGAGGTATAAGCAGTAGAAAGAGTGAAGTGCTTATGCCGCTGTACAGAACACTGGTGAGACCTCACTTGGAGTATTGTGCGCAGTACTGGAGGCCATATCTCCAGAAGGATATAGATACTCTAGAGAGAGTTCAGAGAAGAGCTACTAAACTAGTACATGGATTGCAGGATAAAACTTACCAGGAAAGGTTAAAGGACCTTAATATGTATAGCTTGGAAGAAAGAAGAGACAGAGGGGATATGATAGAAACTTTTAAATACATAAAGGGAATCAACTCGGTAAAGGAAGAGAGCATATTTAAAAGAAGAAAAACTACCACAAGAGGACACAGTTTTAAATTAGAGGGGCAAAGGTTTAAAAGTAATATAAGGAAGTATTACTTTACTGAGAGAGTAGTGGATGCATGGAATAGCCTTCCTGCAGAAGTGGTAGCTGCAAATACAGTGAAGGGGTTTAAGCATGCATGGGATAGGCATAAGGCCATCCTTCATATAAGATAGGGCCGGGGGCTATCCATAGTATTCAGTATATTGGGCAGACTAGATGGGCCAAATGGTTCTTATCTGCCGACACATTCTATGTTTCTATGTTTCTATGTTATGACCTAGGGCTCAGGCTGCTTACTTTCCAAATGGTACCTTGGAACTGAACCAGAGTTTGGGAAATGTTTTTTTACAGTACAAATTAATTTATGAAGTTACTGTGCGAAGTCTCTTGAGACTTCGAGAAGCAATAACTTCGGCTCATCGGAGCCAATACATTCTAATACTGTACGGAGCTCCTGCTCCGTATAGTAGTAGAACAAAGTTTTATGCGAATCGACTTCGGATGTTTCATCCGAAGTCGATTCGCTCATCCTTAGTCACAAGTAAACTCTAGGTATAATACTAGCTACAGTATGAGACCTAGATATCCCAACTTCAACGCTGGGTTTCTGTGGTATTGGATGACCAAGCATGTCAATGTTAGTTGCTTATGGACTTCACCATGAAAAATCACAGTGTTTATACCAAAACCAACCAGAAACATTTTCATGTTATCAACAAAGTACATTACATGTGTCAAGTTAGAGATTATTACATCTGTATTCTTAAAGACTTCTACTTCTATGCTGGCTTAGAATTCTGCAGAGGCTGAGCCCTAAAGGAATCTAGATCTATTTAAATAATCCCCTTGGTGTTATTAAGGGTGTTAGATGCCTACTGGATTCTTTGATAAACTTTTTGGGGTATGCTATACGCTGCTATATTCTGGTTAGTGGGATTCATTGCTGGAATGGTTTTTCAAGTAAAGTTGTCACAAGGTATAGTCTGAACAGTCAGACCTGAAAACTTCATTTAGTAGTTGCTTCACTTGGCACAAAGACCATTTTCTGGTTGTTTTGATGTTATGACATTAAGGCTATATTAGCCTGGCAGATGAGCCTTCCGATTGTTAGGAATCTGCATGCAGCGATCTCTTCCACAGTATGGGGAGGAACAATCCCTAATGCAATTGCTTTTCCCCATGCAGAATCGTTATTTGGTGGCAGCAGAGCGTGGTTATACAGTGTCATCTTCTCCTGCGAATGATGATTTTTTAGCAGGCATAAAAGTTGTAATTGCCCGATGAACAAGCATTGGCTCGTTCATCAGGTATTCAGTGGCACTTTTACCCAGGCAGATCACCAATAACGAGCGTTCATACGAACGCTTGTTAGTGATGATCTGGGCGACCCTCGGCCAGTGTGATACTGGCCTAACACCACACAGTTACTCCCATTATAGTATCTGCTGGGATCATGGTATACCATACTTCAGCTCATATCTTTTCACTAAATGTCTGTTTGGCTCACTTAAACAAATATGATCACCATCTCTGCTTTTCTTGGCAATGAAAATGATACAGCTAGTGTACTCACTTAAAGGGGTTGTGCAATGCAAAGGTATTGATGACCTATCCTTAGGATCTCAGGGAGGGGACGCTCATCCTCTCCTCACTGTGCAGGACACTGACAGGCTCTTACTACCGGGACATTCAGACCCTCACATTGTACAGAACACTAGGAGAATATTAATAAGAGCCTCTCACAATCTATAGGACACTGACAGGAACTTAGCGAGGGGACACATAGCCTCTCACACTGTACAGGACACGGAGAGGAGCTCACTGAAGCATACCTCCCAACTTTTGAAAAACCCAAGGAGGGACAATGGCACTTTTGTTACAATAAGCCACACGGCTAACTCCACCCAGTGAGCATCTGCATACTCCTAATCCCTCCTAGCCCCATAGTGCCCCCATTCAGAAGTAATGCTCCCTCCGTGCTCCCACACAGTAGTTATGACCCTCAGTGCCCCCACACAGTAGTTGTGCTTATTCTCCCATACAGTAAATAAAGGGTTATTCCCATCTCAATATTAGGGGCATATCACTAGGATATGATCCCAATGTCTGATAGAAATTATAAATACTGCGGCTTTAAATACTGCTGCTACTACAGAGAGCATTATAAATACAGGGGACATTATAGGGGTCCTGATTACTAAAGAGGGCTCTATAAGAGGGTGGGCCTTATTTCTACAGAGGGCACTATAGGGGGCCTGGTTACTACTGAGGGGGGTATAGGGAGCTTTATTACCAGGGTGGGCACAATATGGGGCCTTATTTCTACTGCGGGCTCTGTGGGAAAAATGTTAATACTGGAGGACTCTTCTACGAATGGAGGCACTCTTATGGAGCATTATCACTGTTGGAGGCACTGTAGGGGGCAGTGTTACTAATGAAGGGCATTCTGAAAGGGAATTACTATTGGTGGGAATTTGAGGAGCACTGTTACTATGGGTGGGTGGGACTATCTGTATGGCACTATTATTTTTCAGGATAGTATTTGGGGACATTGCTGAGCACAGCGAGCAGCAGGACAACTCAGTTGGGACTCCAGGTTGGGGGATGATGATAGAAAAGTGAGGAAGCTAAGATGTTTGCCTGACGGGGCATGGCTAAAAGAAGTTGTCTGAGCCGATTGGAGAAGATGATGACAGAGAAGATCGACATCAGAGGAGACGTCACCTGGGAGGCACTGGATGTAAGAGATATGTGCTGCTGTATATTCCTGTATGTAGTGTCAATGCAGCAAGTAAGGGCTCTTTCACACTTGCGTTGTCCGGATCCGTCGTGCACTCCATTTGCCGGAGGTGCCCGCCGGATCCGTAACAACGCAAGTGAACTGAAAGCATTTGAAGACGGATCCGTCTTCAAAATGCGTTCAGTGTTACTATGGCACCCAGGACGCTATTAAAGTCCTGGCTGCCATAGTAGTAGGGGGGAACAGGGGAGCAGTATACTTACAGTCCGTGCGGCTCCCCGGGCACTCCAGAATGACGTCAGAGCGCCCCATGCGCATGGATCACGTGATCACATGGATCACGTCATCCATGCGCATGGGGCGCTCTGACGTCACTCTGGAGCACCCCGGGAGCCGCACGGACGGTAAGTATACTGCTCCCCCGCTCCCCACTACACTTTACCATGGCTCCCAGGACTTTAGCGTCCCGGCAGCCATAGTAACCACTCTGAAAAAGCTAAACGTCGGGTCCGGCAATGCGCCGAAACAACGTTTATCTTAAGGCCGGATCCGGATCAATGCTTTTCAATGGGCATTAATTCCGGATCCGGCCTTGCGGCAAGTGTTCAGGATTTTTGACCGGAGCACAAAGCGCAGCATGCTGCGGTATTTTCTCCGGCCAAAAAACGTTCCGTTCCGGAACTGAAGACATCCTGATGCATCCTGAACGGATTTCTCTCCATTCAGAATGCATTAGGATAATCCTAATCAGGATTCTTCCGGCATAGAGCCCCGATGACGGAACTCTATGCCGGAAGAAAAGAACGCAAGTGTGAAAGAGCCCTAAAGCAGTTAAAATATCTTTAGTGCTAGTGCGGGCAGGAAGGGGGGGAGGCATCAACATATGCATTGGGGTTGGGCCCCAGATCTTTTGAGACCCTAGAAACCCCCCTGCTCGAGCACACATCAAATAGAACAGTTTATTTTTTTTTTATGATAGAGTTTATGAATTGTTCTTTGTTTTTATTCCCCTCAGCTAGCGGAGCCCTGAGGAAATTGTCTTCCTATGTCTATTAGGCTTATTTCAGTATAGTAAATGACCCCCATAGTATGTAAGGCTGACATCCTTCCATCACGTTCAGCGTGTTATACAGAGCATGGTAAAAAAAATAATCTGTGGAAAATTGGAGCCATGAGAAATCTCAGTGCAAGGAGTTCACCCTAGTGGTGGTTACAGTGGTGAAAAAAACATATGACTGTTGGGAAGTAGTTCTGTGCTGAGCCCCCTTCTACAACAGGCCTCATAGCTGTCATGTTATCTGCCTCCACTGAAGGTATGCCATGGATGCCAACAGGGCCCTGGGTAAGAGTCCAGCTTGGGCCCCCCCTTCCCTCAGTGCTTTGTGGCCAGGGGCAGGGAAACACATAACCTTCGTGCTGCCTGAGGCAAAAGTTAAAAAAGCAATCCCCCCTCCCCTTCCCCATGACAAATTCTTGACCTATCCCCTTCCCTCCAGCCAGAGGTGTAACTTGACCGTCACCAGCATGCACTTTCTAGAATACCAGTTTTTTCTTATGTGGCACAAGAGTCTTTGGGCCCTCTTATGCTCCTAGGCCCGGTATCGACTGCTACCTCTGCACCCCCTATGGCCAGGGCCGTCTTTAATATTGATTGGACCCTGGGCAAGAAATTACTTGGCACACTAATATCTGTGATTCAGTGAAAAGCAAAAGAGCAAGGAGCGGAGATAATTGTATAAAATCAAATTTATTGGTCTAAAAAATTGATATAAAAAATTGATATAAAAAATTGCTACAGTATTCCGGACTGGAGCATATATAAAGAAATATGGAAAAATAAACAGAAGTTTCATCCGGACTACTGTACTATTCACCATTATTTTTTTTTTCCTATTTCTTTATATATGCTCCAGTCTGGAATACTGTACCAATTTTTTATATCAATTTTTTATATCAATTTTTTAGACCAATAAATTAGATTTTATACAATTATCTCCACTCCTTGTTCTTTTGCTTTTCACTGAATCCCAGATATTAGTGTGCCAGTCTAAACTCTTAACTTATCTTTACGTAACCCTGTCACTGGCTGGGTGAGCCAGATAGACCTAGAGCACCTTGCATGATATTAGACGGGTAAGCACCCACACAACTTATTGCCAAGAATTTACTTGGGCCCCCTGGATCCCGCCTTCCCACACCCTAGCATGCAATCCCGCTCCAAGTAGCCTCATAGTATCCCCCATTAGCCTTATAGCAGCCCCCATTAGCCTTATAGCAGCCCCCAGTAGCCTAATAGCAGCCCCCAATGGCCTCATAGCAGCCCCCATTAACCTCATAGCAGCCCCCATTAACCTCATAGCAGCCCCCAGTAGCCCTTTAGCAGCCCCCAGTAGCCTTATAGCAGCCCCCAGTAGCCTTATAGCAGCCCCCAGTAGCCTCATAGCAGCCACAAGTCGCCTTATAGCAGCCCCCAGTAGCCTCATAGCAGCCCCCAGTAGCCTCATAGCAGTCCCCAGTAGCCTCATAGCAGCCCCCAGTAGTCTCATAGCAGCCCCTTTGCCTTCAGAACTGCCTTAATTCTACGTGGCATTGATTCAACAAGGTGCTGATAGCATTCTTTAGAAATGTTGGCCCATATTGATAGGATAGCATCTTGCAGTTGATGGAGATTTGAGGGATGCACATCCAGGGCACGAAGCTCCCGTTCCACCACATCCCAAAGATGCTCTATTGGGTTGAGATATGGTGACTGTGGGGGCCATTTTAGTACAGTGAACTCATTGTCATGTTCAAGAAACCAATTTGAAATGATTCAAGCTTTCTGACATGGTGCATTATCCTGCTGGAAGTAGCCATCAGAGGATGGATACATGTTCTCATTCTGTTTACACCAAATTCGGACTCTACCATTTGAATGTCTCAACAGAAATCGAGACTCATCAGACCAGGCAACATTTTTCCAGTCTTCAACAGTCCAATTTTGGTGAGCTCGTGCAAATTGTAGCCTCTTTTTCCTATTTGTAGTGTAGATGAGTGGTACCCGGTGGGGTCTTCTGCTGTTGTAGCCCATCTGCCTCAAGGTTGTGCGTGTTGTGGCTTCACAAATGCTTTGCTGCATACCTCGGTTGTAACGAGTGGTTATTTCAGTCAACGTTGCTCTTCTATCAGCTTGAATCAGTCGGCCCATTCTCCTCTGACCTCTAGCATCCACAAGGCATTTTTGCCCACAGGACTGCCGCATACTGGATGTTTTTCCCCTTTCACACCATTCTTTGTAAACCCTAGAAATGGTTGTGCGTGAAAATCCCAGTAACTGAGCAGATTGTGAAATACTCAGACCAGCCCGTCTGGCACCAACAACCATGCCACGCTCAAAATTGCTTAAATCACCTTTCTTTCCCATTCTGACATTCAGTTTGGAGTTCAGGAGATTGTCTTGACCAGGACCACCCCCCTAAATGCATTGAAGCAACTGCCATGTGATTGGTTGACTAGATAATAGCATTAATGAGAAATAGAACAGGTGTTCCTATTAATTCTTTAGGTGAGTGTATATGCACTGCAAATTCTGCTTATCACATGGGTATGTGGGATGGAGACTAAATAGATCTAAGAAGCAATGACTCTGCTCCACACAAATCCTCAGATAATGTCCATATAAAATACCCATGAATTGCTTATTGCATTTAAATCTATGTTTTATATAGTTTTCTCATTAAAGACCATAGATGCAGTAAGAAGACATATCAGCCTCTCGATTTTCTCATAATTCAAAGTCTGTGAGCGGTGTTCAGAGAACCATACTGATGTTGTAAGAGGTAGACTAACAAGTGTGGCCTCACCCCTCATGTATCTATGGTGTTTAATGAGTGATATACACTGCTCAAAAAAATAAAGGGAACACTTAAACAACACAATGTAACTCCAAGTCAATTACACTTCTGTGAAATCAAACTGTCCACTTAAGAAGCAACACTGAGTGACAATCAATTTCACATGCTGTTGTGCAAATGGGATAGACAACAGGTGGAAATTATAGGCAATTAGCAAGACACCCCCAATAAAGGAGTGGTTCTGCAGGTGGTGACCACAGACCACTTCTCAGTTCCTATGCTTCCTGGCTGATGTTTTGGTCACTTTTGAATGCTGGTGGTGCTTTCCATCTAGTGGTAGCATGAGACCGAGTCTACAACCCACACAAGTGGCTCAGGTAGTGCAGCTTATACAGGATGGCACATCAATGCGAGCTGTGGCAAGAAGGTTTGCTGTGTCTGTCAGCGTAGTGTCCAGAGCATGGAGGCGCTACCAGGAGACAGGCCAGTACATCAGGAGACGTGAAGGAGGCCGTAGGAGGGCAACAACCCAGCAGCAGGACCGCTACCTCCGCCTTTGTGCAAGGAGAAACAGGAGGAGCACTGCCAGAGCCCTGCAAAATGACCTCCAGCAGGCCACAAATGTGCATGTGTCTGCTCAAACAGTCAGAAACAGACTCCATGAGGGTGATATGAGGGCCCAACGTCCACAGGTAGGGGTTGTGCTTACAGCCCAACACCGTGCAGGACGTTTGGCATTTTCCAGAGAACACCAAGATTGGCAAATTCGCCACTGGCGCCCTGTGCTCTTCACAGATGAAAGCAGGTTCACACTGAGCACATGTGACAGACGTGACAGAGTCTTGAGACGCCGTGGAGAATGTTCTGCTGCCTGCAACATCCTCCAGCATGACCGGTTTGGCATTGGGTCAGTAATGGTGTGGGGTGGCATTTCTTTGGAGGGCCGTACAGCCCTCCATGTGCTCGCCAGAGGTAGCCTGACTGCCATTAGGTACCGAGATGAGATCCTCAGACCCCTTGTGAGACCATATGCTGGTCCGGTTGGCCCTGGGTTCCTCCTAGACCTCATGTGGCTGGAGTGTGTCAGCAGTTCCTGCAAGACAAAGGCATTGATGCTATGGACTGGCCCGCCCGTTCCCCAGACCTGAATCCAATTGAGCACATCTGGGACATCATGTCTCGCTCTATCCACAGACGTTGCACCACAGACTGTCCAGGAGTTGGCAGATGCTTTAGTCCAGGTCTGGGAGGAGATCCCTCAGGAGACCGTCCGCCACCTCATCAGGAGCATGCACAGGCGTTGTAGGGAGGTCATACAGGCACGTGGAGGCCACACAAACTATTGAGCCTCATTTTGACTTGTTTTAAGGACATTACATCAAAGTTGGATCAGCCTGTAGTGTGTTTTTCCACTTTAATTTTGAGTGTGACTCCAAATCCAGACCTCCATGGGTTGAAAAATTTGATTTCCATTTTTTTTATTTTTGTGTGATTTTGTTGTCAGCACATTCAACTATGTAAAGAACAAAGTATTTCAGAAGAATATTTAATTAATTCAGATCTAGGATGTGTTATTTTTGTGTTCCCTTTATTTTTTTGAGCAGTGTATTTATATAAAGCAGAGTGCGTTTTGTACATGTTCCAGCTCATCTCACAAGGTACTGACGACACTGAGTTTGAGGCACACTGCTGATGTTGGTTGTACCTCGTCTGCTACCTAGAAAAATAAAGGGAGATGTTGGAACATTTCTTGCTGCTTACATTATCTTGGGAACAAGGAAGGAATCGTGCAGGTCAATTAGTTGGTTTCCAAGCCTCAGCATGTACTCAAGTGGAAATGTACGTTGCCCTAAAGGCATTGCCCACCATATCAGCGGGAGTCTGACCCCCCCCCGCTGGTAGGTGTAGTGCTGCCATCACTGAAGTGGATGGGAGCAGTGCTGCAGTTACCAGCTCCACTGCACAATGGACAGACCTTTGAGGTCCTGACACTGGGAGCTATTGGCAAATTGACAGGCATGAGAGATGTTGGAGCCCCAACAATTTGATATTAATGGCCATCAATATAAAAATGGTGGACAAGCCTTTAACCCAGCCTTAGATTCTTTTTGGATTTTTTTTAAAACATGCATTTATTAAAGAATACTTGTCAATAAAATGTTCTGCCCTAAATTAAAAAGGTAAGTCCCATCTCAGGAGTCCACTGTATTCATTTTCCTGTTTCACTCACTGCTTCATGTCTTCTTAACAGTAATTGTACAGGTATATACAAAAGTGAATCATTGGTGAGGACACAAGAAGTGGTTCTAATCTTCTGCACCAAATCTGAGAGCTATGAGCCCCAGTTTAGATCTACAATATGCCTGTCATGGCCGGCGTCACGCAAAGGGAGGGAAATGGGAAGGCCCTGTCCAAGGGAGAGGGAAAGGTGGTGACCCCTGACTCACCTTGAGGCTTGCACCTGACTGCCCTGACGTCCCTAGACGGGTTCCTCACCCGTACACCGATCACGTGCCTAAACCCTGGCTTTCCCTAAAATGAGCCCTACGTAGTGAACAGGGCGGTGGGATCACTAGTCCGCACCACTGACACTAAAGGAAAACACCAAGGAGAGGACAGACAATACAGACAAAACATATAATCCCAGGTGGACGACAACTGCAGACAACAAAAGTCCAACAGGGATCCGGAGGGTAGCGCTCTGGAACAACAACCAGGGATAACAGCTACTCAGCTCCAGTGGGTCAGTATAGAAGTCCAGGCAGGAAGCTCTATATCTGGCAACCAGAGAAGTGGGAGAGGGGAATATAAGGAGGCTGGGAGTGCTGGACAAGAAACAGCTGAGGAGAAGAAGCTACGGATCCCTGAGTGAGCCAAAAAGGGTTACAAGGCAAATCCAGAAAGCTACCATTAAGAAACAGCACTATCTTTATACATAGAGCGTGCAACCACCCGCTGCGACTTCCTGACCCCGGGTATAACGGAGTCAGACGTGGCTCTTGACACCCTCGTGACAATGCCTGGTTCTATGATACCTACAGACAGAACTATAATGGACTGCACTCTTCACCTACAGCAGCCAGTTTGGTGGCCACCTGACTGTATAGGGAGGGTGGACAGGGACTGGTGGTCCTTCCACCCCCCCCCCTTTTTCCCCTCTCCCTCCCTGTTAGCCCCTGCGGCGGTTGTTTATGTCCCCTAGTGATTTTATGGGTCTCAGGAGGATATGAAGGGGTTAATTGCCCGGGAGATGGGGGAGGCGGGGGCTAGCGGTTACTTAAGCCCTGTTCCCGCCTTCCTCTTTGAGCGGAAGCGTGGTGCCCCACCCTCCCTCCCTTTTGGATTGCAGCGGTATAGTTGATGTTTGATTGTTTTGGTGTTTCCTTGGGAACCAATTTATGGAGATATTACTACGGTTGTTATATTAAGTCACAGGTGGCGTAAGTTCAAGACAACGGAGAGGTATCGGAGGAAATGAGCGGAGCTGCCCGCTGGGAGTCCAGCGGCTGGCAGATCGCACGGTTCAAAGGTTTTATGGTGGCCGTTAAAATTACCAGCTGTGGCCGATTACCACCCAACAAATAAAGGTGTTGAAAGGAAGAACGGTGTCTGTGTCATTCTGTAAAGGGATTGGTGGTGTTGTTATGGGCCAGAAATAGGGGCGGTCATCTACCCCCCCCTTCCCCCTGGTTTAACCCTAGTTGTACCAGCAGTCTTGTGTGTCGTGGTATTCTATTGGCCCCAGGACTTCAGTTCTTGTTGGTTACTGTAATTCGCTGGATAAGCAACTTAATAAAGGTAAAAAGGAATGACCAAGTAGTCAATCTGGGTCAAAACAGGTATAGGAATGAGCAAGCAAGGAAAGCAGCAAGGTACAGGTGATTAATCACTATAGCTGTAAACGAATGAAATAGCATAAAACGTGTTAAAGAGGGCACTCTCTAGTGTGATTGTCCTGGCAAGGAGAAGAATGGTGGTGTCTGCCTTAAATCCATCTTTTGCAGCCACCATTCTTCTCGTTGCCAGTAGAATCACACTAGAGAGTGCCCTCTTTAACACGTTTTATGCTATTTCATTAGTTTACAGCTATAGTGATTAATCACCTGTAGGTTTATTACTGACATCGAGCTGTAGGTTTATTACTGGTGTTTTGGTTGATACAGGTCCAAATCTCTCACATCTAGCATTGTGCTGATCTGTTTTTATCAAGGTCATAGGCTCCATTTATAGGCTCCGCTGACTGACTTGAGGATTTGAGGGACAAGAACCACCTGTTCCAGTGATTGGGGTTCCTAGTGGTCAGACTCCCTACCGTATAACACTTATCACCTACCAGTCCAGGAGCTAGATGAGAAATGCTTTGGCCTGGAAAACCTCTGTACATTTAGAAAAGAACAAGCAAAACACATTTTTACTCGACAAACTGAAAAATGACTGCAGTAAATTATAAATCTCATAACTGAATTGAAATGACTGAATTAGTTACCTGTGGTGAAAGTTTCATGTAGATTTCGTGTTGCAAATTCGATCCATTCTCCAAAAAGGATTCCTTTTCCGGGAGCATAGGATGTCTGTAAGTAATCCCTGGCGTTAAAGTTATCAATGTAGGCTTGCTGAGAGGTATGGGGGGCGGCCATGATGTTCTCTCCCCAGGATTGTCCTCAGATTCTCTGTTAGATGTTTCAGAATTAGACCTGATTGCAAAAAAAATATGGAAATCAGACATCGAATAGTAGATGACAATCACTTTCTATCAAAAAGAGAACCAGCCCTGTACCTCACATGGATCCAGAGATCTCCCCATTGATTGTTCTGTTAGATTTATATCAACCTGACAGCTCAAGGGGAGTGTCTTTTCTGCTGCACTAAATAAGAAATAAGAAGAAAAACAAACAGCAGGTGGCGCTGAACAGATATATTTTATTGAATAGCTCGGTGACTATACAAAATTTTTAATTACCTGCAATTACAAAAGTATTCAGATCCAGGAGCTGGTTTATAAACTGTAGAATATTCTTCTTGGGACAACCTCTTTAAGAGGATTGTCTTTATTTTATAGTTTTTGTCTAGCCTTTCCATTATGATAAGAAAATTTAAATGCAACCTGTCACCATAATAAATACAATGCAATCTGCAGGCAGCATGGTATAGAGCGGGAGGTGCTGAGCAGATATATAGTTTTGTGGGAAAAGATTCAGTAGAAATTGTATTTTATTCACTTCAATGGGTCCAGGATCCGGGATATGAGTGCTACAGAGTGCTTCCGTGGTGCTTCTGGCTGTGCCTCTGCACCGCAAAAAAGTAGCGCATCCACTACTTTTTTGCGGTGCAGAGGCACAGCCAGAAGCACCACGGAAGCACACTGTAGCACTCATATCCCAGATCCTGGACCCATTGAAGTGAATGGGTCCATGATGCGGGCTGCACACAGCCGTGTGCAGCCCGCATCATGGACTCATTCACTTCAGCATGCGCTACTTTTTTGCAGTGCGGCAGTCGGATGCGGATCGCGAACCCCATTTAAGTGAATGGGTCCGCGATCCTCATGCAGCTGCCCCATGGTCTGTGTCCGTGCATTGCGGACCGCTATTTGGCAGCACAGGCACGGCGCCCTTAGATTCGTGGGCATGAGCCCAGAGTGTGTTTTTACATACTTTTATATGTACTTTCTTTTATTTGGATCTTGATTATTATTTCATTTTATCTTTATCATTTTTTACTTTTATTAAACTTGTCTGCAGATGTGGATGTAATGTGGATGACGCACTTATGGGGGATATCTGTGGATGACGCACTTATGGGGGATATCTGTGGATGACGCACTTATGGGGGATATCTGTGGATGACGCACTTATGGGGGATATCTGTGGATGACGCATAAATATGCAGTAAGCCGGATTGGGACACATGCACACTGGCGCTATATTAATAGTTTTTAGTTTGTGACGCCAATTGCAGCTTGCGCAGGTACTGTAGCAGGGCCCTTTAAGATGTTACAACTCACGTACCAGGTGAGGAATGCCAGAGGGGGACAATGTCTCTGTGTAATGGGTATTGTGTCAACGGTGTCTCCTACCTGGGTACGGCTGGACTCCTGGATCCTGGCTCACTTGCAATACAATTGCAGGATGTGGGAACATTCCACACCTCCTCAAAGAGGGGGGAGCTAGATTGGAATGAACTATTCCAGTCTAGCTATACTAAACTGGCTAAGATCCTGTTACATACTGCTGCCGCCTGCTGGTGTACATGGAAATTTACAGCAATAATATGAAACAGGCATAGAAAATACATATAATGGAAAATGCAATGTTAGACTACACAAGATGACAATACATATGCACCTGACATGTTGTAGCAGGGAGAAAGAGTTTAGTGACATACTCCGGGATGTTACATACCCCCTTACTTTAAGATAAGCCGTCCTCGGCGTACGTTGAGTAGGTGAGGAATCAGCTCTGGGTACCCAATAAAATACAAAGTGCTGCATGAATATGCATATAAAGACATACAAATACAAAACATTTAACAGTTTCCTCGAGGTTCCTGCCCGCTAGAGTAAGGTGTCCAACACAGTTTCCTTCTCTTGGTATAACCAGGCAACCTAAATACTGCACAAAGCAAAACCTTTCCTAACTGACTTTGTATGTTATTATGGCCATCAAACATCAAAGAAAGCATGGTGGTGTCTTTACTCCGTAATCCCACCATTATGTAATGGAATGCCCGCAAATAGAAGGGTGGCTTTATCCTGTATTCCCTTCCCTGCACCATAGCCTGAAGAAATTTGGCTTGTAGCACGATCACTATGATGACTAAGAGGAAGCTAAGTTGTTGCTCTAAGGCTTGAGGCGCCTTACCTTAGGCAAAAGGCTCAGAAGGGGAGGTATTTATCGTCTCCATGTCTTCTGGCAAGTCACAGGAGGAGGGCAGTACGTTCCCATGGATCTCCTGGAAATACAGTTGTGTTCAAAATTATTCAACCCCCAATGCTGTAAAGGGTTTTAGGGAATTTAGTGTACATTTGTAATTGTGTTCAGAATGAAATCTTACAAGGACTTTTTAAAAAACCAAATGCAACTAAAATGACATCGATTGTTTTTGTAATACAGTATTAAATGGTTTTTTTGTGACTTCTTCATTGACACAATTATTCAACCCCTTAAAGACTACCACTCTTAAGAACAGAGGTTCATTCAAGTGTTTTCGATCAGGTATTGAAAACACCTGTGGATGTCAAGGAGCAGCAATCAAGCATAATAAGCACCAACTAGGCAGATTTAAAAGGACTGTGATACTCAGCTCCTTCTAGACATTTACTGGTGTGTTTACAAACATGGTGAACTCAAGAGAATGGTCCAGGAAGACAAGAGAAGAGGTGATTTCTCTTCACAGGAAGGGCAATGGCTATAAGAAGATTGCAAAGATGTTAAACATACCAAGAGACACCATAGGAAGCATCATTCGCAAATTCAAGGCAAAGGGCACTGTTGAAACGCTACCTGGTCGTTGCAGAAAGAAGATGCTGACTTCGACTGCTGTGCGCTACCTGAAGCGCAAAGTGGAGAAAAGTCCCCGTGTGACTGCTGAGGAACTGAAAAAAGATTTGTCAGATGTGGGTACTGAAGTTTCAGCTCAGACTCAGAAGGTGCACACTGCGTAATGAAGGCCTCCATGCCAGAACTCCCAGGCGCACCCCCTTGCTGTCTCCAAAGAATAAGAAGAGTCGACTGCAGTATGCCAAAAGTCATGTGGACAAACCACAAAAGTTTTTGGATAGTGTTCTGTGGACTGATGAAACAAAATTAGAACTGTTTGGGCCCATGGATCAACGCTATGTTTGGAAGAGGAAGAACAAGGCCTATGAAGAAAAGAACACCTTGCCTACTGTGAAGCATGGTGGGGGGTCAATCATGCTTTGGGCTGTTTTGCTTCTACAGGTACAGGGAAGCTTCAGCGTGTGCAAGGTACCATGAATTCTCTTCAGTACCAGGAGATATTGGATGAAAATGTGATGCAGTCCGTCGCAAACCTGAGGCTTGGGAGACGTTGGACCTTTCAACAGGACAATGATCCCAAGCATACCTCCAAGTCCACTAGAGCATGGTTGCAGATTAAAGGCTGGAACATTTTGAAGTGGCCATCGCAGTCACCAGACTAAAATCTGATTGAGAACCTCTGGTGGGACTTAAAGAAAGCAGTTGCAGTGCACAAGCCTAAGAATGTGACTGAACTGGAGGCTTTTGCCCATGAAGAATGGGCGAAGATACCCGTAGATCGCTGCAAGACACTTGTGTCAAGCTATGCTTCACGTTTAAAAGCTGTTATAACTGGAAAAGGATGTTGTACTAAGTACTAAGATTGAATGTCACTTGGGGGTTGAATAAAACTGATAATGATGTGAGCACAGAAAACACATTTGTGGTTATTTCATTATAAATGTTATGTTATATTTGTCTGACTTACAAGTGCCTCTTTGATTTAATTGTAAACAAGATGACTGAAATGATCAAAATCTATGTCAAACTGGCCAAAACACTCAATTTCAGTGGGGGTTGAATAATTTTGAACACAACTGTAAGACACCTCCGGATGGGAACAATCCGGAACATTAAACAAGCGGGAAGGAGCAGCCTAGGGCTTCTAACGATTCCCGAAGCAGCAGGGGTACCTGTGAAGTAACTGGATCTGTCTGGACTTACCACTTGGTCCTACCCTGGGTACCTATGGGTATATATCACCGGGTGTAGGCCATTAGTATTCAATATCCCTATGATGACAGTCCGTATAAGGGGGGAGTGAAAAAGAGCTGTAAATAAGGTACACTTTAAGTAAGTTGCTACATTTTTGTTAAGTGCAATGGTTACGTGCAATTATCATAAACAGTGCATAAATTCACATTGTGGCACCTAAAAGGAGAATTCACACAATGGGCATGTTATCTTAAACGTTGCTCAACCTATAAACTGGAAAAATTAGTGCAGAAACATTATGCAAATATCAGTGCAATCAATATTATCATTATACGCTCAAATATGACTTGAGTCCTTTTTCTTGAAGTGCTTGACTGTGGACAGGAACAATAAGAGTTAATTTTATTCCAATGGAACAATAAAGTTAATTATAATTCACGCAAGGTAGTGGGTAATTTGCACAATAGGTAGTTTTCCTCACAGGAAAGTCTGGAAATCTTCCTCCTGGATCCCATATTTGAGGATGCAAAAGTTCTTTCTTAACCTGGGTGCTCTCGGCAGCTATAACTCCAGCAGAAACTTCATCTGCAATCTCCTGGTGGCTTTTTGTGGCAGAACTTGGAACTGCAGGATCACCTTTCTCTGGAAAATCCTCTGTAAGCCTTGGCTTTTTCCTTGTAGGTGACAGGTTTTCTGGACAGCAATAAAGGACGGACCCTTGGTCTTCCATAGCAAAGATCTCTGGATTCGGTGCTGATAGAGTTATATCAGGTGTGCTGTCTTCAGCAGGCGGCTGAGAAGAAGACTGGGAGGCTTCATCACTAAACATCCTCTGTATTTTTTCCCGTTCTTCCGCTCTTTTTAGAAAGTCCTGTAATTTACTCCACCTGTAAGTTTTCCATTGGGCAAGGTTATCCTGCCAGGTGACCTCTTCATCACTGCAGGAACTGTTGAGAAACACAAGAGGGCGCTCCTGCATCTCGTAGTTTAGGCTGGCTGCTGTGATGGAGCTACACTGACCTCTTGTGGCGGTTTCTGGTACTGTCTGGGTAGTGAGGCTGGTCAAAGCTGCTGTACATCGGGAACTCCTGGCTGTAGTGGCTCTGGCAAAGGTATCGCCAGTAGTGGTGATGACAGGGAAGGAGCGCTCTCTCCGGGCAGCGGAGTGGCAACCGGCGTGATGAGAGACATCTTGCAGACCTCTCTGGGTAAGACTTGCCCCTGTACTCTGAGACTGAAAGTCATTACCAAGTTATTTATTTGCGCCACCGGTAGAGTTGAGGCAGCAGGGAGTTCAGGGATCACCATGGGGACTTCTGGGTTCAAGTGTCCCGCTTTGGCAGTAGTTGTAGCACTGGACGGCGGAGTGGAAGTTCCGGCCGCCTCCGCCGCACCAGTAAGTGTCCTTGGCAGAGCAGGCCTAGGCCTGTTTGGGGTATCGGGACCCACAGGGAGCGGTGCAGGGGCAGGTATGGACCAAGCCTGGGCCTCAGGGAGCGCGTCTGCTCCTACCTGATGTCGCGGCCAGGCGGCCGGTTCCGGTGCCTCATCCTGCTGTGCGATGGGTGACGTAGTCGCGGCTTGTTCCGGTGCTATGCTTCGGTCACTGGGCCAGGTGGTGAGGGTTTTAGCGTAGTTGTCCTCTCCGGGGCCGTGTTAGTTGGAGTCGTCGCCTCCGCAGAAGTGGGCTTGAGTCCGGCGGCCATATTGGATTCCGGGTTGGCGGCCATCTTCTTTTCCGTCATGGTGCATGCAGGAGGTGAGGGTGGAGCCCAGAGGGAGGAGTCTGCACTCCCTTGACTCGCATTGTAAAGTTCGTGGTGGGCAGTCTTTTGTTTTCCCGCTTCTAGGGGGGCGTAGTCATCATTTTCGCGCTCTTGAGAGGGCGTTCTTGACTTTTCCCGCTTCTGGGCATAAAGAAGAAGCGCCATTTTACGAATATGGCGAATTAACCCTTGGAATGCAGGAGCGCACGTTTAGCGCTTTCTGGCATAGCAATAAAGCAATAAAGTCACTTTTCAGTTTTTTTTTCACAAGCTGCAGCTCTTGCAATACTGTGAAACATGCGATTGGATCCGTTTTAACACAGAATTGGATCCGATTCTGTTGGACAGGGATGGCACACAATTCAATCCGATCCTGTTCACAGTGACGCCAAAATATGCAGTAAGCCGGATTGGAACAGATGCACACTGGCGCAATATTAATAGTTTTTATATAGAGAATTGAGGGGGCACTCACAAAAGGGATCACTAGATAGATGTAGTGCAGATATTTATTAATAGTATTAAGAACATCCCCTAAAAATCACTAAAACATATATAAAATAAATATGCACTGACAATATTCACTGACAATATTCCTGACACCAAACTCTAAAGATGAATTAGGGATTGCCGACAATGTGATATAATAACACGGTAATTGTCCCAATAAGAGTTCTGTTCCACCCAGGTGCAGGGATAAAGTCAATGGTAATGCAATTGATACCGGCCTGTTGGTGCGGTGATAGTGCTGATGTCCCTTTATCCGTTTAGGACATACAGAGGTAGGTGGCAGATTTGGAGACTGAACTCCAGTACTTACAGTCTCTTTGTCGCTTGCAATGCTCCGGTCTAACCCTTCCTGGCTGGCTCTGTGCAGCGCTGATATCCCAGGCGGCCGTACACTCACCGCGTCCTGCGTTGTGCACTCGGCCAAGACGTGGCGTCCCACGTGACCTGGTTCTCTAGGGTGCCGGCTGGACGCTGCGCTGACGTCACTGGTGTGCGACTTAACCTCCGATACTGTGCTGGAGAGAAATCACATATGCCAATATCTTTAAGGTGAAGAGCTTGCTTGTTCTTTTCCGGAATCCACGCTCACTTTGTCTATGCCAGACGCGTTTCAGGGTCATACACCCCTTCCTCAGTGGCCAGTGAGGAAGGGGTGTATGACCCTGAAACGCGTCTGGCATAGACAAAGTGAGCGTGGATTCCGGAAAAGAACAAGCAAGCTCTTCACCTTAAAGATATTGGCATATGTGATTTCTCTCCAGCACAGTATCGGAGGTTAAGTCGCACACCAGTGACGTCAGCGCAGCGTCCAGCCGGCACCCTAGAGAACCAGGTCACGTGGGACGCCACGTCTTGGCCGAGTGCACAACGCAGGACGCGGTGAGTGTACGGCCGCCTGGGATATCAGCGCTGCACAGAGCCAGCCAGGAAGGGTTAGACCGGAGCATTGCAAGCGACAAAGAGACTGTAAGTACTGGAGTTCAGTCTCCAAATCTGCCACCTACCTCTGTATGTCCTAAACGGATAAAGGGACATCAGCACTATCACCGCACCAACAGGCCGGTATCAATTGCATTACCATTGACTTTATCCCTGCACCTGGGTGGAACAGAACTCTTATTGGGACAATTACCGTGTTATTATATCACATTGTCGGCAATCCCTAATTCATCTTTAGAGTTTGGTGTCAGGAATATTGTCAGTGAATATTGTCAGTGCATATTTATTTTATATATGTTTTAGTGATTTTTAGGGGATGTTCTTAATACTATTAATAAATATCTGCACTACATCTATCTAGTGATCCCTTTTGTGAGTGCCCCCTCAATTCTCTATATAATTCTTTATCCTTTGAGTCCTGAGGGTAGGACCAGAGGGTGAGCACCTACCCATACGTAGCGAGGGTGAGCCGCTGTACGTTATACGCTTTTTCCATTAATAGTTTTTAGTTCGTGACGCCAATTGCAGCTTGCGCAGGTACTGTAGCAGGGCCCTTTAAGATGTTACAACTCACGTACCAGGTGAGGAATGCCAGAGGGGGACAATGTCTCTGTGTAATAGGTATTGTGTCAACTGTGTCTCCTACCTGGGTACGGCTGGACTCCTGGATCCTGGCTCACTTGCAATAAAATTGAGTGTGGTCAGTAGGAGTAATTGAGGAATGAATGCAATCCAGACAGGAAATATAATCCAACTTGTCTTTACTTAATGCAGCTTTGAATCCATACAAGATATAGCAATAGTCTTGGGTCCCAGCAGGTATTGGCAATATGTGGCAGGAATCTATATGTATTCTGCTTCTTATCATATGCCTAGTAGAACTGTCAGGTATCTATCTTCTGCTCTGTCTGCAGTCTGCTTGATATGGGCCTGATTAGCTAAAGGAGGAATTTGGCTTCTCCGGGTCTTTGGATTAAACACTCACAGTTCTGCTCGCAGGGTATGGTGGTTTCTTCCTGGAGATCTATAGTTCTGGAGGTGGCTGCTTGCTTTGTCCACCAGCTGAGGTAGATGACTCAGGCTGGGAAGATGATCTCTGGGCCTCAACCGAGGCTGGATCCTAGGTTGGGATCCCTGTTTCTGGGAGCTCCTACCAACACAGCCTTCCCCAAGGAGGGGGGCTGGTACACACTGGATCTAACTGGTTTCTTCCCTCCCTATGAGGCAGGATGTGGGAACATTCCACACCTCATTAAAGAGGGGGGAGCTAGATTGGAATGAACTATTCCAGTCTAGCTATGCTAAACTGGCTAAGATCCTGTTACATACTGCTGCCACTGCTGACACCTGCTGGTGTACATGGAAATTTACAGCAATAATATGAAACAGGCATAGAAAATACATATAATGGAAAATGCAATGTTAGACTACACAAGATGACAATACATATGCACCTGACATGTTGTAGCAAGGAGAAAGAGTTTAGTGACATACTCCAGGATGTTACATATCCCCCATAAGTGCCCTCCACAGATATCCCCCATAAGTGCCCTCCACAGATATCCCCCATAAGTGCCCTCCACAGATATCCCCCATAAGTGCCTTCTAGTAAGTAAAGTAATGTATTAGTGGGGGGGAAGGGAGGAGGCAGAGACACTTGCGGCTGGGCCGGTGCAGTGCCCGGCGCTGTGCACACACCGGGGGCAGCTCCTACCTTTCTGCTGCAGGACATTTCGCTCCAAGTCTCCTGAGCGGTGGCCTCTTCACACCACTCCTCACATGGCCGGCAGTGGGCAGCCGAACTAGTGCGCCGCTGCCCGCCCTTCTGCTGCTGTGCGCAGCGTGACATCTCTCCCTCCGTCATGCGCCTCCTGCCCCGCCTGCCTGCTTCATTCATAAAGTGGAAGGAGCAGACAGACAGGCAGGAGGCGCATGACGGAAATTTTGCAAGCAGCTTGAGCGGTGCGATATGGCTGCGCGGCCGCCTACCCGCGCCACTTAGACGTAAGGGAACACTGACTGCAGGGCCTGGAGTGCAGGGCCCGGTCGCAACTGCGACCCCTGCATGTACGCCACTGTGGGAGCCCGCACCAAAGAGCCGCATTGAAGTGTCTAAAGAGCTGCTTGTGGCTCGCGAGCCGCACTTTGCCGACCACTGCCTTAGATTAAATCGTACCTCTTCCAAAGCTGGACATAAGCAACACCATAATTCAGCATTTACCAAGTTGCAGTAGCGAACATGGGATCTAAATGGTTTACAGAGGTTTCGACTTCCTACTGTGCACCATAGAGACTCCCTGCAATGTGATCACAGGGTCCTGATGGCAGCTAAGGCAACTGTAGGACTAACAATTGGTTCCTGGGTGGGCCTTTATGGATGCAAATAAGACCCTGTTGTAATACTGGCAGGCAAAATACAGAAGTATCGTAATATATTTTACCAGTAATCAAAATATCAAAATCCAAATGGAGCTCCCTCCTTTCTGAGCCCTGCTGTGTCCACAAAAAGCATTATATGATCACATATGAGGTATTTCCGTACTCAGTAGACATTGTGCAACAGTGTGTGTGTGGGGTTTATTTCTTAGAGATTTCCACTGTACTTGTACCTCATGGGCACCCAAACCTATTCCACCAAAATCAGAGCTTCAAAGGTCAAATGCCGCTCCTTCCCTTCTGAGACCTGTAATTTGCCCATACAGCTGTTTATGACCACATAGAGTATAGAGTATTGCTATACATGGGAAAAATTTTGTAACAGATTGTTTTTCTCCTCCTGTTAAGGTCCTGTGCAAACAGCCTTATTTTTGTTCGATTGGAACAGTCACTTTCCTTTTGGGGTGTACGCTCTCCACAAATCGCTTCCACCAGATTACTTCCTGCTACCAACTTCTTATCCTTCAGTTGGAAATGGCTTGTACTCACAGATGGCCAAAACCCTCTGTGCACTTCGTCCAAAAAGAAACAAAGACATAGCGCAGATAGACAAACCAGGGGTTTCACGCAAAGACACTTTAATAACTTACATAAAACCACTTGAATTTTTTTTATGCTATTTTTTTAAATGAGCAGAGACACTGTCTCCAGCCCTTTTTTTCTATTTTGGATAAGTTCTCTAATCCTTGTTTTTAATTTCCTCAGGGTTCTACCTACGTACTGGAGTCCACATGGGCACCCCCCTAACTTTCGAGTGTTTTTTTATCTAAGTTATTAAAGTGTCTTTGCATGAAGCCCGTGGTTTGTCGATCTGTGCTATGTCTTTGTTTCTTTGAGGACGAAGTGGACAGAGGGTTTTGGCCATCTGTGACGTCTGGGGAGGGTTTACACCCCGTGAGGAAAGTGACTTTACCTGTTCCAAAGAGTGCAGGTCCGTATATGTCGTTATATTAAAAACGGGAGTAGACCAATTCCCATGGTTGCAGCCTTGTGTGAACACGACCCTACAAATAATGAACTTTACTTGTATTGGCGGACTTTTGGGTCAAGATATTTGTAGGAGTGTTAAGATGGAGATTTTTTTTATTTTAGATCAAATCTCCATTTGAATGTGGATGATGTATTTAATTTTAAACAAGACGTATCTCAAACCAATGATTTAGATATTTGTGGAGTTAGAACATCTAATGGGTAAAGAAATTAGAACAATCTGGGATGTAATTACACTTGAAAAATATCTAGTGGAAGAAAAAATCCCAGAGGGTCTAAGATGGCAACTCCCTTTTAATACAAATGATCCAGAGGATCTCAATGAGTGGGAGAAATTCTTCAACGAGTATGGTTTAAATGCGATTAAGTTTATCATTAAAAAAAGGAGACAGAAGTTGCTTAGTCTGTGTAACAGCATTGAAGACATAAAAATAGATTGGAGCCCTGTAAAGAATTAGAAGAGTATTAGGAATTATCACATAAATGTTAAAAGGAAATCATGAAGATAGAGCAGGAGGTAAAAAATAAAAAAATTACAGAGAACTAGGTAACGATAAATATGGTGGATTTCCCAGACAAAGAAGATATTATCGATGAGGAAATAGTAGGCCCCAACACTATTGGGGTACCATCAGCGTGAAAGATATACCCTAGATCATAGAAGACCCCCATATTGGAATAGAGATGATGGGAGGTGGAGGAATAAGAGAAACAACACATATTAGTCACAAACATATAGAAATGAAGGACGATATAGGAAGGGTTATCACTAGGGTTGAGCAAACCCGAACTGTAAAGTTCGGGTTCGTACCGAACTTTAAAGGGTTTCTGTCACCCCGCAAAACTCTTTTTTTTTTTTTTGGATAGTTAGATTCCTCATAGTGCGATATAGGAGAATATAATGCTCTTACTTACTTTCATGCGGCCGATTCTTTATAAGACGAACTTTTATAATATGTAAATGAGGGCTCTACCAGCAAGTAGGGCGTCTACTTGCTGGTAGCTGCTGCAGAAATCCGCCCCCTCGCCGTGTTGATTGACAGGGCCAGCCGTGATCTCCTCCTCCGGCCGGCCCTGTCAGTAATTCAAAAATCGCGCGCCTCGCGTCATTCGGCGCAGGCGCTCTGAGATGAGGAGGCTCGTCTCCTCAGCACTCCCTCAGTGCGCCTGCGCCGATGACGTCTTCTCTTTCGGTGATGTCATCGGCGCAGGCGCACTGAGGGAGTGCTGAGGATACGAGCCTCCTCATCTCAGAGCGCCTGCGCCGAATGACGCGAGGCGCGCGATTTTTGAATTACTGACAGGGCCGGCCGGAGGAGGAGATCACGGCTGGCCCTGTCAATCAACACGGCGAGGGGGCGGATTTCTGCAGCAGCTACCAGCAAGTAGACGCCCTACTTGCTGGTAGAGCCCTCATTTACATATTATAAAAGTTCGTTTTATAAAGAATCGGCCGCATGAAAGTAAGTAAGTGCATTATATTCTCCTACATCGCACTATGAGGAATCTAACTATCCAAAAAAAAAAAAAAGAGTTTTGCGGGGTGACAGAAACCCTTTAAGATTTTTGGACCCCGGACCCGAACATTTCCGTAAAAGTTTGGGTTCGGGTTCGGTGTTCAGCGCTTTCTTGGCGCTTTTTGAAAGGCTGCACAGCAGCCAATCAACAAGCGTCATACTACTTGCCCCAAGAGGCCATCACAGCCATGTCTACTAATGGCATGTCTGTGATTGGCCAGAGCAGCATGTGACCCAGGCTCTATATAAGCTTGAGTCACGTAGCACTGCACGTCACTCTGCTGTTACAAGTGTAGGGAGAGGATGCTGCTGGACTTGTGATTTCAGGGAGAGAGTGCTGCACCTGAGGGGTTAATTGTGAATAGATCATAGCCCCCTATAAGAGATCAGGGGCTGCCAGGCAGCAGGGGGCACCCCCCCTCCCTCCCTCTATTGTATTATTTTCATTGGTGGCACAGTGTGCGGCCCCCCCTCCCTCCCTCTATTGTATTATTTTCATTGGTGGCACAGTGTGCGGCCTCCCCTCCCCCCCCCAATCATTGGTGGCAGCGGAGAGTTCTGATCGGAGTCCCAGTTTAATCGCTGGGGCTCCGATTGGTAACCATGGCAACCAGGACGCTACTGCAGTCCTGGTTGCCATGGTTACTTAGCAATATTAGAAGCATCATACTTACCTGTTGAGCTGTCTGTGACAGGCCGGAAGCTCCTCCTACTGGTAAGTGACAGATCATTAAGCAATGCGCCGCACAGACCTGTCACTTACCAGTAGGAGGAGCTCCCGGCCGGGGGGGGGACCGCACACTGTGCCACCAATGAAAATAATACAATAGAGGGAGGGGGGGCCGGGAAGGGGGCCGCACACTGGCCACCAATGAAATTAATACAATAAAGGGAGGGAGGGGGGGCCGAGGGGGGTCTGCTTCCTGCTGCCTGGCAGCCCCGGATCTCTTACAGGGGACTATGATACGCACAATTAACCCCCTCAGGTGCGGCACCTGAGGGGTTAATTGTGCGGATCACAGCCCCCTGTAAGAGATCAGGTGCTGCCAGGCAGCAGGGGGCAGTCATGTACACAGTTCTTAGTATATTCTAACTTGAAGCGTCCCCATCACCATGGGAACGCCTCTGTGTTAGAATATACTGTCGGATCTGAGTTTCACGATCTAACTCATATCCGACAGTATATTCTAACATAGAGGTGTTCCCATGGTGATGGGGACGCTTCAAGTTAAAATATACCATCGGATTGGAGAAAACTCCGATCCGATGGTATATTAACTCCTGACTTTACATTGAAAGTTAATGGGGGACGGATCTGTTTGCAATTGCACCATATTGTGTCAACGTCAAACGGATCCGTCCACATTGACTTGCATTGTAAGTCAGGACGGATCCGTTTGGCTCCGCACGGCCAGGCGGACACCAAAACGACTTTTTTTTCATGTCCGTGGATCCTCCAAAAATCAAGGAAGACCCACGGACGAAAAAACAGTCACGGATCACGGACCAACGGAACCCCGTTTTGCGGACCGTGAAAAAATACTGTCGTGTGCATGAGGCCAAATTGTAAAGATTCTCATTGGAATTTGGGCCCCTTTGCGCACCTAGGCTGCAAAAAAGTGTCACACATGTGGTATCGCCGTACTCAGGAGAAGTAGGGCAATGTGTTTTGGGGTGTATTTTTACATATACCCATACTGTGTGTGAGAAATATCTCTGTAAATGACAACTTTTAAAAAAATTTTATACAAAGTTGTCAATTTACAGAGATATTTCTCTCACCCAGCATGGGTATATGTAAAAAGACACCAAAATACATTGCCCTACTTGTCCTGAGTACGGCGATACCACATGTGTGACACTTATTTGCAGCCTAGGTGCGTAAAGGGGCCGAAAGTCCAACGAGTACCTTTAGGTAGAGTTGAGCGAACACCTGGATGTTCGGGTTCGAGAAGTTCGGCCGAACTTCCCGGAAATGATCGGGTTCGGGATCCGAACCCGACCCGAACTTCGTCCCGAACCCGAACCCCATTGAAGTCAATGGGGACCCGAACTTTTGGGCACTAAAAAGGCTGTAAAACAGCCCAGGAAAGAGCTAGAGGGCTGCAAAAGGCAGCAACATGTAGGTAAATCCCCTGCAAACAAATGTGGATAGGGAAATAAATTAAAATTTAAAATTAAAAAAATAAAAATTAACCAATATCAATTGGACAGAGGTCCCATAGCAGAGAATCTGGCTTCACGTCAGCAGAGAATCAGTCTCTTCATGCCATAGCAAAGAATCTGGCTTCATGTCAGCAGAGAATCAGTCTCTTCATGCCATAGCAGAGAATTTGGCTTCATGTCAGCGCAGAATCTGTCTTCATGTCATAGCAGAGAATCAGGCTTCACGTCACCAACCACTGGAACAGGCCACTGACACATATTTAGGCCCCGGCACCCGGGCAGAGGAGAGAGGTCCCGTAACAGAGAATCTGGCCTTATGTCAGCACAGAATCTGTCTTCATGTCATAGCAGAGAATCAGGCTTCACGTCACCCACCACTGGAACAGGCCACTGTCACACATTTAGGCCCCGGCACCCAGGCAGAGGAGAGAGGTCCCGTAACAGAGAATCTGGCCTTAGGTCAGCACAGAATCTGTCTTCATGTCATAGCAGAAAATCAGGCTTCACGTCACCCACCACTGGAACAGGCCACTGTCACACATTTAGGCCCCGGCACCCAGGCAGAGGAGAGAGGTTCTGTAACAGAGAATCTGGCCTTATGTCAGCGCAGAATCAGTCTTCATGTCAAAGCAGAGAATCAGGCTTCACGTCACCCACCACTGGAACAGGCCACTGTCACATATTTAGACCCAGGCACCCAGGCAGAGGAGAGAGGTCCCGTAACAGAGAATCTGGCCTTATGTCAGCGCAGAATCTGTCTTCATGTCATAGCAGAGAATCAGGCTTCACGTCACCCACCACTGGAACAGGCCACTGTCACATATTTAGGCCCCGGCACCCAGACAGAGGAGAGAGGTCCCGTAATAGAGAATCTGGCCTCATGTCAGCACAGAATCTGTCTTCATGTCATAGCAGAGAATCAGGCTTCACGTCACTGTCATGGTCTTACCTTCTTGCTGTTCTCCTTCGTTTGACATGTGCTGGCGGCCATCTTGGTTTCTGGGTTTCTTGTAGCCTCCCACCCTGCGGCTCCTCCTTCCCACTGGGAGGAGCTGGATGCCTAGCTCATATATATAGGAGGTCTGTGGCTTCAGTTCCTTGCTTGGTCCTCCTGTGTTCACATGCTTCTAGACTGCTGCTGCTTCTGGTTCCTGATCCTGGTTTCGTCCGACTACCCTGCTGGTTCCTGATCCTGGTTTCGTCCGACTACCCTGCTGGTTCCTGATCCTGGTTTCGTCCGACTACCCTGCTGGTTCCTGATCCTGGCTTCGTCTGACTACCCTGCTGGTTCCTGATCCTGGCTTTGTCTGACTACCCTTCTGGTTCCTGACCTCTGGCTTCGCAAAGACTCTGCTTCGTTTTCGCCATCCGTTTGGACTTTTGCTTTACAGCTTTATTTTCAATAAAGCCTTCATATTTTCACTTATCTCTTGTTGTACGTCTGGTTCATGGTTCCGTGACAGTCACCCACCACTGGAACAGGCCACTGTCACATATTTAGGCCCAGGCACCCAGGCAGAGGAGAGAGGTCCCGTAACAGAGAATCTGGCCTTATCTCAGCGCAGAATCAGTCTTCATGTCATAGCAGAGAATCAGGCTTCACGTCACCCACCACTGGAACAGGCCACTGTCACATATTTAGGCCCAGGCACCCAGGCAGAGGAGAGAGGTCCCGTAACAGAGAATCTGGCCTTATGTCAGCACAGAATCTGTCTTCATGTCATAGCAGAGAATCAGGCTTCACGTCACCCACCACTGGAACAGGCCACTGTCACACATTTAGGCCCCGGCACCCAGGCAGAGGAGAGAGGTCCCGTAACAGAGAATCTGGCCTTATGTCAGCGCAGAATCAGTCTTCATGTCATAGCAGAGAATCAGGCTTCACGTCACCCACCACTGGAACAGGCCACTGTCACATATTTAGGCCCCGGCACCCAGGCAGAGGAGAGAGGTCCCGTAACAGAGAATCTGGCCTTATGTCAGCACAGAATCTGTCTTCATGTCATAGCAGAGAATTAGGCTTCTTGTCACCCACCACTGGAACAGGCCACTGTCACACATTTAGGCCCCGGCACCCAGGCAGAGGAGAGAGGTCCCGTAACAGAGAATCTGGCCTTATGTCAGCGCAGAATCAGTCTTCATGTCATAACAGAGAATCAGGCTTCACGTCACCCACCACTGGAACAGGCCACTGTCACATATTTAGGCCCCGGCACCCAGGCAGAGGAGAGAGGTCCCGTAACAGAGAATCTGGCCTTATGTCAGCACAGAATCTGTCTTCATGTCATAGCAGAGAATCAGGCTTCACGTCACCCACCACTGGAACAGGCCACTGTCACACATTTAGGCCCCGGCACCCAGGCAGAGGAGAGAGGTCCCGTAACAGAGAATCTGGCCTTATGTCAGCGCAGAATCAGTCTTCATGTCATAACAGAGAATCAGGCTTCACGTCAGCCACCACTGGAACAGGCCACTGTCACATATTTAGGCCCCGGCACCCAGACAGAGGAGAGAGGTCCCGTAACAGAGAATCTGGCCTTATGTCAGCACAGAATCAGTGTTCATGTCATAGCAGAGAATCAGGCTTCACGTCACCCACCACTGGAACAGGCCACTGTCACACATTTAGGCCCAGGCACCCAGACAGAGGAGAGGTTCATTCAACTTTGGGTTGCCCCGCAATATAATGGTAAAATGAAAATAAAAATAGGATTGAATGAGGAAGTGCCCTGGAGTAGAATAATATATTGTTAAGGGGAGGTAGTTAATATCTAATCTGCACAAGGGATGGACAGGTCCTGTGGGATCCATGCCTGGTTCATTTTTATGAATGTCAGCTTGTCCACATTGGCTGTAGACAGGCGGCTGCGTTTGTCTGTAATGACGCCCCCTGCCGTGCTGAATACACGTTCAGACAAAACGCTGGCCGCCGGGCAGGCCAGCACCTCCAAGGCATAAAAGGCTAGCTCTGGCCACGTGGACAATTTGGAGACCCAGAAGTTGAATGGGGCCGAACCATCAGTCAGTACGTGGTGGGGTGTGCACAGGTACTGTTCCACCATGTTAGTGAAATGTTGCCTCCTGCTAACACGTTCCGTATCAGGTGGTGGTGCAGTTAGCTGTGGCGTGGTGACAAAACTTTTCCACATCTCTGCCATGCTAACCCTGCCCTCAGAGGAGCTGGCCGTGACACATCTGCGTTGGCGACCTCTTGCTCCTCCTCTGCCTTCGCCTTGGGCTTCCACTGGTTCCCCGTGACATTTGGGAATGCTCTCAGTAGCGCGTCTACCAACGTGCGCTTGTACTCGCGCATCTTCCTATCACGCTCCAGTGTAGGAAGTAAGGTGGGCACATTGTCTTTGTACCGGGGATCCAGCAGGGTGGCAACCCAGTAGTCCGCACACGTTAAAATGTGGGCAACTCTGCTGTCGTTGCGCAGGCACTGCAGCATGTAGTCGCTCATGTGTGCCAGGCTGCCCAGAGGTAAGGACAAGCTGTCCTCTGTGGGAGGCGTATCGTCATCGTCCTGTGTTTCCCCCCAGCCACGCACCAGTGATGGGCCCGAGCTGCTTTGGGTGCCACCCCGCTGTGAACATGCTTCATCCTCATCCTCCTCCACCTCCTCCTCATCCTCGTCCTCCTCATCCTCCAGTAGTGGGCCCTGTCTGGCCACATTTGTACCCGGCCTCTGGTGTTGCAAAAAACCTCCCTCTGAGTCACTTCGAAGAGACTGGCCTGAAAGTGCTAAAAATGACCCCTCTTCCTCCTCTTCCTCCTGGGCCACCTCCTCTTCCATCATCGCCCTAAGTGTTTTCTCAAGGAGACATAGAAGTGGTATTGTAACGCTGATAACGGCGTCATCGCCACTGGCCATGTTGGTGGAGTACTCGAAACAGCGCAACAGGGCACACAGGTCTCGCATGGAGGCCCAGTCATTGGTGGTGAAGTGGGTCTGATCCGCAGTGCGACTGACCCGTGCGTGCTGCAGCTGAAACTCCACTATGGCCTGCTGCTGCTCGCACAGTCTGTCCAGCATGTGCAAGGTGGAGTTCCACCTGGTGGGCTCGTCGCATATGAGGCGGTGAGCGGGAAGGCCGAAGTTACGCTGTAGCGCAGACAGGCGAGCAGCGGCAGGGTGTGAATGCCGGAAGCGCGAACAGACGGCCCGCACTTTATGCAGCAGCTCTGACATGTCGGGGTAGTTGCGAATGAACTTCTGCACCACCAAATTCAGCACATGCGCCAGGTAAGGGATGTGCGTCAAACCGGCTAGTCCCAGAGCTGCAACGAGATTTCGCCCATTATCGCACACCACCAGGCCAGGCTTGAGGCTCACCGGCAGCAACCACTCGTCGGTCTGTTGTTCTATACCCCCCCACAACTCCTGTGCGGTGTGGGGCCTGTCCCCCAAACATATGAGTTTCAGAACGGCCTGCTGACGTTTACCCCGGGCTGTGCTGAAGTTGGTGGTGAAGGTGTGTGGCTGACTGGATGAGCAGGTGGAAGAAGAGGAGGAGGAAGCTGAGTAGGAGGAGGAGGAGACAGGAGGCAAAGAATGTTGCCCTGCGATCCTTGGCGGCGGAAGGACGTGCGCCAAACAGCTCTCCGCCTGGGGCCCAGCCGCCACTACATTTACCCAGTGTGCAGTTAGGGAGATATAGCGTCCCTGGACGTGCTTACTGGTCCACGTATCTGTGGTTAGGTGGACCTTGCCACAGATGGCGTTGCGCAGTGCACACTTGATTTTATCGGACACTTGTTTGTGCAGGGAAGGCACGGCTCTCTTGGAGAAGTAGTGCCGGCTGGGAACAACATACTGTGGGACAGCAAGCGACATGAGCTGTTTGAAGCTGTGTGTGTCCACCAGCCTAAATGACAGCATTTCATAGGCCAGTAGTTTAGAAATGCTGGTATTCAGGGCCAGGGATCGAGGGTGGCTAGGTGGGAATTTACGCTTTCTCTCAAATGTTTGTGAGATGGAAAGCTGAACGCTGCCGTGTGACATGGTTGAGATGCTTGGTGACGCAGGTGGTGGTGTTGGTGGTACATCCCATGTTTGCTGGGTGGCAGGTGCCAACGTTCCTCCAGAGGCGGAGGAAGAGGCCGAGGCGGCGGCAGCAGCAGAAGAGGCCGAGGCGGCAGCAGCAGAAGAAGTAGCAGGGGGGGCCTGAGTGACTTCCTTGTTTTTAAGGTGTTTACTCCACTGCAGTTCATGCTTTGCATGCAGGTGCCTGGTCATGCAGGTTGTGCTAAGGTTCAGAACGTTAATGCCTCGTTTCAGGCTCTGATGGCACAGCGTGCAAACCACTCGGGTCTTGTCGTCAGCACATTGTTTGAAGAAGTGCCATGCCAGGGAACTCCTTGAAGCTGCCTTTGGGGTGCTCGGTCCCAGATGGCGGCGGTCAGTAGCAGGCGGAGTCTCTTGGCGGCGGGTGTTCTGATTTTGCCCATTGCTCCCTCTTTTGCTACGCTGTTGGCTCGGTCTCACCACTGCCTCTTCCTCCGAACTGTGAAAGTCAGTGGCACGACCTTCATTCCATGTGGTGTCTAGGACCTCATCGTCCCCTGCATCGTCTTTCACCCAGTCTGCACACTGCAGAAAGACGCAGCAGTTGGCACCTGTGTTTCGTCATCATCATAGACGTGCTGAGGCAATATTCCCATGTCCTCATCATCATGAAAAATAAGTGGTTGTGCGTTAGTGCATTCTATCTCTTCCACCCCTGGGGAAGGGCTAGGTGGATGCCCTTGGGAAACCCTGGTAGCAGAGTCTTCAAACAGCATAAGAGACTTCTGCATAACTTGAGGCTCAGACAGTTTCCCTGATATGCATGGGGGTGATGTGACAGACCGATGGGCTTGGTTTTCATGCGCCATCTGTGCGCTTTCTGCAGAAGACTGGGTGGGAGATAATGTGAACGTGCTGGATCCACTGTCGGCCACCCAATTGACTAATGCCTTACCCTCCTTAGAACGGCATTGGGCCCCACCAAATATCGCTGTAAATTCTGCTGGCTACTGGGACCTGAGGTAGTTGGTTCACTAGGACGTGTGGCTGTGGCAGAACGGCCACGTTCTCTCCCAGCACCAGAGGGTCCACTAACACCACCACGACCATGTCTACGCCCGCGTCCCTTATTAGATGTTTTCCTCATTGTTCCCGTTCACCACAATTTTGAGAATGGCAAATTTGGGAATAGTTTTTCAACCCAGAACAAAAACTGTGCTTTTACGGTCACTACAAATAACTTGACCAGCTAAAACAGTACAGATTTGGTTGAATAGAAATGTGAGGCCTGTTTTTTTTTGCGCTGTGTGACAGGTATAGGTTTAATCACAGAATTAGACTTGTATCTGCACGGTAGCGTGTGTGTTAAGTTTTTCTGAATGACACTATCAGCACCTTGAATCTAAGATATCCTTTTTGGGATAGATTTCAAGTAGGCCTGATAAATATAGCATAAACTACTTATTTTGAAAATTGCTAATTTTGGAATAGTTTTTCAACCCAGAACAAAAACTGTGCTTTTACGGTCACTACAAATAACTTGACCAGCTAAAACAGTACAGATTTTGTTGAATAAAAATGTGAGGCCTGTTTTTTTTTGCGCTCTGTGACAGGTATAGGTTTAATCACAGAATTAGACTTGTATCTGCACGGTAGCGTGTGTGTTAAGTTTTTCTGAATGACACTATCAGCACCTTGAATCTAAGATATCCTTTTTGGGATAGATTTCAAGTAGGCCTGATATATATAGCATAAACTACTTATTTTGAGAATTGCTAATTTTGGAATAGTTTTTCAACCCAGAACAAAAACTGTGCTTTTACGGTCACTACAAATAACTTGACCAGCTAAAACAGTACAGATTTGGTTGAATAGAAATGTGAGGCCTGTTTTTTTTTGCGCTGTGTGACAGGTATAGGTTTAATCACAGAATTAGACTTGTATCTGCACGGTAGCGTGTGTGTTAAGTTTTTCTGAATGACACTATCAGCACCTTGAATCTAAGATATCCTTTTTGGGATAGATTTCAAGTAGGCCTGATATATATAGCATAAACTACTTATTTTGAGAATTGCTAATTTTGGAATAGTTTTTCAACCCAGAACAAAAACTGTGCTTTTACGGTCACTACAAATAACTTGACCAGCTAAAACAGTACAGATTTGGTTGAATAGAAATGTGAGGCCTGTTTTTTTTTGCGCTGTGTGACAGGTATAGGTTTAATCACAGAATTAGACTTGTATCTGCACGGTAGCGTGTGTGTTAAGTTTTTCTGAATGACACTATCAGCACCTTGAATCTAAGATATCCTTTTTGGGATAGATTTCAAGTAGGCCTGATATATATAGCATAAACTACTTATTTTGAGAATTGCTAATTTTGGAATAGTTTTTCAACCCAGAACAAAAACTGTGCTTTTACGGTCACTACAAATAACTTGACCAGCTAAAACAGTACAGATTTGGTTGAATAGAAATGTGAGGCCTGTTTTTTTTTGCGCTCTGTGACAGGTATAGGTTTAATCACAGAATTAGACTTGTATCTGCACGGTAGCGTGTGTGTTAAGTTTTTCTGAATGACACTATCAGCACCTTGAATCTAAGATATCCTTTTTGGGATAGATTTCAAGTAGGCCTGATATATATAGCATAAACTACTTATTTTGAGAATTGCTAATTTTGGAATAGTTTTTCAACCCAGAACAAAAACTGTGCTTTTACGGTCACTACAAATAACTTGACCAGCTAAAACAGTACAGATTTGGTTGAATAGAAATGTGAGGCCTATTATTTTTGCGCTGTGTGACAGGTATACGTTTAATCACAGAATTAGACTTGTATCTGCACGGTAGCGTGTGTGTTAAGTTTTTCTGAATGACACTATCAGCACCTTGAATCTAAGATATCCTTTTTGGGATAGATTTCAAGTAGGTCTGATATATATAGCATAAACTACTTATTTTGAGAATTGCAAATTTTGGAATAGTTTTTCAACCCAGAACAAAAACTGTGCTTTTACGGTCACTACAAATAATTTGACCAGCTAAAACAGTACAGATTTGGTTGAATAGAAATGTGAGGCCTATTTTTTTTGCGCTGTGTGACAGGTATACGTTTAATCACAGAATTAGACTTGTATCTGCACGGTAGCGTGTGTGTTAAGTTTTTCTGAATGACACTATCAGCACCTTGAATCTAAGATATCCTTTTTGGGATAGATTTCAAGTAGGCCTGATATATATAGCATAAACTACTTATTTTGAGAATTGCAAATTTTGGAATAGTTTTTCAACCCAGAACAAAAACTGTGCTTTTACGGTCACTACAAATAATTTGACCAGCTAAAACAGTACAGATTTGGTTGAATAGAAATGTGAGGCCTATTTTTTTTGCGCTGTGTGACAGGTATAGGTTTAATCACAGAATTAGACTTGTATCTGCACGGTAGCGTGTGTGTTAAGTTTTTCTGAATGACACTATCAGCACCTTGAATCTAAGATATCCTTTTTGGGATAGATTTCAAGTAGGCCTGATATTTATAGCATAAACTACTTATTTTGAGAATTGATAATTTTGGAATAGTTTTTCAACCCAGAACAAAAACTGTGCTTTTACGGTCACTACAAATAACTTGACCAGCTAAAACAGTACAGATTTGGTTGAATAGAAATGTGAGGCCTATTTTTTTTTTGCGCTGTGTGACAGGTATAGGTTTAATCACAGAATTAGACTTGTATCTGCACGGTAGCGTGTGTGTTAAGTTTTTCTGAATGACACTATCAGCACCTTGAATCTAAGATATCCTTTTTGGGATAGATTTCAAGTAGGCCTAAAATATATAGCATAAACTACTTATTTTGAGAATTGCAAATTTTGGAATAGTTTTTCAACCCAGAACAAAAACTGTGCTTTTACGGTCACTACAAATAATTTGACCAGCTAAAACAGTACAGATTTGGTTGAATAGAAATGTGAGGCCTATTTTTTTTGCGCTGTGTGACAGGTATAGGTTTAATCACAGAATTAGACTTGTATCTGCACGGTAGCGTGTGTGTTAAGTTTTTCTGAATGACACTATCAGCACCTTGAATCTAAGATATCCTTTTTGGGATAGATTTCAAGTAGGCCTGATATATATAGCATAAACTACTTATTTTGAGAATTGCTAATTTTGGAATAGTTTTTCAACCCAGAACAAAAACTGTGCTTTTACGGTCACTACAAATAACTTGACCAGCTAAAACAGTACAGATTTGGTTGAATAGAAATGTGAGGCCTATTTTTTTTTTGCGCTGTGTGACAGGTATAGGTTTAATCACAGAATTAGACTTGTATCTGCACGGTAGCGTGTGTGTTAAGTTTTTCTGAATGACACTATCAGCACCTTGAATCTAAGATATCCTTTTTGGGATAGATTTCAAGTAGGCCTAAAATATATAGCATAAACTACTTATTTTGAGAATTGCAAATTTTGGAATAGTTTTTCAACCCAGAACAAAAACTGTGCTTTTACGGTCACTACAAATAATTTGACCAGCTAAAACAGTACAGATTTGGTTGAATAGAAATGTGAGGCCTATTATTTTTGCGCTGTGTGACAGGTATACGTTTAATCACAGAATTAGACTTGTATCTGCACGGTAGCGTGTGTGTTAAGTTTTTCTGAATGACACTATCAGCGCCTTGAATCTAAGATATCCTTTTTGGGATAGATTTCAAGTAGGTCTGATATATATAGCATAAACTACTTATTTTGAGAATTGCAAATTTTGGAATAGTTTTTCAACCCAGAACAAAAACTGTGCTTTTACGGTCACTACAAATAATTTGAGCAGCTAAAACAGTGCAGAATTGGTTGAATAGAAATGTGAGGCCTATTTTTTTTGCGCTGTGTGACAGGTATACGTTTAATCACAGAATTAGACTTGTATCTACACGGTAGCGTGTGTGTTAAGTTTTTCTGAATGACACTATCAGCACCTTGAATCTAAGATATCCTTTTTGGAATAGATTTCAAGTAGGCCTGATATATATAGCATAAACTACTTATTTTGAGAATTGCTAATTTTGGAATAGTTTTTCAACCCTGAACAAAAACTGTGCTTTTAAGGTCACTACAAATAACTTGACCAGCTAAAACAGTACAGATTTTGTTGAATAAAAATGTGAGGCCTATTTTTTTTGCGCTGTGTGACAGGTATACGTTTAATCACAGAATTAGACTTGTATCTGCACGGTAGCGTGTGTGTTAAGTTTTTCTGATTGACACTATCAGCACCTTGAATCTAAGATATCCTTTTTGGGATAGATTTCCAGTAGGCCTGATATATATAGCATAAACTACTTATTTTGAGAATTGCAAATTTTGGAATAGTTTTTCAAGCCAGAACAAAAACTGTGCTTTTACGGTCACTAAAAATAACTTAACCAGCTAAAACAGTACAGATTTGGTTGAATAGAAATGTGAGGCCTATTTTTTTTTTTCGCTGTGTGACAGGTATACGTTTAATCACAGAATTAGACTTGTATCTGCACGGTAGCGTGTGTGTTAAGTTTTTCTGAATGACACTATCAGCACCTTGAATCTAAGATATCCTTTTTGGGATAGATTTCAAGTAGGCCTGATATAGCATAAACTACTTATTTTGAGAATGGCAAATTTGGGAATAGTTTTTCAAACCAGAACAAAAACTTTGCTTTTACGGTCACTACAAATAACTTGACCAGCTAAAACAGTACAGATTTGGTTGAATAGAAATGTCAGGTCTATTTTTTAGGCGCTGGGTGACAGGCTCAACTTGCCCCTGATGTAGTATATGGCCAAAAAATAACCACACTATTGATGGTTAAATGCACTTGGGTGACACAGGCTCAGCCTGCACCTGATGTAGTATATGGCCAAAAATTAACCAAACTGTTGATGGTTAAATGCACTTGGGTGACACAGGCTCAGCCTGCACCTGATGTAGTATATTGTCAAAAATTAACCACACTGTTGATGGTTAAATGCACTTTGGTGACACAGGCTCAGCCTGCACCTGATGTAGTATATGGCCAAAAAATAACCACACTGTTGATGGTTAAATGCACTTGGGTGACACAGGCTCAGCCTGCACCTGATGTAGTATATGGCCAAAAAATAACCAGACTGTTGATGGTTAAATGCACTTCGGTGACACAGGCTCAGCCTGCAGCTGATGTAGGATATAGCAAAAAATAACCACACTATTGATGTTAAAAGCACTTGGTTGTAGCTTGTGCTGGCGCACTACAAGCCACAAAATGGCTGCCGATCACCCCAGAAAAAAGTGATCAAAAAACGCTCTGGGCAGCCTAAAAAAAGTGAGCAAGTCGATATTAGCACTTCAATGATCCACAGCTGGAGATCGATCACAGAATGAAGTCTTTTGGATGAGTTAATCTGCCTAATCTCGCCCTAACGTCGCAGCAGCAACCTCTTCCTGTGCTTGAATCAGCAGAGTGACGTGCAGCGCTACGTGACCCAAGCTTATATAGAGGCTGGGTCACATGCTGCACTGGCCAATCACAGCCATGCCAATAGTAGGCAAGGCTGTGATGGACTCTTGGGGCAAGTAGTATGACGCTTGTTGATTGGCTGCTTTGCAGCCTTTCAAAAAGCACCAAGAAAGCGCCGAACACCGAACCCGGACTTTTACGAAAATGTTCGGGTTCGGGTCCGTGTCACGGACACCCCAAAATTCGGTACGAACCCGAACTATACAGTTCGGGTTCGCTCATCCCTACTCAGTAATTATAATCTTATTCCCACAAATAAAACATTATTCATAGAGTAGCTGAAGATCAAAACCACCTCTGCAAACATCTAAGAGGACAATACTGTATGTATGAGTATATACAATTATCAGTCATAATATTAAAACCTTAACCATTGACCGGGGAAGTGAAAACCATTGATTATATTATTACATTGACATCTGTCAAACGCCAGGATAGAATAGGTTGGAAGTGAAAAGTCCATTTTTTAACTTAATGTGTTGGAACCGGGGAAAATTGCCAAGCAGGAAGATTTGAGAGGCTTTGACAAGGGTCAAATTGCAATGGGTAGTTAGGTCAGAGCTTCAGACAGAGCAGGACACAACCCAATATGTGCCGTTCTACTTTACCTGTTTATTGCAGTCGACTAGGTCAGAACATCTCCAAATTGGTGTGTCTTGTTGGGAGTTCACAATATGCTTTGGCTAGTACCTACCAAGCGTGGTCCAAGGAAGGACAACAGATGAAATTATTAATGCACATGGGGAATGATAGTTAGCTCATCTGGTCTGATCTCACAGGAGAGCTACTGTATCATAAATGGCTGAATAAATTAATGCTGGCTATGATGGAAAGGGGTCAGAACAAAACGTGCATTTCAGTTTGCTGCATAACTATAGACTAAACCCTGTCTACCACCAAGTGCCTACAATGGACACGTGACCACAGAACTGGACTATGGAGCAATGGAAGAAGATGGCCTGGTCTAACAAATCTAGTCTTTTACATAATGTGAATAGCCGGGTACATGTATACTGCTTGCCTGGGGGAAAATGGTGCCTAGAAGGGAAGAAAGCAAATTGGTAGAGGCTATGTGATGCTACTGTCAATGTTTTGGTGGAACACCTTCGGTCCTGCCATTCATATGGATGTTACTTTGAGAAAATACTGAGCCCATTCATGGCAACAGTATATCTTAATGGAAGAGGCGTCCTTCTGCAATAACCATCACACTGAAATAACCATTCAGTAATGTTTTATTCAAAGCATGAGAGACTGCTAAATATTTTATGTGTATTATAAGGAATAATGTACCTCACTATAAATTATAAAGAATTTTTTAACCAAATTGCAGTTCCATGACCTGTATAACTATGCTCTATGGTCTTATACTGTAATATGTTCATAAAAAAATCCTTGGTGGAATCTCGTTTTCTTGTCCTTTACAGTCTATAGTCTATATTAGATCATGTAGAGTTGAGCAAGTGCTTAATAACTATTAACTAGGTCAATTATAGTTGCTTCACTTTTGTCAGAGGGTGTGGGAAAAAATATGGGTGTGAAGAATTGTGAAAAGGAGTTGTCAACACTCATTAATTTTACCTTCAATTACTGTGTCTCCTTTAATCTCAGTAATATAGTTTCAGGGTTGTTGGGATATGTAGGCAATAACTATATACAAGAATAACAGCTAGGATTGCCAAAAATGTATTACAGTTGTATCAGTTGTGACACAGTGAGAGGTTTGGTCTGGAAAAACAGGTATTTTCCTCCCAGCATGTGCTGCTGGGCTGATTTACAGCCAGGTGAAGTCAAATACCAGACCCGATTTTAAATGCCGATCCGGGTTTTGGCAGTACCTGGCTGTCTTTAAATAGGCAGCTGGGCTCAGAAGCCATGTCTCTGTGTTAGGATCTAAGAGCCTTGCGTCTAAATGAAGGCTTGCTACCTGTTTGGCATAAAAACAGGTTGGTGCTCCTATCAGCAAGGACTCTTTGGGGCAGAATTGCCGCATGGTGTGAATTACCACCAACATCACAAGGTGACTTTTTGTTTGAATATGATGCTTGTTTTGTCACTTGCCTAAAGCAGGGCCGGTACAAGGCAGGGGCCGAAGGAGCGGGTGCCCTGGGCGCTACCATTTGCGGACAGGAGGGGGGCGCAGGTGAAGTGCCAGCCACGGCCCCCCCTACATCATGCTGTGCCCCCCCATGTGCCCCCCCAACTAAAATGACCCCCCCCCCCCCCAAGTGAGCAGCCGCCGCCGGGCACAGGGAGATGAGCGCTTCCATTGCGCTCATCTCCATTGTAAACTGTCTGTGCCAGCGGAGGTGCAGGGGAGGGAGAGGCGTGTCCCTTCCCTTTCCTCTGATAGGCTGCAGGCAGGCACCGAAGTGGAGGAGAGGCCCCGCCCCCTAATTACTCCTGTTTACCTTTCTAAAGCTAAAGGACCTTTGATGATGTCATCACAGGTCCTGTAAGGGAACTGCACAGTGTAAAGTGTAGTTCCCAGGTTAGAACAGTGCATCTGCCAGGACCTGTGATGACATCATCTTCAACATCACAGGTCCTGCAGAATCTAGCAAAGGAACTGCACCAAAAATGGTGTAGTTCCTAGGTTTCAAAGGTACATCTGCCAGGACCTGTGATGACATCATCACAGGTCCTTCAACCCCTAACAGCAAGTATTAAAAGTTCACAAGCAGCTCTGTATTGATCCATACAGACTGGAATGGAGAGGTAAGAGGAGGTCCTCCACTTTTCATCATTTACCCCCCCCCCCCCTCCATGCCCTGTTTTTACTCATTGCTCACTCATGTATACTACTTCAGACAGTTACCACTACCTCATGTACCTCACAGTGACTATAATGCATAACTGACCACATATTTCTATAAACACTGCATCTACAGTATTATACCTTCTATGTGTCACATCAATACACTGCTCTGTATATATATATATATATATATATATACACACACATACATGCACACACACTGCATATATTACACAGTATTATACATGCAATATGTACAGATATATAGTATATACCGCAGTGCACTGATATGTGAGGTATGAGGTATAATAGATGCTGTGTGTACAGATATCAGTACACTTCTGTATATACTATATATGTGAGGTACGAGGTATAATAGATGCAGTGTGTACAGATATATAGTATATACAGCAGTGTACTGATATGTGAGGTACGAGGTGTCAATACACTGCTGTATTTACTATATACCTGTACACACTGCATCTATTATACCTCGTACCTCACATATTACACTACTGTATATACTGTATACACTGCATATATTATACCCCGTACCTCACATATCAGTACACTGCTGTATATACTATATATCTGTACACACTGCATCTATTATACCCTGTACCTCACATATCAGTACACTGCTGTATATACTATATACCTGTACACACTGCATCTATTATACCCTGTACCTCACATATCAGAACACTAGGGAATATACTATATACCTGTACACACTGCATCTATTATACCGCGTACCTCACATAACTGTACACTGCTGTATATAATATACATCTGCATCTATTATACCTCTTTTGTGTGCCAGGGCTGTTTTGTAATCCCATTCCGGCCCTGATGGCATAAATTATAAAACGCAGCAGCAAGAATAGTTCATGGAACAAAGGGAGGGGCTATAAAAGGGGAATGGGGGCCCAATTTAGATTCCTGCTATGGGGCCCAGTGATTTTTATGTACGCCCCTGGCTGCAGGCACTAGGCCGGCAGCCTATCAGAGGCCGGCGCAATGACGTCATCGTGCCGCCTGAGCCTTACATTACAGCGTGGGACACAGGAAGAGGCTGCATCGCATCGCTGACACTTAGGTAAGTATAAGTGTTTTTTTTTTGTTTTTTTTTACAATAGTGTTACTGGCACATTGGGGGGGCTTATTACAAAACTGGCACATGATGATGATGGGGGGGACTTTATACTGGCACATGATGATGGGGGGGAACTTTATAGTGTCTGTGACTTTCAAAGTCCCACAGTCCTTTGTTCTATTGCTTTAAGTATATTCTTGTTTTGAAACAACATTGATTCTTTCTTAAAAACGGGTGGGGGGGGGGGGGGGGGCGCAGTTTGCCATCTTCGCCCTGGGCACCAAATGGCCTTGTCCCAGCCCTGGCCTAAAGTGTGAAAAAAACACTGAACTGTTTGATCCAAAGAACTTGTTGTTGCCTCTATACTGCGTCCGCCAATTCTGTCTACCAGAGCAAGTCCCCACAATTGGTGACGGATGTGGGCAAGAGCAGTGAGGCTGGCGTGAACGCTGATATTTTTGGTTTCTTAATTTTTCAGGCATGGTTGTATGTCGTACATTAAACCAGCTGTATTACAACCAGTGCCACACGACAAAATGGAGGCTGTTGTGAAGGCCCTCATGGAGGATAATCTGCAGCAGCAAGAGACAAACCTGCAGCAACGTGAGGCTAATTAGCAACAGCAGAAGACTAACCAGTTGCTGCTACAACACGTGATGGCTTTGCAGACAGCAGGAGCAACCCCGAGCGTCCACGATGCGTGGAAAGCAGTCCATGCCCCGATTCATAAGATGACCTCCGCAGACGACATCGAAACCTACCTGACGATGTACGAGAAAGTGGCCATCAGGGAAAAGCTACCCCGTGACCAGTGGGCTGAGGTCGTCGCTCCATTCCTGGCATCCGATTCCCAACGGGTGTATTTTGAGTTGCCGGACGATCAAGCGGCCAACTGCCAAAAAGTAAAGGGTGAGATTTTGGCAAGGCTGGAGGTGAATGGGTTGGGCCGGGCCCAGCGGGTACATCAGTGGGGGTTTAAGCCGGCTGAGCCTGCGAGGACCCAGTATTATGACTTACTCCACCTCTTGCAAAAGTGGCTACAGCCTGATGTGCTGAGTCCCCCGGCTATGCTGGATAGACTATTAGCCGATATGTTCTGGAGGGCTTTGCCATACCCTCTCCAGCACTGGATCGGTCAGGTGTCTCCTGGCAATGCAAAAAAAGTAGATTGTCCAGCTTCACCTCGCAGTGCGTGTTTTATTAGGAAACGTGCTTAAAAACCAAACATCAGGCTCATTTCATCAACATGTTTCGGATCAACATATATTACAGATCTTATATACAGAGTAAAAGCAGTGATTCAGCTGTGGATTATTGATTGGCAATTAGACTGCTTTCACCCCACCCACAGCATATACCACTGAGACACAGGAACAGAACTGCATGAGAAGAAGAGAGAAAAAAAAATCTTTTAATTTTCTCCCCTCTCTTCCTTCCACGCAAGAACCGCCCCTAAAGGACAAGAGAACAAGATACATCTAATAATGCAATATTAAATCTTGTCTTTGATTAAGGCCCAAAGGCATACAGGACTGAAATCTAAAAATCCAATAAGCTTCTCTATTATGAAGAGCTTTCCTGTGGTCTCCGCCCCGTATAGGAAAATTAACTCGTTCAATGCCCTGAACTTTCATGCCAGCAATATTGCCCTGATGGCAGGAGGCAAAATGCTGGCTGACTGCTGACACATTTTTTACAAAAGCATGAGGTATATCTGAGATATGTTTGCATATCCGAATTTTGAGGGCATTGGACGTACATCCCACATATTGCAATTGACATGTAGAACAAGACACACAATACACCACATGCAATTGCAATTAATGTATTGTTGTATCTCAAATGACTGCTGGGCTGCAACAGAGGCCACATACCGTCCTGTTTGTACGACACTGCAACACGTACAAATGCGGTGCCCGCATTTGAACATCCCTTTGGACCTAAGCCAACATTGTTGTGATACGGTACCATCTGAAAACCGACTCGGACTGAGTTTTTGAGAAAGTGTTGGCGCCTTGCGGGCAACACATTTTATTCCCTTGTCCACAATCGGTTTCCAGGCGGCATCTGTGCGCAAAACTGTCACATTCTTTCTGACAATCTTGCAGACATCCAGATACTGAAGACTATAGTTAGTTATAAAGAATGGCATTGCAGTCTGGCCTCCTTGTTTTAAACCTTTGTATTTTTTATATTTAGGAAAAACCAGGTCTCGCCTGGGTAATGCAAGAGCTGTTTTTTTAGCTGTGTCTATTAAAGACTGGCCGTAACCTCTGATCTGCAGCCGAGCAGTCAACTTTTCTGCCTCTCTAAGGAAGGTGGAATCATCTGAGCAGTTCCTCCTTAATCTGATAAATTCACCCCTAGGGATGTTTTTAACCACGTGTTTAGGATGACAGGACAGGGCTAATAAAGTGGTATTTCCAGCTGTCTCTTTTCTATAAGTACAAGTGGTTATCTCAGATTTTTCCACATCACCATGGAGAGTAAGATCCAAAAATGATATAGTGTGCACATGAAAATCAACCGTAAAGCTCAGATTCATTTGATTATCATTGAGATATCTCTCAAACAGTGGTATGGCCGTCACATCCAACGACCAGATGAACAACAGGTCATCTATGTAACGGCCATACCACTGCAGGGAGGAAGACCACGGGTTATCACAGGAAAACAAAAACCGAGACTCCCACCAAGACATGTATATGTTTGCCAGTGAGGGCGAAAATTTTGCGCCCATCGAAACTCCAGTACATTGTAAGTATAGCTTCTGGTCAAACATAAACACATTATGTTTGAGCAAGAACTGAATCACATCACAAATATAAGCAATGAATTCCAGGCTATAATCTGAGTATACATTTAAAAACCATTTGGTTGCAGCAATAGCCTGATCATGCGGTATGACTGTATAAAGTGATGTGACATCGGCTGCTATCCAAACAAAATCCGGGTTCCATTTGAAGTCATAAAAGGATTGTAACACTGACCTAGTGTCCAGCAAGAAACCAGGCAAAGTTTGCTCTAATGGTTGTAACAGACTATCTACCCATTCTGACATTTTTTCAGAGTATGAGCCTATGCCTGCAACAATTGGTCGCATCAAAGGAGGAAACACTGGCTTATGTATTTTCGGGAGTGAGTGAAATATCGGAGTGATAGGAAAAGGAACATAAATATAGTCTGCTTGTCTCTGATTAATGAACCCTCCACTCACTCCAACGCTTAACAACTCCATAAGTTCCTCCTGAAAGCGGGGGGTGGGGTCACTGGATAGCTCCGTGTATGTGTCCGGAACCCCCAGCATAAGGAGATTCTGGGACCTATACACTGAGCGATCCAAGACCACCACCGCACCCCCTTTGTCTGCCTGTCTAATAGAAATATCTGGCATAGACTCCAAATTAGATAGAGCTAGTCTTTCCTCAACAGTTAAATTATTTCTGTGCCTGCCTGTATTGTTGCTGACATTATCCTTTAACCGGAACAAATCGCGCTCCACCAACTCTTGGAAATTATCCAATGCAGGTGAGCGTGACTGAATCGGATAAAAGTCAGGATTATGTGTCAAAAAAACAATGCCCTGGCAATGCCCTTGAGATGGTGGACCTTGTGGAATGCTATGAAGCTACCATCTAAATCTAATTTAAATCTAAAGGAGGGTTCTGTCAGGAGGGGGGTCGGCAAACCCTTGAAATATCCACCCAGACCCGGAGATTTCAGCCGATTAAACTCGCCCACAATGTACCCTTGGCGAAATTGGCTCCGATAGTCTGCTGGCGGTGTCAGGAAAGTGGCCATGTGAGGGCTGACTGTCCCCATCGGGTTGAGACCATGAACACTAACTATGGCTTCTGTCAGTCGCTATATGCCAGGAGGCTGTGTGCAACAGGTACTCCATAGTCTCTAGATCACTTGTGCCAGGTGGAAGTGGGAGACACTCTGGCAGAGGCTTTGCTGGACTCAGGGAGTCTGGTGACCCTAGTAAGGGCTACCCTGGTGCGGTCCACTGAGTATACTGGCCGTAAAGTCGGGGTGATGTGCATCCACGGAGACTTAAAAGACTACCCCACCGCGCTGGTGTCTCTAACCACGGTGGCCGGTAGATGAACCCACGAGGTGGCTGTCGGCACAAATATATGAACATATAATAGGGAGAGACTGCTCGGGCTTCCTGGCACTGTGGCCTGCTATGAGAGTGACTGATACCCATGAGACAGGGGTAACTTCGAAGGGTGGCCCGGCTCAGGGGGAGACCAAAACCCTGGGAACGTGAGACCGAAGGGCCAGCGGTAGGGGTGATCGCCACTTCGGTGGAAGAGGGGGAGACAACCCTGCTAAGTGTGATGGTGGGAGACGTGGAGGACCTGGTGGGTCCTGAATTGGCAGACCTCAATGTCTCCGGGGATAATTCTGGTACCGCCCAGCGTCGGGACCCAACCCTATCCCGTGCCTGGGAAAATGTGTTAATAGTTGATGGTGATCCACAACATCCTGGGGCAGAGTCAATGTTTACCCGTTTTGTGGTTCATCAAGATATGCTGTATCAGGTAAACCAACTACGGGGTGAGCCTATTGAACAGTTGGTAGTCCCCAAGGCTTATCGCAAGATTGTGTTAGATCTAGCCCACCAACACGTTCTCGGGGGTCACCTGGGGCTGCAGAAAACTCAGCCACATTTCTGTAGTCCCTTAGTACCTCTCCCGATTATCGAAGTACCGTTTGACCGAATAGCTATGGACCTCATAGGCCCAGTACCGATGTCAGCCAGAGGGCATCAACACATCTTAGTAATTCTAGACTACGGCACTCGGTACCCAGAGGTGGTGCCACTGCGACATACCTTGGCCAAACTCATAGCTAAGGAGTTAATGGAGATGTTTTCCCGAGTAGGACTACCTAAAGAGGTTCTGACCGACCAAGGGACCCCTTTTATGTCTAAGGTGATGAGGGAACTCTGTAAGTTGCTGCACATAAAACAACTACGGACGTCCATTTACCATCCGCAAACGGACGGCCTGGTAGAACGGTTTAACCAAACATTAAAAAATATGTTGAAAAAGGTAGTGTCTAAAGATGGGAAGGACTGGGACCTCCTTCTGCCCTATCTCATGTTCACAGTGCGAGAGGTACCCCAGGCCTCTACTGGGTTCTCACCCTTCGAACTGCTATATGGAAGACACCCTCGCGGTCTCTTGGACGTGGCCAAAGTGATGTGGTAACAACAACCCACTCCACATAAAAGTGTCATTGACTACGTTACCCAGATGCAAGATCGGATAGAGACAGTGTTGCCTCTTGTTAGGGAGCATATGGAGGCAGCTCAGTGAGCCCAGAGGTGGGTCTATAATCGGCAGGCTCGGTCCACACGGGTGATCGTGGGCAGTAAGTTCCTGGCTAGGTGGCAGGGGCAGTATGAGGTACTCGAGAAAATTGGAGATTTAAACTACAAGGTACACCAGCCAGGGCGGTGAAATCCGGAGCAGGCTTACCATGTGAATTTACTCAAACCATGGAAAGATAGGGAAACCTGTACAGAAGACAGCTCGCGGCCGGGTTTTCTAGGAGAAGAGGTACTGGCCCCTTTGTCTGATTCAAGAGAGGCGGCTGCCACAGTAAAAAATCCTGACAGCCTCTCCTCTAAACAGGCATAGGAGGCCAGGGAGTTTGTTAGTTGTAACACGGTTGTGTTCTCGGACCTCCCTGGATGCACTTCCATAATCCAGCATGACATTGTCACTAAGCCTCAGGCAAAAGTCTGATTAAAACCATACTGGGTGCCCGAGGCTCGGCAACAAGCCATATCGGAGGAGTCAAAAAGTGAGTGGGCCAGTCCTATAGTATTGATACCCAAGCCGGACGGGACGTTGCGGTTTTGTAATGACTTTCAAAAACTTAACAAGGTTTCCAAATTCAATGCATATCCCATGCACCGGGTGGATGAGCTCATCGAGAGGTTAGGACAAGCCCAGTATTGTTCTGTTTTGGACCTCACAAAAGGGTACTGGCAGGTGCCCTTAATGGAGGCTGCCAAAGATAAAACTGCCTTCATCACGCCTGAGGGGCTATATCAATATAAGGTCTTACCCTTTGGTCTGCATGGCTCCCTTTTCAGCAACTGGTGGACATTGTGCTTTTGTCTACATCGTCGGTACGCTTCGGCTTACCTGGACGATATTGTCATCCACAGTACCGACTGGGAAAGTCACCCAACCAAAGTGCAGGCTGTAGTGATCTCCCTTCGGAAAGCTGGCCTAACCGCTAACCCCAAAAAATGTGTGATAGGGTTAAAAGAGACTATGTAACTGGGGTATGTCATTGGGCGCGGAGTCATCAAACCCCAAGTGAATAAAACAGAGGCGATACGGAATTGGCCCCGACCTGTCACCATTAGGCAAATAAAGTCATTGCTGGGAATGGTGGGCTATTACATGAGGTTTTCTCCCCACTTTGCTACTCTAGCCGCGCCCTTGACAGGACTCTTGAAGGAACACAAGTCAATGATGGTTCGCTGGGATGACCGGGCAGAAGAGGCTTTCTCCGCTTTGAAGTCGGCCCTGTGTGGGTCCCGGGTTTTGGTGACGGCCGACTTCAAAAGGGAGTTTATAGTACAGACCGATGCCTCCGAAGTAGATGTACTGTCTCAGGTAGTCAACAGGGAGGAGAATCTCATTGTCTTCCTCAGCCATAAGCTCACCCCTGCCAAGACCCGGTAAAGTATAGTGGAGAGAGAGTGCCTGGCTATCAAGTGGGCACTAGAATCTCTCCGCTATTATTTATTGGGGGAAAAACTCCGCCTGGTGACTGACCACTACCCTTTTTAGTGGATGAGCCAGGCCAAGGACCGAAATGTCTGGGTCACCCGATGGTTTCTCTCCCTACAGAACTTTAAGTTTTCGGTGGAACACAGGGCAGGCCGGTTACAGGGTAACGCGGATGCTCTGTCCCAGGTACACTGTCTGGCGTGTGTTCACCCCCTGAGGGTTAAACAAAGGGTAAGGGGGGGAGTATGTGACACAGTGAGAGGTTTGGTCTGGGAAAACAGGTATTTTCCTCCCAGCATGTGCTGTTAGGCTGATTTACAGCCAGGTAAGGTCAAATACCGTTAACCTACACAAAGGCCGCTCTGTCAGACTAGACAGGCTACAATTACCACTTGTACAACATCCGGAATAGACTAAAACAGACAAGTGGAAGTAATGTACCAAAATATCATTTATTATAAAATATAAAGTATGGGGAAACAACAGGATGGTATACAGTATACGGAGAAGCAGAGGGCCAATGACACCATGAAATTACCAGTCAGCCTGTGCAGTATAGAGCACAGATAAGTACAGTCGAAAAATCAGGGCATTAACTCAAGGATGACCAGGATGGTATGACACAGAGGATAGCCATGATGGGGCTATGTACAAAAAGTACAAGTGACCATGCCTGGTAAACCATGAGTAATCCCTCACATCCCAAAATATATAGGCACCGAAGCAGACCGGTATAATAGTGAGTCCACAATGAGAGTCAATATCAGAGTCTCAAAGGTGGCAACATACACCTAAAAGTAAGGGACCCACTATGGATATATGCGGAGGTACCCAATGAGAAAAATGAGGCTGTACTAATAACAGAACGTATCTGAAGACATGGTCATAAATGGAATGCCAGACCCTGAGCGCGAGACCTCGACGAGCGTTTCACCTCAGCGGCTTCGTCATACAACTTACCACCCAAATTAATTTTACCTTCTTTTCTTCTCACTAATAGAGCTTTCATTTGGTGGTATTTCATTGCTGCTGACATTTTTACTTTTTTTATTAATCAAAATTTACAGAAATTTTTGCAAAAAAATTACATTTTTCACTTTCAGTTGTAATTTTTTTTTTTAAAAACGACATCTATATATAAATTTTTCTCTAAATTTATTGTTCTACATGTCTTTGATAAAAAAAAAATGTTTGGGTAAAAAAAAATGGTTTGGGTAAAAGTTATAGCGTTTACAAACTATGGTACAAAAATGTGAATTTCCGCTTTTTGAAGCAGCTCTGACTTTCTGAGCACTTGTCATGTTTCCTGAGGTTCTACAATGCCCAGACAGTAGAAAAACCCCACAAATGACCCCATTTCGGAAAGTATACACCCTAAGGTATTTGCTGATGGGCATGGCGAGTTCCTAGAATTTTTTTTTTTTTGTTACAAGTTAGCGGAAAATGATGATTTTTTTTTTTCTTACAAAGTCTCATATTCCACTAACTTGTGACAAAAAATAAAAGTTTCCATGAACTCACTATGCCCATCACGAAATACCTTGGGGTGTCTTCTTTCCAAAATGGGGTCACTTGTGGGGTAGTTATACCGCCCTGGCATTTTAGGGGCCCTAATGCGTGAGAAGTAGTTTTAAATCAAAATGTGTAAAAAATGCCCTGTGAAATCCTAAAGGTGCTCTTTGGAATGTGGGCCCCTTTGCCCACCTAGGCTGCAAAAAAGTGTCACACATGTGGTATTGCCGTACTCAGGAGAAGTTAGGCAATGTGTTTTGGGGTGTCATTTTACATATACCCATGCTGGGTGAGATAAATATCTCGGTCAAATGCCAACTTTGTATAAAAAAATGGGAAAAGTTGTCTTTGGCCGAGATATTTCTCTCACCCAGCATAGGTATATCTAAAAATACACCCCAAAACACATTGCCCATCTTCCCCTGAGTACGGCGATACCACATGTGTGATACTTTTTTTGCAGTTTAGGTGGGCAAAGGGGCCCACATTCCAAAGAGCACCTTTAGGATTTCACAGGGCATTTTTTACACATTTTGATTTCAAACTACTTCTCACGCATTAGGGCCCCTAAAATGCCAGGGCAGTATAACTACCCCACAAGTGACCCCATTTTGGAAAGAAGACACCCCAAGGTATTTCGTGATGGGCATAGTGAGTTCATGGAAGTTTTATTTTTTGTCACAAGTTAGTGGAATATGAGACTTTGTAAGAAAAAAAATAAAAAATCATCATTTTCCGCTAACTTGTGGCAAAAAATAAAAAATTCTAGGAACTCGCAATGCCCCTCACGGAATACCTTGGGGTGTCTTCTTTCCAAAATTGGGTCACTTGTGGGGTAGTTATACTGCCCTGGCATTTTAGTGGCCCTAATGCGTGAGAAGTAATTTGAAATCAAAATGTGTAAAAAATGCCCTGTGAAATCCTAAAGGTGCTCTTTGGAATGTGGGCCCTTTTGCCCACCTAGGCTGCAAAAAAGTGTCACACATGTATCGCCGTACTCAGGAGAAGTTGGGCAATGTGTTTTGGGGTGTCCTTTTACATATACCCATGCTGGGTGAGAGAAATATCTCTCTAAAAGACAACTTTTCCCATTTTTTTTATACAAAGTTGGCATTTGACCGAGATATTTATCTCACCCAGCATGAGTATATATAAAATGACCCCCCAAAACACATTGCCCAACTTCTCCTAAGTACGGTGATACCACATGTGTGACACTTTTTTGCAGCCTAGGTGCGCAAAGGGGCCCAAATTCCTTTTAGGAGGGCATTTTTAGACATTTGGATCCCAGACTTCTTCTCACGCTTTAGGGCCCCTAAAATGCCAGGGCAGTATAAATACCACACATGTGACCCCATTTTGGAAATAACGCACCCCAAGGTATTTAATGAGGGGCATGGCGAGTTCATAGAAGTTTTTTTTTTTTTTTGCCACAAGTTAGCGGAAATAGATTTATTTATTTTTTCTCACAAAGTCTCCCTTTCCGCTAACTTGGGAAAAAAGGTTACAATCTTTCATGGACTCAATATGCCCCTCAGCGAATACCTTGGGGTGTCTTCTTTCCGAAATAGGGTCACATGTGGGGTATTTATACTGCCCTGGCATTTTAGGGGCCCTAAAGCGTGAGAAAAAGTCTGGAATATAAATGTCTAAAAAAATTTACGTATTTGGATTCCGTGAGGGGTATGGTGAGTTCATGTGAGATTTTATTTTTTGTCACAAGTTAGTGGAATATGAGACTTTGTAAGAAAAAAAATTAATAAATGAATAAATTTCCGCTAACTTGTGACAAAAAAATGAGAATAGATGTGACGCACTGGACTAACTATTGACCCAAGAGGTGCACTCAGTCGAGTGGACTCACCCAGTCCACTCAAAAAGAGAAATATAATAGAACAAAAGTAACTGGGCACTCTCAGGGTATCTGGACCATTTGAAGTTTATTAACATATAATAGCATGAATAACTGTACTTACTGACAATGATGATATAAAACTGTAATTTAAAATACCTATCCACTATACCATAAAACACAATATGCAGTAATTCAATATGACAAATACTAAAATATAAAATACTAAAATTCGAGGAATAAAATAGAATATTCAATAATAACTCGCATGAATGTTCGGCAAATATTCTTATGGGAAAGTCTAATATTTTAAAAAAAAATTTGCGATAATACAATGTCCTTTATGCACGTTCCTTTCGATATATGACAGGGATATCCGAAAATAAGCAAAGTCCCAAAGAGCAATCAAAGAACAAACTCAAACGGCGTCCCGCTAATAGCATCCACCAGCAGCGTCCCACTGGAATAATAATGCAGTTTTTAAATTGCTGGATAATAATTGCTGGATAAAATCATATGGTCTTACCGTCTGCAAAGATGCAGTTATGGACCTCTGAGTTTGCAGACCATATCTTGTAGTAAACTCACACATTGGCAATTGTTTGGCACATGTAGTCAGGCCTTCACCATGGAATCAGGCCTTACTCATTCTTTTCCAAGTATACCTTTCGAGTGACAGATGGTTCTTTCTTTGCGACTTTCCAGTCAAATCTCCAGCTTCCCAAGTGGTCCGAATGTTGGGGTCCTGTCTAGGCTAGACGCGTTTCGGGGTTTAGAAGTACCCCTTCCTCAGTAGCTATCAGTCCCTCAAACAATCCTTTTCTTATATAGTGGAGAAGTTCTTCCAAAAGTCTGGATAAGATGTTCCAAAAACCTGGAGTGGATCGATTTTTGATCCACTGTTTCATTGAGTCTATTCCCATTAAAATCCTCGCTATATCATATAAAATCACATTGCCAAATAATTTTTAATATATATAAAAAAACACACATATGTTACAATGGTCTTAAAATTTCCATGAAAATAAAAAATAACATTCTAAACAGATAAAAACGAAAATATGCTCTAGATTGTGTTTGCAGCTGGGTATATGAAAATCCTTTCATCCCCATATTAATGTAAGTCAGGTGCTTCTAATGGACCAAAAAACGCATCTAACACCATGCGGTTTCCATACGGTTTTGATGCGTTTTTTTGCGGCAATCATCCTGGACCCCTCTGTGTGATATTTCTACCTTCACTATAGTGTCCAGGATCACAATATAATAGCAGTACTTACTAACATGCAACTGGTAACTAATGAATTATTTATTGGTGAATACTATATACTCCAATATCTTATTTACTAATATCTTATTTTCAGGGAGAAAAGATACCTTGCTTGGAAGTCTATATTCCACACCACCATTCAGATTATTCAATATATAGAAACAAAATATGCTCTAGATTTTCTTTGCAGCTGGGTATATGAAAACCCTTCCATCTCTATATACATATGGACCAGGAGATTCCAATAAACCAAAAAACGCATCCGACACCATGCGGTTTCCATGCGTTTCTGATGCGTTTTTTGCAGCAATCATCCTGGGCACCTCCGTGTGACATTTCTACATTCCCCGGAGTGTCCAGGATCATAATTTAACAACAATATTTGATAGAATTGCCTGTATCAGCCTCCTGAGTCATTTAATGGTGAACGCTATGTATCCTAATAGACTAATTCCAAAACGTAAGTTGTCTTGCTTGAAAATCTGTGTCCCACAATACAACTCAAAATATTCTGGATAATGTGAATAAGGGTGGAAGCCTACTGCCAAGGGCAAACCCACCCATTATAAAATACTAGGTGGGTTTGAACCATCAGCAGGGGGCGTCCACCCACTCTATAAGAAGCCAAATAATTCAAATTCGGCATTGAGCCCCCCTGGAAGCAACGTATTCAATTCGAAAATGCGCTGCGTTTCCAGTCTCAACATTTTACTAATATGGTTGCCCCCCCTCCAATCCTTGTGGACCTTGTCAATAGCTGCGAACTTAAGGCCAATCGGATAGTGATTGTGTACAACTTTAAAATGGTTGGATAAAGAATGAGTTTCCAAACCTTTCCTAATATTGGCCATATGTTCGGAGATACGTTTTTTCAACGTCCTTTTTGTCCTCCCCACGTATTGCTTGCCGCAGGGACATTCAATCACATAAATAACTTCTGTCGAATTACATGACAGAAATTCCCCAATTTTATGTTTATATTTGTTTTTGGCAGAAATAATTTCATTCGTTCTGCGTGGGAAATTTGTGATCTTACAGTTTCCACATTGTCCACACCTAAAGAAGCCATTGATGTTTGCCCAACTTTGAACTGAACAAATTTTTTGCTTTCTTTCTTAATAGTTTGGGCCACTTTGATATTTAGATATGAGGCTTTAGTGAATGTGATCAGGGGGTTAAGTGAGGTAATGGGGCACAATATTTTATCCTTTTTTATTAAATGCCAGTGTTTGAATATTATCTTCTTAATTTTCTTATATTCACTATTAAAAGGTCTGCCTCCTTCTGTGCTTCCTTCACTATCTTTCAGTACAGTAGGAAAGGGAGAAGGGAACGGAGGGATCACGTCACAGAAGGTATAATGCCAGAGGTTTTGGATTACACATCACAACAAGAATTGAACACTGTAAGGGAAGAATACAATAGGGATAGGGACACGTACAAGCACATTAATGTTAATGTACCAGTACACAATAGGTTTGAAGTCCTAGAAGACAGAGAACATTTTTTAGACCGGACCCCTCCACACCACAGGATTCGCACGAAACAGAGATCACCTGTAAGAAGACCACCATTAGTTCACCCATACACACCTGTAGAGCACCCCTACAATTTAAGGATCAGGCCTCAGAACCCACAATCAGATCACAGAGCACAGAATGCACGACAGGAACACAAGACACACACAGGGAGACAACACAATCAATATTACGATTCACACAAACGGAATCACTCACCCAGGGGGAGGTATCACGAGGAAAGAAGGGTAAAATCAGGAGGGGAAAGAGAAAGACACCATTAGAAACAATAGGATGCCAGGTTGAGAATGACTCAATTATAAATTTAAGTACCTTCACCTTGTCCAATACTGAAAGACAACTATTGAACAAGGGTTTAAAATTTGCCCCGACTGCTAAACTGAACAAATTTGAGAACTTCATTGGAGTGGAGAAGTTCATGCGACGACTCTGTTTAAAGAAATATTTCCTAAAGAACCCGATAGTTGGAGATTCCAACTCTAGGGTACAATTGGATCAATATACCCAAACCAATTTAAAGAATCCATCGAAAAAATATCCCAGGAACGAGATGAGTGAAGAGATGGCCACTTTCAAGAAATGCGTAGAAAATGATCTACGTAGGGTAAAAGAAAAAACAAGATACGCGCGCCAAAACCTCACTCGACAAGAAATTTCAGCACTAAAAAGTCTGCAGAAAGAGAATGGTATTATTATCCGCCCTGCCGACAAAGGCGGATCAATAGTAGTGCAAGGTGTAGAACAGTATAATGCGGAATGTTTAACACAACTGTCAGACATAGATACATATAGAAAGCTAACAGGAGACCCGACACAAATATTTTATAATGAATTGGTAAATTTGTGTGAAGGAGGGATTAAAGGTGGGATTTTAGAACAAGAAGAATATGATTTTATTATCAATAAATACCCACGGATACCGGTCTTTTATACAATACCTAAAATACATAAGGATATGGTCAACCCTCCGGGACGCCCAATTGTATCGGGGATTGATTCCCTGACATGTAATTTATCTCATTATATAGATTTATTATTACAACCGAGAGTGAAGAATATTATGTCATATACAAAAGACACCACGCAAGTCATTAAATTAATAGAAAATATGACATTTGAAGAAACGTGGTTGATGGGTACACTGGATGTACAATCTTTGTACACAGTAACTGATCATGCAGAAGGTAAAGAAGCAATAAGATCCCAACTGCAGGAAGAGACCACTTTAGCCCAAGAACAAGTGGAATTTTTAATTAACAGTATTGACTTCATTTTAACGCATAATTATTTTAATTTTAACGGAGATTTTTATTTACAGACTCGGGGTACAGCCATGGGCACCAGGTTCGCACCCAGTTATGCAAATTTATTTATGGCTAATTGGGAGGGACAATACATTGCCCCCCGACTGGGGGCGGACCTGGTGCTCTGGCAAAGATACATCGATGATGTATTTTTTATATGGAGATCTGGCAGGGAAAAATTGGAAGATTTTTTAAAGGAGATTAATTTAAATATTTATAATCTTAAATTTTCGGGAGCGATAAGCAATGAAAAAGTAGAATTTCTGGATTTAAACATTTATGTTGAGAAGAATCAAATAAAATGCCGTACATACATTAAACCAGCAACCAGAAATAGCTACATCCTTTATAGTAGTTGCCACCTCCCAAGCTGGCTTATTAATATTCCTCAAGGTCAGTTTCGGAGGGTAAAACGCAACTGTACAGTAAACGATCAATTTGAGAGGGAAGCAGAAGTAATGAAAAAAGCATTTTTAGAAAAAAAATACCCTATGGAGCTTTTAGAGGGAGCACTCAATAAGGTAAGGGATATGAAAAGAGAAAAAAAGGAGATAGTGAAGGAAGCACAGAAGGAGGCAGACCTCCGCATGATTTTACCTTTTAATAGTGAATATAAGAAAATTAAGAAGATAATATTCAAACACTGGCATTTAATAAAAAAGGATAAAATATTGTGCCCCATTACCTCACTTAACCCCCTGATCACATTCACTAAAGCCTCATATCTAAATACCAAAGTGGCCCAAACTATTAAGAAAGAAAGCAAAAAATTAGTTCAGTTCATCAATGTCTTCTTTAGGTGTGGACAATGTGGAAACTGTAAGATCACAAATTTCCCACGCAGAACGAATGAAATTATTTCTGCCAAAAACAAATATAAACATAAAATTGGGGAATTTCTGTCATGTAATTCGACAGAAGTTATTTATGTGATTGAATGTCCCTGCGGCAAGCAATACGTGGGGAGGACAAAAAGGACGTTGAAAAAACGTATCTCCGAACATATGGCCAATATTAGGAAAGGTTTGGAAACTCATTCTTTATCCAACCATTTTAAAGTTGTACACAATCACAATCTGATTGGCCTTAAGTTCGCAGCTATTGACAAGGTCCACAAGGATTGGAGGGGGGCAACCATATTAGTAAAATGTCGAGACTGGAAACGCAGCGCATTTTCGAATTGAATACATTGCTTCCAGGGGGGCTCAATGCCGAATTTGAATTATTTGGCTTCTTATAGAGTGGGTGGACGCCCCCTGCTGATGGTTCAAACCCACCTAGTATTTTATAATGGGTGGGTTTGCCCTTGGCAGTAGGCTTCCACCCTTATTCACATTATCCAGAATATTTTGAGTTGTATTGTGGGACACAAATTTTCAAGCAAGACAACTTACGTTTTGGAATTAGTCTATTAGGATACATAGCGTTGCCATTAAGTGACTCAGGAGGCTGATACAGGCAATTCTATCAAATATTGTTGTTAAATTATGATCCTGGACACTCCGGGGAATGTAGAAATGTCACACGGAGGTGCCCAGGATGATTGCTGCAAAAAACGCATCAGAAACGCATGGAAACCGAATGGTGTCGGATGCGTTTTTTGGTTTATTGGAATCTCCTGGTCCATATGTATATAGAGATGGAAGGGTTTTCATATACCCAGCTGCAAAGAAAATCTAGAGCATATTTTGTTTCTATATATTGAATAATCTGAATGGTGGTGCGGAATATAGACTTCCAAGCAAGGTATCTTTTCTCCCTGAAAATAAGATATTAGTAAATAAGATATTGGAGTATATAGTATTCACCAATAAATAATTCATTAGTTACCAGTTGCATTTTAGTAAGTACTGCTCTAGAAATATCACACAGAGGGGTCCAGGATGATTGCCGCAAAAAACGCATCAAAACCGCATGGAAACCGCATGGTGTTAGATGCGTTTTTTTGTCCATTAGAAGCACCTGACTTACATTAATATGGGGATGAAAGGATTTTCATATACCCAGCTGCAAACACAATCTAGAGCATATTATTTTTTATTTTCATGGAAATTTTAAGACCATTGTAACATATGTGTGTTTTTTTATATATATTAAAAATTATTTGGCAATGTGATTTTATATGATATAGCGAGGATTTTGATGGGAATAGACTCAATGAAACAGTGGATCAAAAATCGATCCACTCCAGGTTTTTGGAACATCTTATCCAGACTTTTGGAAGAACTTCTCCACTATATAAGAAAGGGATTGTTTGGGGGACTGATAGCTACTGAGGAAGGGGTACTTCTAAACCCCGAAACGCGTCTAGCCTAGACAGGACCCCAACATTTGGACCACTTGGGAAGCTGGAGATTTGACTGGAAAGTCGCAAAGGAAGAACCATCTGTCACTCGAAAGGTATACTTGGAAAAGAATGAGTAAGGCCTGATTCCATGGTGAAGGCCTGACTACATGTGCCAAACAATTGCCGGTGTGCGAGTTTACTACGAGATATGGTCTGCAAACTCAGAGGTCCATAACTGCATCTTTGTCGACTTATCAAAGGAGACGGTAAGACCGTATGATTTTATCCAGCAATTATTATCCAGCGATTTAAAAACTGCATTATTATTCCAGTGGGACGCTGCTGGTGGATGCTATTAGCGGGACGCCGCTTGAGTTTGTTCTTTGATTGCTCATTGGGACTTTGCTTATTTTCGGATATCCCTGTCATATATCGAAAGGAACATGCATAAAGGACATTGGACTATCGCAATTTTTTTTTTTTTATATTTGACTTTCCCATAAGAATATTGAATATTCTATTTTATTCCTCGAATTTTAGTATTTTATATTTTAGTATTTGTCATATTGAATTACTGCATATTGTGTTTTATGGTATAGTGGATAGTAGAGTTGAGCGAACACCTGGATGTTCGGGTTCGAGAAGTTCGGCCAAACTTCCGGTAACTGTTCGGGTTCGGGATCCGAACCCGAACCGAACTTCGTCCCGAACCCGAACCCCATTGAAGTCAATGGGGACCCGAACTTTTGGGCACTAAAAAGGCTGTAAAACAGCCCAGGAAAGAGCTAGAGGGCTGCAAAAGGCAGCAACATGTAGGTAAATCCCCTGCAAACAAATGTGGATAGGGAAATGAATTAAAATTAAAATAAAAAAAATAAAAATGAACCAATATCAATTGGACAGAGGTCCCATAGCAGAGAATCTGGCTTCACGTCAGCAGAGAATCAGTCTCTTCATGCCATAGCAAAGAATCTGGCTTCATGTCAGCAGAGAATCAGTCTCTTCATGCCATAGCAGAGAATCTGGCTTCATGTCAGCGCAGAATCAGTCTTCATGTCATAGCAGAGAATCAGGCTTCACGTCACCCACCACTGGAACAGGCCACTGTCACACATTTAGGCCCCGGCACCCAGACAGAGGAGAGCGGTCCCGTAACAGAGAATCTGGCCTTATGTCAGCGCAGAATCTGTCTTCATGTCATAGCAGAGAATCAGGCTTCACGTCACCCACCACTGGAACAGGCCACTGTCACACATTTAGGCCCAGGCACCCAGGCAGAGGAGAGAGGTCCCGTAACAGAGAATCTGGCCTTATGTCAGCGCAGAATCTGTCTTCATGTCATAGCAGAGAATCAGGCTTCACGTCAGCCACCACTGGAACAGGCCACTGTCACACATTTAGGCCCAGGCACCCAGGCAGAGGAGAGAGGTCCGGTAACAGAGAATCTGGCCTTATGTCAGCGCAGAATCTGTATTCATGTCATAGCAGAGAATCAGGCTTCACGTCACCCACCACTGGAACAGGCCACTGTCACACATTTAGGCCCCGGCACCCAGACAGAGGAGAGCGGTCCCGTAACAGAGAATCTGGCCTTATGTCAGCGCAGAATCTGTCTTCATGTCATAGCAGAGAATCAGGTTTCACGTCAGCCACCACTGGAACAGGCCACTGTCACACATTTAGGCCCAGGCACCCAGGCAGAGGAGAGCGGTCCCGTAACAGAGAATCTGGCCTTATGTCAGCGCAGAATCTGTATTCACGTCATAGCAGAGAATCAGGCTTCACGTCACCCACCACTGGAACAGGCCACTGTCACACATTTAGGCCCCGGCACCCAGACAGAGGAGAGCGGTCCCGTAACAGAGAATCTGGCCTTATGTCAGCGCAGAATCTGTCTTCATGTCATAGCAGAGAATCAGGCTTCACGTCAGCCACCACTGGAACAGGCCACTGTCACACATTTAGGCCCAGGCACCCAGGCAGAGGAGAGAGGTCCGGTAACAGAGAATCTGGCCTTATGTCAGCGCAGAATCTGTATTCATGTCATAGCAGAGAATCAGGCTTCACGTCACCCACCACTGGAACAGGCCACTGTCACACATTTAGGCCCTGGCACCCAGACAGAGGAGAGCGGTCCCGTAACAGAGAATCTGGCCTTATGTCAGCGCAGAATCTGTCTTCATGTCATAGCAGAGAATCAGGTTTCACGTCAGCCACCACTGGAACAGGCCACTGTCACACATTTAGACCCAGGCAGAGGAGAGCGGTCCCGTAACAGAGAATCTGGCCTTATGTCAGCGCAGAATCTGTATTCATGTCATAGCAGAGAATCAGGCTTCACGTCACCCACCACTGGAACAGGCCACTGTCACACATTTAGGCCCAGGCACCCAGGCAGAGGAGAGAGGTCCCGTAACAGAGAATTTGGCCTTATGTCAGCGCAGAATCTGTATTCATGTCATAGCAGAGAATCAGGCTTCACATCACCCACCACTGGAACAGGCCACTGTCACACATTTAGGCCCAGGCACCCAGGCAGAGGAGAGAGGTCCCGTAACAGAGAATCTGGCCTTATGTCAGCGCAGAATCTGTATTCATGTCATAGCAGAGAATCAGGCTTCACGTCACCCACCACTGGAACAGGCCACTGTCACATATTTAGGCCCCGGCACCCAGACAGAGGAGAGCGGTCCCGTAACAGAGAATCTGGCCTTATGTCAGCGCAGAATCTGTCTTCATGTCATAGCAGAGAATCAGGCTTCACGTCAGCCACCACTGGAACAGGCCACTGTCACACATTTAGGCCCAGGCACCCAGGCAGAGGAGAGAGGTCCGGTAACAGAGAATCTGGCCTTATGTCAGCGCAGAATCTGTATTCATGTCATAGCAGAGAATCAGGCTTCACGTCACCCACCACTGGAACAGGCCACTGTCACACATTTAGGCCCCGGCACCCAGACAGAGGAGATGTTCATTCAACTTTGGGTTGCCCCGCAATATAATGGTAAAATGAAATTAAAAATAGTATTGAATGAGGAAGTGCCCTGGAGTAGAATAATATATTGTTAAGGGGAGGTAGTTAATATCTAATCTGCACAAGGGATGGACAGGTCCTGTGGGATCCATGCCTGGTTCATTTTTATGAACGTCAGCTTGTCCACATTGGCTGTAGACAGGCGGCTGCGTTTGTCTGTAATGACGCCCCCTGCCGTGCTGAATACACGTTCAGACAAAACGCTGGCCGCCGGGCAGGCCAGCACCTCCAAGGCATAAAAGGCTAGCTCTGGCCACGTGGACAATTTGGAGACCCAGAAGTTGAATGGGGCCGAACCATCAGTCAGTACGTGGAGGGGTGTGCACAGGTACTGTTCCACCATGTTAGTGAAATGTTGCCTCCTGCTAACACGTTCCGTATCAGGTGGTGGTGCACTTAGCTGTGGCGTGTTGACAAAACATTTCCACATCTCTGCCATGCTAACCCTGCCCTCAGAGGAGCTGGCCGTGACACAGCTGCGTTGGCGACCTCTTGCTCTTCCTCTGCCTTCGCCTTGGGCTTCCACTGGTTCCCCTGTGACATTTGGGAATGCTCTCAGTAGCGCGTCTACCAACGTGCTCTTGTACTCGCGCATCTTCCTATCACGCTCCAGTGTAGGAAGTAAGGAGGGCACATTGTCTTTGTACCGGGGATCCAGCAGGGTGGCAACCCAGTAGTCCGCACACGTTAAAATGTGGGCAACTCTGCTGTCGTTGCGCAGGCACTGCAGCATGTAGTCGCTCATGTGTGCCAGGCTGCCCAGAGGTAAGGACAAGCTGTCCTCTGTGGGAGGCGTATCGTCATCGTCCTGTGTTTCCCCCCAGCCACGCACCAGTGATGGGCCCGAGCTGCTTTGGGTGCCACCCCGCTGTGAACATGCTTCATCCTCATCCTCCTCCACCTCCTCCTCATCCTCGTCCTCCTCGTCCTCCAGTAGTGGGCCCTGTCTGGCCACATTTGTACCTGGCCTCTGGTGTTGCAAAAAACCTCCCTCTGAGTCACTTCGAAGAGACTGGCCTGAAAGTGCTAAAAATGACCCCTCTTCCTCCTCTTCCTCCTGGGCCACCTCCTCTTCCATCATCGCCCTAAGTGTTTTCTCAAGGAGACATAGAAGTGGTATTGTAACGCTGATAACGGCGTCATCGCCACTGGCCATGTTGGTGGAGTACTCGAAACAGCGCAACAGGGCACACAGGTCTCGCATGGAGGCCCAGTCATTGGTGGTGAAGTGGGTCTGATCCGCAGTGCGACTGACCCGTGCGTGCTGCAGCTGAAACTCCACTATGGCCTGCTGCTGCTCGCACAGTCTGTCCAGCATATGCAAGGTGGAGTTCCACCTGGTGGGCACGTCGCATATGAGGCGGTGAGCGGGAAGGCCGAAGTTACGCTGTAGCGCAGACAGGCGAGCAGCGGCAGGGTGTGAACGCCGGAAGCGTGAACAGACGGCCCGCACTTTATGCAGCAGCTCTGACATGTCGGGGTAGTTGCGAATGAACTTCTGCACCACCAAATTCAGCACATGCGCCAGGCAAGGGATGTGCGTCAAACCGGCTAGTCCCAGAGCTGCAACGAGATTTCGCCCATTATCGCACACCACCAGGCCGGGCTTGAGGCTCACCGGCAGCAACCACTCGTCGGTCTGTTTTTCTATACCCCGCCACAACTCCTGTGCGGTGTGGGGCCTGTCCCCCAAACATATGAGTTTCAGAATGGTCTGCTGACGTTTACCCCGTGCTGTGCTGAAGTTGGTGGTGAAGGTGTGTGGCTGACTGGATGAGCAGGTGGAAGAAGAGGAGGAGGAAGCTGAGTAGGAGGAGGAGGAGACAGGAGGCAAAGAATGTTGCCCTGCGATCCTTGGCGGCGGAAGGACGTGCGCCAAACAGCTCTCCGCCTGGGGCCCAGCCGCCACTACATTTACCCAGTGTGCAGTTAGGGAGATATAGCGTCCACGTATCTGTGGTTAGGTGGACCTTGCCACAGATGGCGTTGCGCAGTGCACACTTGATTTTATCGGACACTTGTTTGTGCAGGGAAGGCACGGCTCTCTTGGAGAAGTAGTGGCGGCTGGGAACAACATACTGTGGGACAGTAAGTGACATAAGCTGTTTGAAGCTGTGTGTGTCCACCAGCCTAAATGACAGCATTTCATAGGCCAGTAGTTTAGAAATGCTGGCATTCAGGGCCAGGGATCGAGGGTGGCTAGGTGAGAATTTTACGCTTTCTCTCAAATGTTTGTGAGATGGAGAGCTGAACGCTGCCGTGTGACATGGTTGAGATGCTTGGTGACGCAGGTGGTGGTGTTGGTGGTACATCCCATGTTTGCTGGGCGGCAGGTGCCAACGTTCCTCCAGAGGCGGAGGAAGAGGCCGAGGCGGCGGCAGCAGCAGCAGAAGAGGCCGAGGCGGCAGCAGCAGAAGAGGTGCAAGGGGGAGCCTGAGTGACTTCCTTGTTTTTAAGGTGTTTACTCCACTGCAGTTCATGCTTTGCATGCAGGTGCCTGGTCATGCAGGTTGTGCTAAGGTTCAGAACGTTAATGCCTCGCTTCAGGCTCTGATGGCACAGCGTGCAAACCACTCGGGTCTTGTCGTCAGCACATTGTTTGAAGAAGTGCCATGCCAGGGAACTCCTTGAAGCTGCCTTTGGGGTGCTCGGTCCCAGATGGCGGCGGTCAGTAGCAGGCGGAGTCTCTTGTCGGCGGGTGTTCTGATTTTGCCCACTGCTCCCTCTTTTGCTACGCTGTTGGCTCGGTCTCACCACTGCCTCTTCCTCCGAACTGTGAAAGTCAGTGGCAGGACCTTCATTCCATGTGGGGTCTAGGACCTCATCGTCCCCTGTATCGTCTTCCACCCAGTCTTGATCCCTGACCTCCTGTTCAGTCTGCACACTGCAGAAAGACGCAGCAGTTGGCACCTGTGTTTCGTCATCATCAGAGACGTGCTGAGGTGGTATTCCCATGTCCTCATCATCAGGAAAAATAAGTGGTTGTGCGTTAGTGCATTCTATCTCTTCCACCCCTGGGGAAGGGCTAGGTGGATGCCCTTGGGAAACCCTGGCAGCAGAGTCTTCAAACAGCATAAGAGACTGCTGCATAACTTGAGGCTCAGACAGTTTCCCTGATATGCATGGGGGTGATGTGACAGACCGATGGGCTTGGTTTTCATGCGCCATCTGTGCGCTTTCTGCAGAAGACTGGGTGGGAGATAATGTGAACGTGCTGGATCCACTGTCGGCCACCCAATTGACTAATGCCTGTACCTGCTCAGGCCTTACCATCCTTAGAACGGCATTGGGCCCCACCAAATATCGCTGTAAATTCTGCTGGCTACTGGGACCTGAGGTAGTTGGTTCACTAGGACGTGTGGCTGTGGCAGAACGGCCACGTCCTCTCCCAGCACCAGAGGGTCCACTAACACCACCACGACCATGTCCACGTCCGCGTCCCTTATTAGATGTTTTCCTCATTGTTCCCGTTCACCACAATTTTGAGAATGGCAAATTTGGGAATGCTTTTTCAACCCAGAACAAAAAGTCTGCTTTTACGGTCACTACAAATAACTTGACCAGCTAAAACTGTGCAGATTTGGTTGAATAGAGATGTGAGACCTGTTTTTTTTTGCACTGTGTGACAGTTATAGGTTTAATCACAGAATGACACTTCTATCAGCACGCTAGCGTGTGTCTTAGGTTTTTCTGAATGACACTATCAATACCTTCAATGTAAGATTTTCTTTTTGGGATAGATTTCAAGTAGGCCTCAAATACCACAAACTAGTTATTTTCAGAATGGCAAATTTGGGAATGCTTTTTCAACCCAGAACAAAAAGTCTGCTTTTACGGTCACTACAAATAACTTGACCAGCTAAAACTGTGCAGATTTGGTTGAATAGAGATGTGAGACCTGTTTTTTTTTTGCGCTGTGTGACAGTTATAGGTTTAATCACAGAATGACACTTCTATCAGCACGCTAGCGTGTGTCTTAGGTTTTTCTGAATGACACTATCAATACCTTCAATGTAAGATTTTCTTTTTGGGATAGATTTCAAGTAGGCCTCAAATACCACAAACTAGTTATTTTGAGAATGGCAAATTTGGGAATGCTTTTTCAACCCAGAACAAAAAGTCTGCTTTTACGGTCACTACAAATAACTTGATCAGCTAAAACTGTGCAGATTTGGTTGAATAGAGATGTGAGACCTGTTTTTTTTTGTGCTGTGTGACAGTTATAGGTTTAATCACAGAATGACACTTCTATCAGCACGCTAGCGTGTGTCTTAGGTTTTTCTGAATGACACTATCAATACCTTCAATGTAAGATTTTCTTTTTGGGATAGATTTCAAGTAGGCCTCAAATACCACAAACTAGTTATTTTCAGAATGGCAAATTTGGGAATGCTTTTTTAACCCAGAACAAAAAGTCTGCTTTTACGGTCACTACAAATAACTTGACCTGCTAAAACTGTGCAGATTTGGTTGAATATAAATGTCAGGTCTATTTTTTAGGCGCTGGGTGACAGGCTCAACTTGCCCCTGATGTAATATATGGCCAAAAAATAACCACACTGTTGATGGTTAAATGCACTTGGGTGACACAGGCTCAGCCTGCAGCTGATGTAGTATATGGCCAAAAAATAATCAAACTGTTGATGGTTAAATGCACTTGGGTGACACAGGCTCAGCCTGCAGCTGATGTAGTATATGGCCAAAAAATAACCAGACTGTTGATGGTTAAATGCACTTCGGTGACACAGGGTCAGCCTGCAGCTGATGTAGGATATAGCACAAAATAACCACACTATCGATGGTTAAATACACTTGGTGATAGCTTGTGCTGGCGCACCACAAGTCACAAAATGGCCGCCGATCACCCCAGAAAAAAAGTGATCTAAAAACGCTCTGGGCAGCCTAAAAAAAGTGAGCAAGTCAATAATAGCACTTCAATGATCCACAGCTGCAGATCGATCACAGAATGAAGTCTTTTGGAGGAGTTAATCTGCCTAATCTCGCCATAACGTCGCAGCTGCAACCTCTCCCTATACTGATCATAGCAGAGTGACGTGCAGCGCTATGTGACCCAAGCTTATATAGAGGCTGGGTCACATGCTGCACTGGCCAATCACAGCCATGCCAATAGAAGGGAAGGCTGTGATGGCCTCTTGGGACAAGTAGTATGACGCTTGTTGATTGGCTGCTTTGCAGCCTTTCAAAAAGCGCCAAGAAAGCGCCGAACACCGAACCCGAACCCAGACTTTTACGAAAATGTTCGGGTTCGGGTGCGTGTCACGGACACCCCAAAATTCGGTACGAACCCGAACTATACAGTTCGGGTTCGCTCATCCCTAGTGGATAGGTATTTTAAATTACAGTTTTATATCATCATTGTCAGTAAGTACAGTTATTCATGCTATTATATGTTAATAAACTTCAAATGGTCCAGATATCCTGAGAGTGCCCAGTTACTTTTGTTCTATTGTGCCAAAAAAATGTCTGAATGGAGCCTTACAGGGGGGTGATCAATGACAGGGGGGTGATCAGGGAGTCTATAAGGGGTGATCACCACCCTGTCATTGATCACCCCCCTGTCATTGATCACCCCCCTGTAAGGCTCCATTCAGACGTCCGTACGTGTTTTGCGGATCCGATCCGTGGATCCGTAAAACCCATACGGACGTCTGAATGGAGCCTTACAGGGGGGTGATCAATGACAGGGGGGTGATCATCCCATATAGACTCCCTAATCACCCCCTGTCATTGATCATCCCCCTGTAAGGCTCCATTCAGATGTCCGTACGTGTTTTGCGGATCCGATCCATGGATCTGTGGATTCGTAAAACACATACGGACGTCTGAATGGAGCCTTGCAGGGGGGTGATCAATGACATGGGGGTGATCAATGACAGGGGGGTGATCAGGGAGTCTATATGGGGTGATCACCGCCCTGTCATTGATCACCCCCCTGTAAGGCTCCATTCAGACAACCGTATGTGTTTTGCGGATCCGATCCATGGATCCGTGGATCCGTAAAACACATACGGACGTCTGAATGGAGCCTTACAGGGGGGTGATCAATGACAGGGGGGTGATCAGGGAGTCTATATGGGGTGATCAGGGGTTAATAAGGGGTTAATAAGTGACAGGGGGGGTGTAGTGTGGTGCTTGGTGCTACTTATTACAGAGCTGCCTGTGTCCTCTGGCGGTCGATCCAAGCAAAAGGGACCACCAGAGGACCAGGTAGCAGGTATATTAGACGCTGTTATAAAAATAGCATCTAATATACCTGTTAGGGGTTAAAAAAATCGCATCTACAGCCTGCCAGCGAACGATCGCCGCTGGCAGGCTGTAGATCCACTCGCTTACCTGCAGTTCCTGTGAACGCGCGCGCCTGTGTGCGCGCGTTGACAGGAAATCTCGCGTCTCGCGAGATGACGCATATATGCGTCCAGGAGGAATGAATCGACAGCCACCAGGACGCATCCCTGCGTTAGGCGATCGGGAAGCAGTTAAACGCATTACACTGCTGCATTAATATAGCAACTAGTTGCATTACACTGCTGCATTAAAATACCAATGAAATTGAATGCATTATATTGGTACACTAACCCCTTTATGACCGGGCCTAAAAAAGCCCTAAATGTCCAGGCAATTGTGCGTGATTTTGTGCATGTGGTGGTTTAGTGACCCTAACTTTTTTATTTGTTTGACTACCAAAATAATTTTTGTGATGTTTTTTACTTGACAGTTACGACTTTATATTAGCATTTTTTTTCCTTTTTTTAAGTTTAATTTGGGGAAAACTGCTAATTCTTGGTAAAAAGTCATTTTTTTCTTAAATTTTAAAACTGACACAAAAATTAATTATTGCAATGGGTTTCCTATTTTGTGATGATCGTTTTGATACAGGTATAGGTTTGAGTGAACGGGGTGACTTAATTTTCTTTTTACATTTTTTTTATTTGTATTTTTTATAATTTTTTGAACTTATATTTAAATTTATTTTTGGCACATAATATGTCCTCCAGGAGGTTATTAAAAGACTTCTTGAGTACACTGACTTTTCAAATTTTTTATTTGCTTGTTTCCACTGTAACTGGGGCATCTACAGGAGTCCCAGTTATAGGGGTAAACAGTTCCCTGTGGGAGCATTACACAGGCAAAGCTGATTAGGGTCTCCTTAGATCCTGCAGCTCTGCTCCTGCCCCGAGACACCCGGCAATCATGCGACTGGCGGGACCAGTAGAGCACAGCTACTTCCTGCACTCCTGCAGTGCTCTCCTACCGGCATAGCAGAAGGCAGAAGCGGTAATAAACTGCTCCTATCCTCTCCTAAGGGTTCCCACTGTGTCTGACTGCCAGGACTTGTCCTGCTCCTGCTATATTGCAGGAGCAGGAACTTTACAGTGCTGGGGTTAAAGAACTGCCTGACCATTTATATGCAGATAGGGCATATATAGTCAGAGAGCAGTCGTAAAGGGGTTAAAGAGGAATCTGTCACCACAAACCTGCAAATTCACTTCTTGGTGCAATGAGGGCATTGTCGTTAACAGAGCCAGCAAACTGGGCAATTGCCTAGGGCCCCGATCCTCTAAGATCCCCCTGCTTCAGATGACCAGCTTAGGAGTACCTGCTCTGACTCCATATATGAAGGGTGTATCCCCAATCATTGTCACACCTTGGGTATTTAAGTCTAATTTAGCCTCTATTTTTGAAATGTTTTTGTGGGGATTCAAACTCACAACATCTACATTTAAAGGGTTTCTACCACCTAGTTTTGAGAAATTTAGCTGTCAGACACTAGCGATCCACTAGTGTCTACTCTACTTTTATCAATATGTTAATGAGCCTCTAGGTGCTATGCGGGCGTCTTTTCAGCACGTAGAGGCTCAGTCTACCTTCACAAAATGCCGCCCAGCGTGTCCCTCCAGCCCGCCCATCTCCTCTGGAATGCTAGGTGCTGAAAAGACGCCTGCATAGCACCTAGAGGCTCATTAGCATATCGATAAAAGTTCGTTTTTTATGGAAACGGCTGCACAAAAAGCTATTATAATAGCATTGTTTGGTAGAGCAGACACTAGCGGATCGCTAGTGTCTGACAGCTAAATTTCTCAAAACGAGGTGGTAGAAACTCTTTAAAGCAAGAACCTTAACCACTGAGCTATAGAGCTCAATGCTAAACTGTTGCTGAAAAACCTCATAGAAGTTTCTCTTGCATTAGGTCTTCATACACAGCAGAAGTATTTTACTTTATATTTTTTTTAGTAATTGCAAAAAAATATATAGCACAAAATAAATATGTTATTATTACTAAAGAAAATATATGAAATTATACTTCTGATATATATGAATGCATAATGTGTGGGAAACTACTATGAGGATTTTTAGTCATAATAGAATCGCTACAAAACTAATTTCAGGAAATTTGCTAATCTCTAGTGAGCAGCCTATGCTTTGCCTTCATTTCAGGACATTGCGTCCTTTGCATGGAGTGCTCTGACATGTTTTTGAAGATGGAATATACATAATGGTAGCTATCACAGACCTTATACTTGAGCCTTAATGACCTGCACTAGGCATAAACACAGGGTAAAAAACAAAACAATAAACAGCTTTTGGTACAGTGTACTTATCATTTCTGATAACTTTTCAAAACAAGCTGCTACTTGAGTGATAGCATTACAGTGTATTTGGAAAGTCTTCAAACCCATTCACATTTTTCTCATTTTGTTATGTTGTGGTCATGTGTTAAAATAAAATAAAAAAATTACGTTTACCACATCTAATGATGAGCGAAGTTACCAAAACTTCAATTCGGCTGCTTTGTGCGAATTTTACTAAGAAATTTGATTTGTGACGAATGACTTTACCACGAAGCGCATTTCTTTGTACTTAACGGGTGTGATAACAGGGAACGGAAATTGCGCTCCCACCTATCATTAAACTCCTCAGATGCCGTTTTCATCGCTGATTGTGACATCTGAGATGAACATCCTCACCTTATCCACTTGATCATGTAGAGGTCACTGTGGCCATCTTGGTTGAAGAAACAGCATGAAATGTCACATGATGACGTGAAGATGTCATCACGCCAGCCACCGTGGTGACTTCATAAGTCAATGTGTGCAAGATTTTGCCCAGGATCTTCCATCAAGGTGGCTGTGGTGACCTCTTTGCATGCAAATGGATGAGGTTAATATGATTCCCCCCCCAAAAAAATGTTAGCAACTATAGACATAAGTATCCAGACCCTTTACTATGCTGTGGTCCTCCTGCTCAATAAGGCTAAGTTCACATCAGCGTTCTAGCTTTCTGTTCCGCTTGTCCATCTGGAAGTAGAAAAATAAATATTAAAACATATCCGTTCTCACCCCCATAGACCTTAATTGACATATGTATGCATACGTTTGTGTCCGTAATTTTATAACATTCTAAATCCGTTATTTTTTACAGAAAAAAAAGTCCTAGATTCAAAGAAGACACAGTCGGCACTCCGTGTATCCTGTCTGCAGGATTTTTTTCTACGTTAAAAAAAGCGGATTCATGACAGAGCATCCCTTCACGTTCATTGTAGTGAATGATAGACGGATATTAAAAGTATTGTTTTTTTATTCATTACGTTTATATTGTACGTTTTTTCGGTATGAACATGAGCAGAACTAACAGGAAACTTCCAAACGAAGACAGGAAGATGAAAAAAAAAACAGCGAGGATCATGTGACAAGTCACGTGAGCGCTACTAGTCGCCATTTTGGGATGCAGATGGAAGTAGCATTGGTCAAGCTTGTGAAAGCCACAAGAAAAGGGTATGAATTTATCCAAAAGAAAAGTTTTTATTTAACACTATACATATGTTCGACAGAACACCTGTTTGAATGTTGAAAACATTACTGGGGGCTGAGATGAAGCTAATGAGGGCAGCTATGAGGCTAGTTGCTGCTGCAATGAGGCAAATGCGGTCTGCTATGAGGCTAATGGGGCTGAGATGAGGCTACTGGTTGGCTGTTATGAGGCTACTTGGGGCTGCTATAAAGCTAATGGGGGCTGCTATGAGTCTAATGGATGCTGCCATGAGGCTAATGGGGCTTAGATGATGCTACTGGTTGGCTGTTATGAGGCTACTTGGGGCTGCTATGAGGCTAATGGGGGCTGCTATGAGGCTACTGGGGGCTGCTATGAGGCTACTTGGGGCTGCTATGATGCTAATGGGGACTGCTATGAGGCTAATGGGGGCTGTTATGAGGCTACTGGGGGGCTGATGAGAGGCATGGGGCTCTTATCTGCGGTCTGATTAGTGGTCATTCACATTTGTGACTGACCGGACAGGTCTAATTACATTGGGGATATGATTGGTGTTCTGACCTTGGGTGTAATGAAACATATTTTGTTCTTATTGTCCCCCTCTAAAACCTTTGGTGCATCTTGTGCCAATGCGTCTAGCGAAATATGTCAATTGAAGAGCTTGTATTAAAATGGTTCTTCTTTGATTTGTATTTCAGATGTCTTCACCTTCTCCTTCGGTTGGAAGTCGAAGTAGTCCATAATTTCAGATTCTGGTAATAAATCAATAGAAAAATATTAATTTTAATAATGTTGATAAAGATATATATATTTGACATACAATACATTTTTATATATTTCAGGGAGATTCTCCCACTGAATCCTCTGATGCTGAGGAATTGAGGTTTTCTCCAGAGCCAATGGAGGCAGTAAGTGGGAAATATTTAATTTACATTATTATCTGAATGTTTATTAGGGTTTCAAGGGTTCCACCGATGTGTACTGTGTAGAATGGATGTAGAATCCTAAATGAATAGGTCCATGATCGGCCCGCACCGACCAACAATACAGATGACTATGCACTGGAACCACTTTGTAGAAAATGACTTTACATAAAAGAGTGTACATGGGTGATGCCCTTATTTTTCTGCACGGCAGGCACACGGCGATGTGAGCGAGTCCTAATTGTGTATTTCTTTTCAGACACAGGAGGGTACACATTTCAAGAACTCCAGTTGCATTGAAACTCCAAGAAGTAGTCATCAACAAATCGCGGATGTTTGTATATTTTCTAATGATCTCTAAAACAACAAATCGTCTTTTTTCAAAAACTATTATAAATATTTTTTATGAGGAAACAAACAGGCAAATTGACACTCCGTCTACTAGTAAAACCAGAATTTTTGGGCGCGATGGCCGTGGACAGCGTGGGCATGCCGGTCGTCAATGCCGTGTGAGTAGGCACATGGGCAGTGCTGTGAGCTGGCCACACTGCCCCATCATATAGTATTGTAGTTTGCCTCTTATTGTAGGAGAATAATTAAACCCAAATATATTTCATTTCCTTCTGTTCAGTGACCTGCATTGCCAGCGCCGACATACAGCTTTCTCATAGTACTCTTGTCCAGCTATGTGATTAACCAGTCGCATGGAGTGTTATTACCGCTCACTGGAGGCAATACAGGGAGGCAGGGCAGTTTGATGCTTAAGGAACTTAGGGTGGCACTTTACAAAAATTACTGAAAGTGGCCCCGTTTTGTAGTTGGCTCAAAATTGATGGAAGAGGGTCAACACAAGTAGCCTAGGCAATCAATACCCCAAAAGAGGCACATAAAGACATCCCAGGAGAGCCACAAAACAAAGTCCATTACTAAATACTGTGGCTATCAGCCAAAGATACATCACCCCCAAAACATAAATTCTACTGGATGGCTGTGAGGATTGCACAAGTGGCCTTATTGGGCATTGGCCCACCCGACATTTATGTGACGCTTCTATATGGCAGCAACTATCCCCTGATGGACGTAGCTGGAACTGACTGACAGGGCCCCAAATAAAAAATTTTATATTTACCCCCTCCTTCCCTTCTTTCTTTATATGTATACCCACACACACACAGAAAGACATACACACACAAAATAACAAGAAGTAAAAGAAAAATTCGGTCATAATTTTTATTTTTCAATAACAGTCATATGAAGTGGGCATTGCAGGCAGATTTACCATGTTCTGTCTACATTTATAAATTTTTAATATTTGTTTTAAACAAAATAGGCTCATAGACAGCAAGACGTGGACGAGGAAGAAAGCCTATTTGTCCCAATCATAAACGGTGAGCTGCTAATACAGCTAGTAGAAGCAAGGCCAGCTTTATGGGACCAATCAGACCCCAAACACTCAGGCCACAACACCACTCGTCGGCAATGGCAAGAGGTTTATGCCAATGTGGTACCCACATGGAATTTGCAATTCCCCTTTTGGTTGTTTCCCTTCCCTGTCTGGTGTGCGTGGGGTTAATTCACTGGCTGGAGCAATGTGGTGAGTTGGGTGTGGTCTCAGGTTTCTTTATATACTTTGGCTTGGAGTCTGAGATCAGTTTGGTTTGTCTGCCTTGCATGTGAGATGCTTGCTCTGTGCATGGATGAGATGTTCTTTGCAATGTCATCTGCGATGTCATAGTGTGTGTTTCCTCCTTGTCTTCCTTCCCCTCCTGGTGTGTTGTTTATGGTGTGGGTTTGAGTTAAAGGTTTGTTGTACGTCTTGTTTGTTGTTACATGTCTGGTATGTTGTTGGTGTTTGTCCCTACATGTGTGCAAGACATTTCCCTGTGTGTATTGTACCTCTAGAAGGGGGCTTGTTTCCCGGAGGGCTGAACCATAAGCCTGTATAGAGTGCTGCCTGGAGGTTCCATGCATCTGGTGTTTGCATGGAGGTCCGGGTAGATGTTTGGTGCTGTCTCTCCATCTCTGCTGCTGCAGGTAAGTGTCAGTTGTTTCTAGTATTCTGTTACACTGTGTACTTACCTGCCGTGCAGTTGCTGCATTCAGTCATTCTCCCTGTCAGCTACTGGGCCTCTGGAGACGCCTTTCATCCGTGGTGTTGGATGAACAGGAGGTCTCTGCCCTGTCACGATGTTGAGGGCGATGCAGGGATTCCCAGACTTCTAGGTTCGTGGGTATGAGCCCCCTTACCTTTGAAGGCGGCTCATACAGCCAGGAGACTAGGGCTATTTGAGGGAAGCTTTAGGAGGTCACCAGCTCCCTTTTCCCTGCCTATGGCCTAGTAATTGGTGACATTGTACGGTGGGGTTTTTTCCCTACTCCCCACCGTGACACAAACAGCGCCAAGTGGTTCTGGGGCCTCTAGTAGAAAACCATACCAATATGGACCCCATCTCCAATTTCTATTTCAGCAGCGCACGTGAGTGACAGGTCCTCATTAGGTGGATGGGATATTCTATTATGCCTACTGAGATTATAGAATTTTTTGTTTTTTTTCCTTTATATTTTTAAGGACTCATTCAAGCACCCTCCCTCCTGAAGCAGAACCTGTTGAACATGGTGTTTCATCTGAACAACTGTCTGGACCATCTACCGATCAAACTTCTGTACCCTCTCATTCACAGGAGTCTCAAGGTCGCCAAATGCATACATGTGCTGAGATCGATGAGACTCACCAGTTCATTTCTTCTTCCTTTGATAGAGTATTAAGTAGTCCGAGAGCAGTTCGGAGACAACATAGAGTCTTTGATGATCTTGCACAAATCTTTAACAATTGTTTACTTAAAATAGAGGAACAGCAAACTCGGTATAAGCAAGAGTTAACAACCATGAACCGGCAGATCGATGGTGTCACCCGTCCAGAATCCCTTAACCCTAATCAGCAGTTTCTATTAACGTTAAGTCATTGGATGGACGATATGACTCCAGAGCAGAATTATGATTGTAGATTGACATTGATTAAAACAGTCTGGAATATTCAACACCCACCCCTGTCCCAGTCCTGTCCTCCATCACAGTCGTATCCCCCACCCACCTCCTATTCAACAGCCATGACTTCACCACCTGCTCGCTCTTACTCTGTGGTACACATACCTTTCTACCCTCCCACAACGTTCATCAGTCCCACACCTTTCCCCAGTCGCACACATTTCCCCAGTCACACACCTTTCCCCAGTCACACACCTTTCCCCCGTCCCACACCTTTCCCACGTGGCAGTTCTCAAATTCGACTCGAGACACCTAGTTCTGATTTGACTTCTACGTTGAGTACATCTAGAGTCTCCCACCAAGACGCTATTTCTCCCGCTATTTTTACAACTCCCACCTCTTTTACTACCCCTTCCTCCAACCAATCTCTTCCATACCAATCTGGTTCAGAATCCTATCCCCTTCATACTCCACAACACCATCAGCAGGGTGAATATCACAGACCTCAAGAGTTATCCATGCAATCCCTCCTTGACCAAAGTGCTAAAGATGTTGGATCCATTACTGATGGTCCAGGAATGGGGCAATCCACTCCACAACCACGATAGGGAACCCAAATGTAATGTTGTTAACATAATACCTCATCAGGTCATTTTGATGACTGCGGATATTTTTGCACTTTTATTGGAAAGTTGGCTATTTGTTGCTTGTGAAAAAATGGTTGGACTTGTATTTCTACAATAACTTTTATATAACCTTTTCATATGTTGGTAGTGACACTGTCAGTAATGATCTGGTTGTAGGTAGGGATGAGCTAATCGACTTGGGATTAAACATCCAAAGTTGATTAATATAAAACTTTGTCTTTATGAAGCATGAGCTACGTACAGTCAAATGTATTGGCTCCAACGATCCTAAGTATTTGCTTCGCAAAGTATCTTGAGAATTTGCGCAATAACTTCATACATTAATTTGTACTATAAAAATATCTTTTAAAAAAATCAGTTTTGGTTACAAGTGGTACCTTGGAACAAAAGCAAAGTTCTTGAAATGTGTTTTGACTGTACAAATTAATTTATGAGGTTATCTCGTAAAGTCTCAGGAAAGTTCACGAAAGAAAACCTTTAGCGCGATACTGTACGGAGCTCCTGCTCCATATGGACTAATTTTAATGCGGTTTTGACTTTGGATGTGTCATCCGAAGTCGATTCGCTCATCCCTAGTTGTACTCATTAATATACAGCTGTCCCTGAAGTCAAGTAGTGGTTCAGGTGCAAGTATTATCTCAGATATTGAGATGTTCCTTGGAGGTGGTACTGTTCAGTCCCATGTATTCCAAGGAAATGATCTTAACCATGAAAAATTTCTTAATGTTCTACTTTTATGGTTTTAGTTTTCTTTTAAGGAACCGTTGGATATGCGCGTTGTGTGTAATTACCTAATTTTTAAGGCCTGTTTTTTACTTTTGAGTCCATCGCAATAATCTCTCTCTGTAGCATGATCCTCCATTGTAGAATTGCTGGAGAACATAGCATTAAAAAGACTTGGAATGATATATGTCTCTGCTAGACCGTTTACATAATAATGGCTCATGCACACGACCATATGCCCTCCGAGACATGCGGTTCATGAGCAGGCCATATGTCCCGTAGCGGTAATTTTCGTGCGCACGGTAGCATACAACATCATAGATTACAATGATGCTGTGCATGTTGGGCCACCCGCGAGGTTATTATCCAGCACTAATATGATCTTATTAGTGTGGGACAATAGCCCTGCGGAACGCTACATGTGCACAGCAGCATTCTAATCTATGATGCTGCACACTCCTGTTTGCACGACCTATGCCGCTACGGAACATATGGCCGGCTCACGGCCCGCATGTCTAGCAGGTTATATGGTCATGTGCATGAGCTAATGGTATGCACTCACATCATATAGAGAGGAGGATCACAATCACAGACAGAGCCAGATTATCACAATGGACTGGCTTGTATGAAAAATCTGTTCCTTCAGTTAGGGGATATAGCCAACTAATGTCACATCTGATTATATACTATAGATCTAATAACAAAAGTCAGATTTCGGTTTTGTTTTATTGTTTATCGACCATATGTGATATGTAGTCCCATATCGGTGCACTTTCTGCTTTTATAGAAGGTTTTATAATTTGTAAAGTTAAATTTTTTGAACAACACTGTAAAAGTATTCTCATATATTTAAGAAAAGGATTCCTTAATAAAAACTTTACGTTTTTCAATAATACTTTCTCTTTATCAATTATTTTTACTAATTAATTGGTTTGGGTGATTAGGGTATAGTATGTAGGCATGTTATTGGAAACACAATATAAAGACAATCAATCCCCCAAACAGGGGACAATAACATTAGATATGATGGTCGGAGAAGCATTGCTACCCTGATGAAGAATTGTTTGGAGCACAACAGACAATCAATGGAGGTTGACCGATGCATACTGGTCGACTGTACCCTCAATTATGAACCAGGCTACAATATAGCCACAAAATACAAATAAATGAGAGTACTTACATTATTATGATATGCTCTGTATATAATAATAACCAACCAAAAAATCTTAGTTGTGTATAACAACTTTTTTTTTTTTTTTGTGGAACTATAGTTAACAAAAATGTTACAGAAAGTGAAATAAAAAAGCAAACATAAACTTAAAAGTGCACAGCATCAGTGTTGACAACTTCAAATATGCTCGTCCTGCCAAGGCACAGATCCAGCAGAAGAGATAAAATATTCGGCAAATTGATCACGCATGCGATTCACAGCAATTGTTGATCTTGGCCCAGTTTGAACTGAATCTCCTGGTGTAGTAACTGACAAGGGGTCTAAAGCAAAGGCTCTTTGGTCATTACATAATTGTGCAATACTACACATGCTTTTATAACGTCATCCACTGCATCTATTTGTAATTGTATTGCCCGAGTAAATATTCGCCATTTTGCAGGCAAAATGCCAAAAGCACACTCTACCATTCTTCTTGCGCGAGTCAGTCAGTAATTAAAAACTCTTTTACGATAGGTTAAACCACGGCTAGCATATGGCTTCAGTAAATTTCCACACATTTGGAAAGCTTCATCTCCTACAAGAACAAATGGTAGAGCGGGGTTTGAAGTACCAGGTAAAGACCTGGGCTCAGGTATTTCAAAGTTTCCAGAGTACAGTCTTCTTCCCATATTAGAATTTTTAAAAACACGAGAATCATTTGTTCGTCCAAAAGCTCCTATTTCAACAGCAACAAATTTGTATTGTGCATCCACTATTGCCATAAATATGACTGAGAAATACGTTTTATAGTTGAAAAAGGAGGATCCACTACATGAGGGCTTCATGACTCTCACATGCTTTCCGTCCACAGCCCCAATACAATTAGGAAACTGGATGACCTCAAATATCGGCTATGATGACCCACTGCTGGCGAGTAGGAGGGGGAACAAATTCTTCACGTAGAAGATTCCATATTGCCCGGCAGGTATCTTTAATGATGTAAGAAATTGTTGATTTCCGAAGTCGAAATTGAAAATGAAGACTTGAAAAACTTTCACCGGTAACCAGAAACCTAGGAAACAAAAACATAAGTACCACATATTATACATAAAGTAGCAATACAGACAGTTTTCATACAGCAGAACAACTTTCTGTAGTGTTCAACAAGCGGCCTTCAGGTTAAGGTACTTAACAACAGGTAGATAAAAATTAACATACAGCAGCTTGCAGTAACTTTGTTGAAAGACTATGTATTTTATAATTTATAGAAAATATGGTATACAACCTTTCGGGCTTCCATTAACAAAAAGTCTCAAATGCTAAATTTTTCGCAAACTACCTGTGGACTATATCTGTTCAGCCAAGCAATATTGTCTCTTGAGCTAATTGATTTAAATCCCATACTTTCAATATATTATTAAATTTTCAGGGTGTTTTCGAAGTTCATGAAAAAGAGTGAAAAACACACCGCCTGTCATTCGGCACGATGTAATAGGATGCACCCAATATTGCCGTCTTCTTTGATTTATGAAAGCCATTCTCGTGTTTCTAAGTTTCCAAATCATATAGTCCACAGAAAAAATGACATGAGCAGGCAGCATTGTTCCACATCCAGCAAAAAGTGATGCAAAATGACAATATAGCACCATTGAAGCATATAGATGTGGGAGGGAAAAAATATAAAAAAAGAGATAGAACGGATCCGTTCCTTGACTTAAATAACGGATTGAACGGACATTTTTGTATCCGTTTTTTAACGGATACGTTACTGCTATCTGTTTTTTACGTTATGAAAGAATCTGTTTCGCTTTACGAACGGACAGAAAACAGAACGGAGAGCAGAACGGAAGGCTGAACACTGATGTGAACATAGCCTAAGATGTATCCTGCAAAGTGCACTGCATTTTGTAGTGACAGGTTCTCCTTAACCCCTTAACCCCTTAAGGACTCAGCCCTATTTCACCTTAAGGACTTGGCCATTTTTTGCAAATCTGACCAATGTCACTTTAAGTGCTGATAACTTTAAAACGCTTTGACTTACCCAGGCCGTTCTGAGATTGTTTTTTCGTCACATATTGTACTTCATAACACTGCTAAAATTGGGTCAAAAAAGTAAATTTCTTTGCATAAAAAAATACCAGATTTACCAAGAATTTAGAAAAATTCGCAAATTTCAAAGTTTCAGTTTCTCTACTTCTGTAATACATAGTAATACCCCCAAAAATTGTGATGACTTTACATTCCCCATATGTAAAGTCATCATTTACAAAAGTCGTCATTTATAAAATTTACAAAAACCCAATTTTTAGGGACCACTACAGGTCTGAAGTCACTTTGCGAGGCTTACATAATAGAAACCGCCCAAAAATGACCCCATTCTATAAACTACACCCCTCAAGGTATTCAAAACTGATTTTACAAACTTCGTTAACCCTTTAGGTGTTGCACAAGAGTTATTGGCAAATGGGGATGAAATTTGAGAATTTCATTTTTTTGCCTAATTTTCCATTTTAACCCATTTTTTCCACTAGCAAAGCAAGGGTTAACAGCCAAACAAGACTGTATCTTTATTGCCCTGAATCTTCCGTTTACAGAAACACCCCATATGTGGCCGTAAACTACTGTACGGGCACACAGTAGGGCGTAGAGGGAAAGGTGCGCCGTATGGTTTTTGGAAGCCAGATTTTGCTGGACTGGTTTTTTGACACCATGTCCCATTTGAAGCCCCCCTGATGCACCCCTAGAGTAGAAACTCCATAAAAGTGACCCCATCTAAGAAACTACACCCCTCAAGGTATTCAAAACTGATTTTACAAACTTTGTTAACCCTTTAGGTGTTGCACAAGATTTAATGGAAAATAGAGATACAATTTAAAAATTTCACTTTTTTGGCAGATTTTCCATTTTAATATTTTTTTTCCAGTTACAAAGCAAGGGTTAACAGCCAAACAAAACTCATTATTTATGGCCCTGATTCTGTAGTTTACAGAAATACCCCATATGTGGCCGTAAACTGCTGTACGGCCACACAGCAGGGCATAGAGTGAAAGGTGCGCCGTATGGTTTTTGGAAGCCAGATTTTGCTGGACTGGTTTTTTGACACCATGTCCCATTTGAAGCCCCCCTGATGCACCCCTAGAGTAGAAACTCCATAAAAGTGACCCCATCTAAGAAACTACACCCCTCAAGGTATTCAAAACTGATTTTACAAACTTTGTTAACCCTTTAGGTGTTGCACAAGATTTAATGAAATATAGAGATACAATTTCAAAATTTCACTTTTTTGGCAGATTTTCCATTTTAATATTTTTTTTCCAGTTACAAAGCAAGGGTTAACAGCCAAACAAAACTCATTATTTATGGCCCTGATTCTGTAGTTTACAGAAACACCCCATATGTGGTCGTAAACCGCTGTACGGGCACGCGGCAGGGTGCAGAAGGAAAGGAATGCCATACGGTTTTTGTAAGGCAGATTTTGCTGGACTGTTTTTTTTGACACCATGTCCCATTTGAAGCCCCCCTGATGCACCCCCAGAGTAGAAACTCCAAAAAAGTGACCCCATTTTAGAAACTACGGGATAGGGTGGCAGTTTTGTTGGTACTAGTTTAGGGTACATATGATTTTTGTTTGCTCTATATTACACTTTTTTGTGCGGCAAGGTAACAAGAAATAGATTTTTTGTAATTCAAATAATAGGGGCACATCCAAGAATAAGGACAGAGTGCCGGCTCACGGTATGCAGTGCACAATATGAAAGAAAGAAAGAATACCAAAACAGGAGCCGCACATCTAAAATGTAACAAATTTATTCAAGAAAACAGACACGACACAGAAAAAGTTAAAATCGTTGTATACAACAAATCAGGGCCATGTGCACCATATATCAGCACATGCCACCCTGGCTCACCACAAAATCATGAGCATACTCCCACATCAATAAGTATATAACATTATAAAGTGCATGTAATCCATCAATAATGAATAAAAGCTCAAATACTTAACATAGAAGTAGCATGGTGGGGGGTATGCGTGGTGGTCAGGAAAAGAGCCCAACGCGTATCACCAGGCTTGCTGGCTTCCTCAGGAGTTTTCTTGAATAAATTTGTTACATTTTAGATGTGCGGCTCCTGTTTCGGTATTCTTTCTTTCCTTCAAGAAATAGATTTTTTGGCACGTTTTTTTTTTTGTTATTTACAACACTCATCTGACAGGTTAGATCATGTGGTAATTTTATAGAGCAGGTTGTCACGGACGCGGCGATACCTAAGATGTATACAATTTTTTTTATTTATGTAAGTTTTACACAATGATTTCATTTTTAAAACCAAAAAAATGTTCTAGTGTCTCCATAGTCTAAGAGCCATAGTTTTTTCAGTTTTTGGGCGATTATCTTAAGTAGGGTCTCATTTTTTGCGGGATGAGATGACGGTTTGATTGGCACTGTTTTGGGGTGCATATGACTTTCTGATCGCTTGCTATTACACTTTTTGTGACTTAAGATGACAAAAAATGGCTTTTTTTACACCATCATCTGAGGGGTTAGGTCATGTGATATTTTTATAGAGCCGGTCGATACGGACGCGGCGATACCTAATATGTATACTTTTTTTAATTTATTTAAGTTTTACACAATGATTTCATTTTTGAAACAAAAAAAATCATGTTTTAGTGTTTCCATAGAGCCATAGTTTTTTCAGTTTTTGGGCGATTATCTTGGGTAGGGTATGATTTTTGCGGGATGAGATGACGGTTTGATTGGTACTATTTTGGCGTACATGCGACTTTTTTGATCACTTTTATTACCTTTTTTGGGAAGTAAGGTGGGCAAAATTTCAATTTCCTAATAGTTTTTATTTTTTTATTTTTATGGCATTCACCGTGTGGGGAAAGTAACATGAGTATTTTATAGATCAGGTCGTTACGGACGCGGCGATACCAAACATGTGTAGGGAATTTTTTTTTTTAATTTTTAATCTGTGATAAATGTGTTTTTTTATTTTTACTTTTTTTCACTTTTTTTTTTACTTTTTTTTGACCCAGACCCATTTGGTTCTTGAAGATCCAGTGGGTCTGATGTCTGTATAATACAGTACAGTACAATATATAATGTTTTGTACTGTATTTTACTTACACTTTGTCTGAACAGATCTCTGCCTTTAGCACAGATCTGTTCAGCACCATGGACAGCAGGTTGCCTGAGACGGCGTCCTGTTTCCATGGGAACCTTCCCCGTCTGCTCAGTAGTAGTCAGAACTTCGCAGACAGGGAAGGGTAAGGACGGGGCTCTCTGGGGGCTGTCTGGGGGCTCTCTCCCTCTCCATCGGGGGGCTGCAAAGGCACTGCAGCCCCCGATGGGAGAGGGAGGGAGCTCCCTCTTACTGTTAACTTTTTCCATACAGCGGTCCGTACGGACCGCGGTATGGAAAGGGTTAAACGGCTGACATCTGCACAGATGTCAGCCGTTTATACCAGGGTGTCAGCAATGTGCTGACACCCTGGTATACCCACTGGCCACCAACGAATTTTCAAGAGGAGACGGGCGGGGGATCGCGATCCCGCCTTTTGCACCGCCCGCCTCCCGCGCCGCCCCCACCGCCCACAACTCCCCCCCCTGCACCACCCGCCGGCAAAAAATCATGCAGGGGTGCAGGGGGGGTGGAAAATCTATATTTGAGGGACACTAAAGTTTCTGATCGACCGCGGGGATCAGAAACTGCAGAAAGCGCAGCAAACCGCAGGTCTGAATTGACCTGTGGTTTGCGGCGATCGCCGATAGGGGGGGGTCACATGACCCCCACTGGCGTTGTGACAGGATGCCGGCTGAATGATTTCAGCCGGCATCCCGTTCCCATTAACCCCCGTGGCGCCGGAATCTTAATTTAAAGTTAGGACGTACCGGTACGCCCTGAGTCCTTAAGGACTCGGGAAATAGGGCGTACCGGTACGCCCTGCATCCTTAAGGAGTTAAGGACCGGGTCATTTTTCACCTTAAGGACCAGACTTATTTTTGCAAATCTGACATGTGTCACTTTATGTGGTGATAACTTTAAAACACTTTTACTTATCCAGGCCATTCTGAGATTGTTTTCTCGTGCCATATTGTACTTCATGATAGTGGTAAATTTTTAGCAAAATATTTCATTTTTAGTTATATAAAAAATACCAAATTTACCAAACATTTTGAAAAATTGAATTTGCAACTTTCCAAATTTTAATTACTCTGCTTTTAAAACAGATAGTGATACTTCCTAAAATAGTTATTACTTTACATTTCCCATATGTCTACTTCATGTTTGGATCATTTTGTGAATGCCATTTTATTTTTTGGGGACGTTAGAAGGCTTATAAGTTTAGAATCAAATGTTGAAATCTTTTAGAAACTTTCCAAAACCCACTTTTTAAGGACCAGTTCAGGTCTGAAGTCACTTTGTGAGGCTTACATAATAGAAACCACCCAAAAATGACCCCATTTTAGAAACTGCACCCCTCAAGGTATTAAAAACTGATTTTAAAAACGTTGTTAATCCTTTAGGTGTTCCAAAAGAATTAATGGAAAATGGAGATGAAATTTCAGAATTTCACTTTTGGCAGATTTTCCATTTTAATCATTTTTTTTCCCGCTAACAAATCAAGGATTAACAGCCAAACTAAACTTTATATTTATTGCTCTGATTCTGTAGTTTACAGAAACACCCGATATGTGGTCAAAAACTGCTGTATGGCCACACGGAGGGTGCAGAAGGAAAGGAATGCCATATGGTTTTTTGGAGGCAGATTTTGATGGACTGGTTTTTTGACACCATGTCCCATTTGAAGCCCCCCTGATGCACCCCTAGAGTAGAAACTCCAAAAAAGTGACCCCATTTTAGAAACTACACCCCTCAAGGTATTCAAAACTGATTTTACTCAATATTTATTGCCATGATTTAGTAGTTTGCAGAAACACCCCATATGTGGTCGTAAACTGCTGTACGGGCACACGGCAGGGGGCAGAAGGAAAGGAATGCCATATGGTTTTTGGAGGGCAGATTTCACTGGGATAATTTTAACTTGCCATGTCACATTTAAAGACCCCCTGTTGCACCCCTAGAGTAGAAACTACAAAAAAGTGAGCCCATTTTAGAAACTACGGGATAAGGTGGCAGTTTTGTTGGTACTATTTTAGGGTACAGATGATTTTTGGTTGCTCTATATTACACTTTTTGTGAGGCAAGGTAACAAAAAATAGTTTTTTTATTTTATTTACAACGTTCATCTGACAAGTTAGATCATGAGCTATTTTTATAGAAAAGGTTGTTACGGACGCGACAATACCAAATATGACTTTTTTTGGTTGTTTGTTTCAGTTTTACATAATAAGGCCTCCTGCACACGACCGTATGGCTTTTTCAGTGTCTTGCGGTCCGTTTTTCACGGATCCGTTGTTCTGTTTTTTGTTTCCGTTGTGTTTCCGTTTCTGTTCCGTTTTTCCGTTCCGTTTTTCCGTATGGCATATACAGTATACAGTAATTACATAAATAAAATTCGGCTGGGCATAACATTTTCAATAGATGGGTCCGCAAAAAACGGAATGGAAACGGAAGACATACGGATGCATTTCCGTATTTGTTCCGTTTTTTTTCGAACCCATTGACTTGAATGGAGCCACGGAACGTGATTTGCAGGCAATAATAGGACATGTTCTATCTTTAAATGGAACAGAAAAACGGAAATACGGAAACGGGATGAATACGGAGTACATTCCGATTTTTTAGCGGAACCATTGAAATGAATGGTTCCGTATACGGACCGTATACGGAACGCAAAAAACGGCCAGTAAACGGGGGGGAAAAATCGGTCGTGTGCAGGAGGCCTAAAGCATTTTTGAAAAAAAATATTTTTTAGTGTCTCCATATTCTGAAAGCCATAGTTTATTTTTAATTTTTTGGGTGACTGTCTAGGGGCTCACTATTTTCAGTATGAGGTGACGGTTTGATTGGAACTATTTTAGGGTGCGTATGACTGTTTGATCGCTTGCTATTACACTTTTTGTGATGTAAAGTGACAAAATGGCTTTTTGATATAATTTTTATTAGATTTTTTTATCGTGTTCACCTGAGGGGTTAAATCATGTGATATTTTTATAGATCAGGTCGTTACGGACGTGGCAATACCTAATATGTATATTTTTTTTATTTATTTAAGTTTTATACACTAATATCATTTTTTAAACAAAAAAAAAAGTTATGTTTTAGTGTCTCCATAGTCTGAGAGCCATAGTTTTTAATTTTTGGGCGATTCTCTTAGGTAGGGTACCATTTTTGCGGGATGAGATGACGGTTTGATTGGTACAATTTTGGGGTACATATGACTATTTGATTGCTTGTTATTACACTTTTTGTGATGTAAGGTGACAAAATGGCTTTTTGACACCGTTTTTTTTTTTTTTTACGGTGTTCTCCTGAGGGGTTAAATCATGTGATTTTTTTTAAAGAGAAGGTTGTTACGGATGCGGCAATACCTAATATGTATACTTTTTTTTAATTTATTTAAGTTTTATACACTAATATCATTTTTGAAACAAAAAAAAATCATGTTTTAGTGTCACCAATTATGTTTTAGTGCATATGACTATTTGATTGCTTGCTATTACACTTTTTGTGATGTAAGGTGACCAAAAAATTGTTTTTTTGACATTTTTTCTTTTTTTACGGTGTTCGTCTGAGTGGTTAGGTCAAGTGGTATATTTTATAGAGCAGGTTGTTACGGATGCGGCGATACCTAATATGTATACTTTTTTTTTTTACCTTTAAAGGGCTTCTGTCACCCCACTAAACTCATTTTTTTTTTGTGTATTTATAATCCCTATACTGCGATATTGCTATACATTATGTTATTAATAATTTTCGTTCAGTAGATTTGGCAAAAAACGTACTTTTATGATATGCTAATTACCTGTCTACCAGCAAGTAGGGCGTCTACTTGCTGGTAGCAGCCGCAGAAAACCGCCCCCTCCTCTTGTTGATTGACAGGGCCAGCAGTGATCTCCTCCTCCGGCTCGCCCTGTCAGCATTTCAAAAATTGCGCGCCTGTGTTGATTCGGCGCAGGCGCTCTGAGATAAGCAGGTTCGCCTCCTCAGCACTCCCTCAGTGCGCCTGCACCGATGACGTCTTCTCTTTCGGTGACGTCATCTGGTGACAGAAGCCCTTTAACAAAATAAAAGCATTTTTGAAACAAAAAAAATAATCATGTTTTAATGTCTCAATAGTCTGAGAGCCATATTTTTTTTTTTTTTTTTGTGTGATTGTCCTATGTAGGGGCTCATTTTTTGCGGGATGAGGTGACTGTTAGATTGGTACTATTTTTGGGGGCATAAGCCTTTTTGATCGCTTGGTGTTGCACTTTTAGTGATGTAAGGTGCCAAAAATAGCTTTTTTTGACACAGTTTTTATTTTTTTATGGTGTCTATCGGACGGGATAGATCATGTAATATCGTTACAGACGCGGCTATACCTAATATGTGTGTTTTTTTTTTTTATAAAAGTAAAGAGGCGTGTTTTTCATTTTTTTACTTGAAACTTTTTTTTATTGAAAACACTTTTTTGTACTTTTAAAAAAAAAACTTTATTTCTGTCCCACTCTGAGACTTTAACTTTTGGGAGTCTGATCCCCTCTGCAATGCATTACAATACATCTGTATTGTAATGCATTGCCTATTCGTCTACTACAGTGAGTAGTACACTAACAGGTTGCCTAGGAGACCCAGACTGAGGCTGGATCTCCTCGGCACCCGTAGAAGGCAGGTCCCGATGCCGTGCAAGGCATTGGGCAGCCTTGATCGGCATCGGGCTGCCTGCTGACACATCGAATCCCCGCCACAGCAGCGCGGGGACTCGATGCGCTGCTTCACCCGCCGCAAACCCCTTCTATGTCACGGTCAGCACGGACCGCGGCATAGAAGGGGTTAATCCAACGGCATCGGCTACCAGGGCTGCAGTGATCGCGCACACACTGCTCCAGGGCCCGCCCGATCAGCCTGCCATGCATGTACGGCAGAATGCATTCTTGCAATGCAAAAAACTGCCCGTAAATGGAAAAAAAAACGGTCGTGTGAAAGAGGCCTTAGGGCTCGTTCACACGAACATTTTTTGCGTTCCGTATACGGGCCGTTTTTTGAGTACCGTATACGGAACCATTCATTTCAATGGTTCCGCAAAAAAAACTGAATGTACTCCGTATGCATTCAGTTTCCGTATTTCCGTTTTTCTGTTCCGTTCAAAGATAGAACATGTCCTATTATTGCCCGCAAATCACGTTGCGTGGCTCCATTTAAGTCAATGGGTCCGCAAATAAAACGGAACACATACGGAATGTACTCCGTATGTCTTGGGTATCCGTACTGTTTTTGCGGAACCATTATATTTATTTATGATGCTATGTAACCCTTAGAGGTCTGGAATCTATTGGATAACACTGAGCATTATGCCAAATACATTCCAGAACTGTAAGGCCCCTTTCACACGGGCGAGTATTCCGCGCGGATGCCATGCGTGAGTTGAACACATTGCACCCGCACTGAATACCGACCCATTCATTTCTATGGGGCTGTTCACATGAGCGGTGATTTTCACGCATCACTTGTGCGTTGCATGAAAATCGCAGCATGCTCTATATTCTGCGTTTTTCACGCAACGCAGGCCCCATAAAAGTGAATGGGGTTGCGTGAAAATCGCAAGCATCCGCAAGCAAGTGCGAATGCGGTGCGATTTTCACGCACGGTTGCTAGGAGACGATCGGGATGGAGACCCGATCATTATTATTTTCCTTTATAACATGGTTATAAGGGAAAATAATAGCATTCTGAATACAGAATGCATAGTAAAATAGCGCTGGAGGGGTTAAAAAAAATTAAAAAATAATTTAACTCACCTTAGTCCACTTGATCGCGATGCCCGGCATCTCCTTCTGTCTCTACTGAACATTACAATGTTTTGCACTCGCGCGGAAAAATCACGGGTGTTCCCGTAACACACCCGCACATTTTCCCGCAACGCCCGTGTGAAAGAGGCCTAAGGGTTACATAGCATCATAAATACACATAATGCTGTGCGACCCCATCAGTATTGGGAGCTTAGGATGGGTGTTGCGCTGCGAGTCCAGAGCGTGACGCTCGCTCATCTTGTCATGTGTTTTGCACAGATTGAGGGCTCATGGACAGGAATGTATTTTCTTTCCGTGTCTGTACCGTTTTTTTGCGAATTGTATGCGGAAATATTGATTTCAATGGGTCCGCAAAAAAACTGAAAGTACTCCGTGTGCATTCCGTTTCCGTATGTCCGTATTTCCATTCCGCAAAAAAATAGAACATGTCCTATTATTGTCCGCATTACGGACAAGGATAGTACTGTTCTATTATGGGCCAACTGTTTGCAAAATACGAAATCATAGACATCATCCGTATTTTTTGCAGATCCGTTTTTTGCGGACCGCAAAATACATACGGTTGTCTGCATGAGCCCTGAAGATACAAGCATGATCTGCATTCAAGCCTATAAAGGCAGGTGTAACAATCCCAAACTATCCATGTTACAATTATGGGGCTCATTTATGAAGCCAGGTACGCCTGGTGTTTCATCTAAAAAAGATGCAAGTGCGTTTTTGCAAATTTTTTTGAGTCTTTGACGGTATTTGCGACTTTTGTATCATTCCTCGTGAGTTTAATTTTCTAGAACCTTCTAGAAACTTTTCTAAATGTGGCAAAAATATTGCACCTTACGCCAGCTCCTGCCCAGGCGTAATTAAAACAGCTGATCTAAATAAGAGATGTCCCGAACTAATCACTGGCGAACAGTTCCCGGCAAACATCGCTTGTTCGCGTTCGCCACGGCGGGCGAACATATGCAATGTTCGGTCCGCCCCCTATATGTCATCATTGAGCAAGCTTTGACCCTGTACCTCACAGTCAGCAGACACATTCCAGCCAATCAGCAGCAGACCCTCCCTCCCAGACCCTCCCACCTCCTATCAAAAAGCAAGGACAGCATCCATCTTAGATTCATTCTGAAGCTGCAGTGTTAGTGAGAGGAGGGAGAGTGCTGCTGCTGATTTAATAGGGAAATCGTTAGCTAGGCCAGTGTTCTGTGTCCACTACAGTCCTGAAGGACTCATCTGATCTCTGCTGTAAGGACAGCACCCCAAAAAGCCCTTTTTAGGGCTAGAACATCAGTCTGCTTTTTATTTTTTTTCCTCTGTAATATAATTGCAGTTGCCTGCCAGTGTGTGTCAGGCCCACAGAGTGTACTGTGCCCACTGCCAGTGCCCACCACTCATATCTGGTGGCACAGTAGCTTGCAGTTAAAACAGTAAAACAATTTTTTCTCTGTAATATAATTGCAGTTGCCTGCCAGTGTGTGTCAGGCCCACAGAGTGTACTGTGCCCACTGCCAGTGCCCACCACTCATATCTGGTGGCACAGTAGCTTGCAGTTAAAACAGTAAAACAATTTTTTCTCTGTAATATATTTGCAGTTGCCTGCCAGTGTGTGTCAGGCCCACAGAGTGTACTGTGCCCACTGCCAGTGCCCACTACTCATATCTGGTGGCGCAAAAATAGGTTACAAAGGAAAAATGTAAAAGGACAATAAAGCCCCTGACTAGAGCTTAACTCAGAAGATAGCTAAATAACCTATAAAGAGACACTGAGAACTATTAAGCTAAAAAATATTGTTTTATTAAATATATAGTTAAAAACATATATAAAGAGGTGACGAACAAATGCAAAAAAGTGCAGTACAATCCTAGGAGAATTTATCAAGTACAACAAAGTGATAAGGTAAGTAACCTAAAGTGTAAGTGCCTATACAAAAAGGGGCTCCTATATGACATATACACTGAAAAGAGTATCCACTATTAGTAAGAGTTCAAGTAATAGCATCAGGTATAAAGTGCAAGTGCATGCTATCTTTTATAAGTAAAAGAAGAAAAATATCAACACTCAGATGTGGATCTTTTGAATGTATAGTTATATCTATTCAACCAAATACAGCAAACAATAAAGTGCGTGTGCAAGCTGCAAGAGATAATGAGCAAACAACATGACCAAGGTTGGTTCAAGAGGCAACAAATAACATTAAACATGCGGTCCAAGAAAAGCAGGTTACATACCGTATATGAAAGGTAACAAAACCACAGGAAGACTGCACACCCCGACGCGCGTTTCGATTTGAAACCTTCCTCTGGGGGTATAGTCTTCCCACTGGAGAGCTCGCATTTAAATGCATGTACCACCAATCCAAATACACTAAACAGGCATGTGATGCCCAGAAGGCTAATTGCTCAAAGGCACAGCTGCACTGGCGCAATTGGCCACTGGATTGGTGGTACATGCATTTAAATGCGAGCTCTCCAGTGGGAAGACTATACCCCCAGAGGAAGGTTTCAAATCGAAACGCGCGTCGGGGTGTGCAGCATGGGTATATGTAAAATGACACCCCAAAACACATTGCCCAACTTCTCCTGAGTACGGAGATACCACATGTGTGACACTTTTTTGCAGCCTAGGTGGGCAAAGGGGCCCACATTCCAAAGAGCACCTTTCGGATTTCACCGGCCATTTTTTTACAGATTTTTATTTCAAACTACTTAACACACATTAGGGCCCCTAGAATGCCAGGGCAGTATAACTACCCCACAAGTGACCCCATTTTGGAAAGAAGACACCCCAAGGTATTCGCTGATGGGCATAGTGAGTTCATAGAAGTTTTTATTTTTTGTCACAAGTTAGTGGAATATGAGACTTTGTAAGAAAAATAAATAAAAAAAACATCATTTTCAGCTAACTTGTGACAAAAAATAAAAAGTTCTATGAACTCACTATGCCCATCATCGAATACCTTAGGGTGTCTACTTTCCGAAATGGGGTCATTTGTGGGGTGTTTGTACTGTCTGGCCATTGTAGAACCTCAGGAAACATGACAGGTGCTCAGAAAGTCAGAGCTGCTTCAAAAAGCGGAAATTCACATTTTTGTACCATAGTTTGTAAATGCTATAACTTTTACCCAAACCATTTTTTTTTTTTACCCAAACATTTTTTTTTTATCAAAGACATGTAGAACAATAAATTTAGAGAAAAATTTATATATGAATCTCGTTTTTTTTGCAAAATTTTACAACTGAAAGTGAAAAATGTCATTTTTTTGCAAAAAAATCGTTAAATTTCGATTAATAACAAAAAAAGTAAAAATGTCAGCAGCAATGAAATACCACCAAATGAAAGCTCTATTAGTGAGAAGAAAAGGAGGTAAAATTCATTTGGGTGGTAAGTTGCATGACCGAGCAATAAACGGTGAAAGTAGGGTAGGTCAGAAGTGTAAAAAGTGGCCTGGTCATTAAGGGTGTTTAAGCTATGTGGGCTGAGGTGGTTAATATCAATGTCGCGATCATGTAAGAACGCGGCATCTGGGGGGTACAATGATGGGGTGCGATGCAATCACCGCTCCCTGTCATTTCACCCAATATTTACAAAGAAATGCGCTTTGTGACTAAGTAATTTGTAATTTTTTTTATTTGTAAAATTCGGTGAAGCAGCCAAATAGATTTTATGAATATTTCGCTCATCACTAGTAGTGGTGTTTGAGTTTGTTGGAGGAAGGGGGGGGGGGGGAGGTCATGCAGAATATTAAAGTAACCCATACAGATTTATTTTTTTGCCATGTGGGTGGACAAGATCTATCACTTCCCAGCATACACTTCTATGTATTAATAGTGAGACCCTTGTGAGGAGTGATAAGAGTGTGCCATCCACTGAACCCACAGCTTTTTCAACAAATGAGACCTAGCAGAAGGGTGTTGCCTCTCCTGGAGACAAATGACATGTGGCAGTATACTTCTAATACATGAGAACAACATAGAGCGTTTACGTGTACAACCCATACCCCTGATATTGCACAATAGTATCTTTAGTTCGTCAATGATGTGGATAGCAGATAATTAGTGTTCCTCAGTATTATGCAATCCCACATTCTAAGACAATGAACATGAAGAACTGAGAAATGAACTTCAAAACAAGAATCAACATGTTAAATCTTTCTAAGCAGCTGCAGAATGGGTGATCAGAAGGGACAACCTTCTTGACTAAGCAAAGAACTGGTAATACTGGGATGCCTTTACCGGTGGTAGAAAACAGCAAATGCATGCATGCACCCGACAAGATCAGGAAAACTGCTGGAATAGAAATCTTATAGAGGGCCCTAGTCAGTGACATATTGTGACTGGGAGGGCTGAATTTGTTGAGACCTGCAAAGAGGGGAAAGAACCACAACAGGTTAATCACAAATCTCAGAGAGAAGGTTGCATCAGGAAATAGTTTCTGTAACGGTCGCGTACACACACACACAGGGGGGAGGGAAGTGACCACTGCACTCCACCCTTACCCCTGGCCCTGCCTACTTGCCTCGCGAGTCCTAATGACAGGGGACAACTGGACGGCAATCCCTAGCTTGGAATAAGTGCAGGGATGACAGACAGACAAACAACAGAACGTGAACGGACCGAGTCAATACCAGGAAAGCTACAAAGTACAAATGGAGCAAGCAGAGAATTGTCAGGAGAAGCCGGGGTCATAAATACCAGGAGAGACGTGAAGTACCAAAGGAGTCAGCAGAGGATCGTCAGGAGGAGGCCGGGGTCAGAATACCAGGAGAGCAGCAAAGTATACAAGGAGCAGGCAGTGGATCATCAGGAATTCAGCAGGAGGTAAGTACGCCAGGAAAGACAAAATCACAGGTGGAACCTAAATTAACAGGCAACCTGTGGCCAGCAGGCTGCCTGTATTTATAGTGGGGAGTGAGGGTCATGTGACGTGGCCAGCGTCACATGACCGACAGACCAACCAGTCGAGCACCGAGTGATCAGCTCGGCGCTCAAGGCAGACTTAGGAGCAGGGAGCCACCCAGCTAGTAAAGCCGCCCTGGGAATGAGGTCAAACACAGATCTTCGCTCCCGAAGCTAAGCAGCAGGTCTGCGGTTAATGGGGGACCGAGTGCACCTTCGGAACCCCGTTACAGTTTCTTAATCCACCGCTCCACTGACTCATCCATATTGTTTAATATCTTTATCAGCGAAATTGCAGAAGGCCTCGATGGTAAGGTGTGTCTTTTTGCTGATGACACAAAGATTTTTAACAGGGTTGATGTTCCTGGAGGGATACACCAAATAGAAAAAAAATTAGGAAAACTAGAGGAATGGTCAAAAATCTGGCAACTAAAATTTAATGTTGATAAGTACAAGATAATGCACCTGGGGCGTAAAAACCCAAGAGCAGAATATAAAATCAGTAATACAGTCCTAACCTCAGTATCTGAGGAAAGGGATTTAGGGGTCATTATTTCAGAAGACTTAAAGGTAGGCAGACAATGTCATAGAGCAGCAGGAAATGCTAGCAGAATGCTTTGGTGTATAGGGAGAGGAATTACCAGTAGAAAGAGGGAGGTGCTCATGCTGCTCTACAGAGCACTAGTGAGACCTCATTTGGAGTATTGTGCTCAGTACTGGAGACCATATCTCCAGAAGGATATTGATACTTTGGAGAGAGTTCAGAGAAGAGCTACTAAACTAGTACATGGATTGCAGGATAAAACTTACCAGGAAAGATTAAAGGACCTTAACATGTATAGCTTGGAAGAAAGACGAGACAGAGGGGATATGATAGAAACTTTTAAATACATAAAGGGAATCAACAAGGTAAAAGAGGAGAGAATATTTAAAAGACGAAAAACTGCTACAAGAGGACATAGTTTTAAATTAGAGGGGCAAAGGTTTAAAAGTAATATCAGGAAGTATTACTTTACTGAGAGAGTAGTGGATGCATGGAATAGCCTTCCTGAAGAAGTGGTAGCTGCAAATACAGTGAAGGAGTTTAAGCATGCATGGGATAGGCATAAGGCCATACTTCATATAAGATAGGGCCAAGGGCTATTCATAGTATTCAGTATATTGGGCAGACTAGATGGGCCAAATGGTTTTTATCTGACGACACATTCTATGTTTCTATGTTTCTATCCAGTGATCGCCCTTCGGCATTCTCAGGTGTCACCGCCAGCTCTCTGAGAAGCTCTGGCAGACGTTCTTCTGTACCTCTTGCATGATGTTCTTTGTTTTGGTTTCACTTTGTCATCTCTTTTCCTTCTCCCAGCTGTCATCTTTTTACACTGATTGCATCCCTTTATATTCCCTCCCATACTGCCTCACTTTGCGGTTTATACTACTTCCTGGATTGTGTTTACTGCTAGAGACTGCAACTGCTGGTTCCTCAGATAAGTCTTTTTCCTTTATTTGTGTTTCTGTGCTGGCTTGAATCTAGGTGACCCTGACTCCCTCCATATTAAGTGCAGGGAGCCGGTGGTCGTGTCCCCTCACTATTATAGGGTTTTCAGGTGTCACACAGTCTAGGTACGAGGGCATGCAATCATCTATCATAAAGATCTTTGCATGGGCATAGCAGTCAGGGAGAGCTCTAGGGGTTTAATAGGGCTCACCCATATCTTCCTTAGTTTGGGATCAAGTCAGTCGGATGTTTATTTATAACTTCCAGTTTTCTGCAACATCAGGGATTCTAATATTGTTGTGACAAAGTCGGTCTTCTACTGTAGATTGTCGGCTTTTTGTTTCCAGGAATATGATTCTGCAGTGACATCTAAAATAGCTCTTGGTACAAAAGCAGTGCTGTCTTTTAACCTGGAGATACAATCAATGCTATTATAATAATAATAATAATAATAATGATAATATTTATTTATATAGTGCCACCATATTCCGCAGCGCTTTACAAATTCATTGGGTTTGTGTACAAAACAAAAGTAACTGGCTAATATACAACTGAAACACTAGGGGTCAGGGCCCTGCTCGCAAGAGCTTACAATCTATGAGGAATTAGGGGGCACACATGCAACGGGCGCCTCCACCTAGGGCCCTATATATAAAGTGCGCGGGATGTAGGAAATGCTGAGTGGTGTAATGGGGCGGCCCAAATGTCTTTTTATGTGTATCATGGTGCTCCTACCTGGATACTGCTGGACCCCAGGCTTTGGCTCTGAAGCAAAAAATAAAGGGAATAATTGAGGGATTAAGGAAGAACTTGAGTAAACATTTTTCCAAAACAGATTTCAGGCTTTATCTTTGTTCCAGCAGGCTTTAGCATTAAAATGGCAGGCAAACTCAACTCTGCTATATCTGTTTTTCTCTGACCCTGCTGTACTGACAGGCTGGCTATATAACTCAGCTTCTTCTGTATGCACTTCACTTTGTAGTCTGACTGTAGGTTATGCCAGGGAACTTTCCTCTTGGCTCCTGAGGCTTCAAGATTTGGTGTCCATGGCCAGCAGAGCTTAGGGTGCTCAGGCTGGCGTGGGCACGTCCAGCAGAGACATGCCCCTGTACACCTGTCCCCTAGCAGGGGGTAAGCTAGACTGCAACTAACTGGTCTCCACCCTTCCTGCAGGAAGTAGGACAAGCCCACTTCTCTCCAGAAGGGGGTTAGAATGGAATGGAAAGTTCCATTCTCTCTAAGTATAGCTCTGCCGTGTTTACTGCCATCTGCTGGTGAACCAGGCACATTACATGAACAGTTATATAACATTAGAAATGCACAGTGTGAAGGACCTGGAAAAAATGCATAATATGACATGAGGTTAGACCAATAAAGACAGTAGCAAGGTGTAGGAGTGGCAACACCACTCGGGGGTGTTACACACATAAGGTAGTTGATTGTGATAAATAGGATTCAAGCCATTATTGAACTGAAAGGAGTGGTGCCAGAAGATCTGCTTTGGGTTTGGGACTGTTAGAGGATCGAGTTCAGGCTAGAGGAGTTGGTGGGGGAGAAGTTTACTCTGGGAATAGTAATTTTAAGTAGCTTGTGTTTAAGATGTGTTTTTAAGGCATGTTTGAAGGTGGAGAAGTTGTGAATTGACATGATATTGCGGGGCAGAGTGTTCCAGAGAGTAGGTGCAGCTTGAGAAAATTCTTGAAGACTGGAGTGAGAGGTTCGAATTAAGGACGATGTTAATCTTAAGTCACTAACAGAACGTAAAGCACGAGTACGGTGGTAGACAGAAATGAGAGAGGAGATGTATGGAGGTGCAGCACTGTGGAGAGCTTTGCGAGATTTTGCAGATCTTGACGCAGTAGACCAACTTCTATTTTTACCTCCTCCGTTTTGCCAATGAGAGAGCTTTTACATGCCCTGATAGCCACCAAACCTTGAGCTGTTACCTGCTTAAGGGCTGTTTCACACAAGTGAGTCCATTGCGGGAATCACGCTCCATGTGTGAGGAGCACAGGGCATTATCCATTGCAGGAGCACAGGGCATTATCATGATTTATACTGCTGTGTGCCTCTGCTTGACCTTACTACTATAGAATCATACTGACAGCTTTATGTCACCGATTCTGTAGAAGGAAGATCAAGCAAAGGAACATAGCATTATAAATCATGATAATGCTGTGCACTCCTGCAAGTCCAGAACGGAGGATCATGCTCACGCTTGTGTGAAATCGCCCCAAAGGGTGGGTTCCTCAGGATAATTCACCTGTGATGAATCAGTTTGAAATGAATCGGAATTATTGCTCGTGCTACTTTGAACTGGATCTATCCTCAGGCTGTTGTCTGGCAACAGAGAGCACCTACATCCTCACGCTGTGCGCAGGTCACAGCACAGTGGGCGGTGCAGGAAGAAGACCAGGAGGCGGTGAGTACAGAGCTAGCACAAAAAGTGCTGTATTCACTGTTCCCTGGTCCTGCTAACTAATGAATGCCTCAATAATCGAAGATCATTAGTATTCGCCCCATAAGACTCCCCAATTTTATTTCAAGACACGGAGGCTCATATTGCGTATCTTTCTTTACTGACAAACCACAGCAGCAAAGAAAAAACTTGGGAGATTAGCATATCTCCATGGTAACAATCCCTCCTCCCTGCTCCCCTATAAATAGTCTCTGTAATAGGAAGCCTTCCTCTTTCTTTGCTGCTGCCACAGTTAAAGAGGACCTTTCACCGATTATTACACTATGAACTAACTATACAGACATGTAGAGCGACGCCCGGGGATCTCACTGCACTTACTATTATCCCCGGGCGCCGCTCCGTTCTCCTGCTATGCCCTCCGGTATCTCCGCTCACTAAGTTATAATAGGCGGATATTCCAGTCACTAAGTTATGGTAGGCGGAGTCTACCCTTGTTCTGCTCTAGCGCTGGCCAATCGCAGCGCAGAGCTCACAGCCTGGGAGGTTATTTTCTCCCAGGCTGTGAGCTCTGCAATGCGATTGGCCAGCGCTACAGAAGAACAAGGGCAGACTCCGCCTACCATAACTTAGGGAACGGAGATACCGGAGGACATAGCAGGAGAACGGAGCGGCACCCAGGGATAATAGTAAGTGCAGTGAGATCCCCGGGTGCCGCTCTACATATCTGTATAGTTAGTTCATAGTGTAATAATCGGTGAAAGGTCCTCTTTAAGCACTTCACTGTGTCCTTTACATTGTGGATTTTTCCTTTTTGTTATTCTGCTGTTGTTTATTCCTTACAGGGTGAGTTTTTTTTTTTTCCCCCATTGTACTTGTTTTCCCTAGTGTGTATTCCTTGTTAGTTTTATTTGGGTTATCGTGTTTTTTCCCTACAGGTTGCTGGTGCATATCCTACCGCCCCTTGGGGCTTCATATACCGATGGGGGTTTCATTCCCCCTGTTTCTGGCTCTCCCTTTGGCCTTTTTCTGTCCCCTCTCTATCCGGCCACCTATTACCTTTTCTGCCCGCGCTCCTTTCCCCTTCATTCCGCCGTTCCCGCTTTAATCGCCGCGACCGCAGTCTCGCGCGCATTCCTGCACGGGATTCTCGGCGGCCATCTTGCTGCACCCTTCCTGCTTCTTTCGCGCCGTTTTTCTCCTCAGTGGAGCTCCGTGGTCACTCTCCCTTACTTCCGGTTTCGGGGCGCGCGATTCTCTTGCCGCGCCCCCTCTTCCTGTGCTCCGTTTGGCTCCTCATCGCTGCTGCTGCGTCTTGGGGGGTAACTCACCCCAGTTAGGTTAGGTTCTGCCACTCACTGTCTGTTTTCTGCCCCTTGCTACAGCAGGTAAAGCGCCCACTACTGCTGTTAGGTTCATTCCTGCTTCCCATATCTGAATTTGCCTGTGTCCCTTGCTGGCTACCTGCATCATGTCACAGTTGAAACCCAGACATGCGCAGGCTGAGGCAGCTGAGGTGGGATCTCCCTCCCATCCTACAGCTTCTGTTCCCAGTGCTTCCATGCCTACTTTGGATCCGTCCCTGACGGATGCCTTTCAACGGTCTGTCTCAGAGGCAATCATGGCGGCGATGGGGTCCATGTCCCATTCCCTGTCTAAATCTATTGCTGAGGCCTTTCAGGCAATACCCCCTCCGCCTCTGGTTACGACCCAACCAGATCCGGTTTCCCATCCTGCCTCCAGAACTATGTTGACTGGTGTGTCTGCCACCCATGAGAGCGCGCACGGTTCGCGGAAAAGAGCCTTGTCCCGCCAGGCAGAAAAGGCGAGGAGTTGGAAGTGTGCCAGAGCACAAGCAGATTCTGCTTCCGGATCCGACTTTGGTTCCGATGATGAGGAGGCTAGATATGCGGATGTGGAATTTCCTGATACAGACCTGTCTGACTCCCCGTCTGACCCACCCAATCCCGTTTCCTCTGCTACTGCGGCAGGCACTTCGGCTTCAGGGGCTATACAGGGCCATCCTGGTCCCTTGACCGACCCCTCCGGGGAGCCGCTATTTGATCCCGACTCGCTGCACCACCCAAGGTCGGCTGAGTGGCTACCGCTGGACCATGTAGCCCAGTATCTTGAATCTAGAGTCTGTTGCCCTCTTAGCAAAGAGGCGCGAAACAAATTGAAAGCCGAATGCCCCCAGCCCTTGGTTGCAAACAAGGTTTGCGATACTCCGGTAGTAGATCCTAAAATGGCTCAATTCCTATCCAAATCCGGCTGGGACCCCAGGAAGGGCTTAGAATCTGCCCTCAAGGCGTGCCAGGATAAACTCCTGGACGTTTTTGGCCCTCTAGCAAAAATTTTCAAATTGGCTGAAACTGCTAGAGCAGCTAATGAGCCGGTTGACCCGGAGGAGCTCCGTGGTTGGGCCCAACGGGCCATATGTATTGCCGGTAACGTTAACACCTCCCTCTCAATCGAAAGACGGAAGGCAATGTTATTCAAAATAGAGCCAAAATTGGCGAACTTAGCTCTGTCTGAGTCAGGTAGTGAGGCGCAGGGCCTCCTCTTTGGTGACTCCTTCATCAAAGATATGAGCAAGTTTGTGGGAGCATTCATGGCCCTCGACAAGGCCCAATCCTCGATGAAGAGGGTATTCCAACCTCGGTTTTCTAGTTGGGCCGGCAGCTCTAGGGGCCGTCTGTCCGGCCGCTCCTCTTTTCAGACCCGAGGCTCGGGTTGAGGCTCCTACAACCACCGCTCTTTCACCCAGAGGTCCTCATTCCAGGATTCCAGACAACCAACTGGTTTATTTCCCTCATGAGGTGCCCCCAGTCGTAGAGGCTACAGAGGAATTTCTGGCTCCCGTCGTCCCTTCGGTAAGTGCCTCACCTCTTCTTCTTCTTTCTTCTCCACTCTGTGTAGGGGGCAGACTCCGACATTTTTCTCGGGCTTGGTCCGCTATCACGACAGATGTTTGGGTGTTATCCACGATTCTAGGATTCCAGATAGAATTGGTGGGGTTTCCATATCTCTCTCCACCCCATCCTATGGTCGCATCCCCAGAGTCCCTACTCTGCATAGACAGGGAACTGTTAGGGCTACGCAAAAAGGAGGCGATCGAACGCGCTCCGGACTCCCACAGCGGTGTCCTAAGCACTATCTTTTTGGTAGGCAAGAAGAACGGTCAGATGTGCCCTGTCATCAACCTACATCCCCTGAACAGGTTTGTGTGATATCAGCACTTCAAAATGGAGGGCATTCACCTCCTCAGGGATCTTCTGCTCCAGGGGGATTGGATGGTGAAGCTCTACCTCAAAGATGCGTACCTCACAGTCCCTGTGGAGGAGTTCTCCAGAGACCTACTTCGCTTCCGTTGGAGGGGAGACAACTGGCGTTTCACCTGCCTTCCCTTCGGCCTCTCCTCGGCTCCGTGGTGCTTCACCAAGCTCATGCGACCGGTTGTGGCATGGCTCCGCAGTCGAGGTGTAAGGCTAATCATATATCTGGACGACATCCTCTTGTTGGCCCAGGACCGGCAAACTTTCCTTCTACATCTGGACATCACCTTGAGTCTGTTATCCAGGCTGGGTTTTCTCATCAACCACGACAAATCCGCGCTGACCCCAGCACGGGTCATGGAGTTTCTGGGTTTTTCCGTAGATTCGGTAGCCGAGACTCTCAGTCTTCCAACGACGAAGATCAAGGAGATCCGCAAGGAGTTGCGAAAGACACTGGAGGCGCCACAGATTTCTCTTCGGCATCTGGCTCGGATCATCGGCCTCCTGTCCTCATCCATTCAGGCTGTTTTTCCGGCTACTCTACACTACCGGGCCCTACAACGCCTGAAGACAGCGCACTTGCATGAGGGGACCTCATACGCGGATCTGATCTCTCTGGATGCGGAAACTCGAGACGAGATTCGCTGGTGGATATGCAATCTTCAGGCATGGAACGGGAAAGCGATCTGCGGTCCTCGCCCGGATTTTACAGTGGACTCCGACGCCAGCCCGCTGGGCTGGGGGACTCACTGCGAAGGCATATCTACCGGGGGTCGTTGGTCAGAGGAGGAATCTCCATTGCATATCAACGCTTTGGAACTTCTGGCGGGCTCCTTTGCTATCCGCAGATTTGCGAAGAACACAGCAAGGGCCTGCATTCGATTACGCATGGACAACGTGTCCGCTGTCCGCTATGTCAATGCCATGGGCGGTACACATTTGTCACGGCGGGCGTGCACTCAGTATAACAGATAACGAACCAACCAGGCTCTGGGTGAGAGACAGGGGAAGGGTCACCTCCTATCTAATCCCTGACCTCTTTCTCTGCACTGCTCAGCCCATCTACAGATCTTGAAGGTAGATCTGAGATGTCCCCGTGCCTGGGCTGACAAAACCCTGAATTCCCTGAGATTGTGAAGTGGGAAATAGGAGCAGCCTGCTCGCACAGAACCTGGATGGGAAAGATGACACAAACAACCAACTAGAAACAACACTTATCTTCCTGAGCTGGAGCAGACAGCCAACCTTCCTTCCTAGCTTCCAAGACTACAATGATGAGTATAATCCGCTCAGGGCACTGGGCAGAGGAGCTATTTAAACTAATGACTCCACCCAGTGCACCTGATGAGGGGCGGATCCAGCACAACTCCAAAACAAACACTAAACTCGTGCTGCAATCCTGGCCGACCTCCGCACATCGTCAAAGTGGGGCATGACAACATTCTCCCATGCTTTCGCATCTGGCCAAGGAGCTCTGGTCTTTCTGTCTCAGCCAGGATCTGACTCCCATGGCAGAATACCTACCGGGTTCGCACAACATCCAGGCGGATTGGAGTTCGCGTTATCTCCGGGATGCCAGCGACTGGAAATTAGAATCGCGGGCATTCTCAGCCATCTCCTCGCTCTGGGGTCCTGCTTGTATCGACCTCTTCGCTTCCCGCTTGAACAAGCAACTTCCACGTTTCTTCAGTTGGCGTCCGGATCCAGAAGCGGAAGCAGTGGACAATGTTCCTTCAATACTGGTCCGGGTTCCTTCACTACGCCTTTCCTCCGTTCTCAATGATACAGAAGGTTCTGAGTCGGGTTCGTTTCCAAGTGGCGGAGATCATCCTGATTGTCCCATTTTGGACCACTCAGTCATGGTTTCCCCACCTTTTGGAGCTTCTTATTCTTCCACCCTTTCTCCTGCCGGACCGTCCAGACCTTCTCTTAGTCCCAGGAGACAGTCGGCATCCCCTCCTTCTGGATGGCTCTCTTCGCTTGCTTGCTTGCAGGGTATCGGGCGTTCCCACGACAGCAACGACCTTTCGGAGGCAACTAGGAGATTACTAGAGGAATCTTGGGCTCCCGGCACCAGAAGGGCTTATAGAGCGGCCTGGAGATCTTGGACTGGTTGGTGCCTGGAGCGGGGTTTGGATCCCTTTTCGGCCTCTGTAGCGGACATCCTACGTTTCCTTACGTCCCTCTTTGAGGACGGGAAAGCTTACCGGACTATAAATGTTTTCAGGTCCGCCATTTCTTCATTTCACCAGGGCTTTGAGGGCCGTCCTGCAGGCCAACATCCTTTGGTCTGTCGTTTGCTCAAGGGCTCTAGGATGTCCCGTCCTCCCAGACCACGTCTCTCTGCCACAAGGGATGTTTCGCTAGTTTTGAATTTTCTTTCTTCCTGGCCATCTAATTCGGATCTTTCCTTACGTCAGCTGTCAGCTAAGCTGGTAACTTTGTTTTGCCTCATCTCCTGTAAGAGAGTGTCTGATGTTAGAGCTTTGGATTATGATGCCAGATATTTTTCTCCTGAGGGTGTTACCTTTGATATTTCTCGTCGGACTAAGACCCAGATTCGTTCGGTTTCTTATCCTGGTTTCCCCTCGACTCCAGCTCTTTGCCCTGTCTCTTGTTTGTGAGAGTATGAGTCCAGGACATTGTCTCATCGGGCTAGCGGGGTTCCGCAGTTGTTCCTCTCCTTTCGTCGGCCTTTTTCTCCGGTTACCACCACGACCTTAGCCCGGTGGGTGAAGTGGATCATGTCTTTGGCGGGGGTGGATACCTCTATTTTCACTGCCCACTCTGCTCGGAGTGCGTCTTCCACTTCTATGATGGCGGCGGGAGCTCGCTTTGAGGACGTCATGAAGATTGCGGACTGGTCCAAAGTCTCCACTTTTAGGGAATTTTATTTCTGTCCTACTCCACATGTCTTTGCATCGGTCATTGGTCAGCTTTAAACTCGCAATATGAGCCTCCGTGTCTTGAAATAAAATTGGTGAACAAGCATACAAATCGAGGATCACAGCACTGGAGCGCTCCAAAGAGATACCCACGGTAAACTGACCTACTTCTATATAAGCGGAACACCGGCAGCTGATTATAAAAGTGAACCGAATACTGGAGGGGCGAACCTGAACCAAGCAGAGACGCCGCCATACCACGAGGGATGCTGACTTCTCACTACAGCTGCGATCTGAGTTTTTCTAAAGGATCAATATAAAGGTCGGTCTGTGCTTAATATCTATGCGGGACACCGCATTAGGAGACAACCGTGAGTAAAATCATCTCTTTCTATATAACAGAGGAACCACTGGCCACACAAAAAACGTGACTGTACTTAAAGGGTGCGTTCATCTGCACCGTTTAATAAAGGAGACATTGAGTTATTATTATCTCCAACAGCCACCATTATTAAATATCGGTGCCATGACATGCTGAGACTTTCTTATTGCACATACAGTGGGGGAAATAATTATTTGACCCCTCACTGATTTTGTAAGTTTGTCCAATGACAAAGAAATGAAAAGTCTCAGAACAGTATCATTTCAATGGTAGGTTTATTGTAACAGTGGCAGATAGCACATCAAAAGGAAAATCGAAAAAATAACTTTAAATAAAAGATAGCAACTGATTTGCATTTCATTGAGTGAAATAAGTATTTGAACCCTCTAACAAAAAAAGACTTAATACTTGGTGGAAAAACCCTTGTTTGCAAGCACAGAGGTCAAACGTTTCTTGTAATTGATGACCAAGTTTGCGCACATTTTAGGAGGAATGTTGGTCCACTCCTCTTTGCAGATCATTTCTAAATCCCTAAGGTTTCGAGGCTGTCTCTGTGCAACTCTGAGCTTGAGCTCCCTCCATAGGTTTTCGATTGGATTAAGGTCCGGAGACTGACTAGGCCACTCCATGACCTTAATGTGCTTCTTCTTGAGCCACTCCTTTGTTGCCTTTGCTGTATGTTTTGGGTCATTGTCGTGCTGGAACACCCATCCACGACCCATTTTCAGTTTCCTGGCAGAGGGAAGGAGGTTGTCGCTCAGGATTTCACGATACATGGCTCCGTCCATTTTCCCGTTTATGCGAATAAGTTGTCCTGTGCCCTTAGCAGAAAAACACCCCCAAAGCAAAATGTTTCCACCCCCATGCTTGACGGTGGGGACGGTGTTTTGGGGGTCATAGGCAGCATTTTTCTTCCTCCAAACACAGCGAGTTGAGTTAATGCCAAAGAGCTCTATTTTGGTCTCATCAGACCACAGCACCTTCTCCCAGTCACTCTCTGAATCATTCAGGTGTTCATTGGCAAACTTCAGACGGGCCTGCACATGTGCCTTCCTGAGCAGGGGGACCTTGCGAGCCCTGCAGGATTTTAATCCATTGCGGTGTAATGTGTTTCCAATGGTTTTCTTGGTGACTGTGGTCCCTGCTAATTTGAGGTCATTAACTAACTCCTCCCGTGTAGTTCTAGGATGCTTTTTCACCTTTCTCAGAACCATTGACACCCCACGAGGTGAGATCTTGCGTGGAGCCCCAGAGCGAGGTCGATTGATGGTCATTTTGTGCTCCTTCCATTTTCGAACAGTCGCACCAACAGTTGTCACCTTCTCTCCCAGCTTCTTGCTAATGGTTTTGTAGCCCATTCCAGCCTTGTGCAGGTCTACAATTTTGTCTCTGACATCCTTGGACAGCTCTTTGGTCTTTCCCATGTTGGAGAGTTTGGAGTCTGCTTGATTGATTGATTCTGTGGACAGGTGTCTTTTATACAGGTGACTAGTTAAGACAGGTGTCCTTAATGAGGGTGACTAATTGAGTAGAAGTGTCTAACCACTCTGTGGGAGCCAGAACTCTTAATGGTTGGTAGGGGTTCAAATACTTATTTCACTCAATGAAATGCAAATCAGTTGCTATCTTTTATTTAAAGTTATTTTTTCGATTTTCCTTTTGATGTGCTATCTGCCACTGTTACAATAAACCTACCATTGAAATGATACTGTTCTGAGACTTTTCATTTCTTTGTCATTGGACAAACTTACAAAATCAGTGAGGGGTCAAATAATTATTTCCCCCACTGTATACTGCACATTCTAAAGGATGAACTATTGCTAAAACCAATCAACAATCAACTACAGAGATTCCCTCTATTAACTGCTGTAAAAACCATTATTGTAACAAGCTGCTGCTACAAAACCATTTCAGTTGCTGCTACAAAATTATCTTTGTTACTGTGAACAAGTGCTGCTACCTAATTGCTGTTACAAAATTACCTAGGTGCTGCTATAAAAGTGACATAGTTATTGCGATCAACTGTTGAAAATTTTTTGCCATTTTTATAAGACTGTTATTATCATTGTTTTATGAATTTTATGAATGTTTAGTATTTTAAATTGTTCTCTAAATAAAATTTCACTTTCTCATGAACCCATAAATTGAGTGCATGCCCTTCATTACTATATTTGAAAAAAAATTGCATGATTTTGCTAGTTTATGACGTAAAGTCATGATTTTATGAAAGACACGGAGGCGAGTATTGCCCTCCCTCACTTTTTTAGTCCCTCCCATGTTTTCTCCTATTCAGGTTTATAGGTCATATTTATTTTACTTGTCTTTATGCTTATTGTCGTATTTTTACAATTTAGTATTTTCACTGCTGATTCGCATGCAAATGTTGCTTTAGTGGATCTTAGTATCCCCTCTATGTGATTTTATGTTTCTGTTTCTTCCAGGGTGACTAGATACTCAACCCCAGACGGATTTATTCTGATCAGCGTTCGTTGTTCCAGTTGCGTTGTTGCAGTTCCAGTTCTGCCAGTTCTCGGCTGCTGTTCCGTTGTTCCTGACGAGTTGGTATGGCATCTGACAAGAAAGAGGAAGGCTTCCTATTACAGAGACTATTTATAGGGGAGCAGGGAGGAGGGATTGTTACCATGGAGATATGCTAATCTCCCAAGTTTTTTCTTTGCTGCTGTGGTTTGTCAGTAAAGAAAGATACGCAATACTCGCCTCCGTGTCTTTCATAAAATCATGACTTTACGTCATAAACTAGCAAAATCATACAATTTTTTGGGGAAAAAGTGTGTCTTAGGCCTCATGCACATGGCAGTTGCTCAGCTATTCCGTGCACTGGGGACAGCAATTTGCCGCAACGAATCCAGACCCATTCAACTCCATAGTACTTCTGTTGGGTTATGTGCCTCCGTTCCGCATTGCATTCTAGATTGCTGACCCCTTCAAGGGAATGGGTCCGCATCTGTGATGGGGTGAGCATATTGCATATTGCAGGCTGCAATACGGGCTACAGCCGGCAATGGCCATGTACATGAGGCCTTATATGACAAAGAATATACTAAATGGCTAGAATAGTACTAATGTCAGTATTAGGGCTCATTCACACGCAAGTGGAACGGATGCGGACCCATTCATTTCAATATGGCCACAAAAGAATAGGACAAAAATAGGCATTTTTATAACAGGCCGCATTCGTTTTTTGTGGATCCACAATTTGCGGACCGCAAAACACGGCGCAGTCATCTGAATGCGCCCTTACTTGTGGGATCTACATAAATACACAGGATGTTCAGCTACATTTGGAGTTCCTCAAACAAGCAATATAACTTGTGGTCGGGGCTATGTGTGAAAGAACCTACCCCCTGATGTACGCCCCAACAGAACTAGCGGCTTGAGTTGTGCCATAACCAGTTCCGTCGAGAGTACACCTGAAAGAGGCCAAAAACCCAGCATGAAAATACAAAGCGTGTTCATTGATGTATTACAACGCCAAACTCTGAAAGGCACAAGAAATCTCGCTAACGGGGTTCGGAACATAACGGCTGTAACAAGACGAGCACCACCGGCCCAACTTACGGATAATGTGTGCTGGCACCTGATTCCTGGAAGCGGCCGAGGCTGCCCCTATCCTGAACGAATGCCCTGACACCGTGAGGGGGTCCAAACCTAGATTGACCGCCAGTATACGCGCATGCGCTATGAATTGGGAGGTGGACAACGCTGCTGTCCCGAAGGGTAACAGTGGGGTGTTAGTGCCGCGACCGGCCAGTGCCCCTGACAACTCCTGCAGGACAGGGACCGGACCCCATTTGTGAGACGTGGGGAAGAATTTGACCTGGGTAGGGGGACCTGACTGGGAGGTCTTGGCCATTTAGACCACGGTACGGCCTGTCCAATGGTTACCCCAAACATGCGCTGCTGTCACCACGGTATACAAGTCCCTAGCCTCCGTCGACTGGAAATTCCCGTGGCCTCGCAAATCTCCTCCGGCCACGCCCCATTCAGCCAATGGGGGCCAAAAATAGCAGCGAAACCAGTGCTGACGCCGCTGCTGGAGAATATGACAGGGGAGTTGTGCGAGACCGCCGGGACAAACATGGACACGCCATTCCAATGACTTAAGAAGTGGTCCCACATGCTGAAATCCGCTTGCGCTTGACTGTCGAGAAACACTCGACTATCCTGACAGGGGGCTGCTGAGATGAGTGGTAACAATCTGGCTACGAAAAACCTACCCTGAGGAATAACGCGCATCGCAAAATTTACTGCAGTTCCACCTTGCTGGTGACCCTACCAGTGACGAAACTGTGAATGACTGCCCGGACCCTAACCAACTTGTCTTCCGGCAACCTAGCTGACATGCTCTCTGTGTCCAACACGATGCCCAGGAAGGCAATGGTGGCCGCAGGACCATCCACTATTTTGGGGGAAACGAGGATCCCTAATTGAGCGAAGCATGCTAACAGGCTCTGGAGATCGCGCTGCGAGCCCTGTGGAGATTCGATCAGCAAAATCGTCCAAGTAAAGTATAACATGTTCGCAACCAAAGCTGTTCTCGAGGATCCAATGCAAGGCTTTCGCCAGCTGATCGAAAATCCAAGGACTGCTACGGGATCCGAAAGTCAACTTTGTTGCGAAATAATAAAGGGAATTCCACTCGATCACGTGCCACTGCCATGGTTCGGCCTGATCGGAATCAACTGAAAGCGTCTGATATGTCCGCTTTGGACAGGATCGCCCCAGGGCCTGTGGCAAGGATAAGTGCAATAGCCTGATCGATGGAGGCGTACACCATGCTAACCTCCTCCGCTGGAACGAGCAAATTCAGACTGGGTGTAGTTAACCCGTGGGGCGCTGTCAGATCGAAAATCAACCTTCTTTGTGGCTGAACTTTCCCGTGAAAAAGGGGCCGATGATGTATCCCTTGTCTAACTCCAACTGGAGGAGTCTACCTATGGACCCGGGTAACAGAGTGGCGGGTGAAGATAAGCCAGCGACCCTAGCCTCCACCGACTCCAACCTGGATTGCACACCAGACACAGAGGAGGTGAGGCTATTCAGCATGACGTGGAGCTGCGTCAAGGAGGTCTGAACCGTGGCCATAGAGACCTCTCGCTGACTAGGTTCTGCAGGGGTGGACCCCAGTAGCCGATACAATTCCGCCTTCCGGGCAGCGGCCGGGAAAGGAATGCCTCTTTTTGGTTAGTTCAGACATGAGTTTGGGCACAGTCCAATTGCGCAGAGACGGAATACTACCGAATTCCGATGCCCTGGAACCCAAGTCTTCGCCAGAAGCATCCACGATATCTGACACGTGAGACATGACCAGACTGTAAAACAAGCAAAATGACGGACCGTCACTATCACTGTTTGCAACAATTTGACTAACACCCGTGCCTTGACATCACCACCGCCACTGCAGAAACCGTCATGCAAAGGTAACTGACCCTGGTGACCACCTGACAGCTGAGGTACGGAGAAAGAGGAGATGTGTGACGGTGGAAAATAAATGGAGTCAAAGAAGGAGGACCTTACCTGAAACAGGACACGACGCTGACATGAGAAGAACACAAGGAATCAACCGTGGAAATAGACCTGTCCGCATGAATTAAGTGAATAAGTATTTTTTTTTTTTTTTAACAGCGCTTGCGCCTGCATTCAAGTGGCCCGAAGCTGGGCGACGAGACACGATTGTCAGATTGCCGGGTTAACACGGAGTTGGCTGAACAGCGGAGGGGCCTATGCCAAAAATAAAAAACACAGCTATCTATGCAGCAAGCAAATTGCGACAAGTGTATGAAGACAGGCAAATGAGAAACCTGCCCATCTGAAACAGAACAATGAAATAAAATGCCATGCAATGTGAAGGGTCTGGCGTGCCCCTGCTGGCCTACGTCTAGGGGCGCCTGTTACTGGGGGAACTACCCCCAACAACTCATCACCATCACGCTGTATGGCATTAACCCCCTACCTAACTGACAGCACGGCGGCCCGTGCCAGACTTTGCCCCCCACAAAGACACTGTCTGCCTGTACCCATTCAGTACAAGTTTTCCAGCAAGCATCAATTCCCAGAGAAGTACTACTTGACCTGGAAAGGTAGTATTCGCGGAAAACCATAACCATGCCTCTGGTACAAGCCACATATGACCTGTCGCCATAGTACTACTGAAGACACCTCACCAAGCTCCCTGGATTTTCCAAATAGCTTCAGTGTCTCTAAGCTCAGGAGGCCACAGCTGACGTCAGCGAAGTATAAGGACACCGTGGAGTATGTGCCCAGCCGTAACAACGCCCCCCCCCCCCCTCACCGGTCCCTTGCAAGACTACCCTAAGCAGATGAATGAAACTTGACGAACGAACATGAAGGAACGGAGTCCCGCTGACTCCTGCTACCTGCGTGCAAGTCACGTGGGAGCGGGGCGTGCTAGCAGACTGCCGTTCCGGTGTGGGGATGTCCCTCTCATACCTTAGAGGGACTGACCCCACCGACTGGACTAACGCGCCGATGCTGCGCTGAGGCAGCAGCTATTTACCCGCCGCACGAGGAGGAACAGGACGCCGGACTGCAGGAGGAAGCGCCGACCGGAAGTGACGCTCTGTCGCCTAGGAGGTGCTGACGCCGCCGGCTGGAACAGGAACACTGCTGCCGTCCGTCCCCTCTGGAGAAAGGTGCGTGCCAGATATAGGGCACGGCGCCCCTCCCACAAATGCAGGCCAATGAATCGGCCTTAATACTTGTTTTGTTCTAGATACAGTGCTTCTAAATATTGCAAGGTTCTAAAAATGTTTATCTCTTCCAAAATCAAGTTTTTAAAGAGTCTCTGAGTTTTTAAAAACCTTTTTTTTTTTTTAACAATAGATTTTTATTCAGTTTTAGAATGGTTACAAGTACAAATTGAGGTAATACAAGAAAGAAGGGTATTGGCAATCATTATGACAATCATGAATAGAAGTAAACTACAACAATTACATGGAAACAGTAGTTATAATATAAATTGTAGTAATTTAGCAGATACATTTAAGAAACAATAGCTAACTGAGGTTGGTAGTACATAAAGGATTGTAACAGGACTCAGCTATGTAGAAAGCAATCACGATCTAATGGATGAGTTTAGAGGGATCTTACACATCTTATGGTTGATCCACCTTTCCCATTTTAGAGTAAAGGGAACTTTTGCGTTCCTGGAGGAGGCCCATAACCCTTCATACATGCAGCTGTTGTCTAATACTCTAAGTATTCCATTGATGTTAGGGATTTCGGTAGATTTCCAACATGATGCAATTTTGGAACGGGTGGCAAAAATGGTGTGGTCTACAATCGATCTTAAATCTATAGGAAGGTCCCCTAAACCCATGGACAGTAAGGCTAGCTTCGGTGATGGATTGATAGATATTGAACTAAAGCTGGATAAGAATTCAAAAACTTTAATCCAAATTTTGCTTAATAAATGAGGCGTTCTATATCATCTGTAGAGAATTTTTCTAGCTCCTTCAAGATGATCAGAGCATCTAGAAAGTTTGGAGGTAATTGTGAATGATTCACGCCAATCTGAGTCAGATAAGTTAGGACCTATTTCAGAATTCCACATCGCTAGAATACAATCCAAAGGGTCGGGGCGAGATTCTTTTAAGTTGGCCAATCATAAAGGGAATAGTTAGGTGGCGAAAATGTAAAGGTTTTGGGGGATTGTAGTAAGTGTCTAATTATTAAAAACTTGTAAAAATCTCTATTAGGAATATCAAAGGATTTATGGATCTGAGAGAAGTCTATAAATGTACCATCCTTCCATAGCTGTGAGACATTTGTGATACCTGAAGTGACCCAGTTACCAATGTATAGATCTGGTAATGCTATTAAGCAAATTTTCAAGGGGGCAGAAGCGATAGAAGTTGGAACTTTCTTTTCTATTCTGGCAAGAAAATACCATAATTTAGATATCGCTGTTAGAGTAGGCTAAGGGGAGGATATGATTGGAACCAAAAGCAGCTACAGAGGATAGATGTAATAAGACATTGGATACGCCCAAGAATTGTTTTTCCAGGAGGACCCACTTTTTGGTTGGATCTTCTCTTATTAAGTATCTCAATTAGTCTAGTATCGAGGAGAAATAGTAGTGTCTAATTGAAGGGACATTTAGACCCCCTGATGAAAGGGGTTTGTACAAGAGATTTGCTTTCACCCTAGGTTTTAGTTTGCCCCAAATGTGATGGTTAATTAGCGTTTGGAGTTTTGCTAGAAAGAAGTTGGGGATTGTAATTGGAATATTACAGAACATATAAATTATCTTGGCGAGAATAAACATTTTAATTGCGGCCATTCTCCCTAGCCAAGATAAAGATTCCATATGTAGGTTATTAAGTGAATCTTTTACTTTGTTGAATAGAGGCCAGAAATTGGCTTTGAATAATTTATTGGTGGGTTAGGTTAATTTTATACCTAGATAGGTTAAAGATTCGCTAGCCCATGGAAATTGATATAAACTGGAAATTTGTCGTTTGACAGTTGGAGGAAGGCCTAGGTCAAGCATTTGGGATTTATTGACATTTACTTTATAGAGTGAAGCTTCGACAAATTTGGATATGATTTCGTTTATTGCAGGCAAGGCCGATGTGACGATTAATACATTGTCTGCAAATAGTCCTATACGGAGATCTATGTTCCCAATTTTTAAGCCCATGATGTGCGGAGATGTTCCATTGCGAGAGCAAAAATTAGAGGGGACACGTGGCATCCCTGTCTGGTACCATTTTTTATGTTAAATGGGGCGGATAAAAAAAATAGAGGAGTATACTGAGGCACAAGGATTAGAGTAAAGGGACATGACTGCAGATAGATAGAAGTCTCAAAAGCCACATTTTTTCAGGGTTCTATAAATGTAATCCCAATGGATCCTATCAAACGCCTTCTCCGCATCCAGAGATAGGAGCAGAGAAGGCGTTCGAGAGATATGAGCCACATCTATAAGGTCTATAAATCTTCTCGTTCCGTCTGAAGATTGCCTGTTCAGCACGAAACCTATTTGATCATTTGAGATCAAGGAGGGAAGAATGTTTACCAATCTTTTGGTTAAAATTTTTGCAAAGATTTTGACATCGGAATTTAATAATGATATTGGTCTAAAATTGGCTGGTCTATCTGGGGGTTTTCCGGGTTTCGGTAAAGTGATATTTAGAGCATTCAACATATCTTTAGGAATGTAACCCTGAGTGGTGAATAGGTTAAAAGTTCTATTCAAGAAGGGGGTCACAATAGGGGAGAATATTTTGTAGTACTCATTTGTAAGCCCATCTGGGCCAGGGGATTTGTTATGTTTAAGGGATTGTATCGCCTCATATATCTCAGATGAGGAGATTTTTGAATTAAGTAATTGGCGTTGAGATGGAGATAAGACAGGCAAGGAAATGCCGTTAAGGAAACCATCAATAGATTCAGTCGTGGGTTGGAAAGTTTCTTTGGATGCTCCCAAATTATATAAGTCAGTATAATATTTGGCGAATTCCTCCGCAATATGTTTGGGATTGAATAATTTTTTCCCTTGGGAGTTAAATAGATAAGGGATTTTAGTTTTAGCCTCTCTTTTTTTTATCCTGTTTGCTAGTATTTTTGAGGCTTTATTACCGTGGAAATAATGGTCAGTCTTAATTTTGCGAAGGTGGAACTCATATTTTTTATGTAGATGCAAGTATAATTGATGTCTAGCTGATTTTAATTTACTAGTTATGCTGGGGTCTAGAGATGATTTGGAGGCCTTTTCAAGGTTTTGAATATTGGACAGAAATGCATCTAGATTTTTCATTCAGTTTTTCTTTCTGTAAAGCCGCATGTTTTAACAAGATACCCCTAATGTAGGCTGTGTGAGCACCCCATAGGGTGTTGTCTATTACCGTATTATTGTCATTGCTCTCAAAATAAACCTTTAGAGACTTCTCAATATCTAAGCGTATTGCTGTGTTCTGCAACAAGGAATTGTTAAGTCTCCAAGGAGAATGTATTTATCATTCAGTATGAAGGTGGAGAAAGCATGATCAGACCAAGTAATACTGCCAATAGACACAGACACAACCTTTTGAAGGAGCCACTTATCCATCACAAACAAATCTATTCTACAGGGTGGGCCATTTATATGGATACACCTTAATAAAATGGGAATGGTTGGTGATATTAACTTCCTGTTTGTGGCACATTAGTATATGTGAGGGGGGAAAATTTTCAAGATGGGTGGTGACCATGGTGGCCATTTTGAAGTTGGCCATTTTGAATCCAACTTTTGTTTTTTCAATAGAAAGAGGGTCATCAAACTTATTGGGAATTTCACAAGAAAAACAATGGTGTGCTTGGTTTTAACGTAACTTTATTCTTTCATGAGTTATTTACAAGTTTCTCTTTGTTTACAGCCATTGACATGTCGCCGAGGTTAACACGTGCGGAGTGGATAGAAATTGTGTTGATGTCTGGTGAACGCAGTAACCGGGTCATTGCAGCAGATTTCAATGCAAGACAGCCTACGAGACCACCCATCTCCCATGCTACAGTTAGCAAACTGCTTGCTAAGTTTCGTGGAACTGGTTCAGTGTTGGATTTGCAAAAATGTGGACGCATGAAATCTGTCACTAATGAAGAAACATCAGTGGCTGTCCTAGCTTCATTCAGCAAAAGCCCACAGCGTAGCACTTGCCGCATGTCACTGGAGAGTGGCATTAGTCGAACATCCCTTCGGCGGATATTAGCTACTCACAAATGGCACCCTTACAAACTCCAGCTACTGCAGCATCTCAACGAGGATGACCCAGATCGGCGCACTGAATTTGCAGAATGGGCAAAACAAAAATTGGAACAGGACCTTCAGTTTACGCAGAAGATTTTGTTCAGTGATGAGGCAAACTTTTATGTGAATGGTGAAGTTAACAACAAAACCACCGCTATTGGTCTGACACTAACCCACATTGGATAGATCCCTCCAAGACTGTTGGAACAAAAAAATTGATGGTATGGTGTGGTATATGGGGTACAAAGATAGTGGGGCCATTCTTCATCAATGGAAACCTCAAGGCCACTGGATATGCGAAATTGCTACATGATGATGTGTTTCCCTCTTTATACACTGATGCTGGCACGTTCCCTGAGTTTTTCCAGCAAGATGGTGCAACACCACATTATGGGTGTCAGGTCTGAGCATTCCTAGATGAACAGTTTCCTGGAAAGTGGATTGGTCGTCGTGGGCCAGTTGAATGGCCCCCAAGGTCTCCCGATCTGACCCCCTTAGACTTTTATCTTTGGGGTCATCTGAAGGCAATTGTCTATGCTGTGAAGATACGAGATGTGCAGCACCTGAAACTACGAATACCGGAAGCCTGTGCTAGCATTTCTCCTGCGGTGTTGCTATCAGTGTGTGAAGAGTGGGAGAAGAGGGTTGCATTGACAATCCAACACAATGGGCATCACATTGAACACATTGTATAAGTGGTCAGAAACTTTTAAATAACTCATGAAAGAATAAAGGTACGTTAAAACCAAGCACACCATTGTTTTTATTGTGAAATTCCCAATAAGTTTGATGTGTCACATGACCCTCTTCCTATTGAAAAAACTAAAGTTGGATTCAAAATGGCCGACTTCAAAATGGCCGCCATGGTCACCACCCATCTTGAAAAGTTTCCCCCCTCACATATACTAATGTGCCACAAACAGGAAGTTAATATCACCAACCATTCCCATTTTATTAAGGTGTATCCATATAAATGGCCCACCCTGTAGAATAGATATTGTGAGGGTGTGAAAAAAAAGTAAAAACTTTCTCATTAGCGTGAAAAGTTCTCCATGTGTCATGTAAGCCTTCTTTAAAAAGGTAGTCTTGAAGTAAGTAGCTTTTGTGAGAAGGAGGAGTAGGGGGGAGTTTATCTATAGAAGAGTCTGGGCACATATTAAAATCACCACAGATTAGCAAAGCACCTTGCTTGATATCAAGGGCTAATTTGCGTTTAATGAATCTAAGCTGGTCAGTGTTCGGGCGTAAAGATTCAATAATGTATATCTAGTGTAGTTCATATCACATACAATAATAATGTATCTACCATCTTTATCTATTAGTTTGTTATGACAATGGAAGGCTATAGTATTCTTGAAACCTAATATAATGCCTCTTTTTTTATTTACAGCCGAAGACAAAAAAATATGTGGAAAAGAGGGGTTATAAAATCTGCAGGAATCAGCCACATTGAGGTGGGATTCTTGTTAGCAGCTAACTACGAATAAAGTGAGACGGTCCCTCCCACCAAGGTCTTTGAAAGCCCCATAGGCCCACTCTGCATAGGACAGGGCGGCCAGCCTAGGCCAACCGATGGAAGCCCCCACCCTTTTGTATACCTCTATATTAAAGAGACAATGAAGTAAGAAGTGGTCCATGGTTTCCAGCAGGTTACCACACTCCTCCCGGGGACAGCCCTTTTCCTCTGGGTTTCTACCCTTCACATTGTCCCTTACATATAGCTTACCGTGGAAGCAGCGTCAAGTCACATCCCAAACTTTCTTAGGGATCCTTTCTGAATTCAACAAAGACAGCCCACCCTCCAGATCCTGACTTGGGCAGTTCCTCAAGGCCAGTGGGGCCTGAAAAAGGTAAGATAGAACCTTCCTGTCAAGGGAAAACCTCGACATGGTTTCCATTTCACCCCTCTCCAGACGCCACCGTCTCAGGATTCTCAGAACCGGGGCAACATAAGCCGGAAGATATCCATGTGACGCACGTAGGTCTTTCACTCGCCCTCCTGTCTCCCATTCCTGGAAGAAGGGCCGAAACCATTCCCTACAGGAAATTACCCACAAAGGAGCCCTCTCTTTCCAGAGGTTTGCAATGTTAATTTTCAAAAAGGTATTTGTAAAGAATTCCACCGGGTTGACCATATCCAACCCGCCTAGTCTCCTTGTGCAGTAAGTAACCTCTCTTCTGATTAGGTTCAGCCTGTTTCCCCACAACATCTGGAAAAAGAGGCTGTAGACCGTACCCCAGAGAGACCCTGTCAAAACACAAACACTGCTTAGATACAAAAGCACAGGAATCAGGTAGGCTTTGCACAGGTGAACCCTTTCCCTGAGGGATAAAGACCATCCCTTCCAACGGTCCACCTTTTGGGCAACATCTTTTAGTCTACTCTCCCAATTTTGCTGATGATAATCTCCATCCTGGCCAAAATTGATGCCTAAGATCTTTACAGACTTCTGGGGTTCTGGAAGAGTGCCCTGGAGATCGAAGACAGGATCCCCTTCCCCCAGCCAGAAAGTCTCACATTTGTCCCGGTTGATCTGAGACCCAGAAACCTCTGAATAGCGGTCCACCTCCGACATCACCCAGCTCACCTCCTCTTCCGAAGAGGCAAGAATGGAGACATCATCGGCGTACGTCACCACCTTCAGAGATAGCCCCCGCACCGCCAGTTCCATCCCCACCACCGCCAATGGTCCACGATCTACCCTTCTAATGAAGGGATCAATCGCAAACACATACAGCAAAGGGCTTAAAGGACATCCCTGGCGGACACCAGAAGCCACCTCAAAAGGTCGACCCGACCAACTGTTAATCAACGGGAAACTCTCCGCCCCTTTGTACAAAGTTTTTAACCAGTCTACAAACCTCCCAGGTAGACCATACCACAAGAGAACGGACCACAGGTACTTATGGTTCACCCGGTCAAAAGCCTTCGCCTGGTCCAAAGATAACAGAAACCCTTTCCAAACACCCGTCCTGCCCCGCTCCATGGCTTCTCGGACACTGAGAACGGCGCTAAAAGTGCTCCGACCGGGAACAGAGCAGTGCTGAGCCTCAGAAAGAAGTCTCGGTGCAAACTTCACCAATCTGCAGAAAAGTATTTTTGCTAGAATCTTCCTGTCCACATTGAGAAGCGATATGGGTCTCCAGTTCTCAATGCGGGATGGATCTTTACCCTTTGACAGAATAATCAGGGCTGACTTACCCATTGACTTTGGCAGAGTGCCCGAGGAAAGACACTCGTTAAACACCTCGGTCAAGAGAGGAACTAATTGTTCCTTGAAAGCCTTGTACCACTCGGATGTTAAGCCATCCGGACCTGGCGATTTCTTGGGCCTAAGCCCATCAATGGCCAGTCCCACTTCCTCTTGTCTGATAGGTTCTGCCAAAACATCAAGAGAGGGGTCTATTCCTGCCCTGGGAATAGCTTCAGCCAAGAAAGCTGAAAAACTGTCCCGATTTAGTTCTTTCCTACCCAAGAGGTGAGAGTAGAAAGACCTGACGACCTCCAGGATCCCTGATTTGGACCTATTCAGGGAACCCATACTGTCGACCAGGCCTACCACGAATTTACTTTTTACTGCCATCTTACAGTTACCAAAGGGGTCGGGTGAGCGGTACTTCCCGAAATCCCTTTCAGCAACCAAAGAGGCTTATCTATCGTACTGACACCTCTTGAGCAAGGATTTCACACGAGAGATATCCTCACGGCTACCCCCCGTCGAAACCAGTCTTTCAAGTTTCTTCCTCAGTTCCTGGTACAGACAGTATCTGTCCCAGCTCCTGAGGTTAGAAAGCTCACGGAAAAACCTTGCCGTCCTTTTTTTGAATATCTCCCACCACTCCGATATACTGTTGCAGAGGTCCACCAAGGGTTCCTGGCTCTGAAGGAAATCCTCAAAGGACTGTCTTATTGTCACTTCTTCCAGGAGAGACGAATTTAGCTTCCACATTCCTCTGCCCATACAGGGAGTCTCTGCAACATTCAAAGAGAAAATAATCAAACAGTGGTCGGAGAATTCCACTTCCACAGATTCTAAAGCCGAGAAAACAGCCTCCTCCTTTAAATAAAACCTATCTATTCTAGACCTACAATTTCCCTGATGAAAGGTGAAATCAACGTGGTCTGGCTTATGCCATAAATGGGCATCCACCAGACGAGTATCCTCAACTATCCTAGACAACACAATGCTATCAGCATCCAGCCCACCTTTGGAGCCTCCCCTATCACAGGCCCTCGTCACATTGTTGAAGTCCCCTCCAAAGATCACTTGCCGGCTGGTAAAAAGAAAAGGCTTAATCCTCATGAGGAGACACTTGCGGTCCCACTTACTCTGTGGGCCGTAGATGTTTATTAGTCTGAATTCTTGTCTCCCCATGAGGACATCTAAAATCAGGCACCTTCCCATTTCTAACTCTATTATCCTCCTGCATTCCACTCTTTCGGCAGACTTAAAAAGTAACAGCACCCCGCTACGTGGCTCGGCCACAAGAGATCAGAAATACGGACCTAGCCGCCATTCTCGCTTGGCTTTTGCCAGCAGAGTTGTACTTATTAACCAGGTCTCTTGCAAAAACAAAATATCAGCTTCAATACGGCTGAAAAAATCAAAGGCCAGGAAACGAGCTGCGTCTGACTTAATACTGGCAACGTTAATGCTTGCCAGTGTCAACGGGGTGAGTTCCGCCATCATTGATGATCGAGTTAGATAGCCTTCTTTTTCCCCACCCCACCACCATCAGCATTTTCATCTGAACCATCACACTCCTTCTGTCTTTTCAAACATACAGAGACATCCATACCATCCTTTTTGCCCAATGTTCCAGGCTTGGCCCCCCTCCAGAAGGTAATTTACCCCCTGAAGGGCAGGGCCCGGCAGCCTGCGAGGAGGCCCCGCGCCCTCTGGCACCACACCCTCCTCCCCCCCAGCTGAAGCAGTTGGGGGATACTCGTCAAGGGCCTGGTACCGATTAGAGACTTCCACCAGAGGGGACCCAGTTGATCCTTCCTTAGGCCTCTGGTCAAGGGTGAGTGGGACAGATGGGTCCCACTCCAGAGAAGGCTTACGACCCTCTCCTTTCTTCTTCTTCTTACTCCGCTTGTTCCTCCTACCCTCCAACCACACTCTGCCACCCTCGTCCAAGCTTTCGCCATACGAGGAGACAGGGTTGGCGGATGGGTTAGCCTCCACAGGTTGGGCCTCTGGTTCCCCATCGTCACTGTACCCGGGGTCACTACAACCGGGATCCTCAGCCAGACCAGCCGAAAGACCAGCTGAAGGGTCAGCTGCCACCTGTTCCCTATCCTTGCAGCGTTGTTCTAGCCGCCTGATCTTGGATGGCCTTTGCTTCTTCGGATCCTGCCTGCTTCTTCCAGCGCTAGTAGTTCCAGCGCTCGTCCCCTCACCAACTGATTCAGTCCCGGCAGCAGGCTCCTCCCCAACCACAGACCCAGCCTCACGGCTAGTGCCTGCCTGATCTTGAGCCCGGCCCTGAACCCTGTTGGCGAAGGCAAGCGGACAGCGACTAAACGGGTGACCTAGGTCCCCACAGAGGTTGCACCTGATCCGCCTACAAGATGCGACAAGATGACCAGTGTCCCCACACTTCGCACACATGCGAACATCGCATTGTGCGCTGAAGTGGGTGGGACTGCCGCACTTGTGACAGACCTTTGGCTGGCCCCTATAGAACACCATAATCCTATCCCTTCCTATAAAGGCAGAGGAGGGAATATGAGCAACAGAATTGCCCCGATCAAACAGCTCCACGCTGAAGGTCCAGGCACCTGACCAGATGCCATGCTCATCGAGCACCTTGGCTGGGAACTTCCCCACCCTACCATATCGACCCACCCTACCAAACCGGGATCCTCAGCCAGACCAGCCGAAAGACCAGCTGAAGGTTCAGCTGCCACCTGTTCCCTATCCTTGCAGCGTTGTTCTAGCCGCCTGATCTTGGATGGCCTTTGCTTCTTCGGATCCTGCCTGCTTCTTCCAGCGCTAGTAGTTCCAGCGCTCGTCCCCTCACCAACTGATTCAGTCCCGGCAGCAGGCTCCTCCCCAACCACAGACCCAGCCTCACGGCTAGTGCCTGCCTGATCTTGAGCCCGGCCCTGAACCCTGTTGGCGAAGGCAAGCGGACAGCGACTAAACGGGTGACCTAGGTCCCCACAGAGGTTGCACCTGATCCGCCTACAAGATGCGACAAGATGACCAGTGTCCCCACACTTCGCACACATGCGAACATCGCATTGTGCGCTGAAGTGGGTGGGACTGCCGCACTTGTGACAGACCTTTGGCTGGCCCCTATAGAACACCATAATCCTATCCCTTCCTATAAAGGCAGAGGAGGGAATATGAGCAACAGAATTGCCCCGATCAAACAGCTCCACGCTGAAGGTCCAGGCACCTGACCAGATGCCATGCTCATCGAGCACCTTGGCTGGGAACTTCCCCACCCTACCATATCGACTAAGCCAAGTCATGATGTCTACACTACACAGTGATTCATTACAGGTCAAAACGGTCACTGTCTTCACAGTCGATTGGCGGGTGATGGCCTAGACGGCAAAACCCTGCCACTCCGGGGTGTTCTTCATCAGCTCATATTTAGACCAGAAGAGCTCCAAACCCTCTGGCCCAACAAAGCTGACGTCGAACATAGAGGTGCCGTAGGGATGGATGAGCGCAAAGATGTCATTCGCGACAAACCCCGCCCCCAGGAGAAGTTCCACAACAGTCTTCCTAGAAGGAACTGCTGCTCCCTTACTCCTCCAATAAAGACGGGCCACATTCCTATGGTCCCTCCCCTGTGTGGGGTGTGCCCATACGATCTCACCCCTCCTTTGTTCTCGGAAGGCCCTAAAACCATGCCTTTCTGTCCAAAAAGCCAGGTCAACCGACCCTCCCTCTACCTGTAAGTCCCTGGTCCTTTTTTTAGGGCCTCCAGGAGGCGCCGTTGCAAGTCACCCCCGCACGAAACCTTGGGCAAAGAGTCACCCGAAACAACACCCGTATACGTCTTTGTTTTTGCCATCCTCTCTCTCACATCCTTCCTCATTGCTTCCTGCCGCATAACTTCCTCCTCTTCATCCACTTCCGTATCCGCAATATACTCCTCAATCAAAGCTTCCTCATCCACCATCTCAATTTCTTCTTCATCCACAATCCAATTCACCAGTTCATTTGTATCCTCATTTATAACCTCGTTTACGTTCTCATTCACCCCCACAGCCACCTGCACATCATTACCCACAATCCCATTCACAACCACATTTGCATCCATATTTGTTTTTGCATCACCTTTCACTCGCCCTGGACTGGTCGGGTTCCCTAAAGAGACCGCAATATCACTGGGGGCGGGCCCTGAGGAGCCCCCCGCAAAACCTGCAGGGGACTCCCCATCTCCCGCACCCCCCACTGCCTTCATGGCTCGCACAACCCTGGGATACTCGACCATAGTGTTCTCCCCAGGTTCCAAAGTCTTTGCACCTTCCACTGATTTTAATGGTCTTTTCACAATTTTTACAGTTTTATCAGTTTCTAATGCTTTCTTCTCCTCTTTCTCAACACCACCACCTTGAACCTTGTCCGTAATCATCGCATCCTTGTCCGCCCTCCTCACTTCCTTGTCCGCCACACTGGGTTTTACCCGCTGCGCTTCTTGTGACCACCCTACCACTAGAGGAAGGGGGGGGCACCACCCGTCACCATCTTAGAATTAATCTCCCGCACTGTTTGACTCTATTCCACTACAGGAACCGGGCTGGGCACAGCAGCGGATTCAAAAGGCACAAATCGAAGCACTTCTTCCTTCACAGTTTTATTTTTCTCCTTTCTGTTTTTCACCAACTCCTCCTCAGGGACCTCCTCATCCCCAAAATACAGTCTGCCAACCGAGGACTCCAGCTGCCTGACTTCCACCATTAGCCTTCCCCCAGACCCGCATTCATCCCTGGAGACAGCCGCAATCAGGTCTGAGGGGTCCCCCTGGCCACAAGACAGAGAGTCCGCCTCCGAATCTTGTGTTCCAGGTACCACCTTCCCCTGGCTCTCACCCTGATGCCCTGACAGACTGGGGCCAGGCGTACCGGACAGTCCAGACATACCCTAAAACCTGTAGTCATTCCTGAATTTCTCCAAGAATGGGCCGCCATTTTCCTCAATGGCTGCCCTCTTCTCCTCCGAAACCACGATTATCTCCTCCGAAACCGCGAGTATCTCCTCCAACTTCACCAGTCTGGAGGAGAGGATTGCCTTCTTTGTTTTAGGAGCCATTTTCTGTTGCATTTGTACATTTTTATACTCCACATTAAGTCTTTTTAATTCCTTCCTGACCTCCTCATGCATGTTCAGAAAAAATGCTACTCAAGAGGAAAAGGTTTTTGAAGACTCCTTATGGCCCAAAATACCCCAATTATGCAGTCTCTCAACCGCTGGGCAGGAAGAACCCCCGACACCAGGCTTCTTTACAGTAACTTTGTCGCCGGGCTGAGGTACCGACACAGACACACCACATGCTGAATCACCTACCTCAGCCTCTGGCCTCGTCACCTTCTCCACGGCCTTCCCTGTAACCCGTCCCACTGTCCGTCCGGCAGCTTGTCCAGCTACTGTGCTTTTCATTTTTTCACCCGCTGCTTGTGCAGCAGCGGGCCTTTCCACAGCATCCTGCTTTCTCGGGTGCCGACTCAAATTGTCCAGAGAGGATCCCAAGCTGGCTGCTCTCCTGGGACCCCTCCGGACCTCACCTGGCACTCCATTGGGCTCATTGCATGGATCACAGCCGCTCCTAGTAGCGGGGCCCCTCCTGCCCGCAGCACTTGCGGGGCTGCCCTCCATTACTTGCGACCTTGCGACCGCTTGCTGCGGTGTCTTCATATCCGCATCGTCGTCCACCTCGAGTAGCACCGAGGTATCTAAGCCCAGGTCTCCAGTCCTGGAGGCCCTCCTCTCCACTTGCGCATCTCCGTCGCGGTTGCCGACACGTGGTGATGAACGCCGGCAGCCGGAGGCCCAGGGATCCATACCGGGAGAAACCGCCACCCCCTGGGGAAAGGGTGGCAATTTCCCCGGCAAACAAAGCGCTGGTAAGCCTCCTGGACCTCACACACCCACACACAACAGGAAAAAGGAACAGGAAGGAACAGCAACTCCTCCCACCACTTCTCCTGTCCTGTATACTGGGTGTAATTCTCAGTATCTGATCTTATTCTATATATATGGACACTACACAGTACCACTTCTCCTGTACTCTGTACTGGGTGTAATTCTCAGTATCTGATCTTATTCTATATATATATATATATATATATACATTGCACAGTACCACTTCTCTTCTCCTGTATACTGGGTGTAATTCTCAGTATCTGATCTTATTCTATATATATGGACTCTTTTAATTTGTAAATAAATAACAAAAGGCCATAACAATATCTATACACAGAAACGAAACACATGACTAAACCCATCCCGACCAGTCCACCACCCCACTAGAACCTACAATACTATTCACACTTAAAACACTTTCGTAACCCCATACTATACATATTTACATATTTGCATCTTACACGTATACATAAAATCCATAAAATAAAATATATACACAATATACATAAACTATATACAAACTATATACCGACTATATACACAAACTATATACAAATGATATACAAATTATATACAACTTATAGAACTAAATCTAACTAACCCACCACCAGTCCACAGCAAATATGCAAACTGATAACCCCCAAAGTTCCAAGGGGATAAACCCCGAGCTTTGAGAAGTCCTAGTCTTTCCCCAGTCGGACTGGGGTCAGTCAGTTTGCAACAAACAAAAAAAACACAATTTTTTTTTTTTTTTTTTAATATATATTTTTTTTTCTTTATTTTTTTCTTTTTATAATTTTTTTTTTTTTTTTATATATATGTATATAATATATAATAGAAAACAAAAATATATACACTCCCTCCTCCCTCCCAGCCCCCTCCCAACCTAACTAAACCCCACTATAAACTTAACAATACTAATATAATAATATAATATTATCATACACTAACATAATACAAAACATACCTATATAATACAATATAGACACCATAAACCAATACTATTACACCTAAACCAGCTATGGTTCGGTACCCGTAAGCCTTTCCATACTTGCATTACTACAAAACAAAACAAAAACCTATGTGTGTGCTATATCAGCCCACCACCAGGAAAAGAGTACTACTCAGCTAAGGAACCCCAAAACAGAAGCCTCTCCACAGACGAGAGGCCTTGGGGTCCCCCCACCTTTCGTACTCAAGAGAGCGTACCTTCACCAGGTCACCCATGATGTTCCTATATACCGTCTCCACCGGGAGGATTTTGTGACTCTTTGTTGACACTAAACACCGTGCACACCAGATGTGGTGCCTAACCACTGCACTAACTACGAATAAAGTGCGACGGTCCCTCCCACCAAGGTCTTTGAAAGCCCCATAGGCCCACTCTGCATAGGACAGGGCGGCCAGCCTAGGCCAACCGATGGAAGCCCCCACCCTTTTGTATACCTCTATATTAAAGAGACAATGAAGTAAGAAGTGGTCCATGGTTTCCAGCAGGTTACCACACTCCTCCCGGGGACAACCCCTTTCCTCAGAGTTTCTACACTTCACATTGTCCCTTACATATAGCTTACCGTGGAAGCAGCGCCAAGTCACATCCCAAACTTTCTTAGGGATCCTTTCTGAATTCAACAAAGACAGCCCACCCTCCAGATCCTGACTTGGGCAGTCCCTCAAGGCCAGTGGGGCCTGAAAAAGGTAGAACCTTCCTGTCAAGGGAAAACCTCGACATGGTCTCCACCTCTCCCTTCCCCAGACCCCACCGTCTCAGGGTTCTCAGAACCGGGGCAACGTAAGCCGGAAGATATCCATGTGACGCACGTAGGTCTTTCACTCGCCCTCCTGTCTCCCATTCCTGGAAGAAAGGCCGAAACCACTCCCTACAGGAAATTACCCACAAAGGAGCCCTCTCTTTCCAGAGGTTTGCAATATTAATTTTCAAAAAGGTATTCGCTAAGAATACCACAGGGTTGACCATATCCAACCCGCCTAGTCTCCTTGTGCGGTAAGTAACCTCTCTCCTGATTAGGTTCAGCCTGTTTCCCCACAACATCTGGAAAAAGAGGCTGTAGACCGTACCCCAGAGAGACCCTGGCAAAACACAAACACTGCTTAGATACAAAAGCACGGGAATCAGTTAGGCTTTGCACAGGTGAACCCTTTCCCTGAGGGATAAAGACCATCCCTTCCAACGGTCCACCTTTTGGGCGACATCTTTTAGTCTACTCTCCCAATTTTGCTGATAATAATCTCCATCCTGGCCGAAATTGATGCCTAAGATTTTTACGGACTTCTGAGGTTCTGGAAGAGTGCCCTGGAGATCGAAGACAGGATCCCCTTTCCCCAGCCAGAGAGTCTCACATTTGTCCCAGTTGATCTGAGACCCAGAAACCTCTGAATAGCGGTCCACCTCCGACATCACCCAGCTCACCTCATCCTCCGAGGAGGCAAGAATGGAGACATCATCGGCGTATGCCACCACCTTCAGAGATGGCCCCCGCACCGCCAGTTCCATCCCCACCCCCGCCAACGGTCCACGATCTACCCTTCTAATGAAGAGATCAATCGCAAACACATACAGCAAAGGGCTTAAAGGACATCCCTGGCGGACACCAGAAGCCACCTCAAAAGGTCGACCCGACCAACCGTTAATCAACGGGAAACTCTCCGCCCCTTTGTACAAAGTTTTTAACCAGGCTACAAACCTCCCTGGTAGACCATACCACAAGAGAACAGACCACAGTTACTCATGGTTCACCCGGTCAAAAGCCTTCGCCTGGTCCAAAGATAACAGAAACCCTTTCCAAACACCCGCCCTGCCCCGCTCCACGGCTTCTCGGACACTGAGAACGGCGCTAAAAGCGCTCCGACCGGGAACAGAGCAGTGCTGAGCCCCAGAAAGAAGTCTCGGTGCAAACTTCACCAATCTGCAGAAAAGTATTTTTGCTAGAATCTTCCTGTCCACATTGAGAAGCGATATGGGTCTCCAGTTCTCAATGCGGGATGGATCTTTACCCTTTGACAGAATAATCAGGGCTGACTTACCCATTGACTTTGGCAGAGTGCCCGAGGAAAGACACTCATTAAACACCTCGGTCAAGAGAGGAACTAATTGTTCCTTGAAGGCCTTGTACCACTCGGATGTTAAGCCATCCGGACCTGGCGATTTCTTGGGCCTAAGCCCATCAATGGCCAGTCCCACTTCCTCTTGCCTGATAGGTTCTGCCAAAACATCAAGAGAGGGGTCTATTCCTGCCTTGGGAATAGCTTCAGACAAGAAAGCTGAAAAACTGTCCCGATTTAGTTCTTTCCTACCCAAGAGGTGAGAGTAGAAAGACCTGATGACCTCCAGGATCCCTGATTTGGACCTATTCAGGGAACCCGTACTGTCAACCAGGCCTACCACAAATTTACTTTTTACTGCCATCTTACAGTTTCCAAAGGGGTCGGGTGAGCGGTACTTCCCGAAATCCCTTTCAGCTACCAAAGAGGCGTATCTATCGTACTGACACCTCTTGAGCAAGGATTTCACATGAGAGATATCCTCACGGCTACCCCCCGTCGAAACCAGTCTTTCAAGTTTCTTCCTCAGTTCCTGGTACAGACAGTATCTGTCCCAGCTCCTGAGGTTAGAAAGCTCACAGAAAAACCTCGCCGTCCTTTTTTTGAATATCTCCCACCACTCCGACTTACTGTTGCAGAGGTCCACCAAGGGTTCCTGGCTCTGAAGGAAATCCTCAAAGGACTGTCTTATTGTCACTTCTTCCAGGAGAGATGAATTCAGCTTCCACATACCTCTGCCCATACAGGGAGTCTCTGCAACATTCAAAGAGAAAATAATCAAACAGTGGTCGGAGAATTCCACTTCCACGGCTTCTAAAGCCGAGAAAACAGCCTCCTCCTTTAAATAAAACCTATCTATTCTAGACCTACGATTTCCCTCATGAAAGGTGAAATCCACGTGGTCTGGCTTATGCCGTAAATGGGCGTCCACCAGACGAGTATCCTCAACTATCCTAGACAACACAATGCTATCAGCATCCAGCCCACCTTTGGAGCCTCCCCTATCACAGGCCCTCGTCACATTGTTGAAGTCCCCTCCAAAGATCACTTGCCGGCTGGTAAAAAGAAAAGGCTTAATCCTCATGAGGAGACACTTGCGGTCCCACTTACTCTCTGGGCCGTAGATGTTTATTAGTCTCAATTCTTGTCTCCCCATGAGGACATCTAAAATCAGGCACCTTCCCATTTCTAACTCGATTATCCTCCTGCATTCCACTCTTTCGGCGGTCTTAAAAAGTACCGCCACCCCGCTACGTGGCTCGGCCGCAAGAGACCAGAAAGACGGACCTAGCCGCCATTCTCGTTTGGCTTTTGCCAGCAGAGTTGTACTTGTTAACCAGGTCTCTTGCAAAAACAAAATATCAGCTTCAATACGGCTGAAAAAATCAAAGGCCAGGAAACGAGCTGCGTCTGACTTAATACTGGCAACGTTAATGCTTGCCAGTGTCAACGGGGTGAGTTCCGCCATCATTGATGATTGATGAGTTAGATAGCCTTCTTTTTCCCCACCCCACCACCATCAGCATTTTCATCTGAACCATCACACTCCTTCTGTCTTTTCAAACATACAGAGACATCCATACCATCCTTTTTGCCCAAGGTTCCAGGCTTGGCCCCCCCTCCAGAAGGTAATTTACCCCCCGAAGGACAGGGCCCGGCAGCCTGCGAGGAGGACCCCACGCGTTCTGGCACCACACCCTCCTACCCCCCAGTTGAAGCAGTTGGGGGATCCTCGTCAAGGGCCTGGTACCGATTAGAGACTTCCACCAGAGGGGACCCAGTTGATCCTTCCTTAGGCCTCTGGTCAAGGATGAGTGGGACAGATGGGTCCAACTCCAGAGAGGGCTTACGACCCTCTCCTTTCTTCTTCTTCTTACTCCGCTTGTTCCTCCTACCCTCCAACCACGCTCTGCCACCCTCGTCCAAGCTTTCACCGTACGAGGAGACAGGGTTGGCGGATGGGTTAGCCTCCATAGGTTGGGCCTCTGGTTCCCCATCGTCGCTGTACCCCGGGTCACTACAACCGGGATCCTCAGCCAGACCAGCCGAAAGACCAGCTGAAGGATCAGCTGCTACCTGTTCCCTATCCTTGCGGCGTTGTTCTAGCCGCCTGATCTTGGACGGCCTTTGGATCCTGCCTGCTTCTTCCAGCGCTAGTAGTTCCAGCGCTTGTCCCCTCACCAACTGATTCAGTCCCGGCAGCAGGCTCCTCCCCAACCACAGACCCAGCCTCGCGGCTAGTGCCTGCCTGAACTTGAGCCCGGCCCTGAACCCTGTTGGCGAAGGCAAGCGGACAGCGACTAAACGGGTGACCTAGGTCCCCACAGAGGTTGCACCGGATCCGCCTACAAGATGCGGCAAGATGACCAGTGTCCCCACACTTCGCACACATGCGAACATCGCATTGTGCGCTGAAGTGGATGGGACTGCCGCACTTGTGACAGACCTTTGGCTGGCCCCTATAGAACACCATAATCCTATCCCTTCCTATGAAGGCAGAGGAGGGAATATGAGCAACAGAATTGCCCCGATCAAACAGCTCCACGCTGAAGGTCCAGGCACCTGACCAGATGCCATGCTCATCGAGCACCTTGGCGGGGAACTGCCCCACCCTACCATATCGACTGAGCCATGTCATGATGTCTACAGTAGACAGTGATTCATTACAGGTCAAAACGGTCACTGTCTTCACAGTCGATCCAAACCCTCCAGCCTAACAAAGCTGACGTCGAACATAGCGGTGCCGTAGGGATGTATGAGCGCAAAGACGTCATTCGCGACAAACCCCGCCCCCAGTAGAAGTTCCACAACAGTCTTCCTAGAAGGAACTGCTGCTTCCTTACTCCTCCAATAAAGACGGGCCACATTCCTACGGTCCCTCCCCGGTGTGGGGTGAGTCCATACGATCTCACCCCTCCTTTGTTCTCGGAAGGCCCTAAAACCATGCCTTTCTGTCCAGAAAGCCAGGTCAACCGACCCTCCCTCTACCTGTATGGAAGTCCCCGGTCCTTTTTTTAGGGCCTCCAGGAGGCGCCGTTGCAAGTCACCCCCGCACGAAAGCTTGGGCAAAAAGTCACCCGAAACAACACCCGCATACGTCTTTGTTTTTGCCATCCTCTCTCTCACATCCTTCCTCATTGCTTCCTTCCGCATAACTTCCTCCTCTTCATCCACTTCCGTATCCGCAATATACTCCTCAATCAAAGCTTCCTCATCCACCATCTCAATTTCTTCCTCATCCACAATCCCATTCACCAGTTCATTTGTATCCTCATTTATAACCTCGTTTACATTCTCATTCACCCCCACAGCCGCCTGCACATTATTACCCACAATCCCATTAACAAACATATTTGCATCCATATTTGTTTTTGCATCACCTTTCACTCCCCCTGGACTGGTCGGGTTCCCTAAAGAGACTGGAGAATCACTGGGGGCGGGCCCTGAGGAGCCCCCCGCAAAACCCGCAGGGGGACTCCCCATCTCCCGCACCCCCCACGGCCCGCACAGTCCTGGGATAATCGACCATAGTGTTCTCCCCAGGTTCCAAAGTCTTTACATCCTCTTTCTCAGTACCACCACCTTGAACCTTGTCCACAATCATCACATCCTTGTCCGCCACACTGTTTGGGGTTTTACCCCCTGCGCTTCTTGTGACCACCCTACCACTACAGGAAGGGGGGGCACCTCCCGTCACCATCTTAGAATTAATCACCCGCACTGTTTGACCCGATTCCACTACAGGAACCGGGCTGGGCACAGCAGCGGATTCAAAAGGCACAAATCGAAGCACTTCTTCCATTACAGTTTTATTTTTCTCCTTTCTGATTTTCACCAGCTCATCCTCAGGGACCTCCTCATCCCCAAAATACAGTCTGCCCACCGGGGACTCCAGCTGCCTGACTTCCAGCATTAGCCTTCCCCCAGACCCGCTTTCATCCCCGGAGGCGGCCGCAATCAGGTCTGAGGGGTCCCCCTGGCCACAAGGCAGAGAGTCCGCCTCCGAATCCTGTGTTCCAGGTACCACCTTCCCCTGGCTTCCAGCCTGCTGCCCTGACAGACTGGGGCCAGGCGTACCGGACAGTCCAGACATACCCTGAAACCTGCAGTCATTCCTGAATTTCTCCAAGAATGGGCCGCCATTTTCCACAATGGCGGCCCTCTTCTCCTCCAAAACCGCGATTATCTTCTCCAACCTCACTAGTCTGGAGGAGAGGATTGCCTTCTTTGTCTTAGGCACCATTTTAACTTGCATTTGTACATTTTTATATTCCACATTCAGTCTTTTTAATTCCCTCTTGACCTCCTCATGCATGTTCAGGAAATATGCTACCCGGGAGGAAAAGGTTTTTGAAGACTCCTTAGGGCCTAAAGTACCCCAATTATGCAGTCTCTCAACCGCTTGGCAGGAAGAACCCCCGACACCAGGCTTCTTTACAGTAACTTTGTTGTCGGGCTGAGGCACCGACACAGACACACCACATGCTGAATCACCTACCTCAGCCTCTGGCCTCGTCACCTTCTCCACGGCCTTCCCTGTATCCCGTCCAACGGTCCGTCCGGCAGCTTGTCCAGCCACTGAACTTTTCATGTTTCCACCCGCTGCTTGTGCAGCAGCGGGCCTTTCCACAGCATCCTGTTTTCTTTGGTGCTGACTCAAAATGTCCAGAGAGGATTCCAAGCTGGCTGCTCTCCTGGGACCCCTCCGGACCTCACCTGGCACTCCATTGGGCTCACTGCAGGGATCGCGGCCGCTCCAAGTAGCAGGGCCCCTCCTGCCCGCGGCACTTGCGGGGCAGCCCTCCATTACCTGCGACCTTGCGGCCGCTTGCTGCGGAGTCTTCACATCCGCGTCGTCGTCCACCTCCAGTAGCGCCGAGGTATCTAAGCCCAGGTCTCCAGTCCTGGAGGCCCTCCTCTCCACTCGCGCATCTCCGCCACGGCTGCCGAAACGTGGTGATGAACGCCGGCAGCCGGAGGCCCGGGGATCCATACCGGGAGAAACCGCCACCCCCTGGGGAAAGGGTAGCAATTCCCCCGGCAAACAAAGCGCTGGTAAGCCTCCTGGACCTCACACACCCATACACAACAGGAAAAAGGAACAGGAAGGAACAGCAACTCCTCCCACCTCTTCTCCTGTCCTGTATACTGGGTGTAATTCTCAGTATCTGATCTTATTCTATATATATGGACACTACACAGTACCACTTCTCCTGTCCTCTGTACTGGGTGTAATTCTCAGTATCTGATCTTATTCTATATATATGTACATTGCACAGTACCACTTCTCTTCTCCTGTATACTGGGTGTAATTCTCAGTATCTGATCTTATTCTATATATATGGGCACCGCACAGTACCACTTCTCCTGTCCTGTATACTTGGTGTAATTCTCAGTATCTGCTCTTATTCTGTATATATGGACACTGCACAGTACCACTTCTCCTGACCTGTATACTGGGTGTAATTCTCAGTATCTGATCTTATTCTATATAAATGGACTTTGCACAGTACCACTTCTCCTGTCCTGTATACTGGGTGTAATTCCCAGTATCCGCTCTTATTCTGTATATATGGGCACTGCACAGTACCACTTCTGTCCTGTATACTGGGTGTAATTCTAAGTATCTGATCTTATTCTATATATATGGACTTTGCACAGTACCACTTCTTTTGTCCTGTATACTGGGTGTAATTCTCAGTATCCGCTCTTATTCTGTATATATGGGCACTGCACAGTACTACTTCTCCTGTCCTGTATACTGGGTGTAATTCTCAGTATCTGATCTTATTCTATATATATGGACTTTTTATTAGAAAACTTAACAGAGATCTTACAGAAATCATACAAAAACATTTCCAATAAAATAACTTAGCCCGACCAGTCACCCTCCCCCTCCCTTCCCCCTACACTCATAATATCCACTCATACTCATCCATACACTATTTACATATTTACAAAAGCGCAAAATAAACAAACAAATATAAACATAAACATATTTACATATATTTACATACCCTTCACCCACCCACATATAGCACAAAAAGCCGATCTCCCAACAGAAGTTCAAAAGAGGAAACCTCGAGCTTCTTCAATCCCAAAGTTCAATTCCCCAGTAGGACGTGGTTAATCGACTTGATAGACAGACATAACAAATTTATTTTTTATTTTTTAATGAATTTTATATATTTTTTATTTTTTTTCTCCTCCCCCCTTATACCCTCCACCCAACCTAACTAGCCTCAAAAACCACTAGACCGTAAAACAAACTATCTATACACAATTTATAATACTATATAATACTATAATATATATATTATTATTTTATTATTATTATTATTATTATTATTATTATTATTATTATTATAATATATATATATTTTTTTTTATCAATATATAAATATCATACACATGTCATACCATTATCTTATAATTCATTGCCAAAACATAGACAATACCTAAAGCCAAAATCAACTTTACAGCTATGGTTCAGTGCCTGTAAACCAAACCATCATGTTTCATCTCAAAACAAAACAAAAGGCTAAGAAAGTGTCAAACTAGCCCACCACTGGGATTGAGGACTACTGAGTTAGGGTACCCCGAAACAAAAGCCCCTCTACAGTTGAGAGGCCTTGGGGGGACCCAACCTTTCGTTCTCAAGAGAGAGTACCTTATCCAGGTCACCCCTGATGCTCCTATACACCGTCTCCACTGGGAGGACTTTATGACCCGTCGATACTAAACACCTTGCGCACCAAGTGTGATACGTGACCACTGCGATGACTAGGAATAAAGTGCAATGGTCCCGACCACCTAAGTCTTTAAACGCACCATAGGCCCACTCTGCATAGGACAGGGCAGCCAGCCTAGGCCAGACGATGGAAGCTCCCACCCTTTTGTAGACCTCTATATTGAAAGGACAGTGAAGTAAGAAATGGTCTATGCTTTCCAGCATAGCACCGCACTCCTCCTGGGGACAACCCCTTTCCTCAGAGTTTCTACACTTCACATTATCCCTTACATATAGCTTACCATGGAAGCAACGCCAAGCCACATCCCAAACTTTCAAGGGGATCCTTGCCGAATTTAATAAGGTCAACCCACCCTCTAGATCCTGACTTGGGCAATCCCTCAAGGCCAACGGAGGTTGAAAGAAAGTAGACAGAACCTTAAAATCAAGGGTGAACCTCGACATGGTCTCTATCTCCCCTCTCCCAAGCCCACATCGCCTTATAATTCTCAGAAACGGGGCAACATAAGCCGGGAGATATCCCTGCCTTGACGAGCAAAGGTCTTTCACACGCCCTCCTGTCTCCCATTCCTGGAAGAAGGGCCTAAACCATTCCCTACAGGAATTTACCCACCAAGGAGCCCTCTCCATCCAGAGGTTTGCAATGTTGGCTTTCAAAAAAGTATTCGTTAAGAATACTACTGGGTTGACCATATCCAACCCACCTAGTCTCCTTGGTCTGTAAGTGACCTCTCTCTTGACTAGGTTCAGCCTGTTTCCCCATAACATCTGGAAAAAGAGAGTCTGTAGACCGTTCCCCAGAGAGGCCCTGGCAGGACACAAACAGTGCCCAAGTACAATAGTACCGGGATCAGATAAGCTTTACACAGGTGAACCCTTTCCCTGAGGGTCAAATACCAACCCTTCCAGCGGTCCACCTTTTTGACCGTCATCTTTCAGTCTGCCTTCCCAATTTTTTTGATGATAGTCCACATCCTGGCCAAAATTGATGCCGAGAACCTTTACCATTTTCTGAGGCTCTGGGAGAGTGTCCTGGAGATCAAAATCAGGATCTTCTCCCAGCCATAGAGTCTCACATTTATCACGGTTGATCCGAGACCCAGAAACCTCTGAATAGCGGTCCACTTCCGACATCACCCACCCCACCTCCTCACTAGAAGAGGCGAAAATAGTGACATCATCCGCGTACGCTATCACCCTCAGAGGCGGCCCCCTTGCCCCCGCCAGTTCCATCCCCACCCCTGCCAACAGTCCGCGATCTACCCTTCTAATGAAGGGATCGTTCTCAAACACGTATAGCAAGGGGCTTAAGGGACATCCCTGACAGACGCCGGAAGCCACCTCAAAAGCCTGCCCCAACCAGCTATTGACTAACGGGAAACTCTCAGCCCCTTGTACAAAACTTTCAGCCAATTTACAAAACTCCCCAGCAGACCATACCACAAGAGGACGGACCACAGGTACTCGTGATTCACCCGGTCAAAGGCTTTAGCCTGATCTAAAGACAAAAGAAACCCCTTCCAAAGGCCCGCCCTGCCCTGCTCTACAGCCTCTCGGATACTGAGAACGGCGCTAAAGGCGCTCCGACCAGGAACTGTGCAGTGCTGAGCCCCCGAAAGAAGCTTCGGTGCAAACTTCACCAATCTATTGAAAAGTATTTTCGCCAGGATCTTTCTGTCCGTATTGAGAAGCGATATGGGCCTCCAATTCTCAATACGGGATGGGTCTTTACCCTTTGACAGAATAATCAGAGCTGACTTACCCATTGACTTTGGTAAAGTGCCCGAGGAAAGACACTCATTAAAGACCTCAGTCAACAGAGGAACTAACTGTTCCTTGAAAGTCCTGTACCACTCTGATGTTAAGCCATCTGGACCTGGCGATTTCTTGGGCCTAAGCCCTTCAATGGCCAGTCTCACTTCCTCTTCCCTGATTGGTTCAGACAAAACGGCAAGAGATGGGTCCATTCCTGCCCTGGGAACCGCCTCAGCAAAGAAAGCTGAAAACTTGTCCCGATCTAGTTCTTCCCTACCCAAGAGGTGAGAGTAGAAAGACCTGACAACCTCCAGGATCCCTGATTTGGACCTGTTCAGGGATCCTGTACTATCAATCAGGCCTGTCACCAACTTACTTCTTACTGACATCCTGCAGTTGCCATAAGGGTCGGGCGAGCGGTACTTCCCGAAATCCCTCTCAGCAACCAAAGATGCGTACCTATCCTACTGACACCTCTTAAGCAAGGACTTCACACGGGAGATATCCTCGCGGCTACCTCCTGTCGAGACGAGACTTTCAAGTTTCTTCCTCAGTTCCTGGTACAGATGATTTTTGTCCTGGCTCCTGAGGTACGAGAGCTCTCGGAAAAACCTCGCCGTCCTTGTTTTGAACATCTCCCACCACTCTGACTTACTGTTACAGAGGTCCACCAATGGTTCCTGGCCCTGAAAAAACTCCTCAAAGGATTGTCTTATTGCCGCATCTTCTAGGAGAGATGAATTCAGCTTCCATAAACCCTTACCAATACAGGAGGTCTCTGCAACATTCAAAGAAAAACGAATTAAACTGTGAAAACCACTTCCTCAGTTTTTAAGACCGAAAAAACAGCTTCCCACTTCAAATAAAACCTATCTATCCTAGACCTTCTACTACCTTGATGAAAGGTGAAGTCCATGTGGTCTGGCTTATGCCTCAAATGAGCATCCACCAGACTAGCTTCCTCAACTATCTTACTCAGTGCGACGCCATCAGAATCCAGCCTGACTTTGGAGCCTCCCCTGTCACAGACTCTTGTCACATTGTTGAAGTCTCCACCAAAGATCACCTGACGGCTGGAAAAAAGGTATGGTTTAATCCTCATGAGAAGACATTTGCGGTCCCACATGGTTTGTGGACCATAGATGTTAATGAGCCTTAGCTCTTGTCCTCTCATGAGCACATCCAGGATCAGGCACCTTCCCATTTCTAGTTCGATTACTTTCCTGCATTCCACTCTCCCAGCGGTTTTAAAAAGTACCGCTACCCCGCTACGTGGCTCGGCCGCAAGAGACCAGAAGGATGGACCATGGTGCCACTCACTCCTCGCTTTCTCTATTAACTCTGTGGAAGTCAACCAGGTCTCTTGCAAAAATAAAACATCAGCATCAAGACGGCTGAAAAAAATCAAAGGTCACATAACGAGCCACGTCTGACTTAATGCTAGTAACGTTAATGCTTGCTAGCGCCAACGGGGTGAGTTCCGCCATCATAAGTGATTGAACTAGATAGCTTTCTTCTTACCCCTCCCACTACCCTCACCATCACCATCATCAGACCCCTCGCTTTCCTTTTGTCTTTTTAAGCAATGTGAAACATCCATTTCACACTTATCTTTGCCCGCAGGATCTGACTTAGCCCCCGCTCCAGAAGATGGAATATGCCCTGAAGGGTCGGACCCGGCAGCCTGCGAAGAAACCCTATCGCCCCCCGGCACTGCATCCCTCGCACCCTCATCAGCCAAGTTAGCCGTAGAGGTGTCACTCAGGACACAGTACCGGTTGGAGACCTCCACAAGAGGGGCCCCGGCCAAAACCTCCCTCGGTATCTGGTCTAGGGAGAGTGGGATGGACGGATCCCACTCAAGAGAGGCCTTCCTGCCCTCTCCCTTCTTGTTTTTATTCTTACCCCGCTTGTTCCTCCTCCTCTCCAACCATTCACCACGCTCCTCGTCCACATTCTCCCCACCTGAGGAGGCAGAAACAGCGGAGAGGTCAGCCTCTTCAGATTGAACTCCGGGGTCCCCATCATCACCGCTGTCACCCGAGTCACTATTGACCAGATCCTCAGCCAGGGGACCAGTTAAGGGATCAGCTGCCTCCTGCTCCCTCATCTTACGGCGTTGTTTCCGCCGCCTGGCCTTAGCTGCTGTAACTCGCTTATTCTTACTAACCGGATCCTTTTTGCTTCCTCCAGTGCCAGAAGCCCTAGCACTTGTCCCCTCGCCAGCCTGCCCAGTCCTGGCAGCAGATTCTTCCCCCAACTACAGGCTCAGCCTCGCGGCTAGTACCTGCCTGGTTCTGAGCCTGGTTGTCAAAGGCAAGCGGACAGCGGCTAAACGGATGACCCAGGTCACCACACAGATTACACCTTATCCGCCGACAGGTTGCGGCAAGATGGTCATTCCCCCCGCATTTCACGCACTTCTGGGTCTTACACTGTGCACTAAAATGCGTGGGGTCGCCGCACCTGTGGAAGACCTTTGGCTGCCCCTGGTAGAAGACCATTATCCGATCCCTCCCTTTAAAGGCCGAGGAGGGGATATGGGTAACAGAATTTCCCTGGGCCCTCAACATCATGTTAAAGGTCCAGGCCCCTGACCAAATACTGTGCTCGTCCAAGACCTTGGCTGGATAGCCCACCTCACCATAACGACCTAACCAAGTTGCTATATCAACACAAGAGAGAGACTCATTACAAGTTAGCACGGTCACTCTCTTCACCATGGTCTGGCGGGTGATGGCCTGGACGGCAAAACCTCGCCAATCCGGGGTGTTCTTTGTCAGCTCATATCTGGACCAGAGGAGCTCAAGCCCCTCTGGCCGGACAAAGCTGACGTCAAAGAACTTGGTCGCGTAGGGATGGATGAGTGCAAAGATCTCTTTTGCCTCAAAGCCCATCCACAGGAGAAGCTCCACAACAACCTTTCTGGAAGGTGCTGCTTCCTCACCTTCCCAAACCAGACGGGCCACATTCCTACGGTCCCCCCCGGCTGTGGGGTGAGTCCAAATGGTCCCATCCCCTCTTTTCTCTCGGAAGGCTCTCAGCCCATGTCTCTCCGTCCAGAAAGACAGGTTGACCAGTTCACCCTCTACCTGTATGGAGGTCCCAGTGCCTTCCTTCAAGGCCCCCACAAGGCGCCGTTGCAAGTTACCTTTGCCAGATCCTGCGGGCAAAGAATCCCCTGCTCCCCCTTTCACGGCATCTGCAAAAGTTATTTTTGCTTCCGCCAGTATCTTTTTCCTCTTATTTTCCTCCCTTACTCTCTCCTCCTCTGCTTCCTCCCTTTGGAGCAACTCCAACTCCTCTAAAGACAAAACCCTGTCATCATATTCTTCCATGTCTACATTACTATCTTGCACTACATTTCCACTTGCCTTGCCATTCGCACTCAATTCGCACCCGCATTTGTATTAGTTCCCGCACTCCCACCACCATTCTGGCCTCCTTTCACACCACCATGCATACCACTCACGCCACTATTCATACCACTCTTACCCCCTTTTTCTGGGACCCCACCACTTACTCCCCCCAGACTGGTCGGGCCCCCCCCCCTCATTTGGGGTTACAGCAGTTACTTTGGTTTTCTTTGATTTTCCAATGGAAGTGGCGACACTATGTTCAGTATCATCGGATTTGGGGTTAGATTCATCGCCTACAGCAGTTGCAGGGGATGTCTCACCCCCCTCACCCTCAACCAACATCATGTCCTTGTCACGGCCATGGTTATGGCCGTGACTCCTTTACCGCATGCGTTTGCCTGCGGTCTGGTTTAGTTGTTCAACCACAGGTGAGGGCCGCTAGTGTGTAGCCTCACTTGTGGTTGCCGCGGGCAACAAGTAGTTGGGTATTGTCGCAGTAGAGCAGCCTGAGCTGGTGCTAGGCAGCTTGCGGCAATGTGCATGCGGTTTCACCTAGCAACCTCTCTGTTAGGTGTGTGTGTATGTTATGCACTTTGTATGTCTGGTGTGCACTAGGTTTATGTTAGGTGTGCACTGTGACACTTCCCTTCACTGTGGCTGCCCGTGGCAACGTTTGGTATGTGTACATGTGGTGGCAGTGTCTCGGCCTTCTGGCTGACTCCTAGGACATGGTTGCCACCCATGTCATTGCCTGCGGTAACAGCTACAGTGTGATGTGCATTTGGACACTTCCCCTTTAAGTGGTTTCACTCCCTGTTAGTGTTGGAAGGGTTAATTCCCTCTCCTGTTTGTGTCTGTGTGGGTGTGGCCACTTTGGGCTATAAAGCCTCTTTGGAGATCTGAAGCTGAGTGGTTCTTCAGCCATGCTTTGCTGGAGAAACCCTCCTGGTATATCCATCTGCCAGTGGGGGCCACCCTTGTGGTCATAAACAAATTGTTATGTATTGTTTATTCACAATGTTATGAGGATGTGTTTGTGTGTCATGTCTATTCTTTGCAGTGTATGGTTTCCTGGTGTCCTGTGTGGTGTGTGTGCTCTGTCGTTTGTGTTGGTGGACAGCAGCACTGATACTTGGGTCCCAGGCCTTGTGTCTGTGGCAGGTGGGTGTTAGTACTAGTTGCACTTACCTGCCATTGCCATATGCCTGTTTCCGTTTTCCCTGTCTTTATAGTTTGGACATCTTTAGACTCCTGTTTCTCCATGTCCAGGAGGAACAGGTAGTCTACCCAGCTCCTAGCGTAGGGACCGGCGGAGGGCAAGTAGGGACCCGAGGTTCCAGAGCATGAGTCCTCCTACCTTCAAGGTCGGCTAATGTCGCTAGGAGTTAGGGTCAGATTAGGGAGGCAATAGGAGGTGACCTGCTCCCTAGTTCTGTGGTTCTGGCCAAGACGTGACTACCATCCTCTGTCATCGCACGGCTGACGGTTTTCCCCATCCTCAGCCGTGACAGTCCTCCACCATGTCCTGCTGTGCCTTGTCATTTTTTCCAACAGCAATTTTTCTATTGTCGCCATCACCTCCTCGGATTTTAATGACGCTTTTGTAGCCCTCATCACCCCTTTCTCCGCAGAAGGGGTTCCCTTTCTCCTTGTCCGCCACCAAAGAACTGTCCCGCCCTGTATGTCCCAGCTCCACTTCAGAAGCTGGGCCGGGCCAAGCAGCGGGTTCTAGGAGTGTGTATACCATGACCTCCTTCTCCGTGATTTTACTTTTGTCTTTACTCTTCCTTGTTTTTACCATTTCATCTTCAGGAATGTCATCATTTCCAAAGTACAGTTTTCCTACTGGAGATTCTAGTTGTTTAATTTTTTCAATTATCAGTGCTCCAGCAAACCCTCCTTCCTCCCCAGACGCTGTTTCCTGGCTCCAGGAAGGTTCCCCCTGCCCTGCTGGCAGGGTGTCGTCCCCAGAATCTTCACCTACTAGGGTCTTACTCTGGCTCCTGATCCGCGGCCCTAACGGACCAGGGGTACCAGACCCAGACCCTGACATGCTTTCCAAACGACTTTCATTCTAGAACTACTCCATAAACGGGCCGCCATTTTTTTCTATTGCCAACTGTTGCTCCTCCAAAGTCACTATCACCTCTTCTAGCTTGTTCAGCTTAGAGGAGAGAGTGGCTTTCTTACGTTTGGGCAATAAGCTCTCCTGTATTTTCACATTTTTGTGTTCTAATTTGACTCTCCTCAATTATTTTTTAACCTCTTCATACACCCTTAGATAATAAACTACTCTGGAAGCCAGAATAGCCGGGGTTTCAGTGGGGCCCTGTACCCCCCCCAATTATAGATAGCCTTTAGTTCTTTATTTTTTTGCTGACACCCCTCAGGGTGAGACATACCAGACCCTCCAGGGCGAGATACAGACATGCCAGACTCACGTACCTTCACCCCAGCCCTGGCCATCTCTGCCTCAAATCCCACATTCTTAGAGGACTTTGCTGGCGCCTTCTCTGCTTGTTTACCTGCTACTTTGCCAACCACTTGCTCAGCGGCAGACATCTTCATACAACAGGGCTTAGCCACATGAGAGCCAGCCTGGTCCAAAGAGGAGTCAAGGCTGCTCCCCTTTCTCATGCTGCCCCGGACTTTCCCTGAAAGCCGGGTTTCAGAGCCACTCTTCTACATACCGCCCCTCTCTGGAGCACTTGACTGCTTAACTTGGGCATCATGCCGCTTACCTCCCGGCTGCGACACTGTCCCCAGTCTCTTCACACATTCAGGCTCTGCGCCCGGTCTTTCTGTGGCTTCTCCTTCCCTCTCCACTACCCGCAGCACAGGCACTTCCTCTCCATCGCCGCAGCTCCGTCATGGCCGCCCGGCATAGAGCGCTGGGCGGCCGCAGCCCAGGTGTCCATGCTGGGAAAAAGCACCACCCCCTGGGGAAAGGGCAGCACTCTCCCCAGCAATCCTTGATCACCTCCTGGTTCTCCTGCAGAAGCACAGCAAAGCAGAGCAGACACACACACACACACACACCAGGAAACAGGAACAGGAAGGAACAGCAGCTCCTCCCACCACTTCTCCTGTCCTGTATACTGGGTGTAATTCTCAGTATCTGATCTTATTCTATATATATGGACACTACACAGTACCACTTCTCTTATCTTGTATACTGGGTGTAATTCTCAATATCTGATCTTATTCTATATATATGGACACTGCACAGTACCACTTCTCTTATCTTGTATACTGGGTGTAATTCTCAGTATCTGATCTTATTCTATATATATGGACACTGCACAGTACCACTTCTCTTGTTCTGTATACTGGGTGTAATTCTCAGTATATGCTCTTATTTTGTATATATACACACTGCACAGTACCACTTCTCCTGTCCTGTATACTGGGTGTAATTCTCAGTATATGCTCTTATTCTGTATATATGAACACTGCACAGTACCACTTCTCCTGTCCTGTATACTGGGTGTAATTCTCACTATCTCCTCCTATTCTGTATATATGAACACTGCACAGTACCACTTCTCCTGTCCTGTATGCTATGTTGAATTTTCAGTATCTGCTCTCATTCTGTATATATGGATACTGCACAGGGATCTAAGGAAAAGGTTTGAATTAAAGGGACAATCGAGGAGTTTATTTCCCATGGTGCTGCTATTATTTTTTTATTTTTTTTTATACTGGACAGCCTGTTTAGTTTTGGGATCTTTGTGATTCAAGGGCATTACACTGATGGTGTAATGTGGGCCATGGTCTTTAAAAAGGGTCAGAGTGGATATCTATTAGTGATGAGCAGCAGGGGCAATATTCGAATTCGGGATATTTCACTAATATTTTGGAGAATATTCATCATATATTCGAGAATTCGCGGTTATATTCTTGATTGCGAAAATCAGCAATGTAATATGTGCGTATTGTGCGCACAATACAGGCGTGGATCACTTTTGCTACATTTTTCAAGCTGCTTGAATTTCCCTGAGACTGGAGAAAATGGTTGCACGGCAGAACATTACAATAGCTTCTCCAATATATTTGCGATTGCAAAAATCGCCAATTAATGATGCGCATATTTTGGTGCAATACGTGCAACTTCACATTTTAGCAGGTCTGACAACATATTACTGATTGGTGCACTAGGTATTGTTGTGACATCACAGCACTATGTCTGTAGCATGTATGTATGGACAGCAGAACCTATCAGCTACAATATATAACGATCCAACCTACACTATCTCCAACTAACTATTAGTGATGAGTGGCAGTGATCATATTCGAATTCGCGATATTTCGCGAATTTTTTGTAGAATATTCCGCGAATATTCACGAATTCGAATATTCGTTATATTCGAAAAAAATATATTTGAAAAATTGGCAATGTAATGAACGCGTAATATGCAAATATTACGCGATCAATACAGGCGTGGGTCAAAAAGGAATATATAGCTCTAACTTCGATCCAGTGCTATATGAAAGTTTTTTTTGAATATTCGGCATTGACCAGGGGTAGGCAACTTTCCTATTGGTTGCTAGGGATGTTGCGAAGCTCAGACAAAGATATTGCTGCCTTCTCATTGGCCCACAAGCAAGAAGCAGGGAGGGATCATGGGTTCAGATGAAAAAAAATCTAGAATATTCACGAATATGATTATATAGCACAATATTTTAAATCTTAGTGAATTCTCGAAGTGGCGATATTCGCGATTAAAATTCACAATTAGAATATTCGCACCCAACACTAATGTCTATGAAAAAAAATTGGAAGAAAAAATGTAATACAATAAATAAGTTGTAGTAAAATAAATAGATCCTAAGGTGAATAACCAGCACAAAATTCAATTGTTCTACAGTGGGTTTAACCATGGATAATTCCCCAAGTTTGACTACAGATTTTACTCTTTGCATTGCAAATTCTAAAATCTCAGGCCAGATCTACAATTTTTTTTTGTCATTTCACCTTTTGCCCCAGGCAGCAGGAAGGCGAGGGACATAGGTGCACCCCTGGTCTGAATTCTATAATCATGATCACATAAGAGGAGTTTCCACACTGACCTGGAAAACCCTACAGCTGCTGCCATCTCAGTGTGATACTTTTACCTTTAGGAGTCACATAGATGAGAATATGACACAACTCTTCCCAGCACTGCTCAGTGGGCGAGATAATTGTTTAGGTGTATAGCAGAAGTACAATGATGTAATAACTGAAGAATGTGGAAACACCCATTTGTCACAAGCCTTAACAGATACAAGAGAAGGTTCTTCTAGACTTCTAGACACTTGGACCAGACTGAAGAACTGCTTGGGAGATAAAGCAGCTTTTCGAAACATTTCAAGCAAGACGGTATACCAAGACTATCAAGACTAACTCCAGCTTCTCCTCCCAATTGAGAGCTTTAAAGTATGGCATGATATATATATATATATATATATATATATATATATATTTATTGTTTCTTAGCATTATGTCATAATATTTAATGATGGAAATATACCTTTAACTTTTTGCTTCCTTTAGCTTCATTTACACTTCATCATTCAGGATCCAAAACTTTCGTATAGAAAAGATCTTGACTCTGTTACCAATTGTATTCCATAGGGGCTAATGAGAGATCCATGTTTCTGCATACAAACTTATTTTCCAATATGTGGCATGCTCTACTGCAGGGATGGCCAACCTATGGCTCTCCAGCTGTTTCAAAACTACAACTCCCAGCATGCCCAGACTTGCCTTCAGCCTACAGCAGGGCATGGTGGGAGATGTAGTTTTACAACAGCTGGAGAGCCACATGTTAGCCATCCATGCTCTACTGGATGCAGTGTGATGGCTATATTTTTAATCAAAGTCAATACAAACTGAAAATAGTCTGTATTTCTCCTAACTCCATCATAAACATGCACGATCATATATGCAGGTTTTTAAAATGGGGGGATGAAAATCTGTCACTTTCAGATCCCTGACTTTCAGAGTTACTGAAATCCTACATTGCCGATCTTCATTCTCCTTAAATCTGCCATCAGAGAGAGTGGAGAGGTCGCATACATGTTAAATAATCCACAAATCCCACTGTAATCAGCAGCTTATCTGATATGGGTCATTTATGTTTGTGCTTCTGATGCAGCTAGAGATCTGTCTCTTCAGCTCACTTGAGGTTATATTTTTAATAGATTATTGAGCACATTGCAGAAGTTTAATGGATGGAGTAACTGCTTTAAAAATTGTGCCATAATTATAAAGCCTCTTTCACACGGGCGAGATTTCCACGCGAGTGCAATGCGTGAGGTGAACGCATTGCACCCGCACTGAATCCGGACCCATTCATTTCTATGGGGCTGTGGACATGAGCGGTGATTTTCACGCATCACTTGTGCGTTGCGTGAAAATCGCTGCAAGCTCTATTTTGTGCGTTTTTCATGCAACGCAGGCCCCATAGAAGTGAATGGGGCTGCATGAAAATCGCAAGCATCCACAAGCAAGTGAGGATGCGGTGCGATTTTCATGTATGGTTGCTAGGAGATGATCGGGATGGGGACCCGATCATTATTATTTTCCCTTATAACATGGTTAAAAGGGAAAATAATAGAATTCTTAATACAGAATGCTTAGTAAAATAGTGATGGTGTCACGGCGGACGTGCACTCAGACTAACAGTAAAACCACCAACCAGGCTCTAGGCGAGAGGTAGGGGAAGGGTCACCTCCTAACTTATCCCTGACCTCTCTCCCTGCACTGCTCAGCCCACATGCAGACCTTTGTGGTAGGTATGATGTGTCCACGTGCCTGGACTGAAACACCCTAAATTCCCTGAGATGGTGAAGAGGGGAAATAGGAGCAGCCTGCTCGCACAGAACCTGGATGGGAGAGATGACACCAAACAATCAAACAAGAAACCACACTTATCTCTCTGCGCTGGAACAGACAACCTTCCTCTCTAGCTTCCAAGACCAAAGTGATTAATATAATCCGCTCAGAGCACTGGGGTGGAGTACTATTTAAACTCATAACCCCACCCAGTGCACAAGATGGGAGGCGGATCCAGCACGGCTCCAAAACAAAACACTAAACTCGTGCTGCTATTCTGGCCGACCTCCGCACACCGTCAGGACGGGGCATGACAGTACCCCCCCTTCTACGGGTGACCTACGGACACCCCGGACCAACCTTATCCGGAAGGGACCTATGAAAAGCCCTCACCAGTTGGCTGGCGTTGACATCTAGCGCCGGAACCCACGTCCTCTCCTCAGGGCCGTATCCCCTCCAGTGCACCAGGTACTGAAGAGAACCCCAAAGAATTCTAGAGTCGAGAATCAAGGAGATCTCGAACTCCAAGTTTCCCTCGACCAGAAGAGAAGGAGGAGGCAATGGCGATGGTTCCACTGGTTTCACATATTTTTTTAATAACGACCTGTGGAACACATCATGGATCCTCCAAGTCTGCGCAAGATCCAGCCGAAACGCTACAGGATTGATCACCGCAGAAATTTTATACGGACCAATAAATCTTCGACCCAGTTTCCAAGATGGCACCCTCAACTTGATATTCTTAGTGGACAACCATACCAGATCACCCACACACAGGTCCGGACCAGTCACACGTCTCTTGTCAGCCATTCGTTTATACCTCTCACCCATCTTCTCCAAATTCCCTTGAATCCTCCGCCAGATGGAGGATAAGGCAGAAGAGAATCTCTCCTCCTCTGGCATCCCAGAGGAACCAGTCCCAGAAAAGGTACCAAACTGAGGATGGAAACCGTATGCGCCGAAAAATGGCGACTTACCCGTGGACTCCTGCCTACGGTTATTCAATGCAAATTCTACATATATATATTTATTGTTTCTTAGCATTATGTCATAATATTTAATGATGGAAATATACCTTTAACTTTTTGCTTCCTTTAGCTTCATTTACACTTCATCATTCAGGATCCAAAACTTTCGTATAGAAAAGATCTTGACTCTGTTACCAATTGAATTCCATAGGGGCTAATGAGAGATCCATGTTTCTGCATACAAACTTATTTTCCAATATGTGGCATGCTCTACTGCAGGGATGGCCAACCTATGGCTCTCCAGCTGTTTCAAAACTACAACTCCCAGCATGCCCAGACTTGCCTTCAGCCTACAGCAGGGCATGGTGGGAGTTGTAGTTTTACAACAGCTGGAGAGCCACATGTTAGCCATCCCTGCTCTACTGGATGCAGTGTGATGGCTATATTTTTAATCAAAGTCAATACAAACTGAAAATAGTCTGTATTTCTCCTAACTCCATCATAAACATGCACGATCATATATGCAGGTTTTTAAAATGGGGGGATGAAAATTTGTCACTTTCAGATCCCTGACTTTCAGAGTTACTGAAATCCTACATTGCCGATCTTCATTCTCCTTAAATCTGCCATCAGAGAGAGTAGAGAGGTCCCATACATGTTAAATAATCCACAAATCCCACTGTAATCAGCAGCTTATCTGATATGGGTCATTTATGTTTGTGCTTCTGATGCAGCTAGAGATCTGTCTCTTCAGCTCACTTGAGGTTATATTTTTAATAGATTATTGAGCACATTGCAGAAGTTTAATGGATGGAGTAACTGCTTTAATAATTGTGCCATAATTATAAGGCCTCTTTCACACGGGCGAGATTTCCACGCGAGTGCAATGCGTGAGGTAAACGCATTGCACCCGCACTGAATCCGGACCCATTCATTTCTATGGGGCTGTGGACATGAGCGGTGATTTTCACGCATCACTTGTGCGTTGCGTGAAAATCGCTGCAAGCTCTATTTTGTGCATTTTTCATGCAACGCAGGCCCCATAGAAGTGAATGGGGCTGCGTGAAAAATCGCAAGCATCCACAAGCAAGTGAGGATGCGGTGCGATTTTCATGCATGGTTGCTAGGAGATGATCGGGATGGGGACCCGATCATTATTATTTTCCCTTATAACATGGTTAAAAGGGAAAATAATAGAATTCTTAATACAGAATGCTTAGTAAAATAGTGATGGTGTCACGGCGGACGTGCACTCAGACTAACAGTAAAACCACCAACCAGGCTCTAGGCGAGAGGTAGGGGAAGGGTCACCTCCTAACTTATCCCTGACCTCTCTCCCTGCACTGCTCAGCCCACATGCAGACCTTTGTGGTAGGTATGATGTGTCCACATGCCTGGACTGAAACACCCTAAATTCCCTGAGATGGTGAAGAGGGGAAATAGGAGCAACCTGCTCGCACAGAACCTGGATGGGAGAGATGACACCAAACAATCAAACAAGAAACCACACTTATCTCTCTGCGCTGGAACAGACAACCTTCCTCTCTAGCTTCCAAGACCAAAGTGATTAATATAATCCGCTGAGAGCACTGGGGTGGAGTACTATTTAAACTCATAACCCCACCCAGTGCACAAGATGGGAGGTGGATCCAGCACGGCTCCAAAACAAAACACTAAACTCGTGCTGCTATTCTGGCCGACCTCCGCACACCGTCAGGACGGGGCATGACAGTACCCCCCCTTCTACGGGTGACCTACGGACACCCCGGACCAACCTTATCCGGAAGGGACCTATGAAAAGCCCTCACCAGTTGGCTGGCGTTGACATCTAGCGCCGGAACCCACGTCCATCCGCTCCAGTGCACCAGGTACTGAAGAGAACCCCAAAGAATTCTAGAGTCGAGAATCAAGGAGATCTCGAACTCCAAGTTTCCCTCGACCAGAAGAGAAGGAGGAGGCAATGGCGATGGTTCCACTGGTTTCACATATTTTTTTAATAACGACCTGTGGAACACATCATGGATCCTCCAAGTCTGCGCAAGATCCAGCCGAAACGCTACAGGATTGATCACCGCAGAAATTTTATACGGACCAATAAATCTTCGACCCAGTTTCCAAGATGGCACCCTCAACTTGATATTCTTAGTGGACAACCATACCAGATCACCCACACACAGGTCCGGACCAGTCACACGTCTCTTGTCAGCCATTCGTTTATACCTCTCACCCATCTTCTCCAAATTCCCTTGAATCCTCCGCCAGATGGAGGATAAGGCAGAAGAGAATCTCTCCTCCTCTGGCATCCCAGAGGAACCAGTCCCAGAAAAGGTACCAAACTGAGGATGGAAACCGTATGCGCAAAAAAATGGCGACTTACCCGTGGACTCCTGCCTACGGTTATTCAATGCAAATTCTGCTAAGGACAAGAATGAGGACCTGTCCTCCTGATTCTCAGCCACAAAACACCTCAAGTAGGTCTCCAGGTTTTGATTAGTACGCTCCGTCTGACCATTCGACTGCGGATGAAAAGCCGAAGAGAAAGAAAGTTGAATGCCAAGCCGAGAGCAGAACGCCCTCCAAAACCTGGAGACAAACTGCGTGTCCTTATCAGAGACCACATCCGAAGGAATACCATGCAATTTCACAATATTATCCACATGTGAATCACCCACCCTTAAGTGAATACCATGAACAATGTGAGTAAGGCTTCTTTGAGAAAGAGGGGAAGAATCAATTGCAAAAACACGAATCTCGTTCTCTAAAGTGCAAGTACTTAGTCCTAAATCTTGAAGGAAAAGAAAGTCAATTAGGTTTACACCAGCACCACAATCAAGGAACACCTCTAAAAAAACATTTCTTGACTCCAGCGCCACCATAGCTGGAAGGAGAAAATGGGAACTGCAGGGAGCTTTCATACCTGCCTGCTCCACCACACCATTCATGCTACCAAGTGTCAGGGAAGTTTTTTTTTCTTTTTCCTCTACCACCTGTGGTTTAACATAAGGACAAGCAAAAACAAAATGATCACTCTTTTCACAATAGTAACATAGTTTGTGCGATTTCCTAAAGTGTCTACTATCCAAATGGAAAGAAATCTGACCCAATTGCATGGGTTCTTCCGCTACCACCGCGATACCTGTAACATCACCCGTGGAGGCAGTAGAGACTAAACCACTCACAGAAGGGATACCTCGTGCAGGAGAAGCCCTATATCTCTCTCTGATACGTCTGTCTAGCCATACTGCTAACGACATGACGTTCTCCAAAGAGCCTGAGTATTCATGAAAAGCAAGGGCATCCTTCAGTCTTTCAGATAACCCCTGACAAAACTGGCTACGTAACGCAGGATCATTCCACTCTGATTCAGTAGCCCATCTCCTGAATTCAACACAATAAGCCTCTGCAGTATGTTCCCCCTGAAATAAATTACGAAATCTGCCATCGAGACACGATCTGGGTCATCGTAGATCAATCCCAGAGCCTTAAAAAATTCCTCCACCGACCGGAGGGCCTGAGAACCAGGCGGCAGAGAAAAGGCCCAGGATTGCACGTCCCCTTTAAGCAGAGAAATAATTATTCCTATCCTCTGACCCACATCACCTGATGAAGATGGACGCAGCCGAAAGTACAATTTGCAGGACTCTCTAAAATGGACAAAGTCATCCGTACCCCCTGAAAATCGCTCAGGAAGAGCCACTTTAGTCTCCACACAAACTTGACCTCCACCTGATGCCAGAGCACTCTGACACCGTGCGACCGAACCATGCAGCTCCACAACCTCTAGGGATAGCCCCTGCATGCGGTCAACCTGGATGGGAGAGATGACAACAAACAATCAAACAAGAAACCACACTTATCTCTTTGCGCTGGAACAGACAACCTTCCTCTCTAGCTTCCAAGACCAAAGTGATTAATATAATCCGCTCAGAGCACTGGGGTGGAGTGCTATTTAAACTCATAACTAGGGATGAGCGAACCCGAACTGTGAAGTTCGGGTACGTACCGAATTTTGGGGTGTCCGTGACACGGACCCGAACCCGAACGTTTTCGTAAAAGTCCGGGTTCGGGTTCGGTGTTCGGCGCTTTCTTGGCGCTTTTTGAAAGGCTGCAAAGCAGCCAATCAACAAGCGTCATACTACTTGCCCCAAGAGGCCATCACAGTCTTCCCTTCTATTGGCATGGCAGTGATTGGCCAGTGCAGCATGTGACCCAGCCTCTATATAAGCTTGGGTCACATAGCGCTGCACGTCACTCTGCTATGATCAGTATAGGGAGAGGTTGCAGCTGCGACGTTAGGACGAGATTAGGCAGATTAACTCCTCCAAAAGACTTCATTCTGTGATCGATCTGCAGCTGTGGATCATTGAAGTGCTATTATTGACTTGCTCACTTTTTTGAGGCTGCCCAGAGCGTTTTTAGATCACTTTTTTTCTGGGGTGATCGGCGGCCATTTTGTGACTTGTGGTGCGCAAGCACAAGCTATCACCAAGTGTATTTAACCATCGATAGTGTGGTTATTTTGTGCTATATCCTACATCAGCTGCAGGCTGAGACTGTGTCACCGAAGTGCATTTAACCATCAACAGTCTGGTTATTTTTTGGCCATATACTACATCAGCTGCAGGCTGAGCCTGTGTCACCGAAGTGCATTTAACCATCGACAGTCTGATTATTTTTTGGCCATATACTACATCTGGTGCAGGCTGAGCCTGTGTCACCCAAGTGCATTTAACCATCAACAGTGTGGTTATTTTTTGGCCATATATTACATCAGGGGCAAGTTGAGCCTGTCACCCAGCGCCTAAAAAATAGACCTGACATTTCTATTCAACCAAATCTGTACTGTTTTAGCTGGTCAAGTTATTTGTAGTGACCGTAAAAGCACACTTTTTTTTCTGGGTTGAAAAACCATTCCCAAATTTGCCATTCTCAAAAAAACTAGTTTCTGGTATTTGAGGCCTACTTGAAATCTATCCCGAAAGAATATCTTACATTGAAGCTAGTGATAGTGTCATTCAGAAAAACCTAAGACACACGCTAGCGTGCTGATAGAAATCTGATTCTGTGATTAAACCTATACCTGTCACACAGCGCAAAAAAAAACAGGCCTCACATCTCTATTTAACCAAATCTCTACTGTTTTAGCTGGTCAAGTTATTTGTAGTGGCCGTAAAAGCACTTTTTTTTCTGGGTTGAAAAACCATTCCCAAATTTGCCATTCTCAAAATAACTAGTTTCTGGTATTTGAGGCCTACTTGAAATCTATCCCAAAAAGAATATCTTACATTGAAGCTAGTGATAGTGTCATTCAGAAAAACCTAAGACACACGCTAGCGTGCTGATAGAAATCTGATTCTGTGATTAAACCTATACCTGTCACACAGCGCAAAAAAAAACCAGGCCTCACATCTCTATTTAACCAAATCTCTAGTGTTTTAGCTGGCCAAGTTATTTGTAGTGACCGTAAAAGCACACTTTTTTTTCTGGGTTGAAAAACCATTCCCAAATTTGCCATTCTCAAAATAACTAGTTTCTGGTATTTGAGGCCTACTTGAAATCTATCCCAAAAAGAATATCTTACATTGAAGCTAGTGATAGTGTCATTCAGAAAAACCTAAGACACACGCTAGCGTGCTGATAGAAATCTGATTCTGTGATTAAACCTATACCTGTCACACAGCGCAAAAAAAAACAGGCCTCACATCTCTATTTAACCAAATCTCTACTGTTTTAGCTGGTCAAGTTATTTGTAGTGGCCGTAAAAGCACTTTTTTTTCTGGGTTGAAAAACCATTCCCAAATTTGCCATTCTCAAAATAACTAGTTTCTGGTATTTGAGGCCTACTTGAAATCTATACCAAAAAGAATATCTTACATTGAAGCTAGTGATAGTGTCATTCAGAAAAACCTAAGACACACGCTAGTGTGCTGATAGAAATCTGATTCTGTGATTAAACCTATACCTGTCACACAGCGCAAAAAAAAACAGGCCTCATATCTCTATTTAACCAAATCTGTACTGTTTTAGCTGGTCAAGTTATTTGTAGTGACCGTAAAAGCACACTTTTTTTTCTGGGTTGAAAAACCATTCCCAAATTTGCCATTCTCAAAATAACTAGTTTCTGGTATTTGAGGCCTACTTGAAATCTATTCCAAAAATAATATCTTACATTGAAGCTAGTGATAGTGTCATTCAGAAAAACCTAAGACACACGCTAGCGTGCTGATAGAAATCTGATTCTGTGATTAAACCTATACCTGTCACACAGCGCAAAAAAAAACAGGCCTCACATCTCTATTTAACCAAATCTCTACTGTTTTAGCTGGTCAAGTTATTTGTAGTGACCGTAAAAGCACACTTTTTTTTCTGGGTTGAAAAACCATTCCCAAATTTGCCATTCTCAAAATAACTAGTTTCTGGTATTTGAGGCCTACTTGAAATCTATCCCAAAAAGAATATCTTACATTGAAGCTAGTGATAGTGTCATTCAGAAAAACCTAAGACACACGCTAGCGTGCTGATAGAAATCTGATTCTGTGATTAAACCTATACCTGTCACACAGCGCGAAAAAAAACAGGCCTCACATCTCTATTTAACCAAATCTCTAATGTTTTAGCTGGTCAAGTTATTTGTAGTGACCGTAAAAGCACACTTTTTTTTCTGGGTTGAAAAACCATTCCCAAATTTGCCATTCTCAAAATAACTAGTTTCTGGTATTTGAGGCCTACTTGAAATCTATCCCAAAAAGAATATCTTACATTGAAGCTAGTGATAGTGTCATTCAGAAAAACCTAAGACACACGCTAGCGTGCTGATAGAAATCTGATTCTGTGATTAAACCTATACCTGTCACACAGCGCAAAAAAAAACAGGCCTCACATCTCTATTTAACCAAATCTCTACTGTTTTAGCTGGTCAAGTTATTTGTAGTGACCGTAAAAGCACACTTTTTTTTCTGGGTTGAAAAACCATTCCCAAATTTGCCATTCTCAAAATAACTAGTTTCTGGTATTTGAGGCCTACTTGAAATCTATCCCAAAAAGAATATCTTACATTGAAGCTAGTGATAGTGTCATTCAGAAAAACCTAAGACACACGCTAGCGTGCTGATAGAAATCTGATTCTGTGATTAAACCTATACCTGTCACACAGCGCAAAAAAAAACAGGCCTCACATCTCTTTTTAACCAAATCTCTACTGTTTTAGCTGGTCAAGTTATTTGTAGTGACCGTAAAAGCACACTTTTTTTTCTGGGTTGAAAAACCATTCCCAAATTTGCCATTCTCAAAATAACTAGTTTCTGGTATTTGAGGCCTACTTGAAATCTATCCCAAAAAGAATATCTTACATTGAAGCTAGTGATAGTGTCATTCAGAAAAACCTAAGACACACGCTAGCGTGCTGATAGAAATCTGATTCTGTGATTAAACCTATACCTGTCACACAGCGCAAAAAAAAAACAGGCCTCACATCTCTATTTAACCAAATCTCTACTGTTTTAGCTGGTCAAGTTATTTGTAGTGACCGTAAAAGCACACTTTTTTTTCTGGGTTGAAAAACCATTCCCAAATTTGCCATTCTCAAAATAACTAGTTTCTGGTATTTGAGGCCTACTTGAAATCTATCCCAAAAATAATATCTTACATTGAAGCTAGTGATAGTGTCATTCAGAAAAACCTAAGACACACGCTAGCGTGCTGATAGAAATCTGATTCTGTGATTAAACCTATACCTGTCACACAGCGGAAAAAAAAAACAGGCCTCACATCTCTATTTAACCAAATCTCTACTGTTTTAGCTGGTCAAGTTATTTGTAGTGACCGTAAAAGCACACTTTTTTTTTCTGGGTTGAAAAAATAATCCCAAATTTGCCATTCTCAAAATAACTAGTTTCTGGTATTTGAGGCCTACTTGAAATCTATCCCAAAAAGAATATCTTACATTGAAGCTAGTGATAGTGTCATTCAGAAAAACCTAAGACACACGCTAGCGTGCTGATAGAAATCTGATTCTGTGATTAAACCTATACCTGTCACACAGCGCAAAAAAAAACAGGCCTCACATCTCTATTTAACCAAATCTCTACTGTTTTAGCTGGTCAAGTTATTTGTAGTGACCGTAAAAGCACACTTTTTTTTCTGGGTTGAAAAACCATTCCCAAATTTGCCATTCTCAAAATAACTAGTTTCTGGTATTTGAGGCCTACTTGAAATCTATCCCAAAAAGAATATCTTACATTGAAGCTAGTGATAGTGTCATTCAGAAAAACCTAAGACACACGCTAGCGTGCTGATAGAAATCTGATTCTGTGATTAAACCTATACCTGTCACACAGCGCAAAAAAAAACAGGCCTCACATCTCTATTTTACCAAATCTCTACTGTTTTAGCTGGTCAAGTTATTTGTAGTGACCGTAAAAGCACACTTTTTTTTCTGGGTTGAAAAACCATTCCCAAATTTGCCATTCTCATAATAACTAGTTTCTGGTATTTGAGGCCTACTTGAAATCTATCCCAAAAAGAATATCTTACATTGAAGCTAGTGATAGTGTCATTCAGAAAAACCTAAGACACACGCTAGCGTGCTGATAGAAATCTGATTCTGTGATTAAACCTATACCTGTCACACAGCGCGAAAAAAAACAGGCCTCACATCTCTATTTAACCAAATCTCTAATGTTTTAGCTGGTCAAGTTATTTGTAGTGACTGTAAAAGCACACTTTTTTTTCAGGGTTGAAAAACCATTCCCAAATTTGCTATTCTCAAAATAACTAGTTTCTGGTATTTGAGGCCTACTTGAAATCTATCCCAAAAAGAATATCTTACATTGAAGCTAGTGATAGTGTCATTCAGAAAAACCTAAGACACACGCTAGCGTGCTGATAGAAATCTGATTCTGTGATTAAACCTATACCTGTCACACAGCGCAAAAAAAAACAGGCCTCACATCTCTATTTAACCAAATCTCTAGTGTTTTAGCTGGTCAAGTTATTTGTAGTGACCGTAAAAGCACACTTTTTTTTCTGGGTTGAAAAACCATTCCCAAATTTGCCATTCTCAATTAACTAGTTTCTGGTATTTGAGGCCTACTTGAAATCTATCCCAAAAAGAATATCTTACATTGAAGCTAGTGATAGTGTCATTCAGAAAAACCTAAGACACACGCTAGCGTGCTGATAGAAATCTGATTCTGTGATTAAACCTATACCTGTCACACAGCGCAAAAAAAAAACAGGCCTCACATCTCTATTTAACCAAATCTCTACTGTTTTAGCTGGTCAAGTTATTTGTAGTGACCGTAAAAGCACACTTTTTTTTCTGGGTTGAAAAACCATTCCCAAATTTGCCATTCTCAAAATAACTAGTTTCTGGTATTTGAGGCCTACTTGAAATCTATCCCAAAAAGAATATCTTACATTGAAGCTAGTGATAGTGTCATTCAGAAAAACCTAAGACACACGCTAGCGTGCTGATAGAAATCTGATTCTGTGATTAAACCTATACCTGTCACACAGCGCAAAAAAAAAACAGGCCTCACATTTCTATTTAACCAAATCTCTACTGTTTTAGCTGGTCAAGTTATTTGTAGTGATCGTAAAAGCACACTTTTTTTTCTGGGTTGAAAAACCATTCCCAAATTTGCCATTCTCAAAATAACTAGTTTCTGGTATTTGAGGCCTACTTGAAATCTATCCCAAAAATAATATCTTACATTGAAGCTAGTGATAGTGTCATTCAGAAAAACCTAAGACACACGCTAGCGTGCTGATAGAAATCAGATACTGTGATTAAACCTCTACCTGTCACACAGCGCAAAAAAAAACAGGCCTCACATCTCTATTTAACCAAATCTCTAGTGTTTTAGCTGGCCAAGTTATTTGTAGTGACCGTAAAAGCACACTTTTTTTTCTGGGTTGAAAAACCATTCCCAAATTTGCCATTCTCAAAATAACTAGTTTCTGGTATTTGAGGCCTACTTGAAATCTATCCCAAAAAGAATATCTTACATTGAAGCTAGTGATAGTGTCATTCAGAAAAACCTAAGACACACGCTAGCGTGCTGATAGAAATCTGATTCTGTGATTAAACCTATACCTGTCACACAGCGCAAAAAAAAACAGGCCTCACATCTCTATTTAACCAAATCTCTACTGTTTTAGCTGGTCAAGTTATTTGTAGTGACCGTAAAAGCACACTTTTTTTTCTGGGTTGAAAAACCATTCCCAAATTTGCCATTCTCAAAATAACTAGTTTCTGGTATTTGAGGCCTACTTGAAATCTATCCCAAAAAGAATATCTTACATTGAAGCTAGTGATAGTGTCATTCAGAAAAACCTAAGACACACGCTAGCGTGCTGATAGAAATCTGATTCTGTGATTAAACCTATACCTGTCACACAGCGCAAAAAAAAAACAGGCCTCACATCTCTATTTAACCAAATCTCTACTGTTTTAGCTGGTCAAGTTATTTGTAGTGACCGTAAAAGCACACTTTTTTTTCTGGGTTGAAAAACCATTCCCAAATTTGCCATTCTCAAAATAACTAGTTTCTGGTATTTGAGGCCTACTTGAAATCTATCCCAAAAAGAATATCTTACATTGAAGCTAGTGATAGTGTCATTCAGAAAAACCTAAGACACACGCTAGCGTGCTGATAGAAATCTGATTCTGTGATTAAACCTATACCTGTCACACAGCGCAAAAAAAAAACAGGCCTCACATCTCTATTTAACCAAATCTCTACTGTTTTAGCTGGTCAAGTTATTTGTAGTGACCGTAAAAGCACACTTTTTTTTCTGGGTTGAAAAACCATTCCCAAATTTGCCATTCTCAAAATAACTAGTTTCTGGTATTTGAGGCCTACTCGAAATCTATCCCAAAAATAATATCTTACATTGAAGCTAGTGATAGTGTCATTCAGAAAAACCTAAGACACACGCTAGCGTGCTGATAGAAATCTGATTCTGTGATTAAACCTATACCTGTCACACAGCGGAAAAAAAAACAGGCCTCACATCTCTATTTAACCAAATCTCTACTGTTTTAGCTGGTCAAGTTATTTGTAGTGACCGTAAAAGCACACTTTTTTTTTCTGGGTTGAAAAAATAATCCCAAATTTGCCATTCTCAAAATAACTAGTTTCTGGTATTTGAGGCCTACTTGAAATCTATCCCAAAAAGAATATCTTACATTGAAGCTAGTGAGTGTCATTCAGAAAAACCTAAGACACACGCTAGCGTGCTGATAGAAATCTGATTCTGTGATTAAACCTATACCTGTCACACAGCGCAAAAAAAAACAGGCCTCACATCTCTATTTAACCAAATCTCTACTGTTTTAGCTGGTCAAGTTATTTGTAGTGACCGTAAAAGCACACTTTTTTTTCTGGGTTGAAAAACCATTCCCAAATTTGCCATTCTCAAAATAACTAGTTTCTGGTATTTGAGGCCTACTTGAAATCTATCCCAAAAAGAATATCTTACATTGAAGCTAGTGATAGTGTCATTCAGAAAAACCTAAGACACACGCTAGCGTGCTGATAGAAATCTGATTCTGTGATTAAACCTATACCTGTCACACAGCGCAAAAAAAAACAGGCCTCACATCTCTATTTTACCAAATCTCTACTGTTTTAGCTGGTCAAGTTATTTGTAGTGACCGTAAAAGCACACTTTTTTTTCTGGGTTGAAAAACCATTCCCAAATTTGCCATTCTCATAATAACTAGTTTCTGGTATTTGAGGCCTACTTGAAATCTATCCCAAAAATAATATCTTACATTGAAGCTAGTGATAGTGTCATTCAGAAAAACCTAAGACACACGCTAGCGTGCTGATAGAAATCTGATTCTGTGATTAAACCTATACCTGTCACACAGCGCGAAAAAAAACAGGCCTCAGATCTCTATTTAACCAAATCTCTAATGTTTTAGCTGGTCAAGTTATTTGTAGTGACTGTAAAAGCACACTTTTTTTTCAGGGTTGAAAAACCATTCCCAAATTTGCTATTCTCAAAATAACTAGTTTCTGGTATTTGAGGCCTACTTGAAATCTATCCCAAAAAGAATATCTTACATTGAAGCTAGTGATAGTGTCATTCAGAAAAACCTAAGACACACGCTAGCGTGCTGATAGAAATCTGATTCTGTGATTAAACCTATGCCTGTCACACAGCGCAAAAAAAAACAGGCCTCACATCTCTATTTAACCAAATCTCTAGTGTTTTAGCTGGCCAAGTTATTTGTAGTGACCGTAAAAGCACACTTTTTTTTCTGGGTTGAAAAACCATTCCCAAATTTGCCATTCTCAAAATAACTAGTTTCTGGTATTTGAGGCCTACTTGAAATCTATCCCAAAAAGAATATCTTACATTGAAGCTAGTGATAGTGTCATTCAGAAAAACCTAAGACACACGCTAGCGTGCTGATAGAAATCTGATTCTGTGATTAAACCTATACCTGTCACACAGCGCAAAAAAAAACAGGCCTCATATCTCTATTTAACCAAATCTGTACTGTTTTAGCTGGTCAAGTTATTTGTAGTGACCGTAAAAGCACACTTTTTTTTCTGGGTTGAAAAACCATTCCCAAATTTGCCATTCTCAAAATAACTAGTTTCTGGTATTTGAGGCCTACTTGAAATCTATCCCAAAAATAATATCTTACATTGAAGCTAGTGATAGTGTCATTCAGAAAAACCTAAGACACACGCTAGCGTGCTGATAGAAATCTGATTCTGTGATTAAACCTATACCTGTCACACAGCGCAAAAAAAAACAGGCCTCACATCTCTATTTAACCAAATCTCTACTGTTTTAGCTGGTCAAGTTATTTGTAGTGACCGTAAAAGCACACTTTTTTTTCTGGGTTGAAAAACCATTCCCAAATTTGCCATTCTCAAAATAACTAGTTTCTGGTATTTGAGGCCTACTTGAAATCTATCCCAAAAAGAATATCTTACATTGAAGCTAGTGATAGTGTCATTCAGAAAAACCTAAGACACACGCTAGCGTGCTGATAGAAATCTGATTCTGTGATTAAACCTATACCTGTCACACAGCGCGAAAAAAAACAGGCCTCACATCTCTATTTAACCAAATCTCTAATGTTTTAGCTGGTCAAGTTATTTGTAGTGACCGTAAAAGCACACTTTTTTTTCTGGGTTGAAAAACCATTCCCAAATTTGCCATTCTCAAAATAACTAGTTTCTGGTATTTGAGGCCTACTTGAAATCTATCCCAAAAAGAATATCTTACATTGAAGCTAGTGATAGTGTCATTCAGAAAAACCTAAGACACACGCTAGCGTGCTGATAGAAATCTGATTCTGTGATTAAACCTATACCTGTCACACAGCGCAAAAAAAAACAGGCCTCACATCTCTATTTAACCAAATCTCTACTGTTTTAGCTGGTCAAGTTATTTGTAGTGACCGTAAAAGCACACTTTTTTTTCTGGGTTGAAAAACCATTCCCAAATTTGCCATTCTCAAAATAACTAGTTTCTGGTATTTGAGGCCTACTTGAAATCTATCCCAAAAAGAATATCTTACATTGAAGCTAGTGATAGTGTCATTCAGAAAAACCTAAGACACACGCTAGCGTGCTGATAGAAATCTGATTCTGTGATTAAACCTATACCTGTCACACAGCGCAAAAAAAAAACAGGCCTCACATCTCTATTTAACCAAATCTCTACTGTTTTAGCTGGTCAAGTTATTTGTAGTGACCGTAAAAGCACACTTTTTTTTCTGGGTTGAAAAACCATTCCCAAATTTGCCATTCTCAAAATAACTAGTTTCTGGTATTTGAGGCCTACTTGAAATCTATCCCAAAAAGAATATCTTACATTGAAGCTAGTGATAGTGTCATTCAGAAAAACCTAAGACACACGCTAGCGTGCTGATAGAAATCTGATTCTGTGATTAAACCTATACCTGTCACACAGCGCAAAAAAAAAACAGGCCTCACATCTCTATTTAACCAAATCTCTACTGTTTTAGCTGGTCAAGTTATTTGTAGTGACCGTAAAAGCACACTTTTTTTTCTGGGTTGAAAAACCATTCCCAAATTTGCCATTCTCAAAATAACTAGTTTCTGGTATTTGAGGCCTACTTGAAATCTATCCCAAAAAGAATATCTTACATTGAAGCTAGTGATAGTGTCATTCAGAAAAACCTAAGACACACGCTAGCGTGCTGATAGAAATCTGATTCTGTGATTAAACCTATACCTGTCACACAGCGCAAAAAAAAAACAGGCCTCACATCTCTATTTAACCAAATCTCTACTGTTTTAGCTGGTCAAGTTATTTGTAGTGACCGTAAAAGCACACTTTTTTTTTCTGGGTTGAAAAAATAATCCCAAATTTGCCATTCTCAAAATAACTAGTTTCTGGTATTTGAGGCCTACTTGAAATCTATCCCAAAAAGAATATCTTACATTGAAGCTAGTGATAGTGTCATTCAGAAAAACCTAAGACACACGCTAGCGTGCTGATAGAAATCTGATTCTGTGATTAAACCTATACCTGTCACACAGCGCAAAAAAAAACAGGCCTCACATCTCTATTTAACCAAATCTCTACTGTTTTAGCTGGTCAAGTTATTTGTAGTGACCGTAAAAGCACACTTTTTTTTCTGGGTTGAAAAACCATTCCCAAATTTGCCATTCTCAAAATAACTAGTTTCTGGTATTTGAGGCCTACTTGAAATCTATCCCAAAAAGAATATCTTACATTGAAGCTAGTGATAGTGTCATTCAGAAAAACCTAAGACACACGCTAGCGTGCTGATAGAAATCTGATTCTGTGATTAAACCTATACCTGTCACACAGCGCAAAAAAAAACAGGCCTCACATCTCTATTTTACCAAATCTCTACTGTTTTAGCTGGTCAAGTTATTTGTAGTGACCGTAAAAGCACACTTTTTTTTCTGGGTTGAAAAACCATTCCCAAATTTGCCATTCTCATAATAACTAGTTTCTGGTATTTGAGGCCTACTTGAAATCTATCCCAAAAATAATATCTTACATTGAAGCTAGTGATAGTGTCATTCAGAAAAACCTAAGACACACGCTAGCGTGCTGATAGAAATCTGATTCTGTGATTAAACCTATACCTGTCACACAGCGCGAAAAAAAAACAGGCCTCACATCTCTATTTAACCAAATCTCTAATGTTTTAGCTGGTCAAGTTATTTGTAGTGACTGTAAAAGCACACTTTTTTTTCAGGGTTGAAAAACCATTCCCAAATTTGCTATTCTCAAAATAACTAGTTTCTGGTATTTGAGGCCTACTTGAAATCTATCCCAAAAAGAATATCTTACATTGAAGCTAGTGATAGTGTCATTCAGAAAAACCTAAGACACACGCTAGCGTGCTGATAGAAATCTGATTCTGTGATTAAACCTATGCCTGTCACACAGCGCAAAAAAAAACAGGCCTCACATCTCTATTTAACCAAATCTCTAGTGTTTTAGCTGGCCAAGTTATTTGTAGTGACCGTAAAAGCACACTTTTTTTTCTGGGTTGAAAAACCATTCCCAAATTTGCCATTCTCAAAATAACTAGTTTCTGGTATTTGAGGCCTACTTGAAATCTATCCCAAAAAGAATATCTTACATTGAAGCTAGTGATAGTGTCATTCAGAAAAACCTAAGACACACGCTAGCGTGCTGATAGAAATCTGATTCTGTGATTAAACCTATACCTGTCACACAGCGCAAAAAAAAAACAGGCCTCACATCTCTATTTAACCAAATCTCTACTGTTTTAGCTGGTCAAGTTATTTGTAGTGACCGTAAAAGCACACTTTTTTTTCTGGGTTGAAAAACCATTCCCAAATTTGCCATTCTCAAAATAACTAGTTTCTGGTATTTGAGGCCTACTTGAAATCTATCCCAAAAAGAATATCTTACATTGAAGCTAGTGATAGTGTCATTCAGAAAAACCTAAGACACACGCTAGCGTGCTGATAGAAATCTGATTCTGTGATTAAACCTATACCTGTCACACAGCGCAAAAAAAAACAGGCCTCACATCTCTATTTAACCAAATCTCTACTGTTTTAGCTGGTCAAGTTATTTGTAGTGACCGTAAAAGCACACTTTTTTTTCTGGGTTGAAAAACCATTCCCAAATTTGCCATTCTCAAAATAACTAGTTTCTGGTATTTGAGGCCTACTTGAAATCTATCCCAAAAAGAATATCTTACATTGAAGCTAGTGATAGTGTCATTCAGAAAAACCTAAGACACACGCTAGCGTGCTGATAGAAATCTGATTCTGTGATTAAACCTATACCTGTCACACAGCGCAAAAAAAAACAGGCCTCACATCTCTATTTAACCAAATCTGTACTGTTTTAGCTGGTCAAGTTATTTGTAGTGACCGTAAAAGCACACTTTTTTTTCTGGGTTGAAAAACCATTCCCAAATTTGCCATTCTCAAAATAACTAGTTTCTGGTATTTGAGGCCTACTTGAAATCTATCCCAAAAAGAATATCTTACATTGAAGCTAGTGATAGTGTCATTCAGAAAAACCTAAGACACACGCTAGCGTGCTGATAGAAATCTGATTCTGTGATTAAACCTATACCTGTCACACAGCGCAAAAAAAAACAGGCCTCACATCTCTATTTAACCAAATCTCTACTGTTTTAGCTGGTCAAGTTATTTGTAGTGACCGTAAAAGCACACTTTTTTTTCTGGGTTGAAAAACCATTCCCAAATTTGCCATTCTCAAAATAACTAGTTTCTGGTATTTGAGGCCTACTTGAAATCTATCCCAAAAAGAATATCTTACATTGAAGCTAGTGATAGTGTCATTCAGAAAAACCTAAGACACACGCTAGCGTGCTGATAGAAATCTGATTCTGTGATTAAACCTATACCTGTCACACAGCGCAAAAAAAAACAGGCCTCACATCTCTATTTAACCAAATCTCTACTGTTTTAGCTGGTCAAGTTATTTGTAGTGACCGTAAAAGCACACTTTTTTTTCTGGGTTGAAAAACCATTCCCAAATTTGCCATTCTCAAAATAACTAGTTTCTGGTATTTGAGGCCTACTTGAAATCTATCCCAAAAAGAATATCTTACATTGAAGCTAGTGATAGTGTCATTCAGAAAAACCTAAGACACACGCTAGCGTGCTGATAGAAATCTGATTCTGTGATTAAACCTATACCTGTCACACAGCGCAAAAAAAAACAGGCCTCACATCTCTATTTAACCAAATCTCTACTGTTTTAGCTGGTCAAGTTATTTGTAGTGACCGTAAAAGCACACTTTTTTTTCTGGGTTGAAAAACCATTCCCAAATTTGCCATTCTCAAAATAACTAGTTTCTGGTATTTGAGGCCTACTTGAAATCTATCCCAAAAAGAATATCTTACATTGAAGCTAGTGATAGTGTCATTCAGAAAAACCTAAGACACACGCTAGCGTGCTGATAGAAATCTGATTCTGTGATTAAACCTATACCTGTCACACAGCGCAAAAAAAAAACAGGCCTCACATCTCTATTTAACCAAATCTCTACTGTTTTAGCTGGTCAAGTTATTTGTAGTGACCGTAAAAGCACACTTTTTTTTCTGGGTTGAAAAACCATTCCCAAATTTGCCATTCTCAAAATAACTAGTTTCTGGTATTTGAGGCCTACTTGAAATCTATCCCAAAAATAATATCTTACATTGAAGCTAGTGATAGTGTCATTCAGAAAAACCTAAGACACACGCTAGCGTGCTGATAGAAATCTGATTCTGTGATTAAACCTATACCTGTCACACAGCGCAAAAAAAAACAGGCCTCACATCTCTATTTAACCAAATCTCTACTGTTTTAGCTGGTCAAGTTATTTGTAGTGACCGTAAAAGCACACTTTTTTTTCTGGGTTGAAAAACCATTCCCAAATTTGCCATTCTCAAAATAACTAGTTTCTGGTATTTGAGGCCTACTTGAAATCTATCCCAAAAAGAATATCTTACATTGAAGCTAGTGATAGTGTCATTCAGAAAAACCTAAGACACACGCTAGCGTGCTGATAGAAATCTGATTCTGTGATTAAACCTATACCTGTCACACAGCGCAAAAAAAAACAGGCCTCACATCTCTATTTAACCAAATCTCTACTGTTTTAGCTGGTCAAGTTATTTGTAGTGACCGTAAAAGCACACTTTTTTTTCTGGGTTGAAAAACCATTCCCAAATTTGCCATTCTCAAAATAACTAGTTTCTGGTATTTGAGGCCTACTTGAAATCTATCCCAAAAAGAATATCTTACATTGAAGCTAGTGATAGTGTCATTCAGAAAACCTAAGACACACGCTAGCGTGCTGATAGAAATCTGATTCTGTGATTAAACCTATACCTGTCACACAGCGCAAAAAAAAACAGGCCTCACATCTCTATTTAACCAAATCTCTACTGTTTTAGCTGGTCAAGTTATTTGTAGTGACCGTAAAAGCACACTTTTTTTTCTGGGTTGAAAAACCATTCCCAAATTTGCCATTCTCAAAATAACTAGTTTCTGGTATTTGAGGCCTACTTGAAATCTATCCCAAAAAGAATATCTTACATTGAAGCTAGTGATAGTGTCATTCAGAAAAACCTAAGACACACGCTAGCGTGCTGATAGAAATCTGATTCTGTGATTAAACCTATACCTGTCACACAGCGCAAAAAAAAACAGGCCTCACATCTCTATTTAACCAAATCTCTAGTGTTTTAGCTGGTCAAGTTATTTGTAGTGACCGTAAAAGCACACTTTTTTTTCTGGGTTGAAAAACCATTCCCAAATTTGCCATTCTCAAAATAACTAGTTTCTGGTATTTGAGGCCTACTTGAAATCTATCCCAAAAAGAATATCTTACATTGAAGCTAGTGATAGTGTCATTCAGAAAAACCTAAGACACACGCTAGCGTGCTGATAGAAATCTGATTCTGTGATTAAACCTATACCTGTCACACAGCGCAAAAAAAAACAGGCCTCACATCTCTATTTAACCAAATCTCTACTGTTTTAGCTGGTCAAGTTATTTGTAGTGACCGTAAAAGCACACTTTTTTTTCTGGGTTGAAAAACCATTCCCAAATTTGCCATTCTCAAAATAACTAGTTTCTGGTATTTGAGGCCTACTTGAAATCTATCCCAAAAAGAATATCTTACATTGAAGCTAGTGATAGTGTCATTCAGAAAAACCTAAGACACACGCTAGCGTGCTGATAGAAATCTGATTCTGTGATTAAACCTATACCTGTCACACAGCGCAAAAAAAAACAGGCCTCACATCTCTATTTAACCAAATCTCTACTGTTTTAGCTGGTCAAGTTATTTGTAGTGACCGTAAAAGCACACTTTTTTTTTCTGGGTTGAAAAAACATTCCCAAATTTGCCATTCTCAAAATAACTAGTTTCTGGTATTTGAGGCCTACTTGAAATCTATCCCAAAAAGAATATCTTACATTGAAGCTAGTGATAGTGTCATTCAGAAAAACCTAAGACACACGCTAGCGTGCTGATAGAAATCTGATTCTGTGATTAAACCTATACCTGTCACACAGCGCAAAAAAAAACAGGCCTCACATCTCTATTTAACCAAATCTCTACTGTTTTAGCTGGTCAAGTTATTTGTAGTGACCGTAAAAGCACACTTTTTTTTCTGGGTTGAAAAACCATTCCCAAATTTGCCATTCTCATAATAACTAGTTTCTGGTATTTGAGGCCTACTTGAAATCTATCCCAAAAATAATATCTTACATTGAAGCTAGTGATAGTGTCATTCAGAAAAACCTAAGACACACGCTAGCGTGCTGATAGAAATCTGATTCTGTGATTAAACCTATACCTGTCACACAGCGCGAAAAAAAAACAGGCCTCACATCTCTATTTAACCAAATCTCTACTGTTTTAGCTGGTCAAGTTATTTGTAGTGACTGTAAAAGCACACTTTTTTTTCAGGGTTGAAAAACCATTCCCAAATTTGCCATTCTCAAAATAACTAGTTTCTGGTATTTGAGGCCTACTTGAAATCTATCCCAAAAAGAATATCTTACATTGAAGCTAGTGATAGTGTCATTCAGAAAAACCTAAGACACACGCTAGCGTGCTGATAGAAATCTGATTCTGTGATTAAACCTATGCCTGTCACACAGCGCAAAAAAAAACAGGCCTCACATCTCTATTTAACCAAATCTCTACTGTTTTAGCTGGTCAAGTTATTTGTAGTGACCGTAAAAGCACACTTTTTTTTCTGGGTTGAAAAACCATTCCCAAATTTGCCATTCTCAAAATAACTAGTTTCTGGTATTTGAGGCCTACTTGAAATCTATCCCAAAAAGAATATCTTACATTGAAGCTAGTGATAGTGTCATTCAGAAAAACCTAAGACACACGCTAGCGTGCTGATAGAAATCTGATTCTGTGATTAAACCTATACCTGTCACACAGCGCAAAAAAAAACAGGCCTCACATCTCTATTTAACCAAATCTCTACTGTTTTAGCTGGTCAAGTTATTTGTAGTGACCGTAAAAGCACTTTTTTTTCTGGGTTGAAAAACCATTCCCAAATTTGCCATTCTCAAAATAACTAGTTTCTGGTATTTGAGGCCTACTTGAAATCTATCCCAAAAAGAATATCTTACATTGAAGCTAGTGATAGTGTCATTCAGAAAAACCTAAGACACACGCTAGCGTGCTGATAGAAATCTGATTCTGTGATTAAACCTATACCTGTCACACAGCGCAAAAAAAAACAGGCCTCACATCTCTATTTAACCAAATCTGTACTGTTTTAGCTGGTCAAGTTATTTGTAGTGACCGTAAAAGCACACTTTTTTTTCTGGGTTGAAAAACCATTCCCAAATTTGCCATTCTCAAAATAACTAGTTTCTGGTATTTGAGGCCTACTTGAAATCTATCCCAAAAAGAATATCTTACATTGAAGCTGGTGATAGTGTCATTCAGAAAAACCTAAGACACACGCTAGCGTGCTGATAGAAATCTGATTCTGTGATTAAACCTATACCTGTCACACAGCGCAAAAAAAAACAGGCCTCACATCTCTATTTAACCAAATCTCTACTGTTTTAGCTGGTCAAGTTATTTGTAGTGACCGTAAAAGCACACTTTTTTTTCTGGGTTGAAAAACCATTCCCAAATTTGCCATTCTCAAAATAACTAGTTTCTGGTATTTGAGGCCTACTTGAAATCTATCCCAAAAAGAATATCTTACATTGAAGCTAGTGATAGTGTCATTCAGAAAAACCTAAGACACACGCTAGCGTGCTGATAGAAATCTGATTCTGTGATTAAACCTATACCTGTCACACAGCGCAAAAAAAAACAGGCCTCACATCTCTATTTAACCAAATCTCTACTGTTTTAGCTGGTCAAGTTATTTGTAGTGACCGTAAAAGCACACTTTTTTTTCTGGGTTGAAAAACCATTCCCAAATTTGCCATTCTCAAAATAACTAGTTTCTGGTATTTGAGGCCTACTTGAAATCTATCCCAAAAATAATATCTTACATTGAAGCTAGTGATAGTGTCATTCAGAAAAACCTAAGACACACGCTAGCGTGCTGATAGAAATCTGATTCTGTGATTAAACCTATACCTGTCACACAGCGCAAAAAAAAACAGGCCTCACATCTCTATTTAACCAAATCTCTACTGTTTTAGCTGGTCAAGTTATTTGTAGTGACCGTAAAAGCACACTTTTTTTTCTGGGTTGAAAAACCATTCCCAAATTTGCCATTCTCAAAATAACTAGTTTCTGGTATTTGAGGCCTATTTGAAATCTATCCCAAAAAGAATATCTTACATTGAAGCTAGTGATAGTGTCATTCAGAAAAACCTAAGACACACGCTAGCGTGCTGATAGAAATCTAATTCTGTGATTAAACCTATACCTGTCACACAGCGCAAAAAAAAACAGGCCTCACATCTCTATTTAACCAAATCTCTACTGTTTTAGCTGGTCAAGTTATTTGTAGTGACCGTAAAAGCACACTTTTTTTTCTGGGTTGAAAAACCATTCCCAAATTTGCCATTCTCAAAATAACTAGTTTCTGGTATTTGAGGCCTACTTGAAATCTATCCCAAAAAGAATATCTTACATTGAAGCTAGTGATAGTGTCATTCAGAAAAACCTAAGACACACGCTAGCGTGCTGATAGAAATCTGATTCTGTGATTAAACCTATACCTGTCACACAGCGCAAAAAAAAACAGGCCTCACATCTCTATTTAACCAAATCTCTACTGTTTTAGCTGGTCAAGTTATTTGTAGTGACCGTAAAAGCACACTTTTTTTTCTGGGTTGAAAAAACCATTCCCAAATTTGCCATTCTCAAAATAACTAGTTTCTGGTATTTGAGGCCTACTTGAAATCTATCCCAAAAAGAATATCTTACATTGAAGCTAGTGATAGTGTCATTCAGAAAAACCTAAGACACACGCTAGCGTGCTGATAGAAATCTGATTCTGTGATTAAACCTATACCTGTCACACAGCGCAAAAAAAAACAGGCCTCACATCTCTATTTAACCAAATCTCTACTGTTTTAGCTGGTCAAGTTATTTGTAGTGACCGTAAAAGCACACTTTTTTTTCTGGGTTGAAAAACCATTCCCAAATTTGCCATTCTCAAAATAACTAGTTTCTGGTATTTGAGGCCTACTTGAAATCTATCCCAAAAAGAATATCTTACATTGAAGCTAGTGATAGTGTCATTCAGAAAACCTAAGACACACGCTAGCGTGCTGATAGAAATCTGATTCTGTGATTAAACCTATACCTGTCACACAGCGCAAAAAAAAACAGGCCTCACATCTCTATTTAACCAAATCTCTACTGTTTTAGCTGGTCAAGTTATTTGTAGTGACCGTAAAAGCACCCTTTTTTTTTCTGGGTTGAAAAACCATTCCCAAATTTGCCATTCTCAAAATAACTAGTTTCTGGTATTTGAGGCCTACTTGAAATCTATCCCAAAAAGAATATCTTACATTGAAGCTAGTGATAGTGTCATTCAGAAAAACCTAAGACACACGCTAGCGTGCTGATAGAAATCTGATTCTGTGATTAAACCTATACCTGTCACACAGCGCAAAAAAAAACAGGCCTCACATCTCTATTTAACCAAATCTCTAGTGTTTTAGCTGGTCAAGTTATTTGTAGTGACAGTAAAAGCACACTTTTTTTTCTGGGTTGAAAAACCATTCCCAAATTTGCCATTCTCAAAATAACTAGTTTCTGGTATTTGAGGCCTACTTGAAATCTATCCCAAAAAGAATATCTTACATTGAAGCTAGTGATAGTGTCATTCAGAAAAACCTAAGACACACGCTAGCGTGCTGATAGAAATCTGATTCTGTGATTAAACCTATACCTGTCACACAGCGCAAAAAAAAACAGGCCTCACATCTCTATTTAACCAAATCTCTACTGTTTTAGCTGGTCAAGTTATTTGTAGTGACCGTAAAAGCACACTTTTTTTTCTGGGTTGAAAAACCATTCCCAAATTTGCCATTCTCAAAATAACTAGTTTCTGGTATTTGAGGCCTACTTGAAATCTATCCCAAAAAGAATATCTTACATTGAAGCTAGTGATAGTGTCATTCAGAAAAACCTAAGACACACGCTAGCGTGCTGATAGAAATCTGATTCTGTGATTAAACCTATACCTGTCACACAGCGGAAAAAAAAAACAGGCCTCACATCTCTATTTAACCAAATCTCTACTGTTTTAGCTGGTCAAGTTATTTGTAGTGACCGTAAAAGCACACTTTTTTTTTCTGGGTTGAAAAAATAATCCCAAATTTGCCATTCTCAAAATAACTAGTTTCTGGTATTTGAGGCCTACTTGAAATCTATCCCAAAAAGAATATCTTACATTGAAGCTAGTGATAGTGTCATTCAGAAAAACCTAAGACACACGCTAGCGTGCTGATAGAAATCTGATTCTGTGATTAAACCTATACCTGTCACACAGCGCAAAAAAAAACAGGCCTCACATCTCTATTTAACCAAATCTCTACTGTTTTAGCTGGTCAAGTTATTTGTAGTGACCGTAAAAGCACACTTTTTTTTCTGGGTTGAAAAACCATTCCCAAATTTGCCATTCTCAAAATAACTAGTTTCTGGTATTTGAGGCCTACTTGAAATCTATCCCAAAAAGAATATCTTACATTGAAGCTAGTGATAGTGTCATTCAGAAAAACCTAAGACACACGCTAGCGTGCTGATAGAAATCTGATTCTGTGATTAAACCTATACCTGTCACACAGCGCAAAAAAAAACAGGCCTCACATCTCTATTTTACCAAATCTCTACTGTTTTAGCTGGTCAAGTTATTTGTAGTGACCGTAAAAGCACACTTTTTTTTCTGGGTTGAAAAACCATTCCCAAATTTGCCATTCTCATAATAACTAGTTTCTGGTATTTGAGGCCTACTTGAAATCTATCCCAAAAATAATATCTTACATTGAAGCTAGTGATAGTGTCATTCAGAAAAACCTAAGACACACGCTAGCGTGCTGATAGAAATCTGATTCTGTGATTAAACCTATACCTGTCACACAGCGCGAAAAAAAACAGGCCTCACATCTCTATTTAACCAAATCTCTAATGTTTTAGCTGGTCAAGTTATTTGTAGTGACTGTAAAAGCACACTTTTTTTTCAGGGTTGAAAAACCATTCCCAAATTTGCTATTCTCAAAATAACTAGTTTCTGGTATTTGAGGCCTACTTGAAATCTATCCCAAAAAGAATATCTTACATTGAAGCTAGTGATAGTGTCATTCAGAAAAACCTAAGACACACGCTAGCGTGCTGATAGAAATCTGATTCTGTGATTAAACCTATGCCTGTCACACAGCGCAAAAAAAAACAGGCCTCACATCTCTATTTAACCAAATCTCTAGTGTTTTAGCTGGCCAAGTTATTTGTAGTGACCGTAAAAGCACACTTTTTTTTCTGGGTTGAAAAACCATTCCCAAATTTGCCATTCTCAAAATAACTAGTTTCTGGTATTTGAGGCCTACTTGAAATCTATCCCAAAAAGAGTATCTTACATTGAAGCTAGTGATAGTGTCATTCAGAAAAACCTAAGACACACGCTAGCGTGCTGATAGAAATCTGATTCTGTGATTAAACCTATACCTGTCACACAGCGCAAAAAAAAACAGGCCTCACATCTCTATTTAACCAAATCTCTACTGTTTTAGCTGGTCAAGTTATTTGTAGTGGCCGTAAAAGCACTTTTTTTTCTGGGTTGAAAAACCATTCCCAAATTTGCCATTCTCAAAATAACTAGTTTCTGGTATTTGAGGCCTACTTGAAATCTATACCAAAAAGAATATCTTACATTGAAGCTAGTGATAGTGTCATTCAGAAAAACCTAAGACACACGCTAGCGTGCTGATAGAAATCTGATTCTGTGATTAAACCTATACCTGTCACACAGCGCAAAAAAAAACAGGCCTCACATCTCTATTTAACCAAATCTCTACTGTTTTAGCTGGTCAAGTTATTTGTAGTGGCCGTAAAAGCACTTTTTTTTCTGGGTTGAAAAACCATTCCCAAATTTGCCATTCTCAAAATAACTAGTTTCTGGTATTTGAGGCCTACTTGAAATCTATCCCAAAAAGAATATCTTACATTGAAGCTAGTGATAGTGTCATTCAGAAAAACCTAAGACACACGCTAGCGTGCTGATAGAAATCTGATTCTGTGATTAAACCTATGCCTGTCACACAGCGCAAAAAAAAACAGGCCTCACATCTCTATTTAACCAAATCTCTACTGTTTTAGCTGGTCAAGTTATTTGTAGTGACCGTAAAAGCACACTTTTTTTTTCTGGGTTGAAAAAATAATCCCAAATTTGCCATTCTCAAAATAACTAGTTTCTGGTATTTGAGGCCTACTTGAAATCTATCCCAAAAAGAATATCTTACATTGAAGCTAGTGATAGTGTCATTCAGAAAAACCTAAGACACACGCTAGCGTGCTGATAGAAATCTGATTCTGTGATTAAACCTATACCTGTCACACAGCGCAAAAAAAAACAGGCCTCACATCTCTATTTTACCAAATCTCTACTGTTTTAGCTGGTCAAGTTATTTGTAGTGACCGTAAAAGCACACTTTTTTTTCTGGGTTGAAAAACCATTCCCAAATTTGCCATTCTCATAATAACTAGTTTCTGGTATTTGAGGCCTACTTGAAATCTATCCCAAAAATAATATCTTACATTGAAGCTAGTGATAGTGTCATTCAGAAAAACCTAAGACACACGCTAGCGTGCTGATAGAAATCTGATTCTGTGATTAAACCTATACCTGTCACACAGCGCGAAAAAAAACAGGCCTCACATCTCTATTTAACCAAATCTCTAATGTTTTAGCTGGTCAAGTTATTTGTAGTGACTGTAAAAGCACACTTTTTTTTCAGGGTTGAAAAACCATTCCCAAATTTGCTATTCTCAAAATAACTAGTTTCTGGTATTTGAGGCCTACTTGAAATCGATCCCAAAAAGAATATCTTACATTGAAGCTAGTGATAGTGTCATTCAGAAAAACCTAAGACACACGCTAGCGTGCTGATAGAAATCTGATTCTGTGATTAAACCTATACCTGTCACACAGTGCAAAAAAAAACAGGCCTCACATCTCTATTTAACCAAATCTCTAGTGTTTTAGCTGGTCAAGTTATTTGTAGTGACCGTAAAAGCACACTTTTTTTTCTGGGTTGAAAAACCATTCCCAAATTTGCCATTCTCAATTAACTAGTTTCTGGTATTTGAGGCCTACTTGAAATCTATCCCAAAAAGAATATCTTACATTGAAGCTAGTGATAGTGTCATTCAGAAAAACCTAAGACACACGCTAGCGTGCTGATAGAAATCTGATTCTGTGATTAAACCTATACCTGTCACACAGCGCAAAAAAAAAACAGGCCTCACATCTCTATTTAACCAAATCTCTACTGTTTTAGCTGGTCAAGTTATTTGTAGTGACCGTAAAAGCACACTTTTTTTTCTGGGTTGAAAAACCATTCCCAAATTTGCCATTCTCAAAATAACTAGTTTCTGGTATTTGAGGCCTACTTGAAATCTATCCCAAAAAGAATATCTTACATTGAAGCTAGTGATAGTGTCATTCAGAAAAACCTAAGACACACGCTAGCGTGCTGATAGAAATCTGATTCTGTGATTAAACCTATACCTGTCACACAGCGCAAAAAAAAAACAGGCCTCACATTTCTATTTAACCAAATCTCTACTGTTTTAGCTGGTCAAGTTATTTGTAGTGATCGTAAAAGCACACTTTTTTTTCTGGGTTGAAAAACCATTCCCAAATTTGCCATTCTCAAAATAACTAGTTTCTGGTATTTGAGGCCTACTTGAAATCTATCCCAAAAATAATATCTTACATTGAAGCTAGTGATAGTGTCATTCAGAAAAACCTAAGACACACGCTAGCGTGCTGATAGAAATCAGATACTGTGATTAAACCTCTACCTGTCACACAGCGCAAAAAAAAACAGGCCTCACATCTCTATTTAACCAAATCTCTACTGTTTTAGCTGGTCAAGTTATTTGTAGTGACCGTAAAAGCACACTTTTTTTTTCTGGGTTGAAAAAATATTCCCAAATTTGCCATTCTCAAAATAACTAGTTTCTGGTATTTGAGGCCTACTTGAAATCTATCCCAAAAAGAATATCTTACATTGAAGCTAGTGATAGTGTCATTCAGAAAAACCTAAGACACACGCTAGCGTGCTGATAGAAATCTGATTCTGTGATTAAACCTATACCTGTCACACAGCGCAAAAAAAAACAGGCCTCACATCTCTATTTAACCAAATCTCTACTGTTTTAGCTGGTCAAGTTATTTGTAGTGACCGTAAAAGCACACTTTTTTTTCTGGGTTGAAAAACCATTCCCAAATTTGCCATTCTCAAAATAACTAGTTTCTGGTATTTGAGGCCTACTTGAAATCTATCCCAAAAAGAATATCTTACATTGAAGCTAGTGATAGTGTCATTCAGGAAAACCTAAGACACACGCTAGCGTGCTGATAGAAATCTGATTCTGTGATTAAACCTATACCTGTCACACAGCGCAAAAAAAAACAGGCCTCACATCTCTATTTAGCCAAATCTGTACTGTTTTAGCTGGTCAAGTTATTTGTAGTGACCGTAAAAGCACACTCTTTTTTCTGGGTTGAAAAACCATTCCCAAATTTGCCATTCTCAAAATAACTAGTTTCTGGTATTTGAGGCCTACTTGAAATCTATCCCAAAAAGAATATCTTACATTGAAGCTAGTGATAGTGTCATTCAGAAAAACCTAAGACACACGCTAGCGTGCTGATAGAAATCTGATTCTGTGATTAAACCTATACCTGTCACACAGCGCAAAAAAAAAACAGGCCTCACATCTCTATTTAACCAAATCTCTAGTGTTTTAGCTGGTCAAGTTATTTGTAGTGACAGTAAAAGCACACTTTTTTTTCTGGGTTGAAAAACCATTCCCAAATTTGCCATTCTCAAAATAACTAGTTTCTGGTATTTGAGGCCTACTTGAAATCTATCCCAAAAAGAATATCTTACATTGAAGCTAGTGATAGTGTCATTCAGAAAAACCTAAGACACACGCTAGCGTGCTGATAGAAATCTGATTCTGTGATTAAACCTATACCTGTCACACAGCGCAAAAAAAAACAGGCCTCACATCTCTATTTAACCAAATCTCTACTGTTTTAGCTGGTCAAGTTATTTGTAGTGACCGTAAAAGCACACTTTTTTTTCTGGGTTGAAAAACCATTCCCAAATTTGCCATTCTCAAAATAACTAGTTTCTGGTATTTGAGGCCTACTTGAAATCTATCCCAAAAAGAATATCTTACATTGAAGCTAGTGATAGTGTCATTCAGAAAAACCTAAGACACACGCTAGCGTGCTGATAGAAATCTGATTCTGTGATTAAACCTATACCTGTCACACAGCGCAAAAAAAAAACAGGCCTCACATCTCTATTTAACCAAATCTCTACTGTTTTAGCTGGTCAAGTTATTTGTAGTGACCGTAAAAGCACACTTTTTTTTCTGGGTTGAAAAACCATTCCCAAATTTGCCATTCTCAAAATAACTAGTTTCTGGTATTTGAGGCCTACTTGAAATCTATCCCAAAAATAATATCTTACATTGAAGCTAGTGATAGTGTCATTCAGAAAAACCTAAGACACACGCTAGCGTGCTGATAGAAATCTGATTCTGTGATTAAACCTATACCTGTCACACAGCGCAAAAAAAAAACAGGCCTCACATCTCTATTTAACCAAATCTCTACTGTTTTAGCTGGTCAAGTTATTTGTAGTGATCGTAAAAGCACACTTTTTTTTCTGGGTTGAAAAACCATTCCCAAATTTGCCATTCTCAAAATAACTAGTTTCTGGTATTTGAGGCCTACTTGAAATCTATCCCAAAAATAATATCTTACATTGAAGCTAGTGATAGTGTCATTCAGAAAAACCTAAGACACACGCTAGCGTGCTGATAGAAATCAGATACTGTGATTAAACCTCTACCTGTCACACAGCGCAAAAAAAAACAGGCCTCACATCTCTATTTAACCAAATCTCTACTGTTTTAGCTGGTCAAGTTATTTGTAGTGACCGTAAAAGCACACTTTTTTTTTCTGGGTTGAAAAAATATTCCCAAATTTGCCATTCTCAAAATAACTAGTTTCTGGTATTTGAGGCCTACTTGAAATCTATCCCAAAAAGAATATCTTACATTGAAGCTAGTGATAGTGTCATTCAGAAAAACCTAAGACACACGCTAGCGTGCTGATAGAAATCTGATTCTGTGATTAAACCTATACCTGTCACACAGCGCAAAAAAAAACAGGCCTCACATCTCTATTTAACCAAATCTCTACTGTTTTAGCTGGTCAAGTTATTTGTAGTGACCGTAAAAGCACACTTTTTTTTCTGGGTTGAAAAACCATTCCCAAATTTGCCATTCTCAAAATAACTAGTTTCTGGTATTTGAGGCCTACTTGAAATCTATCCCAAAAAGAATATCTTACATTGAAGCTAGTGATAGTGTCATTCAGGAAAACCTAAGACACACGCTAGCGTGCTGATAGAAATCTGATTCTGTGATTAAACCTATACCTGTCACACAGCGCAAAAAAAAACAGGCCTCACATCTCTATTTAGCCAAATCTGTACTGTTTTAGCTGGTCAAGTTATTTGTAGTGACCGTAAAAGCACACTTTTTTTTCTGGGTTGAAAAACCATTCCCAAATTTGCCATTCTCAAAATAACTAGTTTCTGGTATTTGAGGCCTACTTGAAATCTATCCCAAAAAGAATATCTTACATTGAAGCTAGTGATAGTGTCATTCAGAAAAACCTAAGACACACGCTAGCGTGCTGATAGAAATCTGATTCTGTGATTAAACCTATACCTGTCACACAGCGCAAAAAAAAACAGGCCTCACATCTCTATTTAACCAAATCTCTACTGTTTTAGCTGGTCAAGTTATTTGTAGTGACAGTAAAAGCACACTTTTTTTTCTGGGTTGAAAAACCATTCCCAAATTTGCCATTCTCAAAATAACTAGTTTCTGGTATTTGAGGCCTACTTGAAATCTATCCCAAAAAGAATATCTTACATTGAAGCTAGTGATAGTGTCATTCAGAAAAACCTAAGACACACGCTAGCGTGCTGATAGAAATCTGATTCTGTGATTAAACCTATACCTGTCACACAGCGCAAAAAAAAACAGGCCTCACATCTCTATTTAACCAAATCTCTACTGTTTTAGCTGGTCAAGTTATTTGTAGTGACCGTAAAAGCACACTTTTTTTTCTGGGTTGAAAAACCATTCCCAAATTTGCCATTCTCAAAATAACTAGTTTCTGGTATTTGAAGCCTACTTGAAATCTATCCCAAAAAGAATATCTTACATTGAAGCTAGTGATAGTGTCATTCAGAAAAACCTAAGACACACGCTAGCGTGCTGATAGAAATCTGATTCTGTGATTAAACCTATACCTGTCACACAGCGCAAAAAAAACCAGGCCTCACATCTCTATTTAACCAAATCTCTACTGTTTTAGCTGGTCAAGTTATTTGTAGTGACCGTAAAAGCACACTTTTTTTTCAGGGTTGAAAAACCATTCCCAAATTTGCCATTCTCAAAATAACTAGTTTCTGGTATTTGAGGCCTACTTGAAATCTATCCCAAAAATAATATCTTACATTGAAGCTAGTGATAGTGTCATTCAGAAAAACCTAAGACACACGCTAGCGTGCTGATAGAAATCTGATTCTGTGATTAAACCTATACCTGTCACACAGCGCAAAAAAAAACAGGCCTCACATCTCTATTTAACCAAATCTCTAGTGTTTTAGCTGGTCAAGTTATTTGTAGTGACAGTAAAAGCACACTTTTTTTTCTGGGTTGAAAAACCATTCCCAAATTTGCCATTCTCAAAATAACTAGTTTCTGGTATTTGAGGCCTACTTGAAATCTATCCCAAAAAGAATATCTTACATTGAAGCTAGTGATAGTGTCATTCAGAAAAACCTAAGACACACGCTAGCGTGCTGATAGAAATCTGATTCTGTGATTAAACCTATACCTGTCACACAGCGCAAAAAAAAAAACAGGCCTCACATCTCTATTTAACCAAATCTCTACTGTTTTAGCTGGTCAAGTTATTTGTAGTGACCGTAAAAGCACACTTTTTTTTCTGGGTTGAAAAACCATTCCCAAATTTGCCATTCTCAAAATAACTAGTTTCTGGTATTTGAGGCCTACTTGAAATCTATCCCAAAAATAATATCTTACATTGAAGCTAGTGATAGTGTCATTCAGAAAAACCTAAGACACACGCTAGCGTGCTGATAGAAATCTGATTCTGTGATTAAACCTATACCTGTCACACAGCGCAAAAAAAAAACAGGCCTCACATCTCTATTTAACCAAATCTTTACTGTTTTAGCTGGTCAAGTTATTTGTAGTGACCGTAAAAGCACACTTTTTTTTCTGGGTTGAAAAACCATTCCCAAATTTGCCATTCTCAAAATAACTAGTTTCTGGTATTTGAGGCCTACTTGAAATCTATCCCAAAAATAATATCTTACATTGAAGCTAGTGATAGTGTCATTCAGAAAAACCTAAGACACACGCTAGCGTGCTGATAGAAATCAGATACTGTGATTAAACCTCTACCTGTCACACAGCGCAAAAAAAAACAGGCCTCACATCTCTATTTAACCAAATCTCTACTGTTTTAGCTGGTCAAGTTATTTGTAGTGACCGTAAAAGCACACTTTTTTTTTCTGGGTTGAAAAAATATTCCCAAATTTGCCATTCTCAAAATAACTAGTTTCTGGTATTTGAGGCCTACTTGAAATCTATCCCAAAAAGAATATCTTACATTGAAGCTAGTGATAGTGTCATTCAGAAAAACCTAAGACACACGCTAGCGTGCTGATAGAAATCTGATTCTGTGATTAAACCTATACCTGTCACACAGCGCAAAAAAAAACAGGCCTCACATCTCTATTTAACCAAATCTCTACTGTTTTAGCTGGTCAAGTTATTTGTAGTGACCGTAAAAGCACACTTTTTTTTCTGGGTTGAAAAACCATTCCCAAATTTGCCATTCTCAAAATAACTAGTTTCTGGTATTTGAGGCCTACTTGAAATCTATCCCAAAAAGAATATCTTACATTGAAGCTAGTGATAGTGTCATTCAGGAAAACCTAAGACACACGCTAGCGTGCTGATAGAAATCTGATTCTGTGATTAAACCTATACCTGTCACACAGCGCAAAAAAAAACAGGCCTCACATCTCTATTTAACCAAATCTCTACTGTTTTAGCTGGTCAAGTTATTTGTAGTGACCGTAAAAGCACACTTTTTTTTCTGGGTTGAAAAACCATTCCCAAATTTGCCATTCTCAAAATTGTGGTGAACGGGAACAATGAGGAAAACATCTAATAAGGGACGCGGACGTGGACATGGTCGTGGTGGTGTTAGTGGACCCTCTGGTGCTGGGAGAGGATGTGGCCGTTCTGCCACAGCCACACGTCCTAGTGAACCAACCACCTCAGGTCCCAGTAGCCAGCAGAATTTACAGCGATATTTGGTGGGGCCTAATGTCGTTCTAAGGATGGTAAGGCCTGAGCAGGTGCAGGCATTAGTCAATTGGGTGGCCGACAGTGGATCCAGCACGTTCGCATTATCTCCCACCCAGTCTTCTGCAGAAAGCGCACAGATGGCGCATGAAAACCAAGCTCATCGGTCTGTCACATCACCCCCATGCATATCAGGGAAACTGTCTGTGCCTCAAGTTATGCAGCAGTCTCTTATGCTGTTTGAAGACTCTGCTGCCAGGGTTTCCCAAGGGCATCCACCTAGCCCTTCCCCAGGGGTGGAAGAGATAGAATGCACTAACGCACAACCACTTATTTTTCCTGCTGATGAGGACATGGGAATACCACCTCAGCACGTCTCTTATGATGACGAAACACAGGTGCCAACTGCTGCGTCTTTCTGCAGTGTGCAGACTGAACAGGAGGTCAGGGATCAAGACTGGGTGGAAGACGATGCAGGGGGCGATGAGGTCCTAGACCCCACATGGAATGAAGGTCGTGCCACTGACTTTCACAGTTCGGAGGAAGAGGCAGTGGTGAGACCGAGCCAACAGCGTAGCAAAAGAGGGAGCAGTGGGCAAAATCAGAACACCCGCCGCCAAGAGACTCCGCCTGCTACTGACCGCCGCCATCTGGGACCGAGCACCCCAAAGGCAGCTTTAAGGAGTTCCCTGGCATGTCACTTCTTCAAACAATGTGCTGACGACAAGACCCGAGTGGTTTGCACGCTGTGCCATCAGAGCCTGAAGCGAGGCATTAACGTTCTGAACCTTAGCACAACCTGCATGACCTGGCACCTGCATGCAAAGCATGAACTGCAGTGGAGTAAACACCTTAAAAACAAAGAAGTCACTCAGGCTCCCCCTGCTACCTCTTCTGCTGCTGCTGCCTCGGCCTCTTCTGCTGCTGCCGCCGCCTCGGCCTCTTCCTCCGCCTCTGGAGGAACGTTGGCACCTGCCGCCCAGCAAACATGGGATGTACCACCAACACCACCACCTGCGTCACCAAGCATCTCAACCATGTCACACGGCAGCGTTCAGCTCTCCATCTCACAAACATTTGAGAGAAAGCGTAAATTCCCACCTAGCCACCCTCGATCCCTGGCCCTGAATGCCAGCATTTCTAAACTACTGGCCTATGAAATGCTGTCATTTAGGCTGGTGGACACACACAGCTTCAAACAGCTCATGTCACTTGCTGTCCCACAGTATGTTGTTCCCAGCCGGCACTACTTCTCCAAGAGAGCCGTGCCTTCCCTGCACAAACAAGTGTCCGATAAAATCAAGTGTGCACTGCGCAACGCCATCTGTGGCAAGGTCCACCTAACCACAGATACGTGGACCAGTAAGCACGGCCAGGGACGCTATATCTCCCTAACTGCACACTGGGTAAATGTAGTGGCGGCTGGGCCCCAGGCGGAGAGCTGTTTGGCGCACGTCCTTCCGCCACCAAGGATCGCAGGGCAACATTCTTTGCCTCCTGTCTCCTCCTCCTCCTACTCAGCTTCCTCCTCCTCTTCTTCCACCTGCTCATCCAGTCAGCCACACACCTTCACCACCAACTTCAGCACAGCACGGGGTAAACGTCAGCAGGCCATTCTGAAACTCTTATGTTTGGGGGACAGGCCCCACACCGCACAGGAGTTGTGGCGGGGTATAGAACAACAGACCAACGAGTGGTTGCTGCCCGTGAGCCTCAAGCCCGGCCTGGTGGTATGCGATAATGGGCGAAATCTCGTTGCAGCTCTGGGACTAGCCGGTTTGACGCACATCCCTTGCCTGGCGCATGTGCTGAATTTGGTGGTGCAGAAGTTTATTCGCAACTACCCCGACATGTCAGAGCTGCTGCATAAAGTGCGGGCCGTCTGTTCGCGCTTCCGGCGTTCACACCCTGCCGCTGCTCGCCTGTCTGCGCTACAGCGTAACTTCGGCCTTCCCGCTCACCGCCTCATATGCGACGTACCCACCAGGTGGAACTCCACCTTGCATATGCTGGACAGACTGTGCGAGCAGCAGCAGGCCATAGTGGAGTTTCAGCTGCAGCACGCACGGGTCAGTCGCACTGCGGATCAGACACACTTCACCACCAATGACTGGGCCTCCATGCGAGACCTGTGTGCCCTGTTGCGCTGTTTCGAGTACTCCACCAACATGGCCAGTGGCGATGACGCCGTTATCAGCGTTACAATACCACTTCTATGTCTCCTTGAGAAAACACTTAGGGCGATGATGGAAGAGGAGGTGGCCCAGGAGGAAGAGGAGGAAGAGGGGTCATTTTTAGCACTTTCAGACCAGTCTCTTCAAAGTGACTCAGAGGGAGGTTTTTTGCAACACCAGAGGCCAGGTACAAATGTGGCCAGACAGGGCCCACTACTGGAGGACGAGGAGGACGAGGATGAGGAGGAGGTGGAGGAGGATGAGGATGAAGCATGTTCACAGCGGGGTGGCACCCAAAGCAGCTCGGGCCCATCACTGGTGCGTGGCTGGGGGGAAACACAGGACGATGACGATACGCCTCCCACAGAGGACAGCTTGTCCTTACCTCTGGGCAGCCTGGCACACATGAGCGACTACATGCTGCAGTGCCTGCGCAACGACTGCAGAGTTGCCCACTTTTTAACGTGTGCGGAATACTGGGTTGCCACCCTGCTGGATCCCCGGTACAAAGACAATGTGCCCACCTTACTTCCTACACTGGAGCGTGATAGGAAGATGCGCGAGTACAAGCGCACGTTGGTAGACGCGCTACTGAGAGCATTCCCAAATGTCACAGGGGAACCAGTGGAAGCCCAAGGCGAAGGCAGAGGAGGAGCAAGAGGTCGCCAACGCAGCTGTGTCACGCCCAGCTCCTCTGAGGGCAGGGTTAGCATGGCAGAGATGTGGAAAAGTTTTGTCACCACGCCACAGCTAACTGCACCACCACCTGATACGGAACGTGTTAGCAGGAGGCAACATTTCACTAACATGGTGGAACAGTACCTGTGCACACCCCTCCACGTACTGACTGATGGTTCGGCCCCATTCAACTTCTGGGTCTCCAAATTGTCCACGTGGCCAGAGCTAGCCTTTTATGCCTTGGAGGTGCTGGCCTGCCCGGCGGCCAGCGTTTTGTCTGAACGTGTATTCAGCACGGCAGGGGGCGTCATTACAGACAAACGCAGCCGCCTGTCTACAGCCAATGTGGACAAGCTGACGTTCATAAAAATGAACCAGGCATGGATCCCACAGGACCTGTCCATCCCTTGTGCAGATTAGATATTAACTACCTCCCCTTAACAATATATTATTCTACTCCAGGGCACTTCCTCATTCAATACTATTTTTAATTTCATTTTACCATTATATTGCGGGGCAACCCAAAGTTGAATGAACCTCTCCTCTGTCTGGGTGCCTGGGCCTAAATGTGTGACAGTGGCCTGTTCCAGTGGTGGGTGACGTGAAGCCTGATTCTCTGCTATGACATGAATACAGATTCTGCGCTGACATGAAGCCAGATTCTCTGTTACGCGACCTCTCTCCTCTGCCTGGGTGCCTGGGCCTAAATGTGTGACAGTGGCCCGTTCCAGTGGTGGGTGACGTGAAGCCTGATTCTCTGCTATGACATGAATACAGATTCTGCGCTGACATAAGGCCAGATTCTCTGTTACGGGACCTCTCTCCTCTGCCTGGGTGCCTGGGCCTAAATGTGTGACAGTGGCCTGTTCTAGTGGTGGGTGACGTAAAGCCTGATTCTCTGCTATGACATGAATACAGATTCTGTGCTGACATAAGGCCAGATTCTCTGTTACGGGACCTCTCTCCTCTGCCTGGGTGCCTGGGCCTAAATGTGTGACAGTGGCCTGTTCCAGTGGTGGGTGACGTGAAGCCTGATTCTCTGCTATGACATGAAGACAGATTCTGCGCTGACATAAGGCCAGATTCTCTGTTACGGGACCGATCTCCTCTGTCTGGGTGCCGGGGCCTAAATGTGTGACAGTGGCCTGTTCCAGTGGTGGGTGACGAGAAGCCTGATTCTCTGCTATGACATGAAGACAGATTCTGTGCTGACATAAGGCCAGATTCTCTGTTACGGGACCTCTCTCCTCTGCCTGGGTGCTGGGGCCTAAATGTGTGACAGTGGCCTGTTCCAGTGGTGGGTGACGTGAAGCCTGATTCTCTGCTATGACATGAAGACTGATTCTGCGCTGACATGAAGCCAGATTCTCTGCTATGGCATGAAGAGACTGATTCTCTGCTGACATGAAGCCAGATTCTTTGCTATGGCATGAAGAGACTGATTCTCTGCTGATGTGAAGCCAGATTCTGTGCTATGGGACCTCTGTCCAATTGATATTGGTTCATTTTTATTTTTTACATTTTTATTTTAATTCATTTCCCTATCCACATTTGTTTGCAGGGGATTTACCTACATGTTGCTGCCTTTTGCAGCCCTCTAGCTCTTTCCTGGGCTGTTTTACAGCCTTTTTAGTGCCCAAAAGTTCGGGTCCCCATTGACTTCAATGGGGTTCGGGACGAAGTTCGGGTGGGGTTCGGATCCCGAACCCGAACATTTCCGGGAAGTTCGGCCGAACTTCTCGAACCCTAACATCCAGGTGTTCGCTCAACTCTACTCATAACCCCACCCAGTGCACCTGATGGGAGGCGGATCCAGCACGGCTCCAAAACAAAACACTAAACTCGTGCTGCTATTCTGGCCGACCTCCGCACACCGACAGGACGGGGCATGACAGATGGAGGGGTTAAAAAAAATAAAAAATAATTTAACTCGCCTTAATCCATTTGTTCGCGCAGCCCGGCTTCTCTACTTTCTTCTCTGTTCAGGAACTGGGTAAAGAACCTTTGATGACATCACTGCGTTCATCACATGGTCTGTCTCATGTGATGGACCATGTGATGAGCGCAGTGATGTCATCAAAGGTCCTTTACTCAGGTCCTGAACAAAGAAGAAAGAAGAGAAGCCGGGCTGCGCGAACAAGTGGATTAAGGTGAGTTACATTTTATTAATTTTTTTAACCCCCCAGCCCTATTTTACTAAGCATTCTGTATTAATAATGCTATTATTTTCCCTTATAACCATGCTATAAGGGAAAATAATAAAATCTACACAACACCTAACCCAAACCCGAACTTCTGTGAAGAAGTTCTGGTTTGGGTACCAAACATGCCGATTACATTTAAATGTTTTGCACTCGCGTGGAAAAATCGCGCATTTTCCCACAACGCACCCGGATCTTATCCGGACCAAATCCATGACGCCCGTTTGAAAGAGGCCTGAGGCTTTCCAACAGTTCTGGAACAATACTTGTGAAACCGTGATGTTTTACTTATTCCTTTTAAATTTTCTTTAAGTATGCAGTGGGGTGCTCAGGTGTCACTCTTCTTTAACAGTCGCTAGAGTTCCTAATATAACAAATTAGGATTTATAACAACAGTTTTAAATTTCTTAGCTAATCATACTTTGGGTACACAGGGTGCCTCCTGATTTGTCACCAGTAGCTTTCCTGCTTCTTAGGCCTCATGCACACGACCGTTCCGTTTTTTTTGCGGTCCGCAAATTGCGGACTTGCAAAACATGGAGGCTGCCCATGTGCCTTCTGCAATTTGCGGAATGGAACAGGCGGCCCATTGTTAAAATACCTTTTCTTGTCCGCAAATCATATTTTTTTTGCAGGGCTACGGAATGGAGCAACGGATGCGGACAACACACGGAGTGATGTCTGCATCTTTTGCGGCCCCATTGAAGTGAATGGGTCCGCAGGCGGACCAGAACAAGGGTCGTGTGCATGAGGCCTTTCACTGACTCCTCGCTCCCTGTTTATTGCACTCTGATCTGAGGGTGATGCAACCCACATACAGGGTACATTGCTCTGGACTACACTACACATAGACCACAAAGCTGCAGGTGTCCTCTCACCAGTCTTGCACTGTTTCCTCTACCTTTGCTGGTTCTCTTCAGTGCCCTGCAACACACTCTTCTCTGCTATTCACTTAAAATACATGTAGCATGCAGGATCAGGTCTTAGATTAGACTCTGCCCACTTCCAGTGCTTCACATACATCTTTCTTGGAAAGCAGCATCTCTTGTAGTGTCTTCTCGCACAGGTTACATATTTTGTATTCTTGCCCATATTGTAGCGGTGTCTGGGATATAGCTTATGTTGTCATTTCTATTTGGCTGTGTATTCTGCCTGCTACATGCATTTTCATATCGACATCTATGTTTCTGGACAGCTGTATTGTTTGTAGCTATTACAAACATAGCAGCAAGTTAATTGTGTCATTGTCTTTTAGATTTTTACAAGAAAATGGCTGGATTTGCACTAACAGATGGTAAGTTTGGTGTCAAAACTGATATTTTGGTCAAGTCTATAAAGAAAGAAGAGAAGTAAACATGGCTGATTAAACATTGACCCCTTAACAATCCTTTACATACTAGTACGTCATGGCAGCAAGTGACTTGCCGATCTTTGACGTACTAGTACGTCATGATGATTGGGCGGGTACAGGCGCTGAGGTGACAGGGGGCCGTAGACTACCATGGCATCACCAGGCCTTGCAAAAGCCTCGGGATCTGCCATATACAGAATCCTGTGAGACCCAGCCCTTATGCACACACAGCATGTATTCTACTACATTGAAACAGGCATCAGACCCTGAAATGTTGAAGTCTCTGTACTGGGACTAAAATGAAAAGTAAAAGTTTTATAAAAAATTTAAAATAAAAATAAAACTTTACATGAAAAAAAGTGCCCCTTTCCTTTCATCAAGAGATTTTTTATAAAAAAATAAAATAAAAAAAATAGACATATTAGATATTGCCACATCCGTAACAAGCAGCTCTATTTAAATATCACATGACCTACCCCCTCCGGTGAACACCATAAAAAAAAAAACTGCCAAACATCAATTTTTTTGGTCACCTTACCCAAAAAGTGTAATATTGAATGATCAATAAATCTTATGTACACAAAAATAGTACCAAAAAACAGCTATTCATGCAAAAAAATTAGCCCCTACACAAGACGATTGGCAGAAGAAAAAAAATATGGTGTTCAGAAAAAGCATGATTTTTATTTTCAAAAATGCTTTTTATTGTTTAAAACTGAAATAAATAAAATAAAAAATAGACCTATTTAATATTTCTGCATCCGTCACAACCAGCTCTACAACAATATCCCATAATTTACCCCCTCAGGTGAACGCCGTAAAAAAAAAAAAAGCTCTCACTTTTTTTGGTCACCTTGCCCCAAAAAAGTGTAATATCGAACGATCAGAAATCATATGTACCCCAAAATGGTACCAATAAAACCTGTCACCTTATCCTGTAGTTTCCAAAATGGAGTCACTTTTTGGGAGTTTCTACTGTAGGGGTGTTTCCGGGGGTTCTTAAATTGCGACATGGCAACTAAAAATTATCCCAGTGAAATCTGCCCTCTAAAATCCATATGTTGCTCCTTCCTTTCTGCAATCTGCAGTGTGCCCATACAGCAATTTACAACCACATATGGGGTGTTTATGTAAACTGCAGAATCAGGGTAATAAATATTGAGTTTTGTTTTGCTGTTAACCCTTGCTGTGGTACAGGAAAATTTATTAAAATGGAAAGTCTGCAAAAAGAAGTGACATTTTAAAATTTCTCCTCTATTTTCCTTTAATTCTTGGGGAACATCTAAAGGGTTAACAAAGTTTGTAAAATAATATTTGAATAACACGAGGGGTGTATTTTCAAAAATTGGTCTTTTATGGATGTTTTCTATTATGTAAGCCCCACAAAGTGACTTCATAATTGAATTGGTCCTTTAAAAAGTGGATTTTGGAAACTTACTTGAAAATTTTAAAAATCGCATCTAACATTGTACTCCTTCTAACATCCCAAAAAAATAAAATGACATTTACAAAAATGATGCCAACATAAAATAGACATATGGGTATGTAAAGTGGTTACTGTTTTATAATATATCACCTAAATGCAGAGAAATTGAAATTTTGAAAACTTTTGGTACATTTTGGATTTTTTTTATCAACTTGAATTTACAATTGTCATGAAGTACAATGTGTCATGAGAAAACAATCTCAGAATGGTTTGGATAAGTAGAACATTTCCAAAATTATTACCACATAAAGTGACACATCAGATTTGCAAAAAAATGACTAGGTCCATAAGGTGAAAACTGGCCCAGGGTAGAAGAGGTTAAAAGAATGATTTGTTTTATTTTTCCAATTTTTATTTTTGCACATTGGTCTGATGGCTTCTGTGAGCATTCCATTTCAGTTATATGAAGCCTACATCTCCCCCTTTCAGCATTCTAGGCTACAATGTCCCATTTCTTCTTCCTGCTGCTGATATGGTTCTTCTAAGGCTAGTTTTGCACTCCCGGTATGGTTACCGTAGGCTGTTCCTGCAGGAATTGCCTGACGTTACACAATGCCCGCTGGCCCCATTGACTATAATTGGAACTGGCAGAGACACGGCATTACCCAGCAAATATGCTGCGATTAGCCTGACAAAAAATGCTGCGTGTGAATCCTGGCATATTTGCCGGGTAGCACCTGAATCTCCACCAGACCCCATTATGGTCAATAGGGCCGGCAGGCATTGCAGTAACATCCGGCAGTGCGCGATCCAGAGAGCTCCGTCAGGCTGTTCTCTGCTGGAACCTTATTGCCAGTGTGAAGGAAGCCTAAGTTATTGCATCCTGCTATCTGGGACAGTATCTGAGAGGGGGTGCATCTGCACCATTAATCACTGTAGAGCTTCTACAGCTAGAACCAGACTATAGAGGATACTGTTTGTAGTCGGGTTCCTCTACTGAGCCAAAGAAATCTGTATAACATTAGAAAATACATGCAGGGGTGAAACAGGACTAAAGAGACAAAATAGGCAACTACTTTCCATACAAAAGAAAGGCTTAAATGCACATGTTTTTTTATAAATAATAAATAAGCCTCAAAAAAGTACGTTGCTTAGTGGCGTCGCAGGTCCCAATGGTGAAGTGGGTACAGTTCACACAGGTGAAAGCGTTTCTTTTGATTGGACCGCGCTGCCTCAGAAGTCACAGAAAATCCACAATCGAAGCCAGCAAGATAATCACGGACATGGGGAAGCAAACAGGCCAGTCAAAGCCTCTCCTCCTCTCCTTTCCAGGCTTCTATGGAACACCAAAATTGCATCCAATGGATCAATGGATCAATCACCCTTGGGTGTATATACCTGCCTGTATATACTTGTACATTGTGAGTATAATAAAACCATTTTTTACTCCAATTTGCATGACGGTACTTCACTATTGGATGCAATTTTGGTGTTCCATAGAAGCCTGGAAAGGAGAGGAGGAGAGGCTTTGACTGGCCTGTTTGCTTCCCCATGTCCGTGATTATCTTGCTGGCTTCGATTGTGGATTTTCTGTGACTTCTGAGGCAGCGCGGTCCAATCAAATTAAATGCACATGTAGTTGCTGGAACTATTTCTAATTATGCATTTTTTTCTAATTACAGATCCTTTCATAGGGGTAAAAGGGATTCATAAATACTTCAAAAACAAAAATGTGGGTTAGCAATTTCCGGAAATATTTTCTTGTTGCACACCCAGAAGAGTGCACTGCCATTTTCGAATCAGATGTAGATGCTGGAGGTACAGTAGATACAATAACAGTTGTCCAGTGCGTTTAACTTTATATACACTAGTGGAAAATCAAAGAACACCTGAAAAAACGTAATGTGATTGAATTGAGATTGACAAAGTATAAACTGGGAGTGTTACTTGGTCAATGATCACCCAACCAAGATGGTGCACCCTTTACTTTCTGCAGCAGGATATATGTTGAGGCAGGATCACATTAGTACTGGGTAGGATCTCCACTTACATAGATACAGGCTGCCACTCTAGCATGATAACAGTCATACAGTTGCTGGATATCCTCCTGTGGTATGTCATTCCAAGTTTTCTCAGCTTGGCCCCATAGTTCAGCCAAGGTGTCTGTTTGTTACTGTGCATGGGAGATCCATCACCCCATCCAATATCAGATATTCTTGATGGGGGGAGAGATCTGGCAATAGAGCTGGTCAAGAGAGCTCCTGGATACCCCAAAGAGCATGTTGCGTAGTGCAGGCAGTGTTTGGGCAGACATTATGTTGTTGGAACACCTGTTGGAACATGTCTCCTGGTCAAAAAAGGCAGTAGGACTGATTCCACATTGTGATCTGGACATTCCACAGCTGGTCAGTGTTTCCTGTATGAATACCAGACGAGAACAGCCATTATAGCTAATAACGCCCCACATCATGACACCTGGTGTTTGTCCTGTGCCTCTCTGCAGTGGAGGATCTCTAGCCATCCTGCGAACCCTGTGATGCATGTTTTCATATATTTTTTAAATATTTGTTGTGTCGTGGCCGAGTGTTCTATTAATGAGAAAAATTTTAGAATAATAGGAATGTAGTAAAATTTCACAAATTTTCTCATCTCTAGTCACAATTTTTTGAGGTAATTAGAATACATTGCTCATTTAAACAATCATCTTTCTTTCTGTTTTAGCGGAACAAGCAACATTCTACCTAGAGACATACAGGGAGATTGGTGGTGATGGAAATGGCATTCCAGTGGCCATCAGTTGCCAAATAGGCAGTACAAATTACCTTCTGTGCATAGAATGCAATTTAGTTATTCTTAAGGTAAGATGATAAGATCCAGTACCAGATAAATATCTATTACCTATAAATTACTTGAGGCAACCCTTTAATGTGTGTATACTGGCCTCTGTTACCTTACTCGGTGTCCGCTCTCTGTATGATTAGTGATCGGTCTTCTTCCTCTATGTGAATCTGTGGTGGCCGATGATGGAGTGAATATTCCCGTGCTTGCTGCGGAGTAGGACGGGCCTTCCTCTAGTCGGGTGTCCAATTTTTATTTTATTTTAGCCTTGATAAATTCCTGCTGTTTCCCCATATCTGAGGGCCGTTCATAATTATCTTTTTGTCTCTGGATTTACCCCTTGCCTACTGTTCTGGCTATAGCTCTCCCTCCTGGCTGTGTCCCTGCTTGCCGATTTCTATTTTGTACCTTGCTGGTCATACTGGCAGGCCTACATCTAGTGAGTTTGCACCAGTTTTCTGCTACCTTCCTCTGCAGACGTAACCTGGGTCCCTAGCAGCCAAGTCCATCCGACCTTGTGGAAGTTTCTGGAGAAGAACCAGCGGTAGCCTTAGCTTCCTACCAACCAGAGTGGTTAAGGAAGACTAGTAGCAGATTATGAGTTTGCTGGCTGCGGTCCTGGACGGTGCTTAAAGGGTTTCTACCACCAGATTTTGACATATTTATGTCACGGCCACGGTTTTGGCCGTGACTCCTTGGGAGCCGCATACAGTTGCCCGCGGTTTGGGTTGTTGTTTCAACCGCAGCTTGAGGCTTGATGTTGCTTGCCTCAAGTGCGGTTGCCGCGGACAACAGGTATGTGTGCGGTCCCTTTGGACTTTGTGTGCGTGTATGTATGCACTGTCGTTTGTCTGTGTGCACTCTGTGTAGTGTGTGGTGTGCACGGACACCTTTCCTGCACTGTGGTTGCCCGTGGCAACGGTTGTCGTTGTGTACATGTGGTGGCAGTGTCCCGGCCTTGGGGCTGACTCCCAGGACACGGTTGCCACCCATGTCGTTGTCTGCGGCAACAACCACAGTGTGTTTGTTGTGTTGGACACTTTCCCTTTAAGTTTGTGTTTCCCTTCCCTGGTGCTGGAAGGGTTAACTCCCTTCCCAGTGTGTGTGTGACTCACTGGGTGTGTCTGACTGCTAGGTGTGGTTTCTTGGCCTATAAAGCCTCACTGTTAGCATATGTCTGTGGGTTGCGTCAGCCATGCTTAGCTGGAGCAGCCTCCTATGTTTACCAACTGCCAGTGAGAGCCACCCTTGTGGTTCATAAATATTATGTCACATTAAGTTTATGTTCATCTTTATGTGTAATGTCTATGTGATGGTCTGTTGGGATTTTCCTGTGTTGTTTAGTGCAGCTTATGGATCTGGATTCCTGTTTGCACAGGGATCCAGTCAGCAAGGCTGTGGCAGGTAGGTGGAACTCGGATAGTTCACCTGCCATATCCATAAGTCTGTTTGTGTTCCCCTTTTCCCTGCAGCTTGGCCAGTGAGACCCCTGTTCCTCCGTGTCCAGTAGGAACAGGCCGTCTTACCTTGACTCCTAGTTCAGGGACCGGACGGAGGGTGAGTTAGGGATCCGAGGTTCCGGAGCATGGGTCCTCCTACCTTAAAGGTCGGCCCATGCAGCTAGTAGTTAGGGTCAGGTTAGGGACGCTTTAGGAGGTGACCTGCTCCCTAATCCTGTTGTCCTGGCCGAGCAGCCATAACATCATCTGGCATCGCACGGCTGAGGATTTTCCCATCCTCAGCCGTGACAATTTAGCTGTCTGACACTAGCGATCTGCTAGTGTCTGCTGTACCTAACCGTGTTTTTGTATTACCTTTGTCTGCTGCGATTAACCTTAAAAACGTAATTTTATTTATATGCAAATAAGCCTCTAGGTGCTATGTGGGCGTCTTTTCAGCACCTAGAGGCTCCGTCTACTCACCATGTCTGCCGCCCATCTCGTCCCTCCAGCCCGCCCCTCTCGTCTAGATTGACAGCCTACATAGCGCCATCTCGGCCGAATTCTCGTGCCTGCGCCGTGCGCTTCTGTATTCGGGGCAGGTGCAATGACTGTCGGACCTCTCCCTGCGCCGGCATCTTCGGCGCAGGGAGAGGTCCGACAGTCACTGCACCTACGCCGAATAAAGAACAACCGCTCACTGTAACGAACTGTACTGCTCCGGCTCTCCAACCAGAACGCAAGCTGTATACTGTATTCAGTTTGGGCTTATGTCTAACTGGACTAAGTAAGTTTTGAGCAAGAAAAGGCCGTATTACCTCAGTCCTGATGCAGAGCCATAGCTAGGCCTTCTTTCTCCTTTTCTCCTGGGGCAAAAACCAAATTGGCTTATTGCTGCCCCTCCTAGAACTCAGCACTGGAGGCACATACCTAGGTTGCCCAACTTCCCCTTCTCGCAGGTATGTCCCTGTCTTTATGGTACCTGATGAGTGACTGTGAATTTCTGGGTACCAGGCCCATACAGAAGGAAAACAACACATGTTCTGGGTGGCTGAATCATCATTCATGCATTCACTGACTAGAGTTCCAGTGACAGATCTTGATTTAAAAAAAACATAAAGAATGTAAACATGCTTGTTACAATCACAATACAGCTTTAAGGTAGAAAAGTATAGATATCAGTAACCAACTTTATTTAACGACAGATTATGATTAATAAATTGTGATAATGAATTTCCACAGGAAACTGAATTGCCAGAAAAAAATCCCAGAAGAGGCCAGTGAATATATCTTCTACAAAAGAAATTCTGATGACAAAAATGTAACTTTTGAGTCATCAGTGGAGAGAGGATTTTGCCTTGGATGCAATGAAGATGACCAGTATCTGGTGCTAAAGCCTTATCTTGAAGATGAATTTGATGCATCTAAAGCATTCCTCTTGAGTAAAAATTAACTTTGTGTTTAGTTGGAAACAACATGGTGTAAATTCAACCTTAGCATATCTTTTAGTAGTTTTATTTATTGTTTTTTGGCCTTCAGTGATGGTATAATTTTTTGTATGTTTTTAGGCTCCAGCAAACCCACCAGTTCTTCAAATGTTGAAGTGTTTCAGCACTCACTAAAAGTAGCAATTTAAACAGCTCATTGATTGAGTCAGACCTCCACAAATCTGATAATCACCTATTTAATCCAAATTTATTTTACACCTTTTAATGCACTGTAGATGTGGGCACCCTATTGTAAAATATTATCTGAATTTTATGGGGGAGATTTATCAAGATTGGCATTTCCCTATGTCAGTCTTGATCCCATTGCACTGGAGTAGAGGTGAGCGAATCAATTTGCAGATTCGGAGATTCGTTTTGAATCTCAGATTTTTTAGACACTGAATCGAACCCGAATCTTTTCTGATTCAATTCGGACGAATCTTGTAAAACTGAGCCCAGCGCATAAGCAATCAATAGTGTTCTGTCACCACCAGGCAGGAGGAAATTTCAGTCAGTTGGGGCCAAGCAATAACCACAGTTTGCGGCGGCAACTATAAAGGTAGATACAGTTACACCTGACTCTGTATCAGACCGAGGGGAAGGGGAAGGGGAAGGGCAAGGGGATAAAAAAAATAAAAAAATTAACAAAACTAGATAGGAACTTTTTTTTTTTATCTGTGTTTTAGAGGACTAGAGGGTGTTATATACCAATTTCCAGGGCAATTGGAGCAACTTTGGTTTGGAACGAATAGATTCAGGCCCGAACCAAACTTTTTGAAAAATTTGGCAAATCCGAAATGAACCGAATTTTAGAAGATTCACTCATCTCTTCACTGGAGTCAGATGCGCCAAATTTATTATGAGGCAGATCCCTATCCCTCCATGCACTAGAAACTGAAATCTGCGCCAGCATGATGTAAACATGAGCTCTATTTATCAGCAGTTTCTGGCATCAGTTATAGTAAATCCGGCAGGCCAAGCTAAGCCCCTCCTGCTAAACCTTTTTCTCACCACTTCAGAAAAGTGAAGAGAAACCTATAAACCCCAAAATATGAAAATGAGCAGCACTCAGGTTGTTTACCTTAAAGGTTATATCCAATATTCAATCAGTGGACGTGCAGATAGTGTTAGGTTCATGCTTGCTGACCCCTGTACACACTTAATATAAGGCAACTCCAACACTCCCGTTGTCTTCAATAAACTTCCAAGTTCATTCGCCAAGTATCAGCAACATTTCGACGTCAACGACTATAGTCAAAATGTTGCAGATACTTGGTGAATAAACTTATAACATTATTAAAGACAACAGAAAAGCTGCAGTTTCTATATAGCACAAGAAGCTTAAAAAGTCAGAAATTGTAGCGCCAATATGGCATGTGCCATGATATGCAAATGTTGTACCCCTCAATAGTGCCGTAAAAGCTTTTATAAATGTCCCATCATGTTTCTAAACTATTCTAACTATTTTTTGTTTGGCACTTGCAGAATATTCTTCAGAAAAATATTTAAAAGAAGTTACTGGGAGAAAACACCCATATCATTTCCAGAATATCCATAAAGACTTGCTTGTTGCTCACCCAAAAGAGTCCGCTGTCACTTTTGATTCAGTTGGAGATGTAAAAGGTATACTTAGGTCCAGTGTTGGTTTGAACATTGATGTGATTGGGAAATTTGATAGATTTAGCACTTTTCAACAAAAACGGAAAATCTAGACAAACGTTAAATCGGTTGTGTCAAGGGATATCTAACTGATCGGTGGGGATCTGAACACTTGGATGCCAATGATCCTGGAAATGTGGGTTCTCTTCTCTTGTACTAATGCTGCATCAAATTGCACATGCACTCCGCCACTTCATTCCTTCTCTATGCTCTGTGTTCCCCTTGCCTTGGCCAACAAGAGGACATGGTTCAGCAGCAAACGTAGTTTGGCTTCAGATGCACCAAAATTGTACCAAACTTCAGTTATATGATTTTACCATAAAGTAATCCACCCAATGTATGTCAGAAACTGAGACAAAACCTGAAGATCTAGACATATATGAAAAACCGCAGCACTCACTTGTCTTCAATTATGCAGGATTTATTCACCAACAACAATGCGACGTTTCGACCGTCATGGTCTTTCTCAAGCCATGAGAAAGACCATGACGGTCGAAACGTCGCATTGTTGTTGGTGAATAAATCCTGCATAATTGAAGACAAGTGCGTGCTGCGGTTTTTCATATATGACGCATCCAAGGGGGAACTTCAGACTGGTTCCTAACACGGCTGGCACCACCACAAGAAAAGGTTTTATTTATTTTTTCGTTGTGCTGCTATATACATTTTTTTCTATGAAGATCTAGACAAACATTACATAGGTTGTGCCAAGAATCCCCTATACACAGGATAAGGGATACTTAACTGATCGATGGGGGTCTGAACACTGGGACCCCTAAAAGTGGCCCCATGTTGTAGGCGGGTCAAATTGACTGAAGACGGGACAAACAAGTAGGCAGGGACAAGAGAAGTTGGCAGGCCCTACAATACCATAGTGCAGCACACAGAACCGCCCCAGCAGAACCAAATAACCCAGGGCAGCACAAAATACTGCCGCCCCAACCACAGAATTCAACTGTATCACTACCTAGAATAGGTAGTAAGGGGGGGCCATTTACAAATCAAAAATAAGCCCAAATTAGGTGTATATCAGTAGAAAATGAAGCAACGGTTGGTTGTGCCGTTATCTGAGACTTTGCCCAGCTCTTGCCAGGTCTAAAATTGTGGCAATGGCGTGGGCGGGGAAGGGGACGGGCCGGTAGGCTAGTCTCATTTACCATATTCTACGCCTGTTTTAAACGTAGAAAATGGTCTAAATGTAAGACAGCTTGGAATCTCTTTTACATTTAGAACTGGTGCAGGATGCGCTGAAGTTAGAGAGAGACCTGCGCCTTTTCATAACTTTGGCGGAACCGCCGCCGCCGTCTATGGGCCTAAGCGCCGGTCTAAATATGCCCCTTAGTGAGGTAAAAATTTTATGTAGAAGTATTATCAAATAGATTGTGCCTATAAATTCACCAATTATCTTGTATACATATGTTAATGTGCTGATGTGACTATGACGAAGCCCCTCCCACAGCCTGTGAAATCTGAGAGAAAAGAAAACAGCAGTTGGGAGGGACAGTGAGAGTAAACTCACTGCTGGCAAAACCCCTTTAATGCAAATTTGAAAGATGAAAAACAATTACTTTAGGCATCGATGTTGAAAAAAAGCATAAGCTTGATATATACTTTTCGTTTTTTTTACTGGATGACACTGGCGGATACCTCTGATGAATGGCATTTATTGGCCCTCCGTTGCCCATAGTCTGCCATATTAAAAAATATACTAAATGGCACTAGGTTATATCCATTTTGTATCCTGAAAATTTGGAGTCCTTAAATGGCCGTTTTGGGACTGCAATATTGATGACTTATTCATTAATATGTAATCGATGTGAGTCCAACTCCTGGCACCCCAACCAACCAATGGTACTGCATTGCTGCTTCTATTCATCCTCCAGGTCAAGAAAAAAAATTACAATAAAGAGGTTCTCCCATGATTAATTAAAAAAATTAAAATCAAACTTCATATAGTACATGACTCTTTCTAACAAAGCTAGAACTAGCCCTGTACCTCACATGGATCCAGAGATCTCCCCATTCATTGCTCTGCTAGATTTATATCAAGCTGGCGGCTCAAGGGGAGTGTCTTATCTCCTGCAGCTCAGGGGGCGTGTCCATGCTCTGCCTATCACAAATCAGGAAACAGTTTAAAGATGAAACTGAGCATGTGCGGCCATCTCAGTAAGCAGGACAAAGAGATAAGGAAAAAAAAAAAAAACAGCAGGTGGTGCTATAGTTTTACATTTTATTGAATAACTAGCAGAAGGACCCAGCTTCGCACGGGTATATTTCATCTATTTCATTTAATGTTTGTGTGTCGTTAAAAGATATCGACAGTATCCCCCATAACAGTGACCTCTACAGTACCCCGCTCTTTAATAGTGAACTCCACAGTCCTCCACCCCTTGACACTGCCCCCCCACAGTGCCACGCCCACTTAAAATGGGACCTCCACAGCAGCCCATCCCCTTAACTTTGACCTTCACAGAAGCCTGCCCCTTTAACAGTGAGTTTCACAGCACCCCACCCCCTTGGCAGTGACCTCCTCAGGGGCACGCCCCCTTAACAGTGACCTCCACAGTACCCCTTTCCCTTAACAGTGACCTGTTTCATAATAATACTCTATGGTGTCGCACTGCGACATGTGACATGCTGCGACTGCAGCACAACAGTCACAAAAAATCCATCCAAGATGGATTTTTCTGCAACTGTCGCGTCGCAGTCATAGCATGTCACATGTTGCAGAGCAACACCATAGACTATCATTATAAAAATTGTTGTGCGACATATGTAGCAGTGTAGTTGTGCCTTTATTGTCACGCGACACATGTCGTCGTGACCAAATGGCCATGACATGTTAACTATGCTATTATGCCAATGCCAAATTTATACACTGCCTGCCACCTGGATTTAACTAAGCAAATGGTTGTGAGCCTCCTATTGGATAATTACTGCATGGGCGATTATCTTTCAGCTGGCAACAATTTATTTAACCCCAACTGGTGCCATGAGTTGCTTCTTATTTCTTAAACAACCATGTCGAAAATCACATCTCGTGGTCGTGGAAAAGATGTTAGAACGCATTGCACCCGCACTGAATCCGGACCCATTTACTTCAATGGGGCTGTGTACATGAGCTGTGATTTTCACGCATCACTTGTGCGTTGAGTGAAAATTGCAGCAAGCTCTATATTGTGTGTTTTTCACGCAACGCAGGCCCCATAGAAGTGAATGGGGCTGCATGAAAATCGCAAGCATCCGCAAGCAAGTGCGGATGCGGTGCGATTTTCATGCATGGTTGCTAGGAGATGATCGGGATGGGAAACCCGATCTTCATTATTTTCCCTTATAACATGGTTATAAGGGAAAATAATTGCATTCTTAATACAGAATGCTAAGTAAATTAGGGATGGAGGGGTTAAAAAATAAAAAAAATAATTTAACTCACCTCATCCACTGTTTCGGGCTACCCGGCTCATCTTCTTTCTTCTTCTTTGAGGACCTGGGAGGAAAAGGACCTTTGGTGACGTCACTGCGCTCATCACATGGTCCAACGGCGATAGTGCCACTACCCATCATTGTACCCCTCAGGTTGTCTGAGTTATTTTTTTGTCCTTTGTATGCTTCTAACTAATCAAATGTTTACAACTTTCAAGGCCTTACAACTGACTTACTTAATCTGCAGTGGCTCTTTTCTCAGATTTCACTGAGGGTCACATGACCTGTGATGTCAGCTTCTCTCCCTGCTCTAATGATGTCTCGTACACAAGCCTGAGGGGGTAGGTCTGTGTACGAGATGTCACTGTGCTTCCACGCCCTCTGCACTGCCGTCTGCTGCTGTCTGCCCTGTGTCTCCCTGCTGGTTTGAAAAAATTACAATATTTTTTTCGTGGGACAACTCCTTTAACTACTACAGGACCGCCGTACGCAGGATTGCGTCTTTGCGACGGCCCTGTTATTCCGAGTGGACGCGCCGGTGCGGCATCTAGCGAGACGCGAGATTTCCTGTGAACACGCGCACACAGGTGCGCGCGTTCACAGGAACTGCAGGTAATCGAGTGGATCTGCAGCCTGCCAGCGGCGATCATTCTCTGGCAGGCTGTAGATCCGATTTTTTTTAACCCCTTAAAGGCATATTAGACGCTGTTTTAATAACAGCGTCTAATATACCTGCTACCTGGTCCTCTGGTGGTCCCTTTTGCTTGGATCAACCACCAGAGGACACAGGCAGCTCTGTAAAGTAGCACCAAACACCACTACACTACACCCCCCCTTTCACTTATTAACCCCTGATCACCCCATATAGACTCCCTGATCACCCCCCTGTCACTGATCACCCCCCTGTCATTGATCACCCCCCTGTAAGGCTCCGATCAGACGTCCGTATGTGTTTTGCGGATCCGCGGATCCAAAACACATACGGACATCTGAATGGAGCCTGACAGGGGGGTGATCAATAACAGGGGGGTGATCACCCCATATTAGACTCCCTGATCACCCCCCTGTCATTGATCACCCCCCTGTAAGGCTCCATTCAGACATCCGTATGTGTTTTGCGGATCCGCGGATCCGCAAAACACATACGGACGTCTTAATGGAGCCTTACAGGGGGGTGATCACCCCATATAGACTCCCTGATCACCCCCCTGTAAGGCTCCATTCAGACGTCCGTATGTGTTTTGCGGATCCGCGGACCCACGGATCCGCGGATCCGCAAAACACATACGGACGTCTGAATGGAGCCTTACAGGGGGGTGATCACCCCATATAGACTCCCTGATCACCCCCCTGTAAGGCTCCATTCAGACGTCCGTATGTGTTTTGTGGATCCGCGGATCCACGGATCCGCAAAACACGGACACCGCGGATCCGCAAAACACGGACACCGGCAATGTGCTTTCTGCATTTTGCGGATCCGCACATTGCCAGAACTATATAGAAAATGCCTTTTCTTGTCCGCAATTGCGGACAAGAATAGGACATGTTTTATAGGCTCTACAAAAAACGCAGTGTTCGCCCGATCAGGCCTGATCTTGTGCGCACACTTGCGTTCAGTCTGCCCCACCACAGTGACAGAAATTATTTTTTTCTGATCACTGCAAAAACACTGTAAAATCGCTGCGGTGCTATAAAAAGATCAGTTTTGAGGGGCATGCCGAGTTCATAGAAGATTTATTTTTTTTGGTCACAAGTTAGCGGAAATTGATATTTATTGTTTTTTTTTTTTTTCTCACAAAGTCTCATATTCCACTAACTTGTGACAAAAAATAAAATCTCACACGAACTCACCATACCCCTCACGGAATCCAAATGCGTAAAATTTTTTAGACATTTAGATTCCAGACTTCTTCTCACGCTTTAGGGCTCCTAAAATGCCAGGGCAGTATAAATACCCAACAAGTGACCCCATTTCGGAAAGAAGACACCCCAAGGTATTCGCTAAAGGGGCATATTGAGTCCATGAAAGATTGAACTTTTTGTCACAAGTTAGCGGAAAGCGAGACTTTGTGAGAAAAAAATAAAATAATTTCCGCTAACTCGTGCCAAAAAAAAAAAAAACTTCTATGAACTCGCCATGCCCCTCACAGAATACCTTGGGGTGTCTTCTTTCCAAAATGGGGTCACATGTGGGGTATTTACACTGCCCTGGCATTTTAGGGGCCCTAAAGCATGAGAAGAAGTCTGGAATACAAATATCTAAAAATGCCCTCCTAAAAGGAATTTGGGCCCCTTTGCGCACCTAGGCTGCAAAAAAGTGTCACACATGTGGTATCACCGTACTCAGGAGAAGTTGGCAATGTGTTTTGGGGTGTCATTTTACATATACTTTTTACATTTTACATATATACATTTTACATATATATTTTTTGTATAAAAAAATGGGAAAAGTTGTCTTTTAGAGATATTTCTCTCACCCAGCATGGGTATATGTAGAAAGACACCCCAAAACACATTGCCCAACTTCTCCTGAGTACGGCGATACCACATGTGTGACACTTTTTTGCAGCCTAGGTGAGCAAAGGGGCCCACATTCCAAAGAGCACCTTTAGGATTTCACAGGGCATTTTTTACACATTTTGATTTCAAACTACTTCTCACGCATTAGGGCCCCTAAAATGCCAGGGCAGTATAACTACCCCACAAGTGACCCCATTTTGGAAAGAAGACACCCCAAGGTATTCCGTGAGGAGCATGGCGAGTTCCTAAAATATTTTATTTTTTGTCACAAGTTAGTGGAAAATGATGATTTTTTTTTTTTTCTTACAAAGTCTCATATTCCACTAACTTGTGACAAAAAATAAAAACTTCCATAAACTCACTATGCCCATCACGAAATACCTTGGGGTGTCTTCTTTCCAAAATGGGGTCACTTGTGGGGTAGTTATACTGCCCTGGCATTTTAGGGGCCCTAATGCGTGAGAAGTAGTTTGAAATCAAAATGTGTAAAAAATGGCCTCTGAAATTCTAAAGGTGCTCTTTGGAATGTGGGCCCCTTTGCCCACCTAGGCTGCAAAAAAGTGTCACACATGTGGTATCGCCGTACTCAGGAGAAGTTGGGCAATGTGTTTTGGGGTGTCTTTTTACATATACCCATGCTGGGTGAGAGAAATATCTCTCTAAAAGACAACATTTCCCATTTTTTTTATACAAAGTTGTCATTTGACAGAGATATTTATCTCACCCAGCATGGGCATGTGTAAAAAGACACCCCAAAACACATTGCCCGACTTCTCCTGAGTACGGCGATACCACATGTGTGACACTTTTTTGCAGCCTACGTGGGCATGTTTTACCCAAACATTTTTTTTTTTATCAAAGACATGTAGAACAATAAATTTAGAGAAAAATTTATATAGAAATGTAGTTTTAAAAAAAAAATTACAACTGAAAGTGAAAAATGTCATTTTTTAGCAAAAATTTCGGTAAATTTCGATTAATAACAAAAAAAGTTAAAATGTCAGCAGCAATGAAATACCACCAAATGAAAGAAAAGGAGGTAAAATTCATTTGGGTGGTAAGTTGCATGACCGAGCAATAAACCGTGAAAGTAGTGTAGTGCAGAATTGTAAAAAGTGGTCTGGTCATTAAGGGTGTTTAAGCTAGGGGAGCTGAGGTGGTTAATGATCATTTTGGCCAATAGTCTGCATAGGAACTGTATTGAAAAAATTGCACGCTATGTGAAATGTACATATTTGAAAAATGGTTATACAAATGTAGTCTACATCAGCTTTCAGCTACAAAAATCCACAGAATATCTTTCCCGGACAAGTGTGACATTAAATGTAGCATCTGTGATCATAGATCGTGATTTTATTTACTAATAAACATTTTTCTCCTGAACAGGAGGGTAAACTGCCAGCAGTTATACTAACGGACACCAGTGAATTAATTTTCTACACGAAAGCTTTTGCTAATGGGACATCATCTCTCCGGTTTGAGTCATCTTCTGTAAAGGATTTTTGCATTGCCTGGAATAGCAAAGACTCTAAGGTGATACTAAAGCAGTATTCTGAAAATAACCTTGATGAAACCATAAAAATGTCTCTTACAGAAAGGGACTAACCCAACAAAACGGATTGACTTCTCCTTTGTAATTGATTCCAAAACATTTAAATCATTCATTGTTTCACAGAGATATGACCTTGCTTTGCATTGTTATTAGAGATGAGTGAATTTTTCAAAAGTTCGATTCGGCTGATTCGCCATATTTTACAAAAAAAGTTGCTTCGTCTTACTTCGTCACGAAGTGCATTGTTTTGTAAGTAGTGGGTGCAATGACAGGGAGCTGCGATAGCGCCACTACCCATCATTGTACCCCTCAGGTTGTCTGAGTTATTTTTTTGTTCTTTGTATGTTTCTAACTAATCAAATGTTTACAACTTTCAAGGCTTTACAACTGACTTACTTAATCTGCAGTGGCTCCTTTCTCAGATTTCACTGAGGGTCACATGACCTGTGATGTCAGCTTCTCTCCTTACTCTAATCATGCCTCGTACACAAGCCTGAGGGAGTAGGTCTGCGTACGAGATGTCACTGTGCTTCCACGCCCTCTGCACTGCCGTCTTCTGCTGTCTGCCCTGTGTCTCCTTCCCACTAGATTCTTCAGGAAACTTTAACCACTCTGTAGCATACACTCAGGGCTGGAGGCTTTGCTGAGCAGCTGCAGGCAGTGAAGAGACACAGGATATTCCCTCGTCATCCTGCAGACACAGAGCTGACAGACTGGAGGAGTTCTGCAGAGCATTTCACAAGAACAGATAGGGGGAATAAATCTTGTGTGTATCAGCAGTGTCATTGTACAGCTGGGACTTGTAGTTCTACACATACAACATGCTGCTGAGTATTCTAGCAGTCAGACATTTTACTTAGGTCAGCACTTTTATTCACTTCCTTTGCAGAGCAGGGGGCACAAATATTTATAAGGAAAACCTCAGAGATTGTTATTATTGAAGGTAATCAGAGTCCAGAAGAGAACCAGGAAAATAAAGAAAACTATTTTTTTTTGCCTAAAACTTGCTTAGCTTATGTATATATTGCTAATCATCAGATTTAGGCTACATGCACACGACCATTCTGTGTTTCGCAAAACGGACAAGAATAGGACAGGTTATATTTTTTTGCGGGGCCACAGAATGGAGCAACAGATGCGGACAGCTATGGAGTGCTGTCCGCATCTTTTGCGGCCCCATTGAAGTGAATGGGTCCGCATCCAAGCTGCCAAAACTGCGGCTCGGATGCGGACCATAACAACAGCCATGTGCATTAGGCCTTACAGTGCTATATTTCTGTTTTACATAACTTGGGCAACCACTTTAAAATGTGGCAAGCTGTGTGCTTGCGACTTTTTGAATCCACCTTTTTGAAAAGAAAAAAAAATTGGTAAGCTCCTCTTTTTACGCCATACTTTCCACTTTTCAAAAGGAAGAAATGGAAAGGACGGGGAATGCGAGCGGTCAGCAGCGGAGACAAATTTATCTTCATTAATGCCAGTTTTCTGGTATAAATGAAGCCAGAAATCTACAGCAGCTCAGGGTTGTCGTAGATTTCTGTTTAGGCTCACGGACTGCTTAGGGTTATACATAATTTATTATGAGGCCTGTGTCTCGTCATAAATGTGTTACGTCCTCTGACCGTGCAGGAAATATCAAGACCGGTGCAGAAAGCGACTGTCTTGATAAATCTCTCCTCCTGTGCCAAGATATGTTGCAATATAAATTATCATTTCACTCTGGAAGGGCCTGTGCAGTGCTACCATATTAATGACCTATATTAGCTCGATAAGGGTTTGACTCCCTTCACCCCGCCAATCCGCTGTTTGAAATGGTAGCGGCACTAATGCGAGCGCTGCTTGTGCTTCAAACTTAACTGTGCACCGCCTCATCACATTTCACATCACAGCCAGGGAGAAAAAAAAGCTCACCTTCTCCCTGGCTGTTACGCTCTCCGCTGTGATTGCCCTGTGCAGCCAGGGAGAAGGAGACGCCCATTGAGAAACCCTGGTGTCTACTCCTCCCTGTACCGATGCTCAGTATTAACCTACTGAGCGAGAAAACTGCAGGGGGGCACAGCGGGGTGAAGGAGCGATATTTTAAAAAAAACATGCAGGGTGGCAGCATCAGCAGGGGAAGGGGGTGTTACCCCACGAGTAAAGGTATTTATCTAGAATAAAAAAAAACATGAAAGGTCCTCTTTAAAAAATATATATATAACAATGAAATATAATATGATGTAGCATTATAATGCTCAGCACCTCTGGGAAGTCCTTCAAGTCCTTCATGTTGGAAAATCCAGACAACTACTTCATGAAGCTGATTGAGAGAATGTCAAGTGTGTGCAAAGCTGTCATCGAAGGAATAGGGGGCTACTGTGAAGAATCTAAAATATAAAACATATTCTGGTTTGTTTAAGGCTAGTTTCACAATAGCGGAAGGGGAGTCCGGCAGGCTGTGCCGGCGGCAGCACTGAAGCGCACGGACTAAAAGTACTGCATGCCGTAGTTTTAGTCCGGCTGCCTCTTGCCGTGTGCTGCCGTGCTGCCGCCGGAACTCCACCTCCGCCCCCAGCCTGCCGGACTCCCCTGCCGCTAATGTGAAAGTACCCTGACACTTTTCTGTGTACTGATATACCGAATTCCATATGTGTTCCTTCATCATTTTCAGGTCTTTGAGCTTGAGACTACACTATAGAAAAAGGCGTGACTACTCTTTGCCTTCAAAACACCATCTGTTGCTCTAAGTACACTTGCACACAGGTTTTTGAAGAAACTCAACAGGGGGGTTATTCCACAAGACATCTTGGAGAACTAAGCACATATCTTCTGTGGCTGTAGGCTTTCTCAGTTCTCAAGTCTCTTCATGTAATCCCAGACAGATTCGATGATGTCATGACTTCCTGAACTCCTTGGGCCAGATTTATCATTACTCTGACAGCTCACTCCACTTTCACATATGGCTAAAGTCAGTTTTAGCCAAGTCAGATTTATGATCGGCCTTTCAGGACTGTGATAAATGTGGTTTGACGGTAGCAGTTTATCCGTCAATAAGCGGCTTTACAAAAGTCGCCCGTCTTTACGAAAAGTCGCATAAGATAAGCATGGTCCGCACTGGAGTGATTTTGCGACTTTTTTGAGACTTTTTAAATGCAATAGTAAATCTGTCTAGAGATTCATTTAAATAAGAAAACACGCCCACTTTCAGAAAACTGGCGAGCAGAATGCAGAGCCAATAAAAGTCGCAAATTTTTGCGCAGTTTAAGCGATTGCGCAAAAATTTGCGACTTTTTCACTCCATTATTCTGACTTAAGCTAATGAGATAAATCTGGCCCACTTATTGTATTGCATGATGGATAATTATCTGACTGTATTTTTCATCACTGTTATTCCTGACCAAATCCCCTCCTCCATTTACTGAAATGTCAGTAGGAACTATCTTGATACAGTGCCACATAAATGGTTAGTGCATAAAGTGAGAATGCTTGGACTGGAGCAAAATGTGTGTATCCGGGTAAGTATCTGGGTAAGAGCCAGAGGCCACAGGCTGCATGCACGCTATCAGTGGCGTGTAGCTACTCTGATTTATTTCTGTTATTTTTGTTGTATTTAAGCTCCTGAGGAAACGCTGACATTTTATCAGCACAGAAACACGTTGAGCAGTGACAGTGACAGTGATGGGTGCATCGTGGGAAAATCATGCGATTTTGCCTGCGAGTGGGGTGAGTTTTGTATGCGATTGCATTGCGTTCTTCAGTTTTTTCCGCTTAATGTGGTACTGAATGTGGTACCCAGATCCAAACTTGGACTTCTTCACTGAAGTTCGGGTTTGGGTTAGGTATTCTGTAGATTTTAATATTTTCCCTTATAGCATGGTTATAAGGGGAAATAATAGCATTCTTAATACAGAATGCTAAGTAAATTAGGGATGGAGAGGTTAAAAAAATAAAAAATTAAATTAAACTCACCTCATCCACTTGTTCGCACTGCCCGACTCATCTTCTTTCTTCTTCTTTGAGGACCTGGGAGGAAAAGGACCTTTGACGTCACTGCGCTCATCACATGGTCCATCACACGGTCTATCACCATTGTGATGGACCATGTGATGAGCGCAGTGACATCACCAAAGGTCCTTTTCCTCCCAGGTCCTCAAAGAAGAAGAACGAAGACGAGTCGGGCAGCGCGAACAAGTGGATGAGCTGAGTTTAATTATTATATTTTTTTTTAACCCCTCCATCCCTAATTTACTTAGCATTCTGTATTAAGAATGCTATTATTTTACCTTATACCATTTTATAAGGGAAAATAATGAAGATCAGGTCCCCATCCCGATTGTCTCCTAGCAACCTTGCGATTTTCACGCAGCCCCATTCACTTCTATGGGGCCTGTGTTGCGTGAAAAACGCACAATAAAGAGCTTGCTGCGATTTTCACACAATGCACAAGTGATGTGTGAAAATCACCGCTCTTGTACACAGCCTTATTGAAGTGAATGGGTCCGGATTCACCTCACGCATTGCACCCGCGTGGAAAACTCGCTCGTGTGAAACAAATTTAACTTGCCCCATCCACTTGGTCGCATAGCGGATCTCCTCTTCTTTCTACTTTCTTCAGGACCTGGCTAAAGGACCTTTGATGACGTCACTGTGCTCATCACATGGTCCATCACTTGGTCCATCACCATGGTGATGGACCATGTGATGACCGCAGTGACATCATCAAAGGTCCTTTAGCCGGGTCCTGTAGAAAGAAGAGGAGATCCGCTACACAACCAAGTGGATGGGGTGAGTTAAATTTGTTTATTATTTTTAACCCCTCAATGGACATTTAACTAAGCATTCTGTATTAAGAATGCTATTATTTTCCCTTATATCCATGTTATAAGGGAAAATAATAAAATCTACAGAACACCTAACCCAAACCCGAACTTCAGTGAAGATGTCCGGATTCGGGCCTGGGTACCAAACAATTTCTCACGCGCGTACAAAACCCATTAAAACGCCTTGCAGTCACTCTAAAACGTCACGCATTTTCCTGCAACGCACCCGCATCTTGTCTAGCCCTCACACGTGACACCCATGTGAAAGAGGCTGTAACGGTATCAACCGTTGGCGACGTCTCTCTCCCCTGGTCAGCGTGCGCTGTAGAGCTGCTGCTGAGACTTCCAAGCCGAGTTGCGATTTCCAGTAGCCGTGCAGCTTTTACAAGAGCTAGTAGTGATATAGCTGTTCCCTACAACACGAGACGAGGCTGCGAGTTGAGGGTAAGAAGAACAACATTTATTGGTGCCACCCTTGGCCTTATATACCAGTCTCCATGGAAGGGGACCTCCCCCGTGGACATGATGGAGAACTGCGTTACAAACACACCGACCAATGGAAATAATCACACAATCCGGGACAGTCCCACACAATGTCTCCCCTCTGTCTGGGAGATAATCAAGTTAGACACTGTAGGTAACCTAATCATCTCCAGACAGAAAAACCACACTGTTTATAAAGATCCCCATACAGGACGTACAATGTCTCCCCCCTGACTGGGAGATAATCAGGTTAGACACTGTAGGTAACCTAATCATCTCCAGACAGTAAAACACCTTTTTTTTTTATACGCATTAAAAAGTACCCCAAAATCCACAATATTCCAACAGACAACCAGAGGGCTTCTGTTACAGAGGCCTTAGTCTTTTCCCCACGCAAAGCGCACCATTCACTGTGCGCTTAAAACTCAGTTAAATGTAGACCGCTGACAGCTCAGTAGAGTACGGAGTACGAGCTGTGAAATTTATAAATGGGGCCGCATAAGCAGGGAGTACGGGCAGGAATGCATATTTTGCTGCTCCTGCCCATGCCCCCCCCCCGAAGGTTTACTAACTCCTGTTACCCATGTGCTATGCCAGTATTAGCTGAGTGGAGCTGGCTCCTGCTTCTGCCTGCTTCACTAAACTAAGAGCTGACATGCAGGACCCTTAACTTAACGGAGCAGGCAATAGCAGGAGCCTCTCCACTCAGCTAATCCTGGCATAGTACATGGTTGCAGAGTACCCATGTGCTATGCCAGGAGTTAGTAATCCTCCAGAGGGCGCGGGCAGGAGCAGCAATATGCGCTCCTGCCCGTACTCACAGCACTGCTGCGACCCTGTTCATAAATTTCACAGCACGTACTCGGTACTCCGCTGAGCTGTCAGCGGTGTACGGAGAACTAAGTTATCAGCGCACAGTGAATGGGGAAAAGACTATGAAAAATACAAAATTAATTAATAAAGTATATATATTAAAAAAAAGTTTTATTAGGGCATTAGAGACATCTTATTAAAATTTGATACAAAGGTTTAGTTACTCTGTAAGTTAGACCACAGGTTTACTCACAGACATATGGACTACAAGTAACTGATACGGTCCAAAGGGATTATTCCTACTGAGTAGTAAAATAGCTGCTTTGTTAGCACAGCTACTCAGAACAGTCATATATATTGACATTAGAGTTGAGCGAACACCTGGATGTTCTGGTTCGAGAAGTTCGGCCGAACTTCCCGGAAATGTTCGGGTTCGGGATCCGAACCCGACCTGAACTTCGTCCCGAACCCGAACCCCATTGAAGTCAATGGGGACCCGAACTTTTCGGCACTAAAAAGGCTGTAAAACAGCCCAGGAAAGGGCTAGAGGGCTGCAAAAGGCAGCAAAATGTAGTTAAATCCCCTGCAAACAAATGTGGATAAGGAAATGAATAAAAATTTGAATAAAATAAATAAAAATTAACCAATATCAATTGGAGAGAGGTCCCATAGCAGAGAATCAGGCTTCATGTCAGCAGAGAATCAGTCTTCATGTCATAGCAGAGAATCAGGCTTCACGTCACCCAAAACTGGAACAGTCCATTGTCATATATTTAGGCCCCGGCACCCAGACAGAGGAGAGAGGTCCCATAACAGAGATTCAGGCTTCATGTCAGCAGAGAATCAGTCTTCATGTTATAGCAGAGAATCAGGCTTCACGTCACCCACCACTGGAACAGTCCATTGTCATATATTTAGGCCCCGGCACCCAGACAGAGGAGAGAGGTCCCATAACATAGAATCTGGCTTCATGTCATAGCAGAGAATCAGTCTTCATGTCATAGCAGAGAATCAGGCTTCATGTCACCCACCACTGGAACAGGCCACTGTCAGATATTTTTAGGCCCCGGCACCCAGGCAGAGGAGAGAGGTCCCATAACAGAGATTCAGGCTTCATGTCAGCAGAGAATCAGTCTTCATGTCATAGCAGAGAATCAGGCTTCATGTCATAGCAGAGAATCAGGCTTCACGTCACCCACCACTGGAACAGTCCATTGTCAGATATTTAGGCCCAGGCACCCAGGCAGAGGAGAGAAGTCCCATAGCAGAGATTCAGGCTTCATGTCAGCAGAGAATCAGTCTTCATGTCATAGCAGAGAATCAGGCTTCACGTCACCCACCACTGGAACAGGCCACTGTCAGATATTTTTAGGCCCCGGCACCCAGGCAGAGGAGAGAGGTCCCATAACATAGAATCTGGCTTCATGTCAGCAGAGAATCAGTCTTCATGTCATAGCAGAGAATCAGGCTTCATGTCACCCACCACTGGAACAGGCCACTGTCAGATATTTTTAGGCCCCGGCACCCAGACAGAGGAGAGGTTCATTCAACTTTGGGTTGCCCCGCAATATAATGGTAAAATGAAAATAAAAATAGGATTGAATGAGGAAGTGCCCTGGAGTACAATAATATATGGTTAAGGGGAGGTAGTTAATGTCTAATCTGCACAAGGGATGGACAGGTCCTGTGGGATCCATGCCTGGTTCATTTTTATGAACGTCAGCTTGTCCACATTGGCTGTAGACATATGGACTACAAGTAACTGATACGGTCCAAAGGGATTATTCCTACTGAGTAGTAAAATAGCTGCTTTGTTAGCACAGCTACTCAGAACAGTCATATATATTGACATTAGAGTTGAGCGAACACCTGGATGTTCTGGTTCGAGAAGTTCGGCCGAACTTCCCGGAAATGTTCGTGTTCGGGATCCGAACCCGACCCGAACTTCGTCCCGAACCCGAACCCCATTGAAGTCAATGGGGACCCGAACTTTTCGGCACTAAAAAGGCTGTAAAACAGCCCAGGAAAGGGCTAGAGGGCTGCAAAAGGCAGCAAAATGTAGTTAAATCCCCTGCAAACAAATGGTTAAGGCTGCAGCGCAGCCTGTAATTGTGGGAGGGGCATGCAGCATTTAGGCCGGCACGCACCTCCTCTCCAGCCTGGCGTTCCTGCGGCGTGCTCAGCGTGCAGTCCGGTCCTCAGCAGTGTCCTCACTTCCGGGTCCGCCCCCTCAGCTTCCTCCAGCTGCGTCTCCAGCGTTCGGCTCTCCTCCGCTCCTGGCGTCTCAAGGCTATCACGGTAGGTTAAGCGCAGGTTCTGCCTGTCACCTCACGCTGCCTGGGTGAAGCGGCCTCCAGGGTATCGGATCCCTCGTCTGCCTGGCCGGGGTCCCTGTCCACTTCATCGTCTTCTCCCCTTGTCCTGGGGCATGTAGTCCTCACCACTTCACTGCTGCATTTTTCTCTGTCTCACCTGGGCTTGGTTCGGGCCTGGGCGCTTTTGTGACGCGCTCCTGCGGGCTGTGTGTCGGCCGACAGGCGGGGGCCATTGATCCCCCGGAAATGGCTCTCCCCTAGGCGTTTTTGCAGCACGTGCGTCCGTGCTGTGGGACGCCCGACACCCCGGGAGGTACTCGTGCGTCTTTTTGAGGCATATTGTCGTGCGTTCCCATAGTCTCCGGGGGGCGCGCGACAATAGGCGTACGTGGTCCTGAGGCCGCATATTCGGCTGCCTACGGCTCGTGCCTGCAGGGCGCGACATCCTGGACGCCCAGGTTTTGAACCAACATCGGGCAGCCCGCCTACCCGCGGCGAGTTGGGGTTGGTCTGTTCCTGCATTCCGCAGGTTCCGTTCCTCGATTTGCGGGTGGGTGTGTGGTTCCTGCCAATGTTTTACAACATTCCCGTCCCCCAGCTGTAGCATGTTCTTCCTCCAGCTACTGCGGAGTCTTGGCCAGTACTCTGGGTTTGCCAGCCTCCGCAGTCACCAGTACACGTATCACGGGCCTCACCTTAGGTTGTCCATTCCCTTACACGACGGCTCTCAGTGTTCCGGCTCACAACATTCTCGCCACAGTCCCTGTCGTTGCTTGGTCTTCCCGGATCGCCCGGGCTCTCTCTCTCACACGGTGTTCATCCTGTCTCAAGCCTTGGATCGCCCAGGGTCGTCTCTCTCCGGTTCGCCCGGTCCACGTTTTTCTCTCCTGGATCGCCCAGGTCTCTTCCCTAGTTCGCCTGGGGCTTCTTCTTTCTCCTGGATCGCCCAGGTCTCTTCCCTAGTTCGCCTGGGGTTTCTTCTTTCTCCTGGTTCGCCCAGGTCTCTTCCCTAGTTCGCCTGGGGTACTTCTTTCTCCTGGATCGCCCAGGTCTCTGCCCCAGTTTACCTGGGATTCCTCCTTCCTCCTGGTTCGCCCAGATCTGTTTTCAGTTTCTCGGCCATCTGGTCGCTCTGCATGTCACGGGTGTGGGTTGTCCATGCTTCTTGTTTCCAGTCGGCATGTCCCTCGTGCCCTGGGTCATGTCTCAGGCTCTTTCGTTCCCTGGGCCAGCCTGGTCGACTGATCCTTTCAGCGTCTTACCTGTCACCACTTCCTTTAGGGGATCGCCTCCCGTTTTTCTTCCCAGCTGTCGGTCACCTGGTCCTCATACACATTATCTTCAGATCGCAGGTTCCGGTCCGTTTTTCGGCTCACGTCAGTCAAAGGTTTAAATCCTTTCTAAGGTAAGTTCAGGTCATGTTCGTTCCTCTGAGGACCGTATTTTCGTTTGCTCTTCCCTTCTGAAGGTCTGGGTTTTTCTTTAGCTTACCGGTTCGTTATCGGTTTCGGATCTCCGGTTCCTTGGTCTTGGGCTTCTTCTGGTAAGTATTTTGAATGGTTTCGTTTCCCTCACCTTTCATCTTCGTTTTAGGCTGTCCCTTCGCGACCGCAGCTTCGTTTTCCCTCTCATTTTCCTTTTCCGCAGGTTAAGGATGTCGCACGTGTCGGAGATGGAAGACAATATTTCCCTTCCTGGAACATCGGCTTCGGGTCATTCCGTCAGCGCTTCCTTGCGGAGCTGGACTGTGCCTAGGCTAGTCACCGAGCTCAACCGCAGGGGGATTCGTCATCCCGCGTCAGCCCGCAAGGCGGAATTATACCGCTTGTTGATGACGGCCCCGAGTTCAGTGGAGGGTCAGTCTAGCTCACCTTCCATCCAGCAAGCCCTGTCCCAGATTCAGTCCTCTATCAACGGACTTGCCAGTTCTTTATGCGACATTCAGGCCAGGGTTGCAGCCCTCGAGTCCAGACCCTCGGCAATCCCACCCTACCCAGTGGTGGCACCCTCCCCACCTTTAGATGTGGCAGGTAGGCCAGCTTCTGGTCCTCTGATTGCCCCGTCTCACTTCATTTCCGAGCATATTAAGAAGGACATCCTGGCTGGGAAGGATGTGAATTTGGCCTCCATTCTCATCGCCTCCCAGGACATCTCGGAGAATCGGATCATCAATTGCGGGGAGGTTTCGGTGGTCTTGAAGGCCAAAGACGCCAGACTTAACCGCAAATTGTCCATTCCCGAGTTTCTCCTGGCCTTTAGCCTGTATCGGGACATTGTTTGTTCTGCCAATCCGTCCAGGAGGGAGGAGCTTGATACCTACCTGTATCGGGTATCGGACCTGGGCCACAAGTACGGTGGCTCAGCGTTCTACGATTATCACAGGTCCTTTTCCGCTAAGGCGGCAGCAGCCCTGTCGCAGTTTCAGTTCATGACTAATTGGGCTGATCTCGACATGGAGCTGTTCTGCCGTCATTTCGCCGGTCTCAGAGCTCCCTCCTGCACCTCTTGCCAGTCCATATTTCATTCCTCTGACTGGTGTCCCGATCGGGCTCATCCTTCCCAGCCGGGAGCTGCTCCTAGTACCTCTGGGGCCACCAAGCCCTCGGCAACTCTGGACAAACTGGGCAGACCAATCGTCTTTTTAGGTAGCAGCCAGGTCTGCAACAACTTCAATGCGGGGGGTTGTGCCTTTAACGCCTGTCGAGCTCTTCACATCTGCTCGGCATGTTTTCGGGCCCATCCGCGTTCGGCTTGTTCCAGGAAATCTTCCAAGAGCTCCTGACTAGCCGACATTGATATAGACCTTCTGGCTGTTCTGCTGCAGGATCACCCAGACCGTCTTTTCGTGGCCTTCCTCTTGGCCGGGTTCAAGGAGGGCTTTCACACAGGGCTCATCACCCTGCCTCACGGGTCATGGGAGGGTCCCAATTTGCGCTCGGCGTTCGGTGACCCGGATGCCGTGGATGCCCTCCTTCGATCCGAAGTTGAAAAAGGGTTCATCATTGGTCCCTTTCTCCACATTCCATTTCAGTCCTGGCGGATCAACCCTATTGGGCTGGTTGTGAAACAGTCTTCGAATAAAAAACGCCTCATCTACGATCTGTCAGCGCCTCATATGTCATCCACCCCAAGCCTGAATTCTCTTATCCCTTCTGAGGAGTATTCTATGCAATACTCGTCAGTTGAGGAAGCCATTCAGCTCATTCTCCAGTCGGGGGTTGGGTCTTGGCTTGCCAAGGTAGACATAGCCGATGCCTTCAAGCTTCTCTCGGTCCACCCGCATCTTTGGAGATACTATGGCATCAATTGGTCGGACAGGTTTTATTTTGCCAACCGCTTAACCTTTGGGTCCAAGAGCAGCCCCTGGCTGTTCGACCAGTTTGCCAGGGCTCTCCATTGGATCCTGGTGCATCACGGAGGTCTTCCTATGGTAATTCATTACCTGGACGATTTTTTGCTCATTGAGAACCCTCATCCGGTCCCCTCAATTCCCGCTACCCTCCTCCAGGTGCCCGTGGCCTCCACCAAGACCGAGGGCCCTGCCACCAGGGTAACCTTTCTGGGCATCACGTTAGATTCCATCAAGATGGAGGCCAGTCTGCCCCCTGAAAAGTTGACCCGGATCCGCTCTGCCATCTCCCGGGCGGTCAGCGCTCTGTCCCTGACCAAGGCGGAGCTTCAGTCCTTACTGGGTCTGCTGAATCATGCCACGAAGATCATGCCCCAGGGCCGATCTTTTCTGGCCAGCCTGTTGCATCTTCTTTCCACAGTTCCTGACCAGGATTCTGTTGTCCACCTGAACTGCCACGCCATCTCGGACCTTGCCATGTGGAATACCTTCCTTGCAGGTTGGAACGGCATTTCCCTCTTCGTTCCCCGCTGGGACTCGGCTTCCCCGATTATTTTCTCGGACGCAGCCGGTTCCATCGGCTTTGCCGCCATCTTCAGGTCCCACTGGCTGGCGGCCAGGTGGCCTCTGGAAATTCTAGCAGACCCAGCTGCCATCAGTTCTTCTCCCCTCCTGGAATTATACCTCATCGTGGCGGCCGCCTTGGTCTGGGGCAGCTCCTGGTCCAACTTGCCGGTTTTGTTCGTCACGGACAACCAGTCCCTGGTCGATATCTCTCCGGGTCATGGCCCTGCTGCGGAAATTAGTGTGGCTGTCCCTCACCCACAACTTTCATGTCCGTGGTGCTCACATTCCAGGGGATTCCAACACTGCCGCTGACGCCCTCTCCCGTTTCTGTTTTTCCACTTTCTTTCAGGAAATGCCCGAAGCGGATCATTCCGGCACTCAGGTTCCTCCACTCAGCTCATTCATCCTGGATTAGCATCTCTGGTGATCCAGGCAGAGAGACTGGTCGAGGGTTCCCTTTCTCACAACACAGCTAGGAACTACCGGGCAGGGTTTACGGCTTTCAGCAAGTTTGCTCGAGAATTCCCGAGGGGTCAGCTGGAGGAAACCTCATATGTCATGGCGTTCATTGCATTTTGCCACACCCGCCTCTCCTTGCATCAAGCTATACTTAGCAGGGCTCCAGCATTATCGCTTGATCGCCAGGCCAGATGGGGGTTCCATCCTCGCTTCACAAGCCGTCAAGGCAACACTCAGGGGTCTGCAGAAGAAGGGGAAGGGTCCACGCACCCGTAGACAGCCGGTGTCGGGGGAATTGTTCAGAGCCCTATCTTCGGCCTTAGACGGCAGTCCTTTTGGGCCCTCTCTCAGCACGGTTCTGAAGGCGGCTATTTACCTCGGGTTCTACGGCTTCCTCAGGCCTGGTGAATTCACGTCGGGCTCCGGGCATCATAGCTTCCTCCAGAAACGCCACCTAGTCTGGTCCACAGACCATTTTGTCCTCCATCTCCCGTCCTCCAAGACCAACCAGTTTGGTCCCCCCTCCGAGATCAAGTTTTTCCCTTCAGGTAACCGTTGGTGCCCGGTCGAGGTTCTGTGGCAATTATCGTCCTGCTTCACGGTCTCTCCACCAGACTCCCCTCTTCTGCCTTGTGTAGGTAAGCCACTCACCACATCGAAGTTCATGTCCCTTGTCCGGTCCCTGATGCAGGGGTTGGGTCACGACCCCAGTACTATTTCGGGTCATTCCTTCCGCATTGGGGCTGCGTCGGCAGCTTCTAAGCATCAGGTCCCCGCACATGTCATTCGCTGCATGGGGCGTTGGCGCTCGTCCTGTTTTGCCCATTACATACCAGATCCCCAGGCAGAAATCTCTCAGGCCTTCCGTACACTGGCTTTGTAATATATTCAATAAAACTATGTTACCTATTCAGAAGTCTTTGGCCCCTTTTCTTGGCGTACCCGCGATCGTGGCTCCCGGCACACCCCAGCCACTAGGTTCAGGGTTAAGGGTTTCCCCTTTCCCCACTTCCACCATCCTTAGCCCTGACTACAAATGGTTAAGGCTGCAGCGCAGCCTGTAATTGTGGGAGGGGCATGCAGCATTTATGCCGGCACGCACCTCCTATCCAGCCTGGCGTTCCTGCGGCGTGCCCCTCCCTCCCTCCCCTTTTCTTCCACTCTCACCTTGGGTATGCCCCCTTTTCTTGGCGTACCCGCGATCGTGGCTCCCAGCACACCCCAGCCACTAGGTTCAGGGTTAAGGGTTTCCCCTTTCCCCACTTCCACCATCCTTAGCCCTGACCACAAATGTGGATAAGGAAATGAATAAAAATTTTAATAAAATAAATAAAAATTAACCAATATCAATTGGAGAGAGGTCCCATAGCAGAGAATCAGGCTTCATGTCAGCAGAGAATCAGTCTTCATGTCATAGCAGAGAATCAGGCTTCACGTCACCCAAAACTGGAACAGTCCATTGTCATATATTTAGGCCCCGGCACCCAGACAGAGGAGAGAGGTCCCATAACAGAGATTCAGGCTTCATGTCAGCAGAGAATCAGTCTTCATGTCATAGCAGAGAATCAGGCTTCACGTCACCCACCACTGGAACAGTCCATTGTCATATATGGACAACTGCTGGCCGCCGGCCGGCAACTGTGACGGAGTGGAAAGCGGCGGCCCTGGGTCTGGACGGACCCACCCACCTGAACTTCTGCATCACCAAATTCAGCACATGCGCCAGGCAAGGGATGTGCGTCAAATCGGCTAGTCCCAGAGCTGCAATGAGATTTCGCCCATTTTCGCACACCACCAGGCCGGGCCTGAGGCTCACCGGCAGCAACCACTCGTCGGTCTGTTGTTCTATACCCCGCCACAACTCCTGTGCGGTGTGGGGCCTGTCCCCCAAACATATGAGTTTCAGAACGGCCTGCTGACGTTTACCCCGGGCTGTGCTGAAGTTGGTGGTGAAGGTGTGTGGCTGACTGGATGAGCAGGTGGAAGAAGAGGAGGAGGAAGCTGAGTAGGAGGAGGAGACAGGAGGCAAAGAATGTTGCCCTGCGATCCTTGGCAGCGGAAGGACGTGCGCCAAACAGCTCTCCGCCTGGGGCCCAGCCGCCACTACATTTACCCAGTGTGCAGTTAGGGAGATATAGCGTCCCTGGCCGTGCTTACTGGTCCACGTATCTGTGGTTAGGTGGACCTTGCCACAGATGGCGTTGCGCAGTGCACACGTAGTTTAAGGCTGACATGTCAGCCTGCATTTGTGAGAGGGGCGTAGGCGCCCTTAAAAGGAGGCACGCCCTCTCCCCATTTGCGTGCGTTTTCTGGTGCCTTCCCGCCTTAACGTCACGCCCCGTACTGCCGTGCTGCTCACCAGGTAAGTTACTGAGGGTCCCGATGCTCGCCGCTCGTTCCTGCTGCAAGGGTAAGTTAGTTACTGTCCTCCCGATCCCCCTTCCCGGCGTGCGTCTCCCCCTCCGCCCGGTTCACCGCTACCCACCTTCTACAACAGGTGGTGCGGCCGGCTCAATACATGCTTCCGGCTTTGGCCGGGGCAAGTCACGTGTGACGCCGGGCAGCGCCTCCGTTGCCTTGGCAACGAAGCCCGCGTCTCGGGTCAAGCTCCCTCCCTGGGCTCCGGGCGTCACAGCAGCCTGCCGCTTGTTGATTCCAGGACCTGTCGCCCGGGGGTTGGTCCGTCCAGACCCAGGGCCGCCGCTTTCCACTCCGTCACAGCTGCCGGCCGGCGGCCAGCAGTTGTCCATTATCAATAAAGTTATAAAAAAAAACAAAAAAAAAAAACCTTGGTCTCACACATACAGGCTCATGCGAATAAGCCCTATTACAAACTCTCATCATATATATAAAATCCTAACTGATTGACATGGTCATATAGCACACCACATGGCCCCCATGTGCCCTCCTCTGTCATTCTGAGCCGCAGACCAAGTTTTAACCCTTCACACCCCACGGTAGCGGTTCCCGCTACCTTCCACATCAGCTCCTACAAACGCAGTATTCTCACAGGGACAGGCAAAGATCCCTGGGTTTAAGGGTCAAGTAAATGGCGCAATCAATGGGCTACTACCACCCCCCCCCCTCATGATACTGATTATTGTTGCAGACTCTGGGTACTCTGCCGCGCTAGCCATACATCGTCTGCCAAGGGTTCTCAACAGTTTCCGCCCGCATCAAACGCCGCCCATTCCGCTCTGCTACATCTGCGGACGTTTTTCGGTAAATACTTATTTTTCTATGTCATATCATGCTCTACCATGTTTGGGGCCTGTTCCGTGTCAGGCTTACGTATTACTTATTATCATCTGTCGCCCATGACGCTACGGGCTTACGTTTTTCCCATACCATATCGGTTGCCGGCCACGCTTCAGGCTTACGTATTAGTTGCCGTCAGAGCCTGTTTCAGGGTTACATTTTCAAATATATCATGTCTGTTGTCTGTTCCGTTTCAGGCTTACATTTTGTTTTTCATTTCTGTTGCCAGTTACCTTTCTGGCTTACGTTTCTAATATATCATGTCTGTTGCCTGTTACGTTTCAGGCTTACGTATTTTCTTTTCTGTTGCCAGTTACGTTTCTGGCTTACGTTTCTAATATATCATGTCTGTTGCCTGTCACGTTTTCGGGCTTACGTTTTTCCTTTTCTCTTGCCGGTTCCATTTCCGGCTTACGTTTCTAAAATATATCATGTTGCCTATTACGTTTCAGGCTTAAGTTTTTCTTTTATTTGTCGCCTGTTACGCTTCAGGCTTACGTATCCACTGTACCCCGTCTGTTGCCTGTCACGTTGTCAGGCTTACGTTTCTCTCATGTATTTATTCCCCGTTACGCTTCCGGTTTTACGTTTTTTCATCCATTACCGGTTACAGGCCAGGTTCATGCGGTTAATTACTATTCTTTGTCGCTATCATTTTTTTCCAGGTTCGATCAATATTATTTTCTACGGTACGACCCCAGGTTTGGTGTTCTTTTCCATGTGTATAAACCCCTGTCGGTAGCCACGTCCTCGTAGCGCTTACGCCTTTTCTCACGTTTTAGGCTGGTAAGGTCCTCCACAGTAGTACCCCCTTTCATAGCTCTAGGCACTCGCCCGCCCTAGTTCTCTCTTCATCACCATTCACGGCTCGGGTGTCGTCCTTCTGTCATACGGGGCCTCCAGCTCAGCTATTAACTTTTTGTTTATCACCTCGCAGCCACGATATGTCGCAGGTTTCTAACATCGAGGAAGCCCTATCCATCCCTGAGACACCCGCATCCGAGCGGCCCAGCTCCTCATCACTGAGGAGTTGGACAATTGCAAAGCTGATCGCGGAGCTCAACAGAAGAGGGATCCAACACCTCGCTTCCGCCCGGAAAGCTGAACTGTTTAGGCTACTCACGGCTGAACCAGTAGCCCCGGACTTGGAGCAAGTCTCCATGTCCACTTTGCAAGTGTCCCTGACACAACTGCATGCCATGATGAACACCATTGCCTCCTCAGTCTCAGATGTGCAGTCCAGACTCCTGGCCGTTGAGTCTCACCAGGGACTGGCATCCGAGCGTGCCGCCTCTCCATTGCCTGTTACCTCCACGGCAGGGTTTGTTCCCCCAGGTAGGGTCCTTTGCGCACCCGAGGTAGCTCCAGCCCACTTCATCCCCAGCAACATCAAGAAGGATATTTTAGAGGGCAAGGACGTCAATCTGGCGTCCATCCTGATAGCCACCCATGACACGGTAGAGAGCAAGACCATTGCTTGCGGCGACATGTCCATCGTCCTCAAAGCGAGGGATCCCCGCCTCAACAGGAAGCTAACCATCACGGAGTTTGTCCTGGCGTTTAGCTTATTCAGGGACGTCATCTGCTCCGTCCATCCTGAGAGGCGGGAAGAGTTGGATACATACCTTTACAGGGTCACGGACTTCGGCCACAAGTACGGTGGGCAGTCTTTTTATGACTACCATCGCTCTTTTTCAGCAAAAGCCGCCGCCTCACTGGTCCAATTCCAGCACCTCACGAACTGGGCGGCCATGGACATGGAGCTTTTTTGCCGACATTTCGCGGGCCTCAGGGCCCCGGCATGTGCATCATGCCAGTCCATCACTCACTCATCTGATTGGTGCCCCAACTCAGGTCCCTCCACATCCCAGGGCAGATCCCTCCGTAGTAGCTCCGGGTCCCTCCAACGACCTGGCGCAACCACGGATAAGCTAGGCCGGCCAATAGTTTTCCTGGGCAACAGCCAGGTCTGTAATAATTTTAACCAGGAGGCTTGTTATTATAATAAGTGCAGGGCCCTCCACGTCTGCGCAGGCTGTTTCAGGGCTCACCCGCAGACGGCGTGTCCACAAAGAGCAAGGCCATCCTGACTAAGCGGGGTCAACGTGGTCTTGTTAGAATCCCTGTTGCGCGAGCATCACAGCCCTCAATGGGTGCAGTTCTTGGTTTCCGGGTTCACCATCGGGTTCCACACGGGGCTGGTAGCTCTCCCGCAAACTTCCTGGGAAGGGCCCAATCTGCTGTCAGCAAGCAGGGATCCCGAGCCGGTGGGGACTCTGATCAAGTCAGAATTGGAGAAGGGGTTTCTCATCGGCCCCTTCCCCTTCATACCATTTGACCTCTGGAGGATCAACCCCATTGGTATTGTGTCCAAGCAGTTCACAAATAAAAAACGTCTAATCTATGACTTGTCGGCACCTCATGGCTCCAGCATACCCAGTCTCAACTCCTTAGTGCCATCCGAGGAGTTCTCCATGAGTTACGCCACCATAGACGAGGCCATTCAACTGATCCTCCAAGTAGGTCGGGGGGCTTGGTTGGCAAAGGCAGATATCGCCGACGCCTTTAAATTGCTGCCCATTCATCCACAGCTCTGGTCCAAGAGCAGTCCCTGGCTGTTCGACCAGTTTGCTCAGGCATTGCATTGGATCCTGGTCAACCACTGCGATTGCCCTATGATCATCCACTACTTGGATGACTTTCTTATCATCGAAAGCCCAGACCGCCAGCCTTGTAAACTCCAGGCTCTGCTGCACCTGTTCGGCCGACTCAACGTTCCGGTGGCAGCTTCAAAAACCGAAGGTCCCGCCACGGTAATCACCTTCCTGGGCATAATTTTAGACACAGGGAAAATGGAGGCCAGGCTTCCAGCCGAGAAGTTGGCAAAAATTAAGGAAGCCATCTCAACAGCGGCAGGCAGCAGGACGTGCACCAAGGTCGAGTTGCAGTCCCTTCTAGGCATGCTCAACTTTGCCACCAAAGTCATGCCCCAGGGCAGGGCCTTCGTGTCCAGGCTTCTCCAGTTACTCCCCTCAGCCCCAGAGCAAGACAGCCTCGTCACTTTAGATGCCCAAGCCATGGCCGACCTGGCCATGTGGGAGAACTTCCTGGCCTCTTGGAACGGAGTCTCTTTGTTTGTTCCTCAGCTAGGGCCGGAGTCCACCTTGATTTTCTCGGATGCCGCCGCCTCCGGCGGGTTCGCGGCGATCTGTGGGAATCAATGGTTCGCGGGCCCCTGGCCACCCGAGGTATCAACAGCCAGAGGCGCTTTACAGTCATCCCCGTTGCTGGAATTCTACCCAGTCGTAGCGGCAGCCCAGGTGTGGGGCAGCCAGTGGGCCAATTCTTCTGTGGCGTTCGTCACTGACAATCAAACAGTGGTGGACATTATCACCAAGGGCAGGTCTCAGTCACCCCAGATAATGTCATTCGTCCGCAGGCTGGTCTGGCTCTCGCTGGTGTACAATTTTCACGTGGCATGCAGGCATATCCAGGGGGTTCATAATGTGGCCGCAGACGCCTTGTCTCGTTTTAATTACAAAACTTTCTTTCAGGTCATGCCAGAGGCAGACTGTGTGGGGCTACCTCCTCCGATGTACCAATTTCTAGTGTTTGATTAAACCTTTTCATTGATTCAGCAAAATCATTGATGCAGAAGTCTTTGTCTCATAACACTGCCAGGAACTACAGGACCGCCTGGAACACTTTCAACAGGTTCAGGGGCCTACATCCAAGTCAAGACACCGACAAAACCACGTACATCACAGCTTTCATAGCCTTCTGTCATATCGATCTCAAGCTGTCCTTCAATACCATTAAGTTGTATTTGGCCGGAGTCCAACATTTTTCCATGTTGGAAGACCCCGAAAGCAGGTCGGTTTTTCTATCCCAAGCAGTCAGGGCAACCCTTAGGGGGGTTCAGAAAAGTAGTCACGCAGCTATCCCGAGCAGGCAGCCTGTGTCTGGGGAACTATTTAGGAAACTCTCAACCTCCCTAGATGGTCTTCCTTTTGGGCTCCTTCCCAGCACAGTCATCAAGGCCGCCATGTACCTTAGTTTCTATGGGTTCTTAAGACCCGGCGAATTTACCCGCACTTCAGCTAGGTCCAAGGGTCTCACCAGGGGTCAGCTAGTCTGGCACCACGACCATTTCTCCCTGCACCTCTTCACTTCCAAAACCTTGCAGGTGGGTCCACCAGTGGAGGTGAATTTCTTCCCTTCTGCCAACGCATGGTGCCCGGTCCAGGTACTCAAGAGTCTGCTGTCGGCTCTGGGGGACTCCGCCCCTGATCAACCATTGCTCCCGTTTCAGGCCTCAGCCGTCACAGCCTCGCAATTCATCTCGCACGTCCGCACTCTGGCAATGGGCTGGGGTTTCGACCCCAAAGCCATTTCAGGGCACTCTTTTCGCATTGGAGCTGCATCCGCAGCTTCAAAACACAACGTCCCTGGTCACATCATCCGAAAAATGGGTCGCTGGCGCTCCTCATGCTTCACGCGCTACATACCTAACCCCCAGGCCGAGATATCCCAGGCATTCCACAGTTTGGTTTTGTAACTCGGTACACTGCCAATAAAGGTTTTTTCCTCCCTACTTGTTTGTCTTTTTGCCCCCTTTTAGGCTTACCCGCGGCATGGCTAAGGGCACCTCTCCAGCCATATCAGGTAGGCAGGGTGGTTTTCCTCTGTCAGGTTCGGCACGTTCAGGCACGAGCTCTCTGCCGTAGCCATGACCACAAGTAGTTTAAGGCTGACATGTCAGCCTGCATTTGTGGGAGGGGCGTAGGCGCCCTTAAAAGGAGGCACGCCCTCTCCCCATTTGCGTGCGTTTTCTGGTGCCCCACCCACCCTTCCCTTTTCTCTTTCATACTCATCAGGGTATGCCCCCTTTTAGGCTTACCCGCGGCATGGCTAAGGGCACCTCTTCAGCCATATCAGGTAGGCAGGGTGGTTTTCCTCTGTCAGGTTCGGCACGTTCAGGCACGAGCTCTCTGCCGTAGCCATGACCACAATTGATTTTATTGGATACTTGATTGTGCAGGGAAGGCACGGCTCTCTTGGAGAAGTAGTGCCGGCTGGGAACAACATACTGTGGGACAGCAAGCGACATGAGCTGTTTGAAGCTGTCTGTGTCCACCAGCCTAAATGACAGCATTTCATAGGCCAGTAGTTTAGAAATGCTGGCATTCAGGGCCAGGGATCGAGGGTGGCTAGGTGGGAATTTACGCTTTCTCTCAAATGTGTCACGACTGACTGATCCAGACAGGTCTGGGAGGAGAAGGTCGCAGCGACTTGCTACTCGCGATAGCTTGTGAGTTTGCTCCGTGGTTCAGGGTATGTCATCTGGGTTTTGCCTTGTGAACCTTTTTGTCCTGACTGGGAGTTTGTAGGCATCCTTCTCAGGTGAGTCCTGTCTGCCACTCCCAGCTACTATATTAGTTTCACTTTCACTTGCAGTCATTGCCAGATATAGTCCTTACTTCCAGTTCTATTCTGACCTTTGAAGGAGATCGTTTGATGGTGTTGCTGTGGAGCTCTTGTCCGGCGTGGACTGTCGTGATTGGGATCGCCTTCTCTGCTCGTGACTGGATAAGTCTTTCTCTGATATAGTTTGTTTGTTGCTGTCTTCCCCTGCTGTTCTCCTAGACATGAGTGATGGTGACTAGTGCTCCCATCGGCCTTTCCCCACTCTAGGCTTTTTAGGGTGACTGAGGGTTTAGGCATCCTGCTCGCCGCACGGGTTCACACCTCGTCTAGGGTATCAGGGCAGACAGGTGCCAGCTTAGGGTTAGTCAGGGGTGGCCATACTATTCCCATCCGTAGATAAGGGTCCCCCTTCCCCTCTGTCTGGTGCGACACGACTGCTGCTGGGGTAGCGGTCGTGACAAAATGTTTGTGAGATGGAGAGCTGAACGTGTGACATGGTTGAGATGCTTGGTGACGCAGGTGGTGGTGTTAGTGGTACATCCCATGTTTGCTGGGCGGCAGGTGCCAACGTTCCTCCAGAGGCAGAGGAAGAGGCCGAGGCGGCGGCAGCAGCAGAAGAGGCCGAGGTGGTAGCAGCAGAAGAGGTAGCAGGGGGAGCCTGAGTGACTTCCTTGTTTTTAAGGTGTTTACTCCACTGCAGTTCATGCTTTGCATGCAGGTGCCTGGTCATGCAGGTTGTGCTAAGGTTCAGAACGTTAATGCCTCGCTTCAGGCTCTGATGGCACAGCGTGCAAACCACTCGGGTCTTTTCGTCAGCACATTGTTTGAAGAAGTGCCATGCCAGGGAACTCCTTGAAGCTGCCTTTGGGGTGCTCGGTCCCAGATGGCGGCGGTCAGTAGCAGGCGGAGTCTCTTGTCGGCGGGTGTTCTGCTTTTGGCCACTGCTCCCTCTTTTGCTACGCTGTTGGCTCGGTCTCACGACTGCCTCTTCCTCCGAACTGTGAAAGTCAGTGGCACGACCTTCATTCCATGTGGGGTCTAGGACCTCATCGTGCCCTGAATCGTCTTCCACCCAGTCTTGATCCCTGACCTCCTGTTCAGTCTGCACACTGCAGAAAGACGCACCAGTTGGCACCTGTGTTTCGTCATCATCAGAGACGTGCTGAGGTGGTATTCCCATGTCCTCATCATCAGGAAACATAAGTGGTTGTGCGTTAGTGCATTCTATTTCTTCCACCCCTGGGGAAGGGCTAGGTGGATGCCCTTGGGAAACCCTGCCAGCAGAGTCTTTAAACAGCATAAGAGACTGCTGCATAACTTGAGGCTCAGACAGTTTCCCTGATATGCATGGGGGTGATGTGACAGACTGATGGGCTTGGTTTTCATGCGCCATCTGTGCGCTTTCTGCAGAAGACTGGGTGGGAGATAATGTGAACGTGCTGGATGCACTGTCGGCCACCCAATTGACTAATGCCTGTACCTGCTCAGGCCTTACCATCCTTAGAACGGCATTGGGCCCCACCAAATATCCCTGTAAATTCTGGCGGCTACTGGGACCTGAGGTAGTTGGTACACTAGGACGTGTGGCTGTGGCAGAACGCCCACGTCCTCTCCCAGCACCAGAGGGTCCACTAACACCACCACGACCATGTCCGCGTCCGCGTCCCTTACTAGATGTTTTCCTCATTGTTACCGTTCACCACAATAAGAAAAATATTATTCGGGCCAATGTATTGAATTCAAATTCAGGCCTTTTTTTACAGACACCTAACACTATCTGGCTATCTATTTAGGTACCGTATTACACTAATACAGGCACACCAGTAATGACAGATTTAGCTGAATATAAATTTGAGGCCTATTATTTAGGCGCTGGGTGACAGGTATACGTTTACGGACAGAATTAGACTTGGATCTGCACTGTAGCGTGTGTGTGAAGTTATTGAGAACTACCCTATCAGCACCTTGAATCTAATATACCCTTTTAGGGATAGATTTAAAGTAGGCCTGATACAGCAGAAACCACTAATTTAGAGAATTGCAAAATTGGGAATTGTATTTCAACCCAGAACAAAAACTGTGCTTTGACGGACACTAAATAACTTGACCAGCTAAAGCAGTAATGACAGATTTGGATGAATATAAATGTGAGGCCTATTTTTTAGGCGCTGGGTGACAGGTATACGTTTAATCACAGAATTAGACTTGGATCTGCACTGTAGCATGTGTGTGAAGTTATTGAGAACTACCCTATCAGCACCTTGAATCTAATATACCCTTTTAGGGATAGATTTAAAGTAGGCCTGATACAGCAGAAACCACTAATTTAGAGAATTGCAAAATTGGGAATTGTATTTCAACCCAGAACAAAAACTGTGCTTTGACGGACACTAAATAACTTGACCAGCTAAAGCAGTAATGACAGATTTGGATGAATATAAATGTGAGGCCTATTTTTTAGGCGCTGGGTGACAGGTATACGTTTAATCACAGAATAAGACTTGGATCTGCACTGTAGCATGTGTGTGAAGTTATTGAGAACTACCCTATCAGCACCTTGACTCTAATATACCCTTTTAGGGATAGATTTAAAGTAGGCCTGATACAGCAGAAACCACTAATTTAGAGAATTGCAAAATTGGGAATTGTATTTCAACCCAGAACAAAAACTGTGCTTTGACGGACACTAAATAACTTGACCAGCTAAAGCAGTAATGACAGATTTGGATGAATATAAATGTGAGGCCTATTTTTTAGGCGCTGGGTGACAGGTATACGTTTAATCACAGAATTAGACTTGGATCTGCACTGTAGCGTGTGTGTGAAGTTATTGAGAACTACCCTATCAGCACCTTGAATCTAATATACCCTTTTAGGGATAGATTTAAAGTAGGCCTGATACAGCAGAAACCACTAATTTAGAGAATTGCAAAATTGGGAATTGTATTTCAACCCAGAACAAAAACTGTGCTTTGACGGACACTAAATAACTTGACCAGCTAAAGCAGTAATGACAGATTTGGATGAATATAAATGTGAGGCCTATTTTTTAGGCGCTGGGTGACAGGTATACGTTTAATCACAGAATTAGACTTGGATCTGCACTGTAGCATGTGTGTGAAGTTATTGAGAACTACCCTATCAGCACCTTGAATCTAATATACCCTTTTAGGGATAGATTTAAAGTAGGCCTGATACAGCAGAAACCACTAATTTAGAGAATTGCAAAATTGGGAATTGTATTTCAACCCAGAACAAAAACTGTGCTTTGACGGACACTAAATAACTTGACCAGCTAAAGCAGTAATGACAGATTTGGATGAATATAAATGTGAGGCCTATTTTTTAGGCGCTGGGTGACAGGTATACGTTTAATCACAGAATTAGACTTGGATCTGCACTGTAGCGTGTGTGTGAAGTTATTGAGAACTACCCTATCAGCACCTTGAATCTAATATACCTTTTAGGGATAGATTTAAAGTAGGCCTGATACAGCAGAAACCACTAATTTAGAGAATTGCAAAATTGGGAATTGTATTTCAACCCAGAACAAAATCTGTGCTTTGACGGACAATAAATAACTTGACCAGCTAAAGCAGTAATGACAGATTTGGATGAATATAAATGTGAGGCCTACTTTTTAGGCGCTGGGTGACAGGTATACGTTTAATCACAGAATTAGACTTGGATCTGCACTGTAGAGTGTGTGTGAAGTTATTGAGAATACCTTGGTGACAGGCTCAGCTTGACCCTGATGTAGGATATAGCCAAAAAATAACCACACTATTGATGGTTAAATGCACTTAGTGACAGGCTCAGCTTGCCCCTGATGTAGTATATGGCCAAAAAATAACCACACTATTGATGGTTAAATGCACTTGATGACAGCTTGACCCTGATGTAGTATATGGCCAAAAAATAACCACACTATTGATGGTTAAATGCAATTGATGACAGCTTGACCCTGATGTAGGATATAGCCAAAAAATAACCACACTATTGATGGTTAAATGCACTTGGGTGACAGGCTCAGCTTGCCCCTGATGTAGTATATGGCCAAAAAATAACCACACTATTGATGGTTAAATGCACTTGGGTGACAGGCTCAGCTTGCCCCTGATGTAGTATATGGCCAAAAAATAACCACACTATTGATGGTTAAATGCACTTGATGACAGCTTGACCCTGATGTAGGATATAGCCAAAAAATAACCACACTATTGATGGTTAAATGCACTTGGGTGACAGGCTCAGCTTGCCCCTGATGTAGTATATGGCCGAAAAATAACCACACTATTGATGGTTAAATGCACTTGGGTGACAGCTTGACCCTGATGTAGGATATAGCAAAAAATAACCACACTATTGATGGTTAAATGCACTTGGGTGACAGGCTCAGCTTGCCCCTGATGTAGTATATGGCCAAAAAATAACCACACTATTGATGGTTAAATGCACTTGGGTGACAGCTTGACCCTGATGTAGGATATAGCAAAAAATAACCACACTATTGATGGTTAAATGCACTTGGGTGAAATGCTCAGCTTGCCCCTGATGTAGTATATGGCCAAAAAATAACCACACTATTGATGGTTAAATGCACTTGATAACAGCTTGACCCTGATGTAGGATATAGCAAAAAATAACCACACTATTGATGGTTAAATGTACTTGGTGGCAGCTTGTGCTGGCGCACCACAAGCCACAAAATGGCCGCCGATCACCCCAGAAAAAAGTGACTGAAAAACGCTCTGGGCAGCCTAAAAACAGTGAGCAATTGAATAGCAGCAGTTCAATGATCCACAGCTGTAGATCGATCACTGAATGAAGTCTTTTGGAGGAGTTAATCACTGCCTAATCTCGCCCTAACGTCGCAGCTGCAACCTCTCCCTACACTTGTATCAGCAGAGTGAGGTGCAGCGCTACGTGACCCAAGCTTATATAGAGGCTGGGTCACATGCTGCACTGGCCAATCACAGCCATGCCAATAGTAGGCAAGGCTGTGATGGCCTCTTGGGGCAAGTAGTATGATGCTTGTTGATTGGCTGCTTTGCAGCCTTTCAAAAAGCGCCAAGAAAGCGCCGAACACAGAACCCGAACCCGGACTTTTACGAAAATGTTCGGGTTCGGGTCCGTGTCACGGACACCCTAAGGGAGAAAAGAGAAAGAACCATATAGTATAAGATATATAAGGTTCTAAGAGGGGATTGAAGGGATATATGTAACTCCATTTTGTCTGTTTTAACAAAGTGTATTATGATAGCATCTTGTTCATGCACTATTTCAAGTTCCCCCACTGGGACTTAGGAATCTTTCTCTTTCCTTTGACCATTTCCTGAAATTCCTAAGTTCCTAGTGAAAACAGTCACGCCTTATAAGGTCATTCCAGTTTAATGCATACTAGCATATATGTGTCTACACATGATTGGTTAATGCTGTTACTATGTAAATTATACTCTCTGCCTTCTTTAAAAGGCTGAACTGAAGGGCAATAAAATTAGAGTGAATTTGAACAGACCTATGTTTTGTTCATTCTCCTGGCGCCAGATAGACTTAATCCAAGCTGACCACCGAAAGTCTGGTTTTAGGGATACCATAAGCAAAGGGTCCAAATTTCCTTACAGTTTCTATTATGTAAGCCTCGCAAAGTGACTTCAGACCTGAATTGGTCCCTAAAAATTGGGTTTTTGAAGATTTGCTTCTAAACTTCTAAGCCCTGTAACATCCCCAAAAAATAAAATATCATTCCCAAAATGATCCAAACATGAAGTAGACATATGGGGAATGTAAAGTAATAACTATTTTTCAAGGTATTATTATGTATTATAGAAGTAGAGAAATTGAAACTTGGAAATTTGCATTTTTTTTTACAAATGTTTGGTAAATTTGGTATTTTTTTTATTAAAAAAATGCATTTTTTGGACTTCATTTTACCAGTGTGATGAAGTACAATATGTGACGAAAAAACAATCTCAGAATGGCCTGGATAAGTCAAAGCGTTTTAAAGTTATCAGCACTTAAAGTGACACTGGTCAGATTTGCAAAAAATGGCCAAGTCCTTAAGGTGAAATAGGGCTGCGTCCTTAAGGGGTTAAAGTTGGAATCCTCTGGAAACAAACAATTATATTTGTAATCCAAGGGATGATATGAAATGTTTTATAAAACCACATAAAATAACAGCAACATCATAGTAGAATTACATGAGCGCAGAGCGATATCCTGGACAGTCATTAGTTGCAAAGCGCGTATAAGCAGGAAAAAGAAATCAGGGTGTAATTTGGGTTTTTAAACAACGGATGGCGCATGGAACTGCTGTTTCCACTGCATATTCAGGACGACACAGACAAAATGTTATACTGTAATTTCACAGTAATTTCAGTCCATGATCTGCCCCGTTTCCCCTCCTCACAGCCATGCAGCGATCAGAACAGAGCGATTGAGGGTGGCAAGTGGTCGGGTCTGTGGGAAAACTGTTGCCCTGGAATTAATATAAGAATAAGATGGTGGGGCGGGCATTTTGTGATGGCGAAACAGAGGTGATGTTATAATATACCAGTCTGACAGAGATACTGTACTACTGTAACTCTTCGTTATTCTTGGGTGACAACACAGAGGTCATCATCCAGCTTTTCCAGAGATCGATCCAGCAGACACTGGGAAAGCTGGGTGGCGGTGCCAATACTGTGGAAGCGCTGATCACCTCCTATCAGTGCGGTTTACTACTCTTCATGGATGTGTCTGAGGAGACGCATCATGATTGTTCTTGTAATGTTGCAGAAAAAGTGGGAACTTGCCATTTACAAAATACTGTGAAATTAGAAGCATTCCTGGAATGGATGACGCCTCCCGGGGCAGCGTGGGAAGCAGCGTCACTGAGCACATGGACACAGCTACTGTACAGTACATGTTTTTAAAATTTTTGGGTTATACTGTACTGTATGATTATTATGCAACTTCCAAAACAGAGCCGCACTCCATCATCTCAATGTAGAGCTGCGGAGCGGACACCTGGTTCCCCTCTGAATGAAATATTATTCTTATTATTATTCCATGATGCAAAGGGATATCAGACCTTCGAAGATGGCATTGTGAATGGTGATTAACCCCTTCCTGACACATGACGTACTATTACATCATGGAAGCCACTGCGTTCCTGCAATATGACGTAATAGTACGTCATGGTGATCGGGCAGGCACCGGAGCGGTGCGCGCGCTATCACTGCAGGGGCCCGGCAGTCCCTGGTAGCCGGGCCCCAGCTGCATCCGCTGGCAATGCTGTAAAAGCCGATGCCAGCGGATTAACCCCTTTTATGCTGTGGTCCGCGCTGACCGCGAGTTTGTGTCGGGTGAGGGAGCGCATCGAGTCCCCGCGCTGCTGTGTCGGGGACCAGTTGTGTGACAAGGCAGCCTGATGCCGTGCAGAGGCTGCTTAATGCCTTGCACGGCATAGGGACCTGCCTTCTACGGATGCCGAGGAGATCCAGCCTCAGGCTGCGTCTCCTGGGCAACCTGTTAGTATATTGCTCACTGTAGTACTCGAGCAGACAATGCATTACAATACACATGTATTGTAATGCATTGCAGAGGGGATCAGACCCCTAAAAGTTGAAGACCCAGAGTGGGACAGAAATAAAGTTTCAAAACTGCTATTATTGTGCTAAAGTGAAATACATAAAAAAAATATTTGGACAAATATCAGGAGCTTGTAGAAAGGGACCTCTGTATACTTTATGACAGGGTTAAATCTAATAGCAACAACATAGCTAATATTTAGTGTGGTGACAAAATAAAAATAAAACGCTCTAACATGACCCCGGGTGAATTTCAGGCTCTGCGGGATCGAAGGGACAGACAGGATCTGGTCATTAAGGAGGCAGAGAAGGGGGGAGTGGTGGTTATTCTGGACAAGTTCTAAACATGCTCAGTGACACTACGACATATGTCACACTACGCAGTGACCCCCTCCCCCCTTTCCAGTCTGAAATGGCCAGAATCCTGTCCCTTGGTCTGGATCTGGATATTCTTACTAATAAAGAGATGGAATATATCTATATCCAGCACCCTATCATTGCAATCTTTCATGCGCTACATAAAATACACAAGGGCATTTTTCCACCTCCCTTGAGACCCATAGTGGCAGGGATAGGGTCCTTTTCAGAGCGTTTATCTGAGTGGGTGGATTCACTCCCCCAGCCACTCATCCCCATGATTCTGGGGTTTCTTAAGGACAAAAGATCAGTCTTACAGGCTTTTACAGATTTCAAATGGCAGAAGGACTTTATATGGATCACTGCGGATGTGGTGTCATTATACACCAACATCCCACATGATCTTGCCCTAAAGTCGTTACACTGGTTTCTAAACACATATAGTGACTACACTGGAGTTCATCGAGAATATATTGAATTGGTGGTGGATTTTCTACTCAGGCAAAATTTTTTTATGTTTAACAATAATTTTTATTTACAGGTTTCGGGTGTGTAGATGGGGGCCAGGATCTCTCCCTCCATAGCCAATATTTTCATGGCATGGTGGGAGAGATACTTTCTCCTCATTGACACACACCCTTATCATTTCCACATCCAATGGTATGGCCGTTACATCGACGACCTGCTGTTTGTTTGGACTGGCGATGTGGCGGCCATACCGCCTTTTAAGGAATACCTTGATTCATGTTTGGAGACAATTTATTTTAGTGTCCACCATGTGCAAGTGTGGTTTCCTTTTTGGATTTGTGCCTGAGGGGGTGATTCATCCATCTACGTACAGAAAGGAACTAGCTGGTAACACCCCACTCCTGGCTTCTTCCTGTCATCCTCCGCATGTTATAAAAAATATTTCTAAAGGCGAGATGATTCGCACAAGACAAAACTGCACGGAGGAGGAATCTTTTCTATGCGAGGCTGCCAACATAGTTGAGAGACTGTCACATAGATCTTATGCCGTACAGCATGTCTCTAAGTGTAGGGACTTGGCTCTGTCTATGAATAGGGACACACTGGTTTTCCCTGTGGTGGACAGAGCTAGGACACGTAGACAACCATTACATTCTAAAGCCAAGACAACCGTGTTTATCACACAATGCAGTCAAGAATACAAAGAAATATGTAAAATTGTCAATAGATACTTTCCTGCGTTGGGATATGATAAGGATTGGGAGAATGCGATTGAGGGAGGTTACCTACTTTGGCTAATGTCCTCAACCCAAGTTTATTTCAGGAAAACAAAAAAACCCTAGGCCAACTTGGATTGCAAATAAAGGTAGTTATCGATGTGGACACGGCAAATGTATTTGCTGTGATCACACGAACACGGGCAGGTTTTTCGGATCCACCACAAACAAAAACAATATGAGATTAAATCTTATTTAAATTGTAATATAAAATTTGCGGTGTATCTTATCAACTGCAATATTTCAGAAGCACGACTAACCCTATCAAGATCAAAATCCGCAAACACATTTCGGATGTGCCGCATTATAGAAACCGCAATGTGTCAGCTGCTAGTCTAAACTTTGCAGTAGTACATGGCGGTGATACATCCAGGCTGCGGGCTCAGGGTATTGAGAGGGTTACTGTTCCCATCAGGGGAGGAGACCATAGAAGAAAGCTCCTGAATAGAGAAGCTTTTTGGATATTCCAGTTTGATACACGCCATCCTAATGGTTTGAATAAAAGGCATGACCTCATATTGCAGTACTAATGAGTTTTTGTCATTTTTTCCTTTGATTTTATAGCAAAAATGATTGTGTGTTTTTATATATGTGTACACATGATATTCTTATCCTGGATTTATTTGGTGCTATTGTAACTTTTGTTAAGGTGGAACATGTGTTTTAGATTACGCACTGGGCTCACCAATCACGGTAAACACTTGATCAGGTGTTTGGTTAGCATATAGTGCACAGTCATTTGAGAGTCTCTTGTGTCATGAGCAAGGACCTAAAGACAAGGGTATGAAACGCATAGACGAGACTTCCCTGTACAGGAAGTTATCGCTACAATAAAGTATATTCCTCTTTGCTACAAGACTGAGCTGGACTTCACGTTTTTGTTTCTGAATACATATTAGGTATTGCCACGTCCGTAACAACCAGCTCTATAAAAATATCACATGACCTAACCCCTCACCTTACATCACAAAAATTGCAACAGCAAGTGATCAAAAAGGCGTATGCCCCCCAATATAGTACCAATCAGACCGTCACCTCATCCCGCAAAAAATGAGACCTTAACTACGAAAATTGGTCAAAAAATAAAAAAGCTATGGCTCTCAGACTATGGATACACTAAAATATCATTATTTCGGTTTCAAAAATGCCATTATTGTGTAAAACTTAAATAAATAAGAAAAAGTAGACATATTAGGTATTGCCACGTCTGTAATGATCTGCTCTATAAAAAAGTCACATGACCAAATCCCTCAGTTAAACGCTGTAAAAATAAATAAATAAAAGCTGCGGCAAAACAGCCAATTTCCGTTCACCTTGCCCCATAAAGTGTAATAATGAATGATCAAAAAATCATATGTACCCAAAAATGGTACCAATAAAAACGTCAACTCTTCCTGCAAAAAACGAGCCCCTGCACAAGACGATCGGCAGAAAATTTAAGAAAATAGGGTGTTCAGAAAATGGAGATACAAAAACCTAATTTTTGTTTTCAAAAATGCTTTATTATGTAAAACTGGAACCAACATCATAGAAAGTAGACATATTTGATATCATTGCATCCGTAACAACTTGCTTTATACTTGCTCTTGTGGTCCGTTTTTCACGGATCCATTGTTCCATTTTTTTGCTTCCGTTGTGTTTCAGTTTCTGTTCCATTTTTCCGTATGGCATATACAGTAATCAGTAATTACATAGAAAAAATTGGGCTGGGCATAACATTTTCAATAGATGGTTCCGCAAAAACGGAACGGATACGGAAGACATACGGATGCATTTCCGTATGTGTTCCTTATTTTTGCGGACCCATTGACTTGAATGGAGCCACGGAACGTGATTTGCGGGCAATAATAGGACATGTTATATCTATCAACAGAACTGAAAAACGGAAATACAGAAACAGAATGCATACGGAGTACATTCCGTTTTTTTTGCGGAACCATTGAAATGAATGGTTCCGTATACGGACCGTATACAGAACGCAAAAAACGGCCCGTAAAAAAATGGTCATGTGAAAGAGGCCTAAGGCTACTTTCACACTTGCGGCAGAGTGATCCGGCAGGCAGTTCCGGCAAAACATATGCCAACTGATGGCATTTGTAAGACTGATCAGGATCCTGATCAGTCTGAAAAATGCATTGAAATGCCGGATCCTACTTTCCGGTGTCATCCAGCAAAACGGATCCGGCATTTATTATTTCACACTAGCGGCAGGACGGATCCGACAGGATGTTCACCCTGTCGGATCCGTCCTGCTGCTATTTCGCCGTGCCGCCGGACCGCTGCTCCGACCCTATTGACTATGTTGGGCGGTGAAAGGCCGCCGGACAAGAATAGGCATATTAGCCTGTCGGATCCGCCGTGCCACTAGTGTGAAAGTACCCTTAGAATACATGGGGATAAAAATCGTTAATTTCTAACGATAATTTGTTTTCCCTTAGTCCTAACAGCAGCACAGATGGGGTTAACTGCCCCTGTGGACTGGTAGGACCGGCGGAATTTTAATGAGCCCAAGAACCAATGAACGATCTTCAGCTCCCTGAAAGGGAGGAGATCACCCCCCAGCCCACCGTGTTTTTAACAAGCATAATGTATTTAGGGTGGGATATTTGTGTGCTGGTGTTAGGACTAAGGGAAAACAAATTATCGTTAGAAATTAACGATTCCCTTACGTCCTCAACAGCAGCACAGATGGGGAGATAGCAAGAAGAATCCCCTAGGGAGGGTCCTCATGCCTGGCAGAACTAAGAACAGTCTGCCCAAAAGCCGAAAACTCTGCCATCCTAGCATCTATTCTATAATGGGAGATGAAGGTTGACTCAGAGCTCCAGGAGGCCGCCTTACAGATCAACTCTAAGGGGAGGAGTCTTCTCTCCGCAACCGAGGTGGAGACCGCCCTAGTAGAATGGGCTCTCACAAACTCAGGAGGATCTAAGGATTGGGAGACGAAAGCTTCCATAATGGCCTCCTTGATCCAGCGACTAATGGTGGCTTTAGACGCTTTACGGCCTTTAGACTTACCGGCAAACAGGATAAGAAGATTCTCATCTATCCTGAACTCACTAGATCTATCCACATAGATCTGGAGGCATCTTGAAATATCCAGCGGGTCTCTAGCTGGAGTATCAGAGGAGGAGGCTGTAAACAAAACTGGTAAAGATATTACCTGATTGATGTTCTGGAAAGTAGGCACCTTAGGCCTGAAGTAGGGTAAAAACTTCAGGAGTACTCTATCCTGTAGAAAAATAATGTACGGGTGAATTGCGGAGAAAGCCTGCAATTCAGAAACCCTTTTGGCTGAAGCTATAGCCAGAAGAAAGACCATCTTTAAAGTCAAAAATTTGAAATTTACCTCCTCCAAGGGCTCGAAGGGGGGAGATGCTAGTCCCCTGAGCACTACTGAAAGATCCCACTGGGGGATAGGTTTCAGTATAGTAGGCTTTAGTCTTTCAGCTCCCTTCAGGAAGCGTTTAATGAGTGGGTCCCGAGAATGTGGCCTGTTGAGACAGGCCGAGATGGCATAAACCTGTACCTTCAAGGTAGCTGGAGATAGGCCTCTATCTAATCCATCCTGAAGAAATTGAAGTATCGCAGGAAGGGGCGGATCTGCGGACGCCACCTGTCTGGAATCACACCATGCCTCGAAGATTCTCATGATCCTGGAGTAGGCCTTCTTTGTAGACTCTGCTCGGGAATGCGACAAAGTTCTCAGGACCGACTCGGAAAGCCCTTCTATGTTGGGAAGGGACTGATCAACCTCCAGGCTGTCAGGTTGAACCTGTGCAGATCTGGGCAGAGGTGAGTGTCCCACGACACCAGGGTCTGCTCCGGGGGGAGTCTCCAGTATTGTCCCCGACTCATCTGAATGAGCTGGGTAAACCAGGATCTTCTGGGCCAAAACGGTATGATGGCTATTACCGAGGCCTGATCCTGACGGATTTTCATCAATACCCTCGGTATCATGGAAAAAGGAGGGAAGATGTATGCCAGCCTGAACCTCCACGGTATTGACAGAGCATCTATCGCCAGGGGGTTGTCTTCCCTGTAGAGGGAACAGAACCTGCTCACCTTGGCGTTGAACCTGGTTGCCATGAGATCCACTTCTGGCATACCCCATCTGTGAACTAGCTGCCTGAAGATCTCCGGATGCAGAGACCACTCCATGGTCGGTAATCCTCGACTTAAGCGGTCCGCTATCATATTGAGGGAGCCTCGAATATGAACGGCAGATAGATGGGAAAGGTTCGTCTCTGCCCACCGAAGAATTACCCCGATCTCTGACAGAAGGGGCAATGATCTTGTGCCTCCCTGTTTGTTTATATAGAGGACTTCAGTCATATTGTCTGACTGGACTTTCACTGCTTTGCCCCGGATCTGAGGCGCAAAGTGAAGGAGGGCTAGCCGGATAGCTCGCATCTCGCGAAGATTGGAGGAAAGATGCCGCTCCAGAGGAGACCAAGATCCCTGAATTGGGGATCCGTCCAGGTGAGCGCCCCAGCCTACAAGGGACGCGTCTGTAGTCAATATGACCCAAGCTGGTTGGGTCATAGACTTCCCTGGTGGTAGCTGAAACCACCATCTGAGGGAATTTCGGGTTTGACCGGACAGGGAGCACAGGGAATCTAGCCCCGCAGGGCTGCCGTTCCATAGGTGTAAGACCTCCGACTGAAGAGGACGGAGGTGCCATAGCGCCCAAGGGACTGCATCCGCAGCCGCTGACATGAGCCCCAGCATCTTCATGAGAGTCCGGATAGAGACTCGACGAGGGACATAAAGGACCTTTGCCAGGTCCTGAATCCGCGCTCTCCTTTCTGGAGTCAACCGGAGGGACATCACCACAGAGTCGACCACGAATCCTAAGTAATGGATTGATGTCGATGGGCTCACATTCGACTTCTGCCAGTTGATAATCCAGCCTAGGCGGAAGAGAAAAGAGATTGCGACCTGAAGATGGTGGGTAAGGATCGGAACTGAAGAGGCTATGAAAAGCCAATCGTCCAGATAAGGAATAATAGTCAGTCCTTGGAGTCTTAAAGCTGCCACCACCGAAACCACCACCTTGGTGAAGATAAGGGGGGCAGAAGAGATTCCGAAGGGAAGCACGGCGAACTGAAAGTGCCTGCAAATCCCTGAAATCTGGACCGCGATCCTGAGGAGTTTCCGCGGAACAAGGGATTCCTAACCAGTCTCCCAAGCTGGTACTTGCCAAGCCTTAAGCTGCTTATCTTCTGCGATCTGACGAGTGCAGGTACATTCAGCTTATAACAACCGTTGACGGACGCGGGATGGATCGGAATGTGAAGGTACGCATCCTTGAGGTCCAGAGTAGCCATGACGTCCCCAGGATTGAGGATATGGCTGACTGACCTTATGGTTTCCATGCGAAACCTTGTTTTCCTTATAAATCAATTGAGGAATCTCAAATCGATGATCATCCGGAGATCTCCCGTCTTCTTGGGAACCAGGAACACTGGTGAATAAATCCCTAGGCCCCTCTCCCCTGCCGGTACCTCCTCTAGGGCTCCCTTGGAAATATAGTCCTGAATGTAAGATTCTAGGACCACCTGTTTGGCAGACCCGAAGTTTCGTGTGGCGATGAATCTCTCTGGGGGGAGAGAGATAAGATCTACCCGGTACCCGGCGGAAACTATGTCCTGGACCCAGGGGTCTGCAATCAACCGGCTCCAAGAGTCTTTGAAATGGGTAAGACGGCCCCCCACGGGAATCTGGGGGAGGGGTACGGGAAAATCTAGAGGAGACACTGCAGGGGCAGTAGGGCTTATCCAAGAGCCTCGAGGAGGCCCATAGTCAGGAGGGTTTTGCCTCCCTGGTGGGTTTGCGGGGGCGTCTCGGATATTTACGAGACGGCCCCCCCCAATCTCTGCGCCTAGACTGCTGCCCAGGACGACCTCCGCCCTTCTTTTCCTGCCTGGGGCGTCCCCGAAAGGGCTGCTGGGGGAGGCTCTTCTCCTTTTTATCGGAGAGCCCCTCCATTATCTTGTCCAATTCGGACCCGAATAACCTATCTGGTTCGAAGGGGAGCCCACAAAGGTTAAACTTGGATGCGTTGTCCGCGATCCACGGTTTCAGCCAAAGTGGTCTGCGGGCAGCTGAAACTAGGGCCATAGTTTTGGCGGCCAGCTTCAGCTGCATCTGGGAGGAATCGACTAAAAAGTCCATAGCCAGATTAGCTGACTTGAAGGCTGCTAGGATGTCGTCTCTTGATACGCTCTGATCCACATCCGTCTGGATTTGATTAAGCCTAGAGCGTAGATAGGTGGCTACCTCAGTGGCCGCGATAGAAGTAGATGCGGAGGCAGCGGCCGCCGCGTAACCCCTCCTAAGGGTGCACTCTGCCCTCCGGTCTAGAGGGTCCTGCAGGCTAGACCCATCGTCTGCAGGAACTAGAGTGCGCCTGGACAACTTGGCTATAGCCATGTCCACCTTGGGAACGGAACCCCACGATTCCACCAAGGGTTTAGCCATCGGGTACATGAGTCTGAATTTTCTGGTAAAGCACTGGACCCTTCTCAGGCTTTTTCCACTCTGTGCGCATCAGAGAGGAGGGTCTCATCCGCTCTAAAGACACGCTGTGTCCGACCGGCGGGATCGGAGGACTCCCCCATGTCAACATCCTGGTCCCCCGACCTGATGGACTTGAGTAACTTCTGCGTCTTTTCTGGAGGGAAAAAGCAAGAAGTAGATTCTTCTTCCTCAGAAGAAGAAGACCCCACTGAACAGGGGGTAGGTCTTTCGACCGGTGCGACCACCTCCATGGGAGTCTGAGAGGGACCTGGTAGCCTCTCATTAAGCAGCTGAACTACTCCCTTGATGGAATCATCCACGTATGTCTTGGTCCATTGGAACATCTCCTGCATCGTGGGTTCCGTGGATGCCGTGCGACAACTCTCACATCTGGAGTAAGGACAGCTGTCATCAAGGGGTGTGTTACATTCGTAACATTCCAAATGCTTCCTCTTGGCCCCAGCCTTCCGCTGATCCTGCTCCTTAGGGGAAGCCATAGTCTGTAATGGAAGAAACAAAACAGGTCATAACACCTACAATATCAGGAGGTGGAGAAAACCAGACCTTAAAAGGGGTCCACCAGCACTAGAAGAAATAGCTCTGAAAGAAGAGGAAGTACAAAACCCAAGCAAATCAATACTGCAAGAATATCACAAAGCACAGGAGAGCTCTGGAGCTAACTTGTGAAAGCAACGCAACCAGAGCACTGACTGATGGGCTCTGGGCGCTTAAAAGGAGGAAGCCCCGCCCACTGGGTGGGTCCTGAAACGAGATCAGCCCCAAGAAAAATCAGAGCCTATACTGGCTCTACCTATTACGAAAAATGTCTCCCCAGATTAATCCTAAGTCCAGGATGTCCTTCTAGGGAGCTAGTTTAAAAGAAAGGTGAGTTTTATACCTCACCGCATCGTTTCGGAAAACCGGAAGTGACGTAGCGCACCTAGGGCGCGTCACTTCCGGAAAATGGCGGCGCCCATAGCACCGCACACATGCGGTAACGGAGGGACGGAGCACCGTCTACAGATGATGAGAGAAGAGGGGAGGGGACACCCCCCTCCCCGACGGTACCCCAGACCGAAATCGCCATGATCAGGCCTAAAATAAAGGCACTGAGATCCATAGAAAGCAAGCTAAGCTTTAAGGAGGGGAAAGAACCCCTAAGCAATCTTCAGCTCCCAGAGGGGGAGCGACACGCCAGTCCACCTGTCCAGAGGACAGAAAAAAACACGGTGGGCTGGGGGGTGATCTCCTCCCTTTCAGGGAGCTGAAGATCGTTTATTGGTTCTTGGGCTCATTAAAATTCCGCCGGTCCTACCAGTCCACAGGGGCAGTTAACCCCATCTGTGCTGCTGTTGAGGACGTAAGGGAATGATCAGTTCTTTTCCGGTATTGAGCGCCTAGGACGGAACTCTATGCCGGAAAAGAAAAACGCAAGTGTGAAAGTACCTTAACTTTCAGTCTGGCCTCTATAATTTGTGTATTCAGTACATTTTATTGTATCAGTATCATACTGTTTTAATGGGTGGGTTTAAAGTTGCACAGAAAATAATATTTCATATGAATCAATTTTATTTATTTATTTAGAAAACTCAGATAGTAACCAATTTAAAATGCTAAAATTTCATTGGAAGTAAATGCAAATAAATATTTTTATGTACAATTCAATAATACCACAAAAATATATATACATGTGTGTATACTGGATAAATGTGTATCGATGAACACAGAAGGAAAATATATATTCATGAACTGAATGAAAGGTCTCTTCTTCCACCTCTCTCATGTCCTTGGCACCACAGCACGCCCCTTATTAGAAAGGATCTGTAGCTGTTTTCATCCTGAGCCTCCTGGTTAGTGCTCAGCATACCAGATCTGTCCTGTGTGCACCCATAATTCCTCACAATGCAGAGTGATGTCCAGCTCATCCTGAGCCTCCTGATTCATGAACAGTACACACCAGGCCTCTCCTGTTCCCTTCCTCAATCCAATGCTTTGAAGCACTCTTTCTTTTCCTTAGGAGCTCTAGCTGTGCTCATCCTGAGCTTCCTGGTTCATGCCACTGCTGGTTGTTCTCTGAGTGAAGAGAGGGCTTTATGTGTACGGGAGGGCAGGGTCAGGTGTCCAGATCATATTGGGAGTGTTATACTTAGTAGATCAATACAGCAGCATTGAAGGATCATAGTGGGAGTAGTATTTTAATAAATCAATACAGCAGCGCTGTATACAGTATATTGGACTAATTTTCCCTGCCTGTCAACTTTTGGTGTATTTTGGTATATTTAATACGGTGTAGTGAATATTCTTTTAAAATTCCAAGTGAGGATTATGGACTAACTGTACATTCATATATTTATAGATCTATTGCAATTTTGATTCATTACATCTAGAGTATTGGACTATATACCTGTATTTGTATACACCGCTCTATAATAAATATGTATACACCGCTCCATTTTACACCTGTATACACCGCTCTATTATATACAGTATCTGTATCCACTGCTCTATTGTATATCTGTATACATCGCTCAATTATGTCTTTAGATCTATGATACAAGTGGATTAGATTTTGATAACACCAGGTGATACATTGCACCGGATTTGTTGCGGCGTATAGAGCAGTGGATGCAGATACAGTATACTGTATAATGGAGCAGTGGATACAGATACTTTATATACAGTAATAGAGCGTTGTATACAGATATATAATGGAGCGGAGTATACAGATATGTAATGGAGCAGTGTATACAGATATATAATGGAGCGGAGTATACAGATATGTAATGGAGCAGTGTATACAGATATATAATGAAGTGGTGTATACAGATATGTAATGGAGCAGTGTATACATATATATAATGGAGCGGAGTATACAGATATGTAATGGAGCAGTGTATACAGATATATAATGGAGCGGAGTATACAGATATGTAATGGAGCAGTGTATACAGATATATAATGAAGTGGTGTATACAGATATGTAATGGAGCAGTGTATACAGATATATAATGGAGCGGAGTATACAGATATGTAATGGAGCAGTGTATACAGATATATAATGAAGTGGTGTATACAGATATGTAATGGAGCAGTGTATACATATATATAATAGAGCCGTGGATACAGAGTGTATTTATTAGCTATGTTCCTATAGTGGCTGAATGTTGATACAGTATCTAACAACAACATGTATGGATATATCACGCCGCAATATAGCCGGCACTTTGTATTCAGCTAGCGAAGCCTTTTCATCATTTCCTCCTTGCCCGCACCCTCCCCACCCTCATCCCCTTCTACCAGCAGAAACGCAGGACAATTCACACATCAAAGAAATAAAGTAGGCACAAAGAGACTAAGGGTCTATTCACACATCCGTAGTGTGTTTTGCGAATCTGCGGATCCGCAAAACACGGACACCGTCAATGTGCGTTCCGCATCTTGCGGACCGCACATTGCCGACACTAATATAATATATGCCTATTCTTGTCTGCAATGCCGTATCCAGCCAGCACATCGTGCGGCCCCATAGAAATGAATGGGTTCGCAATTCCGTTCCGCAAAATGCGGAACGAAATTCCGGACGTGTGAATGGGGCCTAAGGCTTCCTGCACACAACCGTATGGCTTTTTCAGTGTTTTGCGGTCCGTTTTTACCGGATCCGTTGTTTCATTTTTTGTTTCCGTTGTGTTTCTGTTTCGTTTTTTCCGCTCCGTTTTTCCGCATGGCATATACAGTATACAGTAATTACATAGAAAAAATTGGGCTGGGCATAACATTTTCAATAGATGGTTCCGCAAAAATGGAACGGATATGGAAGACATACGGAGTGCATTCCGTATGTGCTCCATTTTTTTTTCAGACCCATTGACTTGAATGGAGCCACGGAGCGTGATTTGCGGGCAATAATAGGGCATGTTCTATCTTTCAACGGAACGGAAAAACGGAAATACAGAAATGGAATACATACGGAGTACATTCCCTTTTTTTTTGCGGAACCATTAAAATGAATGGTTCCGTATACGGACCATATACGGAACCAAAAAAAGGCCCCTAAACGGGAAAAAAAAAAACGGTTGTGTGCAGGAGGCCTAAGGTTTTCCTGCCACACACTATAAACTATACTATCTAACACTAACTATATGGATTATATATTTCAGCTAACTATCTCTATAACCTACACTAGACCCTGCACTGGACCTTATCAGCTATTCAGCTACACAATTCCCTATTACTATCTAACACTAACTATCTGGAATGGTGGGATCCTGGACATTAGGGAAGGATCCACATGGGATTAAGGTCATCCCTAGGTGCTTCATGCTATTAGTTTTGGCGGGAGTTTTCCCGCCTTTTTTTACTGTTGCCATGTCTGGGCAGATTGCCTGGGATGGCAACATGATTTTGATTGGGTCGCCACCGTTTGGGCAATTCTGCCCTGGTGTGGCAACGCTTATTTTATTGGCTGATATTTTAGCCAATGGTTATCTTTGTTTATGTTGCCAAGGCTGTGATTGGCTAATCGGGTGAGCTGGTGTGGATAAATATGTGGGCGCAGGTGAAGCTGGGGTCCGTACCTCATCGGTGAAAGAAGAGTCATCGCTGAACTGCTGAAGACCGCCCCCCTGTCCGATGGATGTGCTGATCGCTGAGCTGAGGAGAAGAGCGGGCGTCGCGGAGGGTGAATGGCTGGAGTCTTGCCTGAAGGGAGCTGTCTGCGCCTGGCCCTGCGCTGCCTGAAACAGATAATGTGGAGGTGAGGACTGCGGCATCTCCTTTAGGTGAGCGGAGCTCTGAGCGCCAGAAGAGACGTCGCCGTTTTTTTTCTCCCTCCCCTCCTAGGCGTCTGCAGCCACTGGAGCGTCGTGTGACACCTTCCTCCAGGCACAGGGATGTTAGAGGTCACCGTTATACAGCTTGTCCACAGCAAGTACGCAGGGAGGCAGTGTGGTCTGGCTTACCTGAGGTAGCTCCTGGAGATGTCCCTCGGTCCTCTTCTGTTCCGGCTCATCTGCCTCAGGAGCCGGAAGCTGTTTGTGTTCCTGTGCTTGCATCATCTTCGCAGGCTGTGTCTTCAGCGCCATCTGGTGGTCAAGGGGAGCAACTGCATCTAGAGGAAAATTTACTATTAATTAATCAGTGCTCAGAGGCAGGTCCTTCTTTTAACCCTTCAGCTTCCGGTGTTTTTTCTCAAGTGGAGCCTCTGAATGCCGTGCAATCATCAGCTCCAATGAGCAATCTACTGCGGGGGGTAAGGGTGAATAATGATGCTATGCATGTTGTTCCTATGGCCCTAGCCCCTGCGCCGGTCTCTGCCACGGATGCTGGTCCCGTCATTGTGGACGTCGCCTCTAGAATTCCATCATCGAGTCAAGCTGCAGTTACAACGGCGATGGACCCTCAACCAACGGGATCACCGGCTGGTTAGTCCTTCGGCGGTTGCATCCAACTCTGCAGGAGGGACGGCGCCATTGCAGCAGGGTGAGTTACCAGCTGCTTCTTCGCTTGTACCTCTGTTTTCACAGGTTTTAAATGCCTTCAAGGTTTGCTGACGGCTCCTCAGTTGGTATATGCCCCCGTCCCTCTCACCGGTGCTGCTGGTTCTGCTCTGTTTCCGCGGCCGATTGATGTATCTGCTGCATGGCGTCCAGCGGGTCCGGGTGGACAGGGATTGGGTGTTGTAGGGACGGACGAACCTATTCCTACTCCGCCTGTTAGGGCTAAGCGAATTCCAGAGTCGTGTTACAAGGAAGCGGTGACATGTACTTTGTCTCCGTTGGGTTTCCATTTAGCTGCATCTGTTAAGGAGAAGATTTATAATAATGAATATGTCGATATCTTGTCCCTTTTGGCGGCTTCAAAGGATTTTGTTGTGAAGCTGGAGAAGGGAGAAGATAAGCTGGGTTTGGATGACCGCAACCGGCCTGTGGCGCGGTCATTTAATAACTGGCTGCAGGCATTTTGTATTTTCGCTAGTGTGTTAGGTGAGCGTAGGCCTGAATTTTGTTCAGGGCTGTTTCAGCATCTTGAAATTGTTTTGGAGGCATATAAAAAAAATTCCGGTTTGGGTTGGTATTATTATAATGAAGGTTTCCGTCAGAAACTGGCTGTGTATCCGTCCGTGCGCTGGGGAGTTAAGTATGTGGGCCTTTGGTTGAATTTGATGTTGCCACAGCGTTTCTCCCCAGCGCATAGACCGCTTGCTAATCAAAGTGTAGGCCTGTTGCGAAAGGGTACCTGTTTGGCATTTAATGATACTCAGTGTCGATGGCCTGCCACGTGTAAATACAAGCACGAATGCTCTTTTTGTGGTGGGGGGGGCACCCAATGTCCCGATTGCAGTACGCCAGTCCTGCAGGGTGAGCGAATGTGAGGTCACAGGGGTCAGTTAGCAGACCGAGGGTTACTCTGGACTTCTCCAAAGCATTTGACACTGTACCACATAAAAGGTTAGTATATAAAATGAGAATGCTCGGACTGGGAGAAAACGTCTGTATGTGGGTAAGTAACTGGCTCAATGATAGAAAACAGAGGGTGGTTATTAACGGTACACACTCAGATTGGGTCACTGTCACTAGTGGAGTACCTCAGGGGTCAGTATTGGGCCCTATTCTCTTCAATATATTTATTAATGATCTTGTAGAAGGCTTGCATAGTAAAGTATCAATTTTCGCAGATGACACTAAACTGTGTAAAGTAATAACACTGAAGAGGACAGTATACTACTACAGAGGGATCTGGATAGACTGGAGGCTTGGGCAGATAAGTGGCAGATGAGGTTTAACACTGACAAATGTAAAGTTATGCACATGGGAAGGAATAATGCAAGTCACCCGTACATACTAAATGGTAAAACACTCGGTAACACTGACATGGAAAAGGATCTAGGAATTTTAATAAACAGCAAACTAAGCTGCAAAAAACAGTGTCAGGCAGCTGCTGCCAAGGCCAATAAGATAATGGGTTGCATCAGAAGGGGCATAGATGCCCGTGATAAGAACATAGTCCTACCACTTTACAAATCGCTAGTCAGACCACACATGGAGTACTGTGTACAGTTCTGGGCTCCTGTAAACAAGGCAGACATAGAAGAGCTGGAGAAGGTCCAGAGGAGGGCAACTAAAGTAATAACTGGAATGGGGCAACTACAGTACCCTGAAAGATTATCAAAATTAGTGTTATTCACTTTAGAAAAAAGACGACTGAGGGGAGATCTAATTAATATGTATAAATATATCAGGGGTCAGTACAGAGATCTATCCCATCATCTATTTATCCCCAGGACTGTGACTGTGACGAGGGCACATCCTCTGTGTCTGGAGGAAAGAAGGTTTGTACACAAACATAGAAAAGGATTCTTTACGGTAAGAGCAGTGAGACTATGGAACTCTCTGCCTGAGGAGGTGGTGATGGTGAGTACAATAAAGGAATTCAAGAGGGGCTTGGATGTATTTCTGAAGCATAATAATATTACAGGCTATAGCTACTAGAGAGGGGTCGTTGATCCAGGGAGTTATTCTGATTGCCTGATTGGAGTCGGGAAGGAACTTTTTATTCCCCTAAAGTGAGGAAAATTGGCTTCTAACTCACAGGGTTTTTTTTTTTGCCTTCCTCTGGATCAACTTGCAGGATGACAGGCTGAACTGGATGGACAAATGTCTTTTTTCGGCCTTATGTACTATGTTACTATGTTACTCACAATTTGTAGAAGACCCTGGGCAGGCGTACAGCAGTGATGGAGAGGCTGGCACATGGATCCTCTGGGGCACTCTCTGTATATAGGGACCAGGCCGGGTGGTAGGTGAGGTGCCCTGGGTGTTGGAAGTTTAGTGTGCCGGTGGCAAGATCCCTTATAGTTCGTGACGCCAGTGCCGGTAACGGTGGCACACCGATTTGTTGTAGGAATAATTGAGGTACCCACAGTTGTAGTGAACCAGAACTCTTTTTTACTGAACAGTTCAACTATTTACAGGCTTCAGAAAGTTCCATATGCAGGATAATGGTATCAGGCAGGCTTGACATAAATGGCAGGTAAAATCCTAGCAAGATAACTCAAGAGGGAATAAACTCACAGATCAGGCTTTGGTAGTGGGTTGATGACATCAGGTATTTGCACGTCCAGGGAGTGATCAGCAGGCAGTCTCCCTTGACGGCCAAACATCAAATAGAAAGGCGTGTACCCGGTGGAGCAGTGAATTGTATTGTTATATGTATACATAAGTTGTGGCAGCAGAGTAGGCCAATTACCCCTTGTCTCAGGGGGCACTGTTCTCAACATTTCGATGAGAGTTTGATTAATTTTTTCACAGAGTCCGTTACCTTGCGGATGATAGGCTGTGGTCCGGACCTTCTGGCAATTATGTAGCGGGCACAACTCCTGGAACAACTGTGATTCAAACGCAGACCCCTGGTCAGTGAGGATTCTCTCTGGGCAGCCGGAGGGCAGGAGGAAATGCTTCCAGAATGCTTCCGCCGCAGTCTTGGCTGTCAGGTCTTTCCCAGGCACTGCTACAACAAACTTAGTGAAGTGATCAATAATGGTCATGGCATAAGTATAACCTGAGCGACTTGGCTCCAACTTCACATGATCAATAGCAACAAGCTCCAGGGGAGTTTTACTCACGATAGGGTGGAGAGGCGCTCTCTGGTCATGGCGCTCACTTCTCCTGACAGCACAGGCAGTACTCTCCCGGCACCACTTTTCAATGTCTTCTCTCATCCCAATCCAATAGAACCTTCTGCAAATGGGGGCCTCAGTTTTCTGCACGCCGAAGTGTCCGGACCGGTTATGATACATCTCTAACACAAGACTGGCGTCTCAATGTGGTATGAGGATCTGGTACACCCTATCGCAGGACACTGAATCCAGGCTCCTTCTTAGCAACAGGCATTTTTGAAGGAAGAGTTGGTGGCGATGTCTCCACAATTTCAATAGTTCTGGGTCTGCACTCTTCCTGCGGACTCTTTCAGGAGTTCTTCCACTAGTAAGGAAGTCGAGCAGTTCACCGAGGACTCTACTTTCTGACTGGAGCTTAATCCACCTTTCTTGTTCGCCCTTGGACTCAGGATTAGTCGGTGGAGAGGGATCAGCAACTGAGTGATTTTCAGTGTGAACATTATCTTGCTGAGCAAATTTGTTGTAAAACGCCGACATCTCCACTTCTTCCCAGGCATCTTTTGGTTCATCTGGTGCTTCTGTAGTGGGAAGCTGAGACAGGGCATCAGCATTATCATTTGACCGCCCTGCCCGGTATTTCACAGTGAAGTCATAGTTGGCAAGGCGGTAGGCCCATCTTTGCTCCAGAGCCCCTAACTTGGCTGTATTCAGATGCGCCAGGGGATTGTTGTCAGTGAAGGCGACAAACGGAGTGGCAGCATGGTAGTCCTTGAATTTTTCAGTCACAGCCCACACTAAAGCAAGGAACTCCAGCTTGAAGGAACTATAATTCTGATTGTTTTTCTCAGCTCCCCTCAGGGATCTACTGGCGTAGGCAATCACCCTCTCTTTGTTTCTTTGTTGTCTTGCACCTGAGCCAACACGGCTCCCAGGCCTCTTTTACTGTTATCCGTATAGAGATGGAACGGCTTCTGATAATCCGGGTAACCCAGGACAGGGGGTTCGGTCAGCTTCTTCTTCAAGAGCTGGAAGGCAATCTCCCGTTCTTCATTCCATTCAACAGGGATAGGAGTCTTTGAACTCTTTTTGGGATGCCCCCTCCGAAATTCCTGGATTGGATCCGCAATTTGTGCAAAATGCAGGATGAAGCGTCTGTAATATCCTGCAAAACTGAGGAAACTTCTCACCTCTTTCACGGGTGTGGGAGTAGGCCAATTGCGGACAGCAGCAAGTTTATCAGGATCAGGCTGGACTCCTTCTGCACTAACAACATGGCCCAGGTACTTCACAGCTGGTTTCAGCAGATGGCACTTGGGCGGCTTGACTTTAAGGCCATATTTAGCGAGGACTTGAAACACTTCGGCCAGATGCTTTAAATGATCCTCATATGTCTTGGAGTAGATAATGACATCATCCAAGTATAGCAATACAGTCTCAAAGTTCTTATGGCCTAAACAACGCTCCATCAACCGCTGGAACGTCCCTGGAGCATTACACAGTCCGAAAGGCATGGAGTTAAATTCGAAAGCGGTCTTTTCCCGGTCTTCCGGGGCCATAGGCACCTGCCAATATCCGCTGGTTAAGTCAATTGTTGAGAAGCAGGCTGATGACCCCAGGGTAGTCAAAGATTCTTCAATGCGTGGCAACGGATAAGCGTCTTTGTGGGTGATTTGATTGATTTTTCTATAGTCCACACAAAGCCTAATTCTGCCATCTTTTTTACGAACAAGAACTAGGGGTGCAGCCCAGGGACTGTGACTGTCCTGGATTATGTTAGAGTCCTTCATTTCCTGTATCATCTCTTTTACGGACTGGTAGGTAGTAGGCAGTATGGGTCTGTATCTCTCCTTGATAGGAGGATGAGAGCCAGTAGGTATGGTGTGTTTGATTACACTGACCTCTCCATAGTCCGTGGAGTGCTTGCTAAAGGCCTGGTGGTGCTCCTTCACCAGATTCAAGACTCCCTCTACTTGATCCTTCGGGGTGGATTCGTTCCCCACATGAAGTTCCTCCCACCAGGATACTGAAGAGGCGGTGGCAGGGGCGCTGCTGCTCTGTGCAGTTTGAGACGTCTCCGTGGCAGGCAGACGGATAACATCCTGAAAGGATACCTGGAAAAGCTGAGCAACAGGGCAGTGCTTAGAGAGAGCAACAGGGTGATCACTGAAATTAATCAAACGGACAGGCACTTTACCTTGAGATACGGTCACCAGGCTCTTGGCTGCTTGCACGAAGGGATGATTTTCAATTTGAATAGACTCCACCAGGGCTTGATAGTCTTGGCCCTGGATCCCTAGTATAGCACGGCACCACAAAATCATCTGGGAATTCGGTTGCAGGATTACCGCCCGGTTATCCCGGATCCGGGCAGTGCAGATTTCTCCTTTTCTATTCGAAAATTTTTGCTGAGCACACAGCACACTGATAGTCTTTTGAATGACTCTTTTAGAAGCAGGTGAAGCTGAGGGTATAGATTGGTTCAGGGCCTCAAGTACCTCAGAGTAACAATTTTTAAAGACATTAGTCCCTAAGATCATGGGGTGTCCCCCTTTATCTCCGGCTTGCACCACAATCACACTTTGCCGTGGTAAGGTGGCTTCTCCCACCTGGAGGGTAGGTTCCCAGTACCCAAGGACTTTCACCGGCTTGCCGTTGCTAGCAATGATATCCAGCCAGGATTCCGGTGGCTGGGTAAGGAGACTTGAATCCCAGAATTTATCAAAGGTGGGTTGTTGGATGGTGGTGACCTGAGACCCAGTATCCAGCAGGGCTTTAAAAGGTACCCCGTTAATGCATATGTTAATTTTTGGACGAGATCCCACGTATCTGGGCATCCAACTTGGATCCTTTGGACCTACTGTTCTACCTCCCGAGGGGGCCGTCCTCGGCATCGGGGGTGGCCCGTTTAACTACCAACACGTTGTCTCAGTATGGCCATATTTTTTACAATAGGTGCAGACGGGCTGCTTGCGATTCTTAGACCGATAACTCAGTCGTCCATTGGGTTCTTTGGGGTAGACCTCTTTATATGCAGGCGGGAGGAGCCTTTGAGGTAGGGGGCTTTCGTCTTCCAATAACAATGGTCTTTCCCATTCCTCTATTTTCCTGCACACCTTTTCCAGGCTCTTAGTGAGATGGTTAACTTGCTCCATTAACGCTGCCACCACATCTGTTACTGGAGCCTGGGTGGTTTGACTGGCTCCGGACGGTGTTACATCAATAATTTTTTGCTAGCAGGCCTGAGGTTCAAGGGAGGCCGCCGGCCCTGTAAGCAGGTTTTGACCCAGGATACTGATGGCCAGCTCCTTAAAGTCCAAAATAAAACGCACAATTGGGGTGTTGGGCCGACAGCATCCTCAGCTGGCCCTTTAAGTGTTCAGCGTTTACACACGCAATGAACTGCTCTCTCAGAGTCCGGTCCTGGTCCTCAGCCTCCCGGGGGTCCACCTGGACCACGGCCCTCAAGGTCTCTTGCAGGGACAAAGCAAAATCACGGAGTGACTCACCGGGCTGTTGCTTTCTGCTGAAAAATCGCATCTTAACTTCCGACACCGTCCTGGCTTCAAACGTGGTGCCGAGGTGATCAAAGATCTGTCCCATGTTATTTTTTTCGGAGCTGGGCCATGACATGACCTCCCTGCGGGCGGTCCTTTCTAACTGCGCTAAGAGGACTTACATCTGTTGCTCCACGGAGATAGGATAGAGCCAGAATAAGGCCATGATCTGGTCTTTAAAGTCTTTCAGTTTGTGGGCTTCCCCGGAGTATCGCGGGAACCAGGGGGCCCCAAAGTAATATGGCATGGTCAGCGGCATTAGACTGGATGCTGCTGCAGCGGCGGGCGCCCTGTTCTCATCTGCGTGAATTACAGAAGGCTCGTTGGGGCCACCTGCCCCGTTTCCTCAGATGCGGACATGGCGTGGTCTATGGAGGCAAGTTCTGTAGGCAGACTCACGCTGGACTTCGCTCTCTCAGACCGTTGCTAAGGGTGACCACGGAGAGGGTATGGCCCTTTAAGGAGCGGCGGAGCAGGCCGAAATACAAATTGGATGTGCTTTCCCCGGATCAAGTCCTTTACTGCTAACGAGGGACCTCCCCCAGTCTTCCCGATACTTGAATACAAAGGGGCCAGTTAATACCGAAGTTTTACTCACTCCGGTGATGCGCAGTCCAAGTCTCGCGAGGTACGTGATCACGTCGTGCCGAGGTCCCACGTGCAGCGTCAGGAGATAGGCGCTGCCTCTCGGAGCTTCCAGATTCGAGGTAGGCTGTATCTTCTTTGTAAGCAGGGCGGTACCTCCTCTTCTTTTTCGCGCCAGACGGACACAGCGATGGCACAACGATAATCCAGTCAGCTTAGGCGGTTATCTTGCAGCATAAGGCTGTCAATTCACTGACAGCAAGCGGTGACTCAAAAAGCAGTAAACAGTCCACAATATACAGTTTTTCACACCGCTATTGTCCACAGTTCTTTGGCCCAACAGATTTCAAATAAACAGATAGGGCATTTATCACTTAATAGGCAATTATGGCACACAGTTCAGATTCCACTATGGCGTAGAGATATTCGTATCCTGTTTGTGATGCCAAAATATGCAGTACGACAGTCCTGCAGGGTGAGCGAATGTGAGGTCACGGGGGTCAGTTAGCAGACCGAGGGTTACTCTTGGTACTCACAATTTGTAGAAAACCCTGGGCAGGCGTACAGCAGTAATGGAAAGGCTGGCACATGGATCCTCTGGGGCACTCTCTGTATATAGGGACCAGGCCGGGTGGTAGGTGAGGTGCCCTGGGTGTTGGAAGTTTAGTGTGCCGGTGACAAGATCCCTTATAGTTCATGACGCCAGTGCAAGTAACGGTGGCACACCGATTTGTTGCAGGAATAATTGAGGTACACACAGTTGTAGTGAACCAGAACTATTTTATACTGAACAGTTCAACTATTTACAGGCTTCAGATAAAGTTCCATATGCAGGATAATGGTATCAAGCAGACTTGACATAAATGGCAGGTAAAATCCTAGCAAGATAACTCAGAGGGAATAAACTCACAGATCAGGCTGTACTTTCTGCAGAATCCTGTCTGACTTTCTCCAAGGCCTGGATGCCTAATAGCTGGCTTTATCCTTCCTCTGGTATGAATCCACTTGCTGCAAATAACCTTCTGCCTTTCAGCTTTCTTCTTTGCTGGTTAAAATTAGCACTGCTCTGTACTTTGTAAGATGCAGAATAACTTCAGGAGGGAACCTCTTCTCCTGGACTAACGTCTGAGCTTTGCTTACTCAGGACTTCAGGCAGGCTAGACTGAGCTACTTAGCCTCCTGGACTGGACTGAACTAGCTCTTTCCTGTCTGGGCCTAACTATATATACTAGGGGGTTCCCTAGCTCCCTCTACAGCTTGGGAGGAGAAACTACACCCCTAACAGGCCTGGTACACAGGAAATAACATGAAAATATGCATTACAATGCAATACAAAACACAATAGCAATTTCCCACAGGAGGTGGGGGCAACATGTCCCTTAGTAGTGCCCACCCTTACGTAGTGGGACACTACACGATGTTTTAAGAAAGCTAGCATCTCTGGCCCTCCGTCTTCAAAAGAATTGTTGGGAAAAAGCCAGTAAGGTGGTCGGCCATGCTGCCTTGGCTAAGGCGCTATCCAAATCAGCAGATGGCTGACTTGTTAATTAATGGTTTTCAGGATGGATTTGTAATACTGGGTTTTTCAGGTTCAGGTTGTTCGGTGGTTAGAAATCTTTTGTCTGTTTATCAGTTTCCTAATGTAGCTGTAGATAAAGTTGTAAATGAGTTGTCTTTAGGTAGAGTAGCTGGCCCGTTTGTTTACCCCCCCATTTGATAATTTTCGTATATCCCCCTTAGGGGTTGTTCTTAAGAAGGAGCCTAACTATTTTAGGCTCATTCACCACTTGTTGTAATCCTCTTGATTCGTCTTTAAATGACGAGATTGATAAGAGTTTGGCATCAGTGTCTTATGCTTCTTTTGATTACGCCATTAGCTTGATTAAGGATTTTGGATCTGGCTCTTTGTTGGCTAAGGCGGACATAAAATCTGCTTTTCGTTTGTTGCCGTTTCATCTAGTTGGTTTTAATTTGCTAGGTTTTTGTCTTTTTGGTTTTTTCTTTTTTGACAGGTGTCTACCTATGGGCTGCTTGTTGTCTTGCTTTTTTTAAGCTTTTTCATGTTTTCTGGAATGGGTTGTGGCTGCACGGATGCCTATGGGTTCATTGACACTATCTGGATGATTTTTTTGTTTATTGGTCCTGGTTCCTCTCCAGCTTGTGCACGGCTCCTTGATTGTTTTATGAACGTTTGTGCTGAGTTTGGGATTCCTTTGGCTTTAGATAAAACAGTTTTTCCGTGTCCATGTTTAGAGTATTTTGGAATTGTAATTGACACAGTTGCTGGTGAATTCAGAATACCTTCTGAGAAAATAGTTGAAGCTATCTCTGCATTCTCAGTGTTATTTCGTAGGTCAAGGGCCACGGTAAAGGAAATTCAATCTCTTTTGGGTTTATTGGTATTTTTTCCCCCAAGGTTATGCCATTAGCGCATATTTTTTGTCGTCGTTTATCTTTGCTTATTGCTGGGCTGAGGAATCCTGCCGTTCATGTCCGGATCTCAAGGGAGGTTCAGGATGATTTATTAGTCTGGTTGCGATTTTTCATGGTTTTAATGGTCCTCTGATTTGGCAGTCTAAAGCTGTTTACAGATGCTTCAGGTTCAGTAGGTTTTGGTGCCTTTTTTCAGGGTAAATGGTGTGCTGAGCGTTGACCCCAGTTGTGGTTTGATAGAGGAGTAGTGAAGAATTTAGTATTGTTGGAATTATTCCCGGTTATTGTTGCTGTTACACTATGGGGTTCTCAGTTCAAGAATAGGAAGTTGATTCTGAACATGGATAATAAGGGTGTTGTATTTGCCATAAATTGTTTATCATCTAAGTGTAGTATGGTGATTAATTTGTTAAGGCATTTAGTTTTGCTATGCTTGAGTTGGAATATCTTACTTAGGGCAGTGTACAGTATATTCCTGGTAGATCGAATGAGGTTACTGATGCGTTATCCCGCTTTCAGTTTTGCAGATTTCATCAGGTGGTTCCTTATGCAGAGCGGGAGGGAGAACGGTGCCCACTTCACCTGTGGACTGTGATATGGTCATGATTATGCGACTTTTGCGGCAATCGTTTGCCCCATCCACATGGTCAAGTTATGTAAGCGCTTGGTCCAAATGGTCTAGTTTTATGTCTGACTTATCATTGTCTCCCTTGATACTGTGGGAGCAGTCGGCTGTTGCCTTTTGCTTATCTTTATTTTGTAAGCGTTTGGCCTACAGTATGTCGGATTCTTGCGGGGGTTTCGTTTTTTATGAGGTTGTTAGGCAATAGGTCTTTTTGTGAAATTTTCATTATTAAGCATCTGTTGAAGGGATATAAGAAGGGTAATTGTGTTTTGGACGGGCGTTGTCCTATTACTCCTGATATACTGTTGTCTTTGGTGTCAATTAATAGTTCAGTTTGTTTTTCAGATTATGAAGCATGTTTGTTTTCCACAGTCTATGTTCTTATGTTCTTCGGTGCATTGCGCATTAGTGAGCTCCTTCCAAGATCTAGGTTTCAGTTGACAGGCTTACTTAGTTCCTCGTTTTTTGTTTTTCGGACTGTGTTAAGATATTCATTAGTCATTCTAAGATGGATCAAGGTAGTAGAGGTTGCTGGATTTGTATTAGGGGCATCCCCACCAGTCCAGTATGCCCCGTTCACCTATGTTTAAAATATTTGTCTGTACTCCCCCATGATTCGGTAAATTTTTTGGTTCATATGGATGGTTCCCCATTGACTCAGTTTCAGTTTCGTGCTGTGCTTTCACGTGGACTTTTAGTTTTGGGTTTGAGTGATCGCAACATTTCTTCCCATTCCTTTCGTATCGGGGCTGCGACTGAGGCTTTTCGTCTTGGTCTTGATGAGTCCGCAATTCAAGGGATTGGTCGTTGGTCATCTAGCTGTTATACTTCTTATGTCCGTCTGGATTTAATTGATTGATGTATAATTTATTTCAGGTAAGGTTGTATGGAAAATTGGTCACTCCTTTATCCACTGGGCGAAGATGAGAGCCAGTGTACGACCATATGGACTTAATTTATCTATGTCGTCAGAAGCAGTACAGATTTATTAGAATGGTGTAAGAGGTCTGAGGTGGCTTGGTTTATGGAATCAGATACTGATAATGGCTGCAGAGTATCCGGACCCAGATTTAATTGTTATACATATAGGGGGTAATGATATTGGGAAGCTGGGTACTATGGATCTACAGGGTGGGCTATTTATATGGATACACCTTAATAAAATGGGAATGGTTGGTGATATTAACTTCCTGTTTGTGGCACATTAGTATATGTGAGGGGGGAAACTTTTTAAGATGGGTGGTGACCATGGCGGCCATTTTGAAATTGGCCATTTTGAATCCAACTTTAGTTTTTTCAATAGGAAGAGGGTCATGTGACACATCAAACTTATTGGGAATTTCACAAGAAAAACAATGGTGTGCTTGGTTTTAATGTCACTTTATTCTTTCATGAGTTATTTACAAGTTTCTGACCACTTATAAAATGTGTTTAATGTGCTGCCCATTGTGTTGGATTGTCAATGCAACCCTCTTCTCCCACTCTTCACACACTGATAGCAACACCGCAGGAGAAATGCTAGCACAGGCTTCCAGTATCCGTAGTTTCAGGTGCTGCACATCTCGTATCTTCACAGCATAGACAATTGCCTTCAGATGACCCCAAAGATAAAAGTCTAAGAAGGTCAGATCGGGAGACCTTGGGGGCCATTCAACTGGCCCACGACGACCAATCCACTTTCCAGGAAACTCTTCATCTAGGGATGCTCGGACCTGACACCCATAATGTGGTGGTGCACCATCTTGCTGGAAAAACTCAGGGAACGTGCCAGCTTCAGTGCATAAAGAGGGAAACACATCATCATGTAGCAATTTCGCATATCCAGTGGCCTTGAGGTTTCCATTGATGAAGAATGGCCCCACTATCTTTGTACCCCATATACCACACCATACCATCAATTTTTTTGTTCCAACAGTCTTGGAGGGATCTGTCCAATGTGGGTTAGTGTCAGACCAATAGCGGTGGTTTTGTTTGTTAACTTCACCATTCACATAAAAGTTTGCCTCATCACTGAACAAAATCTTCTGCGTAAACTGAGGGTCCTGTTCCAATTTTTGTTTTGCCCATTCTGAAAATTCAGTGCGCCGATCTGGGTCATCCTCGTTGAGATGCTGCAGTAGCTGGAGTTTGTAAGGGTGCCATTTGTGAGTAGCTAATATCCGCCGAAGGGATGTTTGACTAATGCCACTCTCCAGTGACATGCGGCGAGTGCTACACTGTGGGCTCTTGCTGAATGAAGCTAGGACAGCCACTGATGTTTCTTCATTAGAGACAGATTTCATGCGTCCACATTTTGGCAAATCCAACACTGAACCAGTTTCACGAAACCTAGCAAGCAGTTTGCTAGCTGTAGCATGGGAGATGGGTGGTCTCGTAGGGTGTCTTGCATTGAAATCTGCTGCAATGACCCGGTTACTGCGTTCACCAGACATCAACACAATTTCTATCCGATCCTCACGTGTTAACCTCGGCGACATGTCAATGGCTGTAAACAAAGAGAAACTTGTAAATAACTCATGAAAGAATAAAGTTACGTTAAAACTAAGCACACCATTGTTTTTCGTGTGAAATTCCCAATAAGTTTGATGTGTCATATGACCCTCTTCCTTTTGAAAAAACAAAAGTTGGATTCAAAATGGCTGACTTCAAAATGGCCGCCATGGTCACCACCCATCTTGAAAAGTTTCCCCCCTCACATATACTAATGTGCCACAAACAGGAAGTTAATATCACCAACCATTCCCATTTTATTAAGGTGTATCCATATAAATGGCCCACCCTGTACTGTACTATCGCCTGTACTTGTTCAGGCCTCACTATTCGTAGCGCAGCATTAGGCCAGACCAAATACCGCTGCAGGTTTTGTCGCCTACTCGCACCTGAGGAAGGGGTTTCACTTGTGCGTGTAACTTGAACAGATCAACCACCAGGAGCTCCACCAGCAGCACCACGACCTGGGCCACGTCCTTATTTGACGCTCTCCTTATATTTTTCGAATTTAGGATCTTGCCCTAAATTGGTGTTTAATTAATAGTAGAATAGAACGACAGTATGTAAAGGGTTTATCTCACACGGCCTGAACCAGTGTAGGCCTGAATTCAATATTGGTGCACCAAATGGCGGTATTTCAAATGCCTGAATCAAACCCCTATATGTAGAGGGTGTATCTCACAGGGCCTGAACCAGTGTAGGCCTAAATTAAATATTTCTTTGCCCAAAATGGCTGTATTTCAAATGACTGTATTTCGAATGCCTGAATCAAACCCCTGTATGTAGAGGGTGTATCTCACAGGGCCTGAACCAGTGTAGGCCTAAATTAAATATTTCTTTGCCCAAAATGGCTGTATTTCAAATGGCTGTATTTTAAATGCCTGAATCAAATCCCTGTATGTAGAGGGTGTATCTCACAGGGCCTGAACCAGTGTAGGCCTAAATTAAATATTTCTTTGCACAAAATGGATGTATTTCAAATGGCTGTATTTCAAATGCCTGAATCAAACCCCTGCATGTAGAGGGTGTATCTCACATAGCCTGATCCAGTGTAGGCCTGAATTCAATATTGGTACACCAAATGGCGGTATTTCAAATGCCTGAATCAAACCCCTGTATGTAGAGGGTGTATCTCACATGGCCTGAACCAGTGTAGGCCTGAATTAAAGATTTCTTAGCACAAAATGGCTGTATTTCAAATTGCTGTATTTCAAATGCCTGAATCAAACCCCTGTATTTAGAGGGTGTATCTCACAGGGCCTGAACCAGTGTAGGCCTAAATTAAATATTTCTTTGCACAAAATGGCTGTATTTCAAATGCCTGAATCAAACCCCTTTATGTAGAGAGTGTATGTCACACCGCCTGAACCAGTGTAGGCCTGAATTCAATATTGGTGCACCAAATGGCGGTATTTCAAATGCCTGAATCAAACCCCTGTATGTAGAGTGTGTATCTCACAATGACATCTGGATCAAAGGCTGCCAACTAAATTTTTTGTGCCAAAACGAGTGTTTGTTTAACAACTGAATTTGACAGCAGTATATAAGCCTGTAATTTCACATGTGCTGATGCTGCAAGGCCTGAAAATAGTGTTTTTTGTCAAAAAAGTGTGTTTTTAAAACCCCAGAAAATGATGGGTGTATTTCTAGTTTAAATTGCACACTGACTAATCTAGATGTTGTAGATTGCCAAAAATGTGTTTTTTTGGTAACAGAATATGAAAGCTGTATATATATATTAAACTTGAGATTAGCACACGCAGATCAGGAAAATACAGTTTTTTGACAAAAAACTGTGTTTTTAAAACCCCAGAAAATGATGGGTGTATTTCTAGCTTAAATTGCACACTGACTAATCCAGATGTTGTAGATTGCCAAAAAAGTGGTTTTTTTTATAACAGATTATGAAAGCTGTATATATTAAACTTGAATTTAACACTTGCAGATCAGGAAAATACAGTTTTGTTTTTTTTAAAAGTGTGTTTTTCAAACCCCAGAAAATGATGGGTGTATTTCTAGATTAAATTGCACACTGCACATTTCTAGATTAAATTGCATCCAGATGTTTTAAATTGCATACTGACTAATCCAGTAGATTGCCCAAAAAATGTTTTTTTGGTAACAGAATATGAAAGCTGTATATATTATACTCGAATTTAACACTTGCAGATCAGGAAAATACAGTTTTTTGACAAAAAAGTGTTTTCTTAAAAACCAAGAAAATGCTGGGTGTATTTCTAGCTTAAATTGCACACTGACTAATCCAAAAAAGTGTTTTTTTGGTAACAGAATATGAAAGCTGTATATATTAAACTTGAATTTAACACTTGCAGATCAGGAAAATACAGTTTTTTGGAAAAAAAAGTGTGTTTTCAAAACCCCTGAAAATGATGGGTGTATTTCTAGCTTAAATTGCACACTGACTAATCCAGATGTTGTAGATTGCCAAAAAAAGTGTTTTTTTGGTAACAGAATATGAAAGCTGTATATATTAGACTTGAATTTAACACTTGCAGATCAGGAAAATACAATTTCTTTTTTTTTAAAGTGTGTTTTTCAAACCCCAGAAAATGATGGGTGTATTTCCAGATTAAATTGCACACTGACTAATCCAGATGTTGTAGATTGCCCAAAAAAATTTTTTTTGGTAACAGAATATGAAAGCTGTATATATTAAATTAGAATTTAAGACTTGCAGATCAGGAAAATACAGGTTTTTTTTTAAAAAAAAAACTGTTTTTCAAACTCCAGAAAATGATGGGTGCATTTCTAGCTTAAATTGCATACTGATTAATCCAGATGTTGTTTATTGCCCAAAAAAAAATTTTGGGTAACAGAATATGAAAGCTGTATATATATTAAACTTGAATTTAACACTTGCAGATCAGGAAAAGACTATTTTTTGACAAAAAAAGTGTGTTTTTCAAACCCCAGAAAATGATGGGTGTATTTCTACCTTAAATTGCACACTGACTAATCCAGATGTTGTAGATTGCCCAAAAAAATTGTGATTTGCAATGTCCCAAAAGCTCAGATGTAGTGCTGGTGCACTGAGCTTGCATAAAATGGCCACCGCCGCCGCCCACTTAACTAACCGAATTATAAAATATATATTTTTTATATTTTTTTTGGGTCAATTGGCTTAGGGCAGGGTAAAACGATTGTGCCCTGCACCCACACAACTATTTCTAAGTAGATCGCTGAGTTAGATTCTCTCCTATTTTCTCCGTGAAATCACAAGTCCAGCAGCATCCTCTCCCTACACTTGTAACAGCAGAGTGACGTGCAGCGCTACGTGACTCCAGCTTATATAGAGGCTGGGTCGCATGCTGCTCTGGCCAATCACAGCCATGCCATTAGTAGGCATGGCTGTGATGGCTTCTAAGGTCAGACAGTTAACTGCTTGTTGATTGGCTGCTCTGCAGCCTTTTAAAAAGCGCCAAGAAAGCGCCAAACACCGAGCCCGAACCCAAACTTTTACTGAAATGTTCGGGTTCGAGTCCAGGGTCCAAAAATCCTAAAATTCGGTACGAACCCGAAATTTACAGTTCGGGTTCGTTCAACCCTACTTAGGAAAGCTAATTTGAATATTTTTCAGAGAAACCCAGAAGGGTATGTCCTGGCCTACAATACTGTGCACACGTAATCCACATAGTAGGGACTCTCCATAAGAAGAAAGAGTACCCATTAGACAATGCATATATATTATAGATTAGTGTAATGGTGTCTTCTGCCTCCCCCCTCTCTCTCTCCAAATTTTTCAAAAACTTCAGGTTTGCTCATCTCTAGTTTAAATTTATTTGTACCCAAATTAAATCTTCTGACCTATTTGTTAGAATCTTGCAATGGAGTGTGGCAGAGCTCACTTGAATCACCACCAGTGGAAGCCCGGAAAAAACGCCAGGAACCAGGCGTGGACGAAAGCAACAGAAGAAAGTAATCCAGCTTCCAGGATGGCAGTAGTAAACGTGATAATCTTTATTTCATGGGTGCAGAGTAAAATCCAACATGTACATCTAAGCGTTTCGGATCGTCAGGTTCTGACCCTTACTCATGGTCATGAGTAAGGATCAGAACCTGACGATCCGAAACGCGTAGATGTACATGTTGGATTTTACTCTGCACCCATAAAATAAAGATTATCACGGTTACTACTGCCATCCTGGAAGCTGGATTACTTTCTTCTGTTGCATTTGTTAGAATCTGGTCTGAATAGAATTTCAAGAAATTTGCTTATCTCTGCTTCTTAGCATTTTCCCTACACTTAAAAAATACTTGAAGTGACGGTTACAGTTTATTAATTAACATTACAATTTAACTAAGTAATATCCATCATGGGATAGTTTTTTTGCAGCCCCTGCAAAATGTCATGATAAATGTCCGTGATAAATTACATACCATTCTCGGCGTGGTCCCAACATAATTCAGTACCGAGTACTGTAGATCTCAAGACCCTCTCAGCTGTCAATGGTAGATCTCCACATTTCTGCCTACCCCTACTAGATACTGTTACCTTCACATATGGACTCCGCCATTGATAATATTAATGCATTCTTTTTGGATAGAGAATGCATTCAACATCTTATATTTTGCTTATCTATATTATAAAATTCAATGCCTGTTTGTTTGTCATCAGGTGTCTGGGAAGGTTTTCATAAAGGTCTCAGCTCTCCAGGACGTACTGTTCTTGAGGTAAATGAGACAAATGTGGCACCATCACATGACCGGTATTTACCAATAGAAGCATGCTGCACCTTCACTCATATCCTAACTAACATACACATGGTCACATGACTCTTATTGGCCAATAAAAGCTCTCAGGTTCTTCACTTCACTGACATACACTGTTACACCAGGATTCCATAACAACTCAGCCTTATTTTTCACTGCTATAGGTCACAGTTAAGGGAGCAGGGTGCTGTGGAGGTCACTGTTAAGGAGGTGGGGCACTGTAAGGTCACTGTTAAGGGGGTCAGGAGCTGTGGAGGTCATTTTTAAGGGGGTGGAGCACTGTGGAGGTAACTGCTAAGGGGGTGGGGCATTGTGGAGGTCACTGTTAAGGGGGCAGGGCACTGTGGAGGTTACTTAAGGGGCAGGGCACTGTGGAGGTCACTATTAAGGTGAGGGGGGCTGCAGAGGAGACAGTTATGAGGATGGGGTTCTGTGGAGGTCACTGTTAAGGAGGTGTGGCGCTGTGGAGGTCACTGTTATGGGGGACAGTTAAAAATAAAATAAACTGTGTATAACTGCTGGGATATATAGGGATAACACTATCACTGACTGAATACACAAATGTTCCAAAAGAAAGTTGCTATTCCAAAAACTGTTATTACTGAGGGCCACTTCTAAAACGTAACCTTTACTCTACATAAATAAGATCAGGATCCAGATTGGACTATATATTTTATCTTATTTATGTAGAATAAAGGTTAAGTTTTAGAAGTTGCCCTCAGTGATAACGATATACAGTATAGGGATACTAGTGATTTCCTCATAAAAAACAAACAAACAAAGGCATGGATTGGGCTCCTGGGAACCCTTGGGAAAAATCCAATAAACACAAAAACAGACCAACACTTCATACTCGGGCAGCGCTGGGTACTTTTTCTAGTTTTATTTTATTTTTGAGTTTGTAGATTTAATCCAGTCTCAATGTTTAAAAGCTAAAGCATGCAGACATTTTGTGGTATTTTCAAAAAAATGGTGACTGAAGAATTTGGGCTTACTTTGGTTTATGAGCGTGAATAAAATAGTGACCTTCATAATCAGTAACATCTATCTTTGATTTATCAGCACGAGGGGTATACACAGCTTTTTCAATAATGTAACCAGCTTCTTTAAACGCCATCTCCAGCTCTTCCTTTTTTGAGCTCAGTAGACTAAAGCGCTTTTTACCAGCGTGATAATAAGTACCATTTAGCGTACCCAAGGTTAAAATTTGACCTTCAGGTTTTAGCAAGTCCTTGAAATTTTTTACAACATTACAGTATGACTTCATATCTTTACATGGGGTTTCAAGGCAGAGGCATACCAGGAGACAATCAGCGGGTGGCACAATGACAGGGTCATAAGGGTTTCTTTTCAAAGCATCACATTTCATGACTTGTGTGACCTTACTGCGGAGTTTCTCAGCCTTTTTCTCAGAATCCTCCCTTTAGACAGAAAATAATAAAATGAATTTACTTTTTTGCATGCTTATGAAATGATAGCAGATCTATCCTGACTGAATGGGTTGTCTCATGAAGACTCATACCTACAGTATATGCCTTCTTATTGCATATGGACTTCAAAGAGGTGGGTTCCTGTTCAGGAATCTCCTTGATAAGCCTGGATGTAGAGCCACTCAATAATGTATGGCCACGTGGTCAGGTCTCTGCATGGAAGTCAGAACCAGGGGCAAAGAAAAAAAAAGAAGAGGAGAAGTCGAATCTATTGTTTATTCTTTCCTTTTATGATCCACTCCTTATTTTGGCTTACAAAGCTGCATGCAGAAACCTGACTATGTGGCCATACCGTTAGTGACTCCTGCTCTGGCAGGCTAAAGACACCAGTGAATTATGTAGATAACCATTCATTTGAAAGGCCAACAATCATGTAATACTACATTTTTCATGCCAAAATCAGCCGTCAAAAGGGAATTATCTGGATATTGCAGGGGAAAAAAGGGAAACATTTATAATACATTAACAGGCAAAAGCAAGGACAGCTTTTATAGAGCTGCTGTAAATTTTAGGGGACGGCCACGCGGTCAGGTTTCCTGATTCAGTTTTGGTAGCGAAAACCAGGAGTGAATAAAAAAATAATAATTAAAAAACAGAAGATGCTGTATCCATCCTGTATACTTTATCTCCTTTCCTGATTCACTCCTGATTTTGGCTTCCAAAACTACATGCAGATACCTGACCGTGTGGAAGTACCCTTATAGAGTAAGTCACGAGCAGTGGACCCTTCTCTATGACCTCCATATGCATATGGACAGGGGTTATCTTTATGAGACTTTATACTACAGAATTTGGACTTTTTTTTATCTTAGAATCCTGGCTCACTGTTTTTGTTTGACCCATCAGAAGAATATAAAAAAAAAACTAAAAAAAGTAAATGGTGGAACAAAAATGCAATTCCGCCACAGTTTTATGGGTTTTGTTTTTACGGCGTTCTCCATGCAGTAAAACTGACCTGTTACTTTCATTCTCCAGGTCTGTATGATTACAGTGATACCAAATATGTATAGTTTTTCTTGTGTTTTAATACTGAAAAAATATTATTCTTTTTTTTTCATCTCCATATTCTGACTCCTATACTTTTCTGTAGTTATGTGTATGGAACAGTTTGAAGGCTCATTTTTTGCACGCTGATCTGTACTTTCCATTGATACCATTTTGGGGTGTGTAAGACTTTTTGATCATTTTTTATTTAATGTTTTTGTGTAAGGTGAAGCGTGACTACGGCATCTGAGCAGTCCGGAAGCAGGAGCCTTGCGCTCCCGCTCCTGTAACAGTATTCCCTGGCTGAGATCGGGGAACCTATTAAACTATACTAATATCCCAAAGACTCAAGCATGCTTCGGAAGTTATTAGTAGAATATACCAATACAGGCCAATAGGTGGCAGCATTATTTTGCTATCTTGAAATTTACAGTAAGTGTTCAATAATGGCTATATAGCCATTAATGAACACAATGGGCAATCTAATCTAATGTCAGTTTAGTCACCCAGGGTGACTTAAAATAAGTAAAAAAAAATTCTAAATACTTAATCAATAAAAAAAATACCATCATGGGCATCGCAGCAGAGAATCAGTCTCTTCATGCCATAGCAGAGAATCTGGCTTCATGTCAGCAGAGAATCAGTCTTCATGTCATAGCAGAGAATCAGGCTTCACGTCACCCACCACTGGAACAGGCCACTGTCACATATTTAGGCCCAGGCACCCAGGCAGAGGAGAGAGGTCCCATAACAGAGAATCTGGCTTCATGTCAGCAGAGAATCAGTCTTCATGTCATAGCAGAGAATCAGGCTTCACGTCACCCACCACTGGAACAGGCCACTGTCACATATTTAGGCCCCGGCACCCAGACAGAGGAGAGAGGTCCCGTAACAGAGAATCTGGCTTCATGTCAGCAGAGAATCAGTCTTCATGTCATAGCAGAGAATCAGGCTTCACGTCATCCACCACTGGAACAGGCCACTGTCACATATTTAGGCCCAGGCACCCAGGCAGAGGAGAGAGGTCCCATAACAGAGAATCTGGCTTCATGTCAGCAGAGAATCAGTCTTCATGTCATAGCAGAGAATCAGGCTTCACGTCACCCACCACTGGAACAGGCCACTGTCACATATTTAGGCCCCGGCACCCAGACAGAGGAGAGAGGTCCCGTAACAGAGAATCTGGCTTCATGTCAGCAGAGAATCAGTCTTCATGTCATAGCAGAGAATCAGGCTTCACGTCACCCACCACTGGAACAGGCCACTGTCACATATTTAGGCCCCGGCACCCAGACAGAGGAGAGAGGTCCCGTAACAGAGAATCTGGCTTCATGTCAGCAGAGAATCACTCTTCATGTCATAGCAGAGAATCAGGCTTCACGTCACCCACCACTGGAACAGGCCACTGTCACATATTTAGGCCCAGGCACCCAGGCAGAGGAGAGAGGTCCCGTAACAGAGAATCTGGCTTCATGTCAGCAGAGAATCAGTCTTCATGTCATAGCAGAGAATCAGGCTTCACGTCACCCACCACTGGAACAGGCCACTGTCACATATTTAGGCCCCGGCACCCAGACAGAGGAGAGAGGTCCTGTAACAGAGAATCTGGCTTCATGTCAGCAGAGAATCAGTCTTCATGTCATAGCAGAGAATCAGGCTTCACGTCACCCACCACTGGAACAGGCCACTGTCACATATTTAGGCCCCGGCACCCATACAGAGGAGAGGTTCCTTCAACTTTGTGTTGCCCCGCAATATAATGGTAAAATGAAAATAAAAATAGGATTGAATGAGGAAGAGCCCTGGAGTACAATAATATATTGTTAAGGGGAGGTAGTTAATGTCTAATCTGCACAAGGGATGGACAGGTCCTGTGGGATCCATGCCTGGTTCATTTTTATGAACGTCAGCTTGTCCACATTGGCTGTAGACAGGCGGCTGCGTTTGTCTGTAATGACGCCCCCTGCCGTGCTGAATACACGTTCAGACAAAACGCTGGCCGCCGGGCAGGCCAGCACCTCCAAGGCATAAAAGGCTAGCTCTGGCCACGTGGACAATTTGGAGACCCAGAAGTTGAATGGGGCCGAACCATCAGTCAGTACGTGCAGGGGTGTGCACAGGTACTGTTCCACCATGTTAGTGAAATGTTGCCTCCTGCTAACACGTTCCGTATCAGGTGGTGGTGCAGTTAGCTGTGGCGTGGTGACAAAACTTTTCCACATCTCTGCCATGATAACCCTGCCCTCAGAGGAGGGTTGGCGACCTCTTGCTCCTCCTCTGCCTTCGCCTTGGGCTTCCACTGGTTCCCCTGTGACATTTGGGAATGCTCTCAGTAGCACATCTACCAACGCTTGTACTCGTGCATCTTCCTATCACGCTCCAGTGTAGGAAGTAAGGTGGGCACATTGTCTTTGTACCGGGGATGCAGCAGGGTGGCAACCCAGTAGTCCCCACACGTTAAAATGTGGGCAACTCTGCCGTCGTTGCGCAGGCACTGCAGCATGTAGTCGCTCATGTGTGCCAGGCTGCCCAGAGGTAAGGACAAGCTGTCCTCTGTGGGAGGCGTATCGTCATCGTCCTGTGTTTCCCCCCAGCCACGCACCAGTGATGGGCCCGAGCTGCTTTGGGTGCCACCCCGCTGTGAACATGCTTCATCCTCATCCTCCTCCACCTCCTCCTCGTCCTCCTCGTCCTCCAGTAGTGGGCCCTGTCTGGCCACATTTTTACCTGGCCTCTGGTGTTGCAAAAAACCTCCCTCTGAGTCACTTCGAAGAGACTGGCCTGAAAGTGCTAAAAATGACCCCTCTTCCTCCTCTTCCTCCTGGGCCACCTCCTCTTCCATCATCGCCCTAAGTGTTTTCTCAAGGAGACATAGAAGTGGTATTGTAACGCTGATAACGGCGTCATCGCCACTGGCCATGTTGGTGGAGTACTCGAAACAGCGCAACAGGGCACACAGGTCTCGCATGGAGGCCCAGTCATTGGTGGTGAAGTGGGGCTGATCCGCAGTGCGACCAGTGCGTGCTGCAGCTGAAACTCCACTATGGCCTGCTGCTGCTCGCACAGTCTGTCCAGCATGTGCAAGGTGGAGTTCCACCTGGTGGGCACGTCGCATATGAGGCGGTGAGCGGGAAGGCCGAAGTTACGCTGTAGCGCAGACAGGCGAGCAGCGGCAGGGTGTGAACGCCGGAAGCGCGAACAGACGGGCCGCACTTTATGCAGCAGCTCTGACATGTCGAGGTAGTTGTGAATGAACTTCTGCACCACCAAATTCAGCACATGCGCCAGGCAAGGGATGTGCGTCAAACCGGCTAGTCCCAGAGCTGCAACGAGATTTCGCCCATTATCGCACACCACCAGGCCGGGCTTGAGGCTCACCGGCAGCAACCACTCGTCGGTCTGTTTTTCTATACCCCACCACAACTCCTGTGCGGTGTGGGGCCTGTCCCCCAAACATATGAGTTTCAGAACGGCCTGCTGACGTTTACCCCGGGCTGTGCTGAAGTTGGTGGTGAAGGTGTGTGGCTGACTGGATGAGCAGGTGGAAGAAGAGGAGGATGAGGAAGCTGAGTAGGAGGAGGAGGAGACAGGAGGCAAAGAATGTTGCCCTGCGATCCTTGGCAGCGGAAGGACGTGCGCCAAACAGCTCTCCGCCTGGGGCCCAGCCGCCACTACATTTACCCAGTATGCAGTTAGGGAGATATAGCGTCCCTGGCCATGCTTACTGGTCCACGTATCTGTGGTTAGGTGGACTTTGCCACAGATGGCGTTGCGCAGTGCACACTTGATTTTATCGGATACTTGGTTGTGCAGGGAAGGCACGGCTCTCTTGGAGAAGTAGTGCCGGCTGGGAACAACATACTGTGGGACAGCAAGCGACATGAGCTGTTTGAAGCTGTCTGTCTCCACCAGCCTAAATGACAGCATTTCATAGGCCAGTAGTTTAGAAATGCTGGCATTGAGGGCCTGGGATCGAGGGTGGCTAGGTGGGAATTTACACTTTCTCTCAAATGTTTGTGAGATAAAGAGCTGAACGCTGCCGTGTGACATGGTTGAGATGCTTGGTGACGCAGGTGGTGGTGTTGGTGGTACATCCCATGTTTGCTGGGCGGCAAATGCCAACGTCCCTCCAGAGGCGGAGGAAGAGGCCGAGGCGGCGGCAGCAGCAGAAGAGGCCGAGGCGGCAGCAGCAGAAGAGGTAGCAGGGGGAGCCTGAGTGACTTCCTTGTTTTTAAGGTGTTTACTCCACTGCAGTTCATGCTTTGCATGCAGGTGCCTGGTCATGCAGGTTGTGCTAAGGTTCAGAACGTTAATGCCTCGCTTCAGGCTCTGATGGCACAGCGTGCAAACCACTCGGGTCTTGTCGTCAGCACATTGTTTGAAGAAGTGCCATGCAGGGAACTCCTTAAAGCTGCCTTTGGGGTGCTCGGTCCCAGATGGTGGCGTCAGTAGCAGGCGGAGTCTCTTGGCGACGGGTGTTCTGATTTTGCCCACTGCTCCCTCTTTGTCTTTTGCTACGCTGTTGGCTCGGTCTCACCACTGCCTCTTCCTCCGAACTGTGAAAGTCAGTGGCACGACCTTCATTCCATGTGGGGTCTAGGACCTCATCGTCCCCTGCATCGTCTTCCACCCAGTCTTGATCCCTGACCTCCTGTTCAGTCTGCACACTGCAGAAAGACGCACCAGTTGGCACCTGTGTTTCGTCATCATCAGAGACATGCTGAGGTGGTATTCCCATGTCCTCATCATCAGGAAACATAAGTGGTTGTGCGTTAGTGCATTCTATCTCTTCCACCCCTGGGGAAGGGCTAGGTGGATGCCCTTGGGAAACCCTGGAAGCAGAGACTTCAAACAGCATAAGAGACTGCTGCATAACTTGAGGCTCAGACAGTTTCCCTGATATGCATGGGGGTGATGTGACAGACTGATAGGCTTGGTTTTCATGCGCCATCTGTGCGCTTTCTGCAGAAGACTGGGTGGGAGATAATGTGAACGTGCTGGATGCACTGTCGGCCACCCAATTGACTAATGCCTGTACCTGCTCAGGCCTTACCATCCTTAGAACGGCATTGGGCCCCACCAAATATCCCTGTAAATTCTGGCGGCTACTGGGACCTGAGGTAGTTGGTACACTAGGACGTGTGGCTGTGGCAGAACGGCCACGTCCTCTCCCAGCACCAGAGGGTCCACTAACACCACCACGACCATGTCCACGTCCGCGTCTGCGTCCCTTACTAGATGTTTTCCTCATTGTTACCGTTCACCACAATAAGAAAAATATTATTCGGGCCAATGTATTGAATTAAAATTCAGGCCTTTTTTTACAGACACCTAACACTATCTGGCTATCTATTTAGGTACCGTATTACACTAATACAGGCACACCAGTAATGACAGATTTAGCTGAATTTAAATGTGAGGCCTATTTTTTAGGCGCTGTGTGACAGGTATACGTTTAATTACAGAATTAGACTTGTATCTGCACTGTAGCGTGTGTGTTAAGTTTTTCAGAATGACCCTATCAGCACCTTGAATCTAATATACCCTTTTAGGGATAGATTTAAAGTAGGTCTGATACAGCAGAAACCACTAATTTTGAGAATTGCAAATTGTTTTTCAACCCAGAACAAAAACTGTGCTTTTACGGTCACTAAAAATAACTTGACCAGCTAAAACAGTACTGATTTGGAGGAATATAAATGTGAGGCCTATTTTTTAGGCGCTGTGTGACAGGTATACGTTTAATCACAGAATTAGACTTGGATCTGCACTGTAGCGTGTGTGTTAAGTTTTTCAGAATGACCCTATCAGCACCTTGAATCTAATATACCCTTTTAGGGATAGATTTAAAGTAGGCCTGATACAGCAGAAACCACTAATTTTGAGAATTGCAAATTTGGGAATTGTTTTTCAACCCAGAACAAAAACTGTGCTTTTACGGTCACTAAAAATAACTTGACCAGCTAAAACAGTACTGATTTGGATGAATATAAATGTCAGGCCTATTTTTTAGGCGCTGGGTGACAGGCTCAACTTGACCCTGATGTAGTATATGGCCAAAAAATAACCACACTATTGATGGTTAAATGCACTTGGGTGAAATGCTCAGCCTGCACCTGATGTAGTATATGGCCAAAAAATAACCACACTATTGATGGTTAAATGCACTTGATGAAAGCTTGACCCTGATGTAGGATATAGCAAAAAATAACCACACTATTGATGGTTAAATGCACTTGGTGGTAGCTTGTGCTGGCGCACCACAAGCCACAAAATTGCCGCCGATCACCCCAGAAAAAAGTGACTGAAAAACGCTCTGGGCAGCCTAAAAACACTGAGCAATTGAATACAAGTAGTTCAATAATCCACAGCTGTAGATCGATCACTGAATGAAGTCTTTTGGAGGAGTTAATCTGCTTAATCTCGCCCTAACGTCGCAGCTGCAACCTCTCCCTTCGCTTGTATCAGCAGAGTGACGTGCAGCGCTACGTGACCCAAGCTTATATAGAGGCTGGGTCACATGCTGCACTGGCCAATCACAGCCATGCCAATAGTAGGCATGGCTGTGATGGCCTCTTGGGGCAAGTAGTATGACGCTTGTTGATTGGCTGCTTTGCAGCCTTTCAAAAAGCGCCAAGAAAGCGCCGAACACCGAACCCGAACCCGGACTTTTACGAAAATGTTCAGGTTCGGGTCCGTGTCACGGACACACCAAAATTCGGTACGAATATATATTTATACAGTTCGGGTTCGCTCATCCCTATTCACAACAAGATGTAAACCATTGGTGAGTCTCATAAACAGGAAGGCCAGAGTAGAGTTTGCCAAACGACATCTAAAAAAGCCTTCACAGTTCTGGAACAACATCCTATGGACAGATGAGACCAAGATCAACTTGTACCAGAGTGATGAGAAGAGAAAAGTATGGAGAAGGAAAGGAACTGCTCATGATCCTAAGCATACCACCTCATCAGTGAAGCATGGTGGTGGTAGTGTCATGGCGTGGGCATGTATGGCTGCCAATGGAACTGCTTCTCTTGTATTTATTGATGATGTGACTGCTGACAAAAGCAGCAGGATGAATTCTGAAGTGTTTCGGGGAATATTATCTGCTCATATTCAGCCAAATGCTTCAGAACTCATTGGACGGCGCTTCACAGTGCAGATGGACAATGACCCAAAGCATACTGCAAAAGCAACCAAAGAGTTTTTTAAGGGAAAGAAGTGGAATGTTATGCAATGGCCAAGTCAATCACCTGACCTGAATCCGATTGAGCATGCATTTCACTTGCTGAAGACAAAACTGAAGGGAAAATGCCCCAAGAACAAGCAGGAACCGAAGACAGTTGCAGTAGAAGCCTGGCAGAGCATCACCAGGGATGAAACCCAGCGTCTGATGATGTCTATGCGTTCCAGACTTCAGGCTGTAATTGACTGCAAAGGATTTCCAACCAAGTATTACAAAGTGAAGGCACATATGCAAGTGGGAGGCACATATGCAAACTGTTGTAATTCCTGCACCGTTCACCTGATTTGGATATAAATACCCTCAAATTAAAGCTGACAGTCTGCAGTTAAAGCACATCTTGTTTGTTTCATTTCAAATCCATTGTGGTGGTGTATAGAGCCAAAAATGTTAGAATTGTGTCGATGTCCCAATATTTATGGACCTGACTGTACATATGGCAAAATCTGATGGCAGAAACCCTTTAAATGGATACAGTTGCTGTAAAGTCATACAGTTGTTACAAATAAAGCAAATCTAGGTCTACACGTCTTCCCTGAAACCAGGCAGAAGCAAGCAGTATATAAGAGTGACAAATAATAAAGAGCAAGGATAGTGTGAAAATAACACATCCATTTGCTCTGATACATACAGTATCTAGGTTCAGACCCAGCTGTATAACATATATATATATGGAAGAGATCTAATAACAATATATAAAACAAACACAGAATAAATACTAATGCTTTGTATGGTTTTAAATATCGCATAAGGCTTTTCTTGTAAAGAATCACATAATTAACATTATAATAAAAGTTATTTTTTAAAGATGTACAAATAGGCCAAAAACAGAACTTTATAGCTTGGGCTATTGGATTTATGATTTAGATTTAGGTTTCTGGGCCAAAAAGGGTCACTATCTAGTGGGATGTTGTGGAGCTCACATTTTAAGGGAACGGAGCTCTGTGGAGCAGTGGAGTCCTTCTGCTAGTCTACTATATGATGTCTGATTTTCATTTTTTTACATTAGTCATGGGATAACCCCTTTAAATCTATTAAGGCTACTTTCACACTTACGTTGTTGTTTTCCGGTACTGAGATCCGGCAGAAGATCTCAGTACCGGAAAAAACGTTTCCTCATGCATTCCTCATGCATTCTCAATAGAATGCATGAGGAATGGAAAGAGATCTGTTCAGGGTGCATCAGGAAGTCTTTAGTTCTGGCAGCATTCCGTTTTGTGACCGGACAGAAAAATGCTGCATGCTGTGGAAAAAAATAATGATCCGGCACTGAAAACAATGTAAGTCAATAGTAATGGATCCGTTTTTTTAGGAGCCTAAAACAAAACGTATCAATTGACCTTTAATGTATTAAAAAATTAATTCGTTCTTTTCCGTTTTGATTTCACACAACCGCATCCTAACGGAACGGATTCATCCTGATGTGCAAAATCAAAATTAATCCGTTTAATTCCGGTATTGAGATCCTCTGCCCTATGTCAATACCGGAATTAACAATGCAAGTGTGAAAGTAGCCTAACTTGGTGTAAACTTAAGAAACACATCAGTACCTGTTTCCCTCCAGCTCACATACACGTTTGATGATGGGAGTCCAGTCAAAAGCATCTGGATCCTTGTTCAGCCATTTTTGAAATTCAGCGCGGTTTTGCTCGAGTAAATCTGAAACAATGATTTTATCAAACACTTCACAGGCTGAGAGGAGGTGATAAATGGAGGCTCCGGTGCCAAAATCAAGCAGAGTATCTCCTCTTACTCCACCTTGAAAGATAACATTTAAATATCAGGTTAGTAAGGTATATTATTAGGTGTCACAAATTACTGTCACAAACCATTCCTACATAGGTGCAGGGTGGCATGGAAGCAACTTTAAAGGGAACCTGTCATCAACTTTGAGCTGACCTCACTGAGGGCAGCATAAAATAGTGACAGAAATGCTGATTTCAGCGGTGTGTCACTCATGAGCTAAAAGCAAGTGGTTGCTTCTGCACTGTTACCCATCAATGATTAACAGTTCTCTCCTAGAGAGAAAACTCGGTATAAGACTGTCAGTCATCAGCAGGTGGCCAGGGAGAGCAGGACTTTATGAGTAGCCATGACTCTTCTCAGGTGGCCGTGACTCTTTTCCAGGCCCAGTCTGCAATAATTGTAATGTTGGTTCTCAGCAACCACTTACTTTTAACTTTTAAATGACAGACCGCTGAAATCAACTCACCTGTCTCTACTTTATACTGCCATTAGTGTGGGCAGCATAACGTTGATGACAGGTTCCCTTTAAGACTGGGTATGAGCGGACCCGTGTATGCTCAGGTTCGACCAAACTTGACCCCGCACCCGAACCCCATTGAAGTCAATGGGGACCTGAACTTTGGTGCTATAAAATGAATCAAAAAAATTCAGAAAGGGCTAGAGGGCTGCAAAAGAACCCAAAATGGGGGTTAAGAGCCGTACAATTGCCCTGCAAGCAAATGTGGATAGGGAAATGACTTAAAATAACATAGAATACATAAAAATAAAATAATCTTGAACCAGGAGGCGGAGGTCCAAGTGGAGTAGGAAGTTGAGGAGGTTGTGGATGTGGCAGTGTAGGTGGAAGAGGTGGAGGAGGATTTTTTATTTTATTTCTCTGTTAATTCTGTGTTTGACCTATAGCCATTTTTGGGTGTGGACGCCATACTTCTCTACTCTGCCAATACAAGAATAATAATAATAATCTTGAACCAGGAGGTAGACGTGGTGGTGTAGGTGGAAGAGGCGGGGGAGGAGGTAGCCAACACTGTTTTTGTGTTATGTTTTTTATGTTTTTATATTATATATTTTTGTTTTATTTGGGGAGGCCCCAAAACATTGGCAAATTGCAGAACAAACTGTGCTGGAGTATAACAACGGTTAGGTGTGGCCAGTATACAGGGAGTGCAGAATTATTAGGCAAGTTGTATTTTTGAGGATTAATTTTATTATTGAACAACAACCATGTTCTCAATGAACCCAAAAAACTCATTAATATCAAAGCTGAATATTTTTGGAAGTAGTTTTTAGTTTGTTTTTAGTTTTAGCTATTTTAGGGGGATATCCGTGTGTGCAGGTGACTATTACTGTGCATAATTATTAGGCAACCTAACAAAAAACAAATATATACCCATTTCAATTATTTATTTTTACCAGTGAAACCAATATAACATCTCAACATTCACAAATATACATTTCTGACATTCAAAAACAAAACAAAAACAAATCAGTGACCAATATAGCCACCTTTCTTTGCAAGGACACTCAAAAGCCTGCCATCCATGGATTCTGTCAGTGTTTTGATCTGTTCACCATCAACATTGCGTGCAGCAGCAACCACAGCCTCCCAGACACTGTTCAGAGAGGTGTACTGTTTTCCCTCCTTGTAAATCTCACATTTGATGATGGACCACAGGTTCTCAATGGGGTTCAGATCAGGTGAACAAGGAGGCCATGTCATTAGATTTTCTTCTTTTATACCCTTTCTTGCCAGCCACGCTGTGGAGTACTTGGACGCGTGTGATGGAGCATTGTCCTGCATGAAAATCATGTTTTTCTTGAAGGATGCAGACTTCTTCCTGTACCACTGCTTGAAGAAGGTGTCTTCCAGAAACTGGCAGTAGGACTGGGAGTTGAGCTTGACTCCATCCTCAACCCGAAAAGGCCCCACAAGCTCATCTTTGATGATACCAGCCCAAACCAGTACTCCACCTCCACCTTGCTGGCGTCTGAGTCGGACTGGAGCTCTCTGCCCTTTACCAATCCAGCCAAGGGCCCATCCATCTGGCCCATCAAGACTCACTCTCATTTCATCAGTCCATAAAACCTTAGAAAAATCAGTCTTGAGATATTTCTTGGCCCAGTCTTGACGTTTCAGCTTGTGTGTCTTGTTCAGTGGTGGTCGTCTTTCAGCCTTTCTTACCTTGGCCATGTCTCTGAGTATTGCACACCTTGTGCTTTTGGGCACTCCAGTGATGTTGCAGCTCTGAAATATGGCCAAACTGGTGGCAAGTGGCATCTTGGCAGCTGCACGCTTGACTTTTCTCAGTTCATGGGCAGTTATTTTGCGCCTTGGTTTTTCCACATGCTTCTTGCGACCCTGTTGACTATTTTGAATGAAACGCTTGATTGTTCGATGATCATGCTTCAGAAGCTTTGCAATTTTAAGAGTGCTGCATCCCTCTGCAAGATATCTCACTATTTTTGACTTTTCTGAGCCTGTCAAGTCCTTCTTTTGACCCATTTTGCCAAAGGAAAGGAAGTTGCCTAATAATTATGCACACCTAATATAGGGTGTTGATGTCATTAGACCACACCCCTTCTCATTACAGAGATGCACATCACCTAATATGCTTAATTGGTAGTAGGCTTTCGAGCCTATACAGCTTGGAGTAAGACAACATGCATAAAGAGGATGATGTGGTCAAAATACTCATTTGCCTAATAATTCTGCACGCAGTGTACTTCTCTACTCTGCCAAAGGTATGGACAAGTCCTGTGAGTGGGATCCATGCCTGGTTCATTTTAATGAACACAAGCTTGTCCTCGTTGGCTGTGGACAGTACCTCGGAACTGAAGCTGAGTTTGGTTTCATGTTTTAAAGTGGTTTTTCTCTTTCTCTCCAGTGTTTGGGGGATGGACAGCTGACCGCTTCCATAAAGCAGTGGAGAGATGCTCGGTGACATTGCTGGTGGTGGTGGTGCTGTCACATTCTCTCTTTGCGGGGTGCCAGGTGGCCCTGTTACTCCAGAGTTGGAGGAAGAGGCCAAGAGAGCAGCAGAGGAGGGAGCAGGAGGAGCCTCAGATCTTTTGTGTTTTTTCAGGTGTCTACTCCACTGTAGCTTGTACCAGTGCAGTTTCTAGGTAAAATTTCACTCAGGGCGAGTGTCAAAAAAATTCCCCCCCACCCCCATCAAAACTGCTCGATGAAATCATATCAGAAGAGTACTTGCAACCGTCTCACCATATTATTATTATTATTTTTTATGCTTAACACAAGATTTATTGAGAGCAAAAGAAAATCATAAATTACTGCTTAAACTGCTAAAAGTCGCAGGCAGAGTGGTACAGGAGAACTGCAGTATAAAGGAAGGCAATACCCTTAGAAGAGTAGTCATGAAACACAATCATCAACAATGTGCAAAACCCAAAAAACTGTCATGTTAGCATTTAATAACTAACTAAAACCCAATCACAGCAGGTCTCAACTAGCACACGCAAGTAAATGTACAAAAACCAAGTAACATATAAAACCAGATTCAAAGCATAGATGGCAAGGCGGATTACTGCATACTGTACATAAAATGTATGGAGGTTACACCATGCCGGACAATATAACCTCTGTGCCATGCTGTACAATAAACAGTATAACCCCTACACAGTGTAGAGGTATACTGTATATTGTGTGGGACAGTGTAGGCTATATGTGCATAACATAAACATATTCCACATGAAAACTTACAATTACTTGCCTTAGCCCTTGGGGATCTCGGACGCCACTTCAACACTTTGGCCGGGGGCTTGGTGGAGCTGATGTTGTGTTTTATCCTAATGAGAAAGATTTCATAATAAGGATTTGGAGAAAGGGCAGTGGGGTCGCAGACCAGGGAGAGGCTGATGCTGCTACTAGGGGGTCATACCATGGGGGAGTAATAAAGCCCACAATAATGCCCCCCAGTAGAAATAATTCTCCTTATAATGTGCAAAACATACCCCCTTGTAATGCCCCCAGTTGAGCTAATGTTCCCATAATGTGCCAATATAAAATACCCCTTCTCAGTGCCCCCCTTCCCCATAGTACCCACCATAATGTGTCCCAGTATAAAATACCCCTATACAGAGCCCCCCATATAAAATACCCCTTCTTTTTAGCCTTAGTAGATGCCCCTATGGTGCCACCCAATAATGTGCTAGTAATAAGTGCCCCAATAGATGCCCCCCAATCATGTGCCAGTAAGATATGCCCCCATAGATGCTCCCAATCATGTGCCAGTAATAAGAGCCCCCATAGATGCCCCCCAATCATGTGCCAGTAATAAGAGCCCCCCACCATCATGTGCCAGTAGCCCGAGTGCCTCCCTTCCATGTGCCAGTAGCCCCCTTATGTGCCAGTCACCCCCCCTATCATGTGCCAGTAGCCCCCTTATGTGCCAGTCACCCCCCTATCATGTGCCAGTCACCCCCATCATGTGCCAGTAGCCCCCTATCATGTGCCAGTTGCCCCCTTATGTGCCAGTAGCCCCCCCCCTCATGTGCCAGTAGCCTCCTATCATGTGCCAGTAGCCTCCTATCATGTGCCAGTAGCCCCCCCAGTGTGCCAGTATCAAGTGCCTCCCTCCTTCCTACCCACCCCCCATGTGCCAGTATCATAGTGCCATCTCCCCCCCCAATATGCCAGTATCAAGTGCCTCTCTCCTTCCCACCCCCCCATGTGCCAGTATCATAGTGCCATCTCCCCCGCCAATGTGCCAGTATTAAGTGCCTCCCTCCTTCCCCCCCATATGTGCCAGTATCATAGTGCCATCTTCCCCCACTCCCAATGTGCCAGTATCAAGTGCCTCTCTCTTTCCCACCCCCCCATGTGCCAGTATCATAGTGCCCCCCATGTGCCAGTATCAAGTGCCTCTCTCCTTCCCCCCATGCAGTGTCGGATTACAATAGGCACGTTCGGGTCGGCAGCCCCGGGCCCAGCACCGCTGGGGGGCCCAACGCTGACCCGAACGCCCACATACTGCTGCGGGGCACGGGAGCGCATAGCTCCCTGTCCCGTCCGCGATCACCGCCATAGGCTTCAGGCCTTAAAGGCCTGAGGCCTATGCGGTAGAGAAATCCCGGCGCAGGCGTGCGTGATGACGTCATCGCGCGCCTGTGCCGGGACGCAGCACTGTGACGCGCCTGACTCTGCGAGCAAGCGCCTGGCCCTGGACATACAGTAGGTGAGTATTTATCTTTTAATTTTTTTGTTCATTTTTTATTTTTTTTATTTCATGTGCCTACTGGGGGGGGGGGGGGGTCACACAGGAGGACATTGGGGGGGGGGGGGGAATGTGGGGCCTGTATGGGGCCAAACTATTATGGGAGGGAATGCTATGTGGGGGCAAATTGCTGTGTGGGGGCTAATTACTATGTGGGGGCTAATTACTATGTGGGGGCAGTGTGGGGGCTAATTACTATGTGGGGGCAGTGTGGGGGCTAATTACTATGTGGGGGCAGTGTAGGGGCTAATTACTATGTGGGGGCTAATTACTATGTGGGGTCAGTGTGGGGGCTAATTACTATGTGGGGGCTAATTACTATGTGGGGGCAGTGTGGGGGCTAATTACTATGTGGGGGCAGTGTGGGGGCTAATTACTATGTGGGGGCTTATTACTATGTGGGGGCTAATTACTATGTGGGGGCAGTGTGGGGGCTAATTACTATGTGGGGGCTAATTACTATGTGGGGGCAGTGTGGGGGCTAATTACTATGTGGGGGCAGTGTGGGGGCTAATTACTATGTGGGGGCTAATTACTATGTGGGGGCTAATTACTATGTGGGGGCAGTGTGGGGGCTAATTACTATGTGGGGGCTAATTACTATGGGGGGGCAGTGTGGGGGCTAATTACTATGTGGGGGCTAATTACTATGTGGGGGCTAATTACTATGTGGGGGCAGTGTGGGGGCAAATTGCAATTTGAGGGCAGTGTGGGGGCTAATTGCTGTGTGGGGGCAGTGTGGGGGCTAATTACTATGTGGGGGCTAATTACTATGTGGGGGCGGTGTGGGGGCTAATTACTATGTGGGGGCAGTGTGGGGGCTAATTACTATGTGGGGGCTAATTACTATGTGGGGGCTAATTACTATGTGGGGGCAGTGTGGGGGCAAATTGCAATGTGAGGGCAGTGTGGGGGAAAATTGCTGTGTGGGGGCTAATTGCTATGTGGGGCAGTGTGGGGGCTAATTACTATGTGGGGGCTAATTACTATGTGGGGGCAGTGTGTGTGGGCGAATTACTATGTTGGGGCAGTGTGGGGGCTAATTACTATGTGGGGGCAGTGTGGGGGCTAATTACTATGTGGGGGCAGTGTGGGGGCTAATTACTATGTGGGGGAAAATTGCAATATGAGGTCAGTGTGGGGGCAAATTGCAATGTGAGGGCAGTGTGGGGGCAAATTGCAATGTGAGGGCAGTGTGGGGGCAAATTGCAATGTGGGGGCAGTGTGGGGTAATTTCTATGTGGGGGCAAATTGCTATGAGGGCAGTGTGGGGGCAAATTGCTATGTGGGGGCGGTGTGGGGGCAAATTTCTATATGGGGGCAGTGTGGGGGAAACTATTGTGTGTGGGGAAATTGCTATGTGGGGACAAATTACTATATGGGGCAGTGTGGGGGCAAATTACTATGTGGGGGCAGTGTGGGGGAAATTGCAGTGTGGGGGAAATTGCAGTGTGGGGGAAATTGCCATGTGGGGTAATTTCTAGGTGGGGGCAAATTACTATGTGGGGCAAAATACTGTGTGGGGACAGTGTGTGCAAATTACTGTGTGGGGCAGTGTGGGCAAATTACTGTGTGGGGGCAGTGTGGTGGAAATTACTATGTGGGGGCAGTGTGGTGGAAATTACTATGTGGGGGCAGTGTAGAGCAAATTACTGTGTGGGGGGCAAACTACTATATACGGGCAGTTTGGGGGCAAATTACTATGGGGGATTACTATATGTGGGGGCAGTGTGGTGGAAATTACTATATAGGGGTGTTGCTATTGGGGAGGCACTGTAGGGGCAATTATATTATTTCTGGGGACACTATACAGGGATTATTGCCTGGAGCACAATAGAGGGTGTTATTATTACTCGGGGCACTCTAAGGGACATTATAGCTGCTGTAGACACTATAGGAACATTTGGCGTAATTTATCAAACTGGTGCAATGCAGAACTGGCTTAGTTGCCCATAGCAGCCAATCAGATTCCACCTTTCATATTTGACAGCTCTTTTGGAAATCCAGTTCTACTTTACACCAGTTTGATAAATTACCCCAATTATGTCTATTAGGGTCACTATTTTTTCAGCAGTATAGTACCTGGGGCATTGGGGGGCACAACGGGCACAGTATTGGGGGTGGCAGAATGACGCTGTGGGGACACCAGGATGAGGAGGTGGATGGAAAAATTGAGAAATCTAACGTGTCTGTGTTACAAACTGTAGAGACGAGATGTGGCTGAAAGAATTTGCCATGGTGGTCTGGGTCAAATGGAGGAGAAGAGGAAAGAGAAGATCTACATGACAGGAGATGTCACTGAATGTAAGAGGTATGTGGTGCTGTATTCTCCTCTATGTCTTTTTTATTACAATTATATGTATTTTAAATTTGGTGACAAAATTTTTCAGTTTAGGACCCAATTTGGGGTATTTTTTTTTAGTCTGAAGATGTCATATGGCCTAAGAAGAGACTGTGGCGCCCATGAAGCACCGCAGCCTCTTCATACAAAAAACAAAACAAAAAACTAAAATGAAGGAGGGGGGGGGGGCCCAAGTTTGGTAGACAGCCCCGGGCCTATCATGCACTTAATCCGCCCCTGCCCCCATGTGCCAGTATTAGGTGCCAACCCCCCTCCCCCCATGTGCCAGTATCAAGTGCCTCCCGCTCCCCCATGTGGCAGTAACAGTCGGGTATTTAAAAAAAAAAAAAAAACACTTATACTTACCTCCATGTCAGCGATGCGATGCAGGCCTCTTCCGGCCTGTATGTGCATATATGGAGTCAGTGCTTGTGTATTTCAGAAAAGTTTCTGCTGGGACTCGAACCCACAACCTTCTGTATCAGAGGCAAAGCACTTAACCACACAGCTATAAGAGCTGCATAGCCACTGACTGAAAAAATATGAGACTTCTACTGTAGACTCGTTTATAGCTTTGATAGATAGTGTACATCCATACACATGAAAGCTGCCCCAGCGCACTCAGCTCTGCTATATCTCTATATATGATAGCTGCCCCAGCACACCCAGCTCTGCTACATCTATACACATGACAGCTGGCCCAGCACACCCAGCTCTGCTACATCTATACACAAGACAGCTGCCCCAGCACACTCAGCTCTGATATATCTCTATATATCTATCTACTGTATAGTAATACTTAGAGATATATAGATATAGCAGAGCTGAGTGTGCAGTATTATAGTGCCATAGCACACTCAGCTCACTATGTCTCTATATATGACAGCTGCCCCAGCACACCCAGCCCTGCTACATCTATATACATGACAGCTGCCCCTGCACACTCAGCCTGCTATATCTCTATATATCTATCTACTGTATAGTAATACTTAGAGATATATAGATATAGCAGAGCTGAGTGTGCAGGGGCAGCTGTCATGTGTATTATATGTAGCAGAGCTGGGTGTGCTGGGGCAGCTATCATATATAGAGATATAGCAGAGCTAAGTGTGCTGGGGCAGCTGTCATATAGAGATATAACAGTGCTGGGTGTGTTGGGGCAGCTGTCATGTGTATAGATGTACAATGGCTATAACAGTCTACAGTAAAAGTCTCATATTTTTTCAGTCAGTGGCTATGCAGCTCTTCTAGCTGTGTGGGTAAGTGCTTTGCCTCTGATACAGAAGATTGTGGGTTTGAATCCCAGCAGACACATCTCTCTCTCTCTCATGAGAAGTGTGCAAGTTGTGACACAGGCAGGGTGCTTATAAAGTAGTATGGGTGCTGCTGGGAGGTGAGAGAAGGCCTCCGCTGTCCTGCATGTTGTTACAGTGTGTGGTGTTTGTGGCAGTCGCTACACCGGCCAAAGAGCTTCCACCTGGCCAGCCCAGTCCAAGAAACGGCCCTGGCTTGTACTTTGCATTTAGATGCCTGGTCATGCAGGTTGTGCTCAGGTTTAGAACATTTATGCCTCGCTTCAGGCTCTGACTGCACAGCGTGCAAACCACCCGTGTCTTGTCGTCAGCACATTGCCTAAAGAACTGCCACACCAGGGAACTCCATGGAGCTGGCTTTGGTGTGCTCTGTCCCTCGAAGCGATGGGCAGTAGCAGGCGTACTGGCTAGGGGTCAGCCACTGTGGTTTTGTACCCTGCTCCCTCTTGTGCTGGTGCTGCGGGACCACCTAATCTTCCTCTGAACTGCACACATCACTCGGATTACCTTGATTCCATGTGGGATCTAGGACCTCATCATTTTCCTGCCCTCATTGCCGGTCTGCACACTGCAAAAAACCCAAGCAGTTGATGTAGTGTCTCACTAGGTAAAGGTGGCACTACACGAGGGCTAATATGACCATTGTAATGTATATGATGTTTTATGTGCATTTTCCTGTTTATCTGTGTACCAGGCCTGTTAGGGTGTAATTCCTCCTCCAAGACAGTAGAGGAAGCTAGGGAACCCCTAATATATATAGTTAGGCCCAGACAGAAAAAGAGTAGTGTAGTCCAGGAGGCTAGTGAGTGCAGTATAGCCTGCCTGAGGTTCTTGAGCCAGAGTTAGCTCAGAAGTTTGTTACCAGGGGAAGAGTTACCTCCTAAGAAACCTGCAGTTCCTACAAAGTAAAGTACAGAGCAGAGCAGAAGTGTTTCCAGCCAGACAAGAGAGCTGAAGGGAAGAAGAGTCTATTTAATGCAAGGAGATATATACCTGAGGAAGTTACTTTACCAAGGATAAAGCCACCAATAGGGCATACGGGCCTTGGGATCAAGACAGACAGGAGTTCTGAGCAGGGGCATACACAGAAATCACTGGGCCCCATAGCAAGAGTCTGAATTGGGCCCCCAACCCCGCCCACTACCCACCCCTGGCCCATCCCACCTCCTGGCTCCTCCCCTGCCACACCCCCATTTGCCAATAAAAAAATGTATACATATTCTACTGAAACCGTTAGAAACCTTTAAGAAATAGGTGCTGAATTCAGGTGCTTATAGCGCTTTATAATCCGTACTCTCTCTGTATGGGAGTAAGGATCTCAGCCATGTACAGCACACATCACTGCTCCTGCCTGTCTGCTTTGGTAAAGTCGGGCATAAATGGGCGATGTCAGGCTTTAGCAGAGTGGGCACAGGGCGCCATATGTATGCGAGCACAACTGAACGAGTGCAGGGAAGGAGCCCGCATTTATATCACTCCTCCTGCCTGTGCCCACTGCGGTAAAGCCTGACACAGCTTTGTTACCAGCGCCATTTTTTCATCACTTCTCTCACCCCAAAAAATGTAATAAAATGTGATTTAAAAAGTCACACACACTCCAAAAGGGTATCAATAAAAACTACAGTTCATCCCACAAAAAATGAGCCCCCACACAGCTCAGTAGATCATATAACTATAAAAAAGTTATGGGGGTCAGAATATGGTGATGTAAAAAAGTAAATTTTTTTTTTTTTATCAAAGTATTAATGTATTTTTACACTATTTAGACATAAAAAACCTATACATATGTGGTATCGTTGTAATCGTACTGACCCAGAGAATGAAGGGCACAGGTCAGTTTTGCCACAAAGGTAAAGCTGTAGGAACAAAACCCCTAAAAAGGTGAAAGATTGTGGGGTTTTCCCACAAAAAAAAGTTATGGCTCAAGGAAGATAGGGAAGGAAAAATAAAATGCAAAAATGAAAAAACCTCTGGTATCCTAAGGGTTAAAGGGGCTATCTAATCCCTATTATGCCCCCCAAATTGCCCAGGCACCGCATACAGTTAATACTTATGCCCAATGGGGGGGTGCAGACAATAGCAGGCTGCGTCGGAAATGAGCCTCCCTAGCGTCACCCGCGATGCTAGGGAGGCTCGTTCCCATTGTGGCCTGCTATTGGCTGCTCCCCCCTATGTCGCTGGATGTATTAATCTGCGTGACGGGAGGGAGGCAGTGGCGGCTGTGTGGGCATCAGGAGCAATGCGGGTGCTGGGGAATGAGGTAAGTAAGGTGCCTGGCCCCGAGCATTTTGGGGGGCATTATAGGGGTTGGATAACCCCTTTAACTCATTGCTGCTGATGCTAAGTGTGCACATAGCCTCCAATCATATTCTCCCCCCGCCCCTGCAAGGTGACTGATATGCTGGGGGGCCCTGTAGGATCAAAGAGGACTCAGGAGGACAGTGTGCTTCCCCCCTCTTCTCCCCGGGGAGTGAGGGGGGGGGAGTAGGAGGAAAGCACACTGTCCTCCTGAGTCCTCTATGATCCTACAGGGCCCCCTTCCCCCCAAACCCCACTGCTTGCTGCTGCCCTCCCCTATCAAGAATACCCATATCCAACCAATAGCATATATGAGCTTTATATTAAGTCTGCTGCTGTCCTCTTACTGTGGCACACTTCTGTGTTCACTGACCAGTCCTTCAGTATGGGCCAGGGGTGTGGGGCACTCACTGGCTGATGACTGTCTTGAGGGCGGGCGGCAGATGGCGGGCAGCACGTGAGTGCAGAGGATAACTCTGCCACGCCGGGTGCACTCCTCTATTAGGGTGACCAGACGTCAGTTTTTTAGACTCCTGGTCCTCCGTCCGGAACAAGGCCAGGACGGACGGCCAGAAGTCCTCCTTTTTTGTGGTCATCAGCGACTCTAAACTCGACGAGTCCGGGGCACTTTAAGGATCACTCACATCACGGCGTAGAGCGCACCGACATCAGTCGCACGTCCGGCAGCTCCTGCATCGCACCAGTCAATTCTGGTTTGTGCAGGCGCGGCCACGCAGGAAGTGGAGGAACAGACTCTGAGGAGCGCAGCTGCGCTGAGGTACTCCCTGGTCTGTGCTGTGGGCCGTCGGGGATTGCTCAAAGGGGGGAAGGGCAGGCGCTGGTAATTTTGAAAGGGGTTAATAATACCTACTGTGTGGGTCCTGGGAACAGCTGAAAGGGGGAAATAAATAAGTGTGAAGAGGGGACTGAAAGGGGTTAAATACTGTGAATGAGGGACTGCTGAAAAGGGTTTATGTGAAGGCCCTTCACACTTTCACAGTATTTATTAACCCCTTTCAGCAGTTCCCCATTCACAGTATTTATTAAGCCCTCAGGGGACTGCTGAAAAGGGTTAATAAATACTGTGAATAGGGTACTGCTGAAAGGGGTTACCGTTAATAACTACTACTGTCCCTCCAGGACACCCATGACCCCTCCACAAGTTCTTACCTCTCCTCCGCCGTTTCCCGGTAGGCGATGGGTGCGTGGCTTCGAGAAGGTGGGCGTGGTTTGTAAGTTTTGGGGGCGTGGCCGGCGAGATCCGTGAAGCCAGTGGCCACCCTAGTCTCTATGTGTGCCTGGCTGCGCTGCGCCTGCTGCCTGATACACTGGCCAATCAGCAGCAGCAGGATCCTTGCCTGGGAGGGAGATGCAGCCCGAACAATGGGTGGGGTTGGAGCCGGAGGGAGAAGTTCAAGAATGCCGCCTGAAACTATGAATAAACTGTCACTGTCTTGTGCAGAGTAGGGTCGGAGCCTTTCATGCGCTCCGGGCCCCCCTGTGCCGCGGGCCCCATAGCAACGGCGTGGTCTGCCTATATTGGCAGTACGCCACTGGTTCTGAGGAATAGTGCACAGGATTTCTGAGGAAAAGGTGCAGCCTGATCTGTGAGTGTATTTAACCCTCTGAGTATCTTGCAAGAACATTGTGCCTGCCATTTATAAAAGCCTTCTTGTGATTTGCTTCTGTCATATGGACCTGAACCTAAAAGAACTGTAAATAGTTAACCGTTTCCAGTAAAAAAAGTTTTGGTTCACTACAAACTGTGTTCCTCAGTTCTTACTACTATAAATCGGTGTTCCACCGTTACAGGCACTGGCGTCACGAATCTTAAAGGGATCTTGCCACTGGCACATTAAAACCTGCAACACCCAGGGCACCTCACCTACCACCGGCCTGGTCCCTATATACAGAGAGTGCCCCAGAGGACTACTGTGCCAGCCTCTCCATCACTGCTGTACGCCTGCCCAGGGTCATCCTATAAACTGTGAGTAACCAAGAGCAACCCTCGTCTGCCGCGCCTACCTCCTGACGCTGTGCGTGGGACCTCCGCACGACGTAATCACATGCCTCGCGAGATTTGGACCGAGCATCGACGGAGTAAGTAAAAACTTTCGTATTCACTGGCCTCTTTATATATCAGCACCGGGGAGGTTCTATCCTTGCAAAGAGACTGGGGGAGGTCCCTCATTATCAGCAAAAGACTTAACCCGGGGGGGAAGTACGCCCAACTTAGATCCGACCTGCTCCGTCACTCCTTAAAGGGTCATACCCACTCCGTAGGTGCCCTTAGCAACGTTTAAGCAAGCAAAGGCCAGCGTGTGTCTGCCTATAATCCTGGCCACCAGAGACCACACAATGTCCGCACCTAAAGAAGCGGAGCGGGTGGTCCCCGATGTGCCTCCTGAAATGCACGCCACTGATAACAGGGCGCCCGCCACTGCGGCAGCATCTAGCCTGATGCCACTGACCATGCCATATTATTTCGGGGCCCCCTGGTTCCCGCAATATTCCAGGGAAAGCCACAAGCTAAAAGACTTTAGGGACCAGATACTGGCCTTGTTTCGGCTCTACCCCATCTCCACTGAGCAACAAATGGAGATCCTCTTAGCACAGTTAGAAGGGGCCGTCCGCAGGAAAGTCATGTCTTGGCCCAGCTCTGAAAAGAATAGCCTGGAACAGATCTTTGATCGCCTCGGCACCACGTTTGAGGCCAGAACGGTGTCTGAAGTTAAGATGCGATTTTTCAGCAGGAAACAACAGCCTGGTGAGTCACTCCGTGATTTTGCTTTGTCCCTGCAAGAGACCCTGAGGGCTGTGGGGAGGCTGAGGACCAGGACCGGACTCTAAGAGAGCAGTTCCTTGCGGGTGTAAACACTGAGCATTTAAAGGACCAGCTGAGGATGCTGTCGGCCCAACACCCCAATTGTGCGTTTTTGGACTTTAAGGAGCTGGCCATCAGTATCTTAGGCTAAAACCCGCCCACGGGGCCAGCGGCCTCCCTTGAACCTCAGGCCTGTCAGTCAAAAACTGTTAATGTGAGACCGGCTGGAGCCAGTCAAGCCACCCAGGCTCCAGTAACAGATGTGGTGGCGGCATTGATGGAGCAAGTTAACCATCTCACTAAAAGCCTGGAAAAGGTGTGCAGGAAAATAGAGGAATGGGAAAGACCATTGTTCTTGGAAGACGAGAGCCCCTTACCTCAAAGACTCCTCCCACCTGCATATAAGGAGGTATACTCCAAAGAACCGGATGGACGACCGAATTACCGGTCTAAGAACCGCAAGCAACCCGTCCGCCACTATTGTAAAAAATATGGACATACTGAATCAACGTGTTGGCAGTTAAACGGGCCACCCCCGAGGCCGAGGACCGCCCCTCGGGAGGTAGAACAGTAGGTCCAAAGGATCCAATTTGGATGCCTAGATACGTAGGATCTCGTCCAAAGATTAACATAAGCATCAACGGGATACCTTTTGAAGCCCTGCTGGATACTGGGTCTCAGGTCACCACCATCCAATGACCCGCCTTTGATAAATTCTGGGATTCAAGTCTCCTCACCCAGCCACCAGAATCCTGGCTGGATATTATTGCCAGCAACGGCAAGCCGGTGAAAGTTCATGGGTACTGGGAACCTACCCTTCAGGTGGGAGAAGCCACCTTACCACAGCAAGGTGTGATTGTGGTGCAAGCCGGAGATAAAGGGGGACACCCGTGATCCTAGGGACTAATGTCTTTAAAAATTGTTACTCCGAGGTGCTGGAGGCATTGAACCAATCCATACCTTCAGCTTCACCTGCTTCCAAAAGAGTCATTCAAAAGACTATCAGTGTGCTGTGTGCTCGGCAAAGATTCGCAAATGGAAAAGGAGAAATCTGTACTGCCCGGATCCGGGATAACCGACCGGTAATCCTGCCACCGAATTCCCAGATCATCTTATGGTGCCGCGCTGTGCTAGGGATCCAGGGCCTGGACTATCAAGCCCTAGTGGGGCCTATCCAAATTGAGAATCATCCCTTTGTGCGAGCAGCCAAGAGCCTGGTGACCGTATCCCAAGGTAAAGTGCCTGTCCGTTTGATTAATTTTGGTGATCACCCTTTTACTCTCTCTAAGCACTGCCCCGTTGCTCAGCTTTTCCAGGTATCCTTCCAGGATGTTATCCGTCTGCCTGCCACTGAGACGTTCCAGACCGCACAGAGCAGCAGCGCACCTGTCAGCGCCTCTTCGGTATCCTGGTGGGAGGAACTTCATGTGGGGAACGAATCCACGCCGAAGGAGCAAAGAGAGGGAGTCCTGAGTCTGGTGAAAGAGCACCACGAGGCCTTCAGCAAGCATTCCACGGACTACGGAGAGGTCAGTGTAATCAAACACACCATACCTACTGGCTCTCATTCTCCTATTAAGGAGAGATACAGACCCATACCGCCTACTTCCTATCAGTCCGTGAAAGAGATGATACAGGAAATGAAAGACTCTAACATAATCCGGGACAGTCATAGTCCCTGGGCTGCGCCCCTAGTTCTTGTTCGAAAAAAAGATGGCAGCATTAGGTTCTGTGTGGACTATAGGAAAATCAATCAAATCACTCATAAAGATGCTTATCCGTTGCCACGCATTGAAGAGTCCTTGACTGCCCTGGGGTCATCAGCCTACTTTACCTATGGCCCCAGAAGATCGGGAGAAGACCGCTTTCACTACGCCTATGGGTCTGTTTGAATTTAATTATATGCCTTTCGAACTGTGTAACGCTCCAGGGACGTTCCAGCGGTTGATGGAGCGTTGTTTGGGCCATAGGAACTTTGAGACTGTACTGCTATACTTGGATGACGTCATTATCTACTCCAAGACGTATGAGTATCATTTAAAACACCTGACTGAAGTGTTTTAAGTCCTTGTTAAATATGGCCTTAAAATCAAGCCGTCCAAGTGCCATCTGCTGAAACCAGCAGTAAAGTACCTAGGGCACGTTGTTAGTGCCGAAGGAGTCCAGCCTGATCCTGATAAACTTGCTGCTGTCCGTAATTGGCCTACTCCCACCACCGTGAATGAGGTGAGAAGTTTCCTCAGCTTTGCAGGATATTATAGACGCTTCATCCCGCATTTTGCACAAATTGCGGATCCGATCCAGGAACTCCTAAGGGGGCATCCCAAGAAGAGTCCAAAGACTCCTATCCCTGTTGAATGGAATGAAGAATGGGAGATTGCCTTCCAGCTCCTAAAGAAGAAGCTGACTGAACCCCCTGTCCTGGGTTACCCGGATTATCAGAAGCCGTTTCACCTCTACACGGATGCCAGTAAAAGAGACCTCGGAGCCGTGTTGGCTCAGGTGCAAGACAACAAAGAGAGGGTGATTGCCTACGCCAGCAGATCCCTGAGGGGAGCTGAGAAAAACGATCAGAATTATAGTTCCTTCAAGCTGGAGTTCCTTGCCTTAGTGTGGGCTGTGATTGAAAAATTCAAAGACTATCTTGCTGCCACTCCATTTGTCGCCTTCATCTGAATACCGCCAAGTTAGGGGCGCTGGAGCAAAGATGGGCCTCCCGCCTTGCCCACTATGACTTCACTGTGAAATACCGGGCAGGCCGCTCCAATGATAATGCTGATGCCCTGTCTCGGCTCCCCACTACAGAAGCACCAGATGAACCTAAGGATGCCTGGGAAGAAGTGGAGATGCCGGCGTTTTACAACAAATTTGCTCAGCAAGATAATGTTCGCACTGAAAATCACTCAGCTGCTGATCCCTCTTCATCAAATATTCCTGAGTCCAGGGGCGAACAAGAAAGGTGGATTAAGCTCCAGTCAGAAAGTAGAGTCCTCGGTGAACTGCTCGACTTCCTTACTAGTGGGAGAACTCCTGAGAGAGTCCGCAGGAAGAGTGCAGACCCAGAACTATTGAGACTGTGGAGACATCTCCACCAACTCTTCCTTCAAAAAGGCCTTTTGCTTAGAAGGAGCCTGGATCCAGTGTCCTGCGATAGGGTATACCAGATCCTCATACCACGTTGAGACGCCATCTGGTGTTAGAGATGTATCATAACCGGTCCGGACACTTCGGCGTGCAGAAAATTGAGGCTACCATTCGCAGGAGGTTCTATTGGATCGGGATGAGAGAAAACATTGAGAAATGGTTCCGGGAATGTACTGCCTGTGCCATGGGGAGAAGTGAACGCCATGACCAGAGGGCGCCTCTCCATCCTATCGTGAGTAAAACTCCCTTAGAACTTGTTGCCATTGATCATGTGAAGTTGGAGCCAAGTCGCTCAGGGTATACTTATGCCATGACCATTATTGATCACTTCACTAAGTTTGTCGTAGCAGTGCCTGTGAAAGACCTGACAGCCAAGACTGCGGCGGAGGCGTTCTGGAAGCATTTCCTCCTGCCCTACGGCTGCCCAGAGAGGATCCTCACCGACCAGGGGTCTGCGTTTGAATCACAGTTGTTCCAAGAGATGTGCCTGCCACATAATTGCCAGAAAGTCCAGACCACCGCCTATCATCCGCAAGGTAACGGACTCTGTGAAAAGATGAATCAAACTCTCATTGAAATGCTGAGAGCAGTACCCCCTGAGACAAGGGGTAATTGGCCTACTCTGCTGCCACAACTCATGTATACCTATAACAATACAATTCCCTGCTCCACCGGGTACACACCCTTCTATCTGATGTTCGTCCGTCAAGGGAGGCTACCTGCTGACCACTCCCTGGATGTACAGGTGCCTGATGTCATCAATCCACTACCAAAGACTGATTGGGTGGTGGAGCATCAAAGACGTCTCCTTAATGCTAAGGAGATTGTTCAGGAGTGCATGGAAAGTGCCCGAGAGCGACAGCAGAGAGACTATGACCTGGCTGCTCATGCGGAACCTCTAGCTTTATGAGACATGGTGTGGTTGAAAAATAACCACCGAACCAGTAAATTGGACAGTAAGTGGGAAAGGACTCCCTACATCATTTCTGCTATCCCTAATGCTGAGGCCCACATTTATCAAATTTCCAGAGAAGATAAAGGCTCCCAAATTGTACACAGGAATCGTTTAAAGCCCTGCATAGAAGGAGAAATTGCAGCAGAGGACATTGAGCCGGAGTCTCCTGAGCCCGAGTTGCCAGCCCAACCTGCTGATCCTATGCAGGCTGTTGAGAACCTGATACATGACAAAGAGCCACTTCATTGATTTCTCACCCCCTGGTTGAACTTGGTGGTACCAGCTCCAGTTCCTGCTAGTCCTGAACCCCAGGAGGACTTATCCCAGAATGTACCTGAAAGAGCTCCAGAACCTGTGGACTCCTCTGACCCTCCTGAACCAAGGAAGGAAGAACCCCTGCCAGTAAGAAGGTCCACACGGTCTACTAAGGGGCACCCACTTGTGAGATCCGGAGACTACCTTATGGACCCGAGTAGCCCCTCCCGGGAAACCCCTGTTTAACTGTCTACAAGACCCGGGTACGGACTCATTTTGTTCTTCTGAGCCTCCAGGAACTTATATTATTGTTGCATCTTATTATTATGGACTTTCCTGGTTATCCTTGATACGCTGCACCAGGTCAGCGCCCCTGTTCCCTATACTATCCTGAGTGAAGAGAACGACGCCCCTTTTCACCACACTTGCCAGCGGAGCTGCCTGATATATATATGTATTGCAAATGTAGATGTGTGTTGCTGCTTTGCACTTTTTGTCTTTCAGGTTGCAGTTTCCAGCTGGGCGGGCCCCTTATGTTGCGCCGAGGACGGTCAACATTAAAGCAACGGAGTATGTAGTGTCCCACTAGGTAAAGGTGGGCACTACACAAGGGCTAATATGACCATTGTAATGTATATGATGTTTTATGTGCATTTTCCTGTTTATCTGTGTACCAGGCCTGTTAGGGTGTAATTCTCCTCCAAGACAGTAGAGGGAGCTAGGGAACCCCTAATATATATATAGTTAGGCCCAGACAGGAAAAGAGTAGTGTAGTCCAGGAGGCTAGTGTGTGCAGTATAGCCTGCCTGAGGTTCTTGAGCCAAAGTTAGCTCAGAAGTTTGTTATCAGGGGAAGAGTTACCTCCTGAGAAACCTGCAGTTCCTACAAAGTACAGTACAGAGCAGAGCAGAAGTGTTTCCAGCCAGACAAGAGAGCTGAAGGGCAGAAGAGTCTATTTAATGCAAGGAGATATATACCTGAGGAAGTTTCTTTACCAAGGATAAAGCCACTAATAGGGCATACGGGCCTTGGGATCAAGACAGACAGGAGTTCTGAGGAATAGTGCACAGGATTTCTGAGAAAAAGGTGCAGCCTGATCTGTGAGTGTATTTAACCCTCTGAGTATCTTGCAAGAACATTGTGCCTGCCATTTATAAAAGCCTGCTTGTGATTTGCTTCTGTCATATGGAGCTGAACCTAAAAGAACTGTAAATAGTTAACCGTGTCCAGTAAAGAAAGTTTTGGTTCACTACAAACTGTGTTCCTCAGTTCTTACTACTATAAATCGGTGTGCCACCATTACAGGCACTGGCGTCACGAATCTAAAGGGATCTTGCCACTGGCACATTAAAACCTGCAACACCCAGGGCAACTCACCTACCACCGGCCTGGTCCCTATATACAGAGAGTGCCCCAGAGGACTACTGTGCCAGCCTCTCCATCACTGCTGTATGCCTGCCCAGGGTCATCCTATAAACTGTGAGTAACCAAGAGCAACCCTCGTCTGCCTAAGTAACTGCAACCTCACTATCGCAATACCCTGCAGGGCTGCGTACTGCATTGACACCTGTGTTTCATCATCATCATCAGAGACGTGCTGCGGTGCTCTTCCAACGTACTCATCCTCAAACATAAGTGGTTGGGCATTAATGCATCAGTGCACTCAATCTCTTCCACTTCTGGGACAGGGCTAGGTGGATGGCCCACGGAACCCCCGCCAGCAGAGTCATCAAAAAGCATAAGTGACTGCTTTATGACTTAGGGCTCAGACTGCTTGCTTTCCAAGTGGTACCTTGGAACTGAACCCGACTTTGGGGAAATGTTTTTTTACAGTACAAATTAGTTTATGAAGTTACTTTGCGAAGTCTCGCGAGACTTCGAGAAGCAATAACTTCGGCTCATCAGAGCCAATACATTCTAATACTGTACGGAGCTCCTGCTCCGAACAGTATTAGAACAAAGTTTTATGCGAATCGACTTTGAATGTTTCATCTGAAGTCGATTTGCTCATCCTTAGTCACAAGTTAACTCTAGGTACATTACTAGCTACAGTATGAGACCTAGATATCCCAACTTCAACGCTGGGTTTCTGTGGTATTGGATGACCAAGCATGTCAATGTTAGTTGCTTATGGACTTTACCTCATTCTAATCCTGCCTGTAACGATATCACCTCTGTGTACAGATAAGACAGGATCCATCATTCACATTAGGTGATTGTCAAAGCTTGTCTATTCTTTCCTTGTACAATGACCTCTGCACATAAAATTGTGCGAGACGGGAAAAATAATCCTGGTCATGAGTGGAGTAAAAATAAGACTGTTTATGCTCCTAATTCAGGTTCAGAAAACTTAGACTTACAACTCGAAATAGGCACAACAGGCACAAATGCTTCCAAAAAGGTGCAAATCAGTTGGTAAATGAGACTTAAAAAATAAGACAGAAGCAGGCTTAAAATGGCCGATGTGCCCCAATGTCTCCCTGGTCTGCTGTTTAGATCTGTGGGAGGTGTGCCTGGGAAATCTCTCCCTTCTGTCTCCAGGAAAGCTGGGTGCTTGCCATCCTGACCAGAGTGTTTGTACTTCTGCCCTGACCTGTGTGGTCAGCCTGATTGTTCATTAATGTCACATTCGTCTGTGATGTATGATACGTTTTCGTTGTGCCCTTGGTAATGTCCTGGTCTGCCTGGGAACGCCATACTGTCTCTGATCTGCATGGGTTACGGTTTATGCTTTGTTTCTGATTCTGTGTCTTTGTGCTGATCTTGTTTTCCTGTTTCATGTCTGTTTGGTATGCTTGAGTACCGCTGTGTGCACAGGTCCCTGCAGGTGCTTGGACTTTGTCCCTACAATTAGTCAGCATAGGGACTGTCGACCAGTTGGGTGCTATCGTTTAGGACAGATGAGATCGTCCAAGTAGATAAGGACAGTGGATGGGTGGAGATTGGGTCTGCACTGTTCCCTACCCGTATGTTTGATACCGATTTTGTAACCATATTTGAATACACCAGTCATTTGCCATCATTTGGGCAATCAATATCAGATCTATTGCATAACAATGGATATCTAATTTAGGGAGTGGGGCCAGACTTGACTCCACTCACCAGATTATATGTTTTTGGTGTTAGTTTGATTCTGTGCTGTTGATAGTGGTTTAGCACAGCTCATACATGTTCCACATGTTCACTGAAAGACTTCTACTTCTATGCTGGCTTAGAATTCAGTAGAGGCTGAGCCCTAAAGGAATCTAGATCTATTTAAATAATCCCCTTGGTGTTATTAAGGGTGTTAGATGCCTACTGGATTCTTTGATAAACTTTTTGGGGTATGCTATACGCTGCTATATTCTGGTTAGTGGGATTCATTGCTGGAATGGTTTTTCAAGTAAAGTTGTCACAAGGTATAGTCTGAACAGTCAGACCTGAAAACTTCCTCTAGTAGTTGCTTCACTTGGCACAAAGACCATTTTCTGGTTCTTTTGATGTTATGACATTAAGGCTATATTAGCCTGGCAGATGAGCCTTCTGATTGTTGGGAATCTGCATGCAGCAATCTCTTCCACAGTATGGGGAGGAACAATCCCTAATGCAATTGCTTGGCCCCATGCAGAATCGTTATTTGGTGGCAGCAGAGCGTGGTTATACAGTGTCATCTTCTCCTGGCGAATGATGATTTCTTTAGCAGGCATAAAGCATTGGCTCGTTCATCAGGTAATCAGCGGCACTTTTACCCAGGCAAATCACCAATAACGAGCGTTCCTACGAACGCTTGTTAGTGATGATCTGGGCGACCCTCGGCCAGTGTGATACTGGCCTAACACCATACAGTTACTTCCATTATAGTGTCTGCTGGGATCATGGTATACCATACTTCAGCTCATATCTTTTCACTAAATGTCTGTTTGGCTCACTTAAACAAATATGATCATCATCTCTGCTTTTCTTGGCAATGAAAATGATACAGCTAGTGTACTCACTTAAAGGGGTTGTGCAATGCAAAGGTATTGATGACCTATCCTTAGTATCTCAGGGAGGGGACGCTCATCATCTCCTCACTGTGCAGGACACTGACAGGCTCTTACTACCGGGACATTCAGACCCTCACATTGTACAGAACACTAGAAGAATATCAATAAGAGCCTCTCACAATCTATAGGACACTGACAGGAACTTAGCGAGGGGACACATAGCCTCTCACACTGTACAGGACACGGAGAGGAGCTCACTGAAGCATACCTCCCAACTTTTGAAAAACCCAAGGAGGGACAATGGCACTTTTGTTACAATAAGCCACACGTCTAACTCCACCCAGTGAGCATCTGCATACTCCTAATCCCTCCTAGCCCCATAGTGCCCCCATTCAGAAGTAATGCTCCCTCCGTGCTCCCACACAGTAGTTATGGCGCTTTAGTGCCCACACATAGTTATGGCCCTCAGTGCCCCCACACAGTAGTTGTGCTTATTCTCTCGTAGTGCCCCCATACAGTAAATAAAGGGTTATTCCCATCTCAATATTAGGGGCATATCACTAGGATATGATACCAATGTCTGATTTGAAATTATAAATACTGCGGCTTTAAATACTGCTGCTACTACAGAGAGCATTATAAATACAGGGGACATTATAGGGGTCCTGATTACTAAAGAGGGCTCTATAAGAGGGTCGGCCTTATTTCTACAGAGGGCACTATAGGGGGCCTGGTTACTACTGAGGGGGGTATAGGGAGCTTTATTACCAGGGTGGGCACAATATAGTACCTTATTTCTACTGGGGGCTCTGTGGGAACATTTTTAATACTGGATGACTCTTCTACGAATGGAGAAAAAGTGGAGGGCCACAGCAGCATATCCAAAATCCTTCTTTATTTCAATCGATCACCGCATAACACAGCATAAAAACAGCAGCAACGTTTCGGCTAGGAATAGCCTTTGTCAAGCATATTTTACAATTAAAACAACAAGTATATATCCAACATATCAATGCCGCCCACTATGATCATAATCCAATCAATTGTTGTTTCTCTATGTTACACCCACCTAGTTAATATGCACCAAGCTGCTATACAACATTCATTAGCTGTTTCAAACAAACATGAGCTGAATTCACATATTCACCTGTGTGGTATAATGACGTGCAGGCATCATCATAGTAGCTGGCGTCTCAAGCTAGAAAGTGCGCATGCACGTGCGCGTCATCAGACGGCGACACAAACCGAGCCGCGCCGCAACCTCTATTGACAAAAAACTCAACGTGGTGGCTAGCGTCCCAATGTTCACACTGCGCATGTCCGTAAACGTCATCAGAGGGCGGCCGGCTAACGTCACGATGCCGCACCTATTAGTGACGTGACAGGCAGTGTGACAGGGGAGGCAACATAGCTGCAAATGAGGAATGTCCGCGTTGCTAAGATACAAAGCAACGTGCAAACTGATAGATACAATAACACATGGTAAAGATACAATGTGTAGCGTACCTCAGTTAAAACGGAGATCGCCAAGTAGATGAATGGACGCAATACCCACACAGGTATATACATATGATAATATACAAGCATACAGAGATATACAACATGTGTAGCCAGCGTATAGCATTAGAATGAAAAAAAATCGTTCTGACTGGTGACGTGTCAGTAGAAACTGATGATCGGGTGGTTATCAATCGCAGGGCTATGCATATAGCATTATAATGAGAGAGATCATCCTGACTGGTGATGTGTCAGTAGAAACTGATGATCGGGTGGTTATCAGTCGCAGGGCTATGCATTGTGATATATTACAACAGTTTTCAAATACATAAAACATAACATAAAGAGATACATATAACAGAAAAGAGTCTAGCTGATTCCTGATTCTTCTATCTCTGGCAATCCCCTTTGGAGTATATGCCATTCCTTCCTGAGGATATGGGCGATGTAGCCACTGTCCCGGCCGAAGATGGAGACAAAGGGAACCCTAGCCTTGGATATGGTTTTTGTAGAATTCTGAAGTGTGGAACATCTGTCAACCAGCTTCACCCTATGTCTAGTTCTGTCAAGCAGATGTTTGGGGTAGCCACGTTCAACGAATCGTGCGCACATGGCGTCCACCCTTTTTGTACAAACATCTTCCTCAGAAACTATGCGTCTAACCCTCAAAAGTTGACTCCAGGGTATGGAATCAAGCATTTTACGCGGGTGATAGCTATCATGCATAAGGAGGGTATTTCTATCAGTAGGCTTCTGATAGAGGTCCGTGGCTAAAAGACCCTCCATCACATATACCCGTACATCAAGGAACTGCAATTCACTAGCTGACGAAGTAATTGTGAACTGCAGTCCTGGGACACCCGCATTCAAATGTGAGTGGAAACTGTCCAACTCATCTGTCGTGCCTGTCCAAATCATGAAGATGTCGTCGATGTAGCGCCACCAACACAGGACCCTCCCAGAAAAGGGGGAACAGTAAACCAGCTTGTCCTCAACCTCGGCCATAAAGATGTTAGCGTAAGTTGGGGCCATATTAGAACCCATGGCCACACCCCGCTGTTGCTGGTAGAAGGTGTCCCTGAAGAGGAAATAACCTGTACCTGCGCCGGAGTGAGTGTCATTGATGAGATATTCACAACAAGTTGTGTTATCTCCTCGGATTGCGCCTGGTTGACCTTGCAGGCATTACTTGGTTCGATGGCGGTTTCCCTTTTATATGACCGGTGATGTTGTGAATATCTCATCAATTCACTTGTTGTGAATATCTCATCAATGACACTCACTCCGGCGCAGGTACAGGTACTGAGTCGTGGTCTCAGTTTCTCCCCCACCACTGAGAGAGACTGTTTTTCTTTAGAGCTTGATTTACAACGTTTTTTTAGAAATTTACGTTTAAAAAGTTTTTTTGCATCTAAAAATGTTGATAACAAAGTGTCTTTATCTGACAAAGGTAGTGATACTTTGTTAACGTGCAATGAATTACAGCTCAGGAAACCGAGTACTTTTTCACCACCTCACTCTAATCATGTGGTGGAGTCCTATATACACATTGTGCATAGACAGATCAATGCTCTCAAAACCACTTTTCCTGATAGGAGTAACCTCTCTAAACTAGAGCGACAGGCTATCATGTCATTAGAACGTGACACCCGCATTACGATTAAACCTGCCGATAAGGGTGGGGCGGTGGTCGTCATGGACACTGCGATGTACATCTGTGAGATTGACAGACAATTGGGTGACCTTGAGGTCTATAAGCAGTTATCTGGGGATCCCAAATGGGATATTATGCGTGACATCGGGGTGATACTAGGTGAGGCCCGACTAAACTCAATCATTGATGATGGTTTGTATCAATACCTTATGGTGCCTCACCCTATCACCCCGATGTTACACATACTCCCTAAAATACATAAGCGACTGAATAACCCTCCGGGTTGACCGATTGTCTCCGGTAGGGGTTCTGTTTTTAACCCTTTGTCTGTCTTTCTTGACAGGTTGCTGCAGGTCCGGGCGACCTCTGCCCCATCCTATATCAAGGATATGGGACACTTTCTATCCAAACTACACGGGTTACGATTACCCACCCAATTTTTATTGGTTAGTTTTGATGTAGTGTCTTTGTACACATCGATTGACCATACCTATGGGTTAGATGTCGTCGATGTGGCCCTGACCGACATGGGACTCTCCCCGGGGGTGTGCCAGTTTGTCCTCCATCTCTTGGATGTTGTCCTGAGGAGGAGTTATTTCCTCTTCAGGGACACCTTCTACCAGCAACAGCGGGGTGTGGCCATGGGGTCTAATATGGCCCCAACTTACGCTAACATCTTTATGGCCGAGGTTGAGGACAAGCTGGTTTACTGTTCCCCCTTTTCTGGGAGGTTCCTGTGTTGGTGGCGCTACATCGACGACATCTTCATGATTTGGACAGGCACGACAGATGAGTTGGACAGTTTCCACTCACATTTGAATGCGGGTGTCCCAGGACTGCAGTTCACAATTACTTCGTCAGCTAGTGAATTGCAGTTCCTTGATGTACGGGTATATGTGATGGAGGGTCTTTTAGCCACGGACCTCTATCAGAAGCCTACTGATAGAAATACCCTCCTTATGCATGATAGCTATCACCCGCGTAAAATGCTTGATTCCATACCCTGGAGTCAACTTTTGAGGGTTAGACGCATAGTTTCTGAGGAAGATGTTTGTACAAAAAGGGTGGACGCCATGTGCGCACGATTCGTTGAACGTGGCTACCCCAAACATCTGCTTGACAGAACTAGACATAGGGTGAAGCTGGTTGACAGATGTTCCACACTTCAGAATTCTACAAAAACCATATCCAAGGCTAGGGTTCCCTTTGTCTCCATCTTCGGCCGGGACAGTGGCTACATCGCCCATATCCTCAGGAAGGAATGGCATATACTCCAAAGGGGATTGCCAGAGATAGAAGAATTTCAGTCCCCGCCGATGATGGCATACAGGAGGAACCCTAGCCTACGTGATAGGCTGGTTAAAACCGATGTAAGCGATCAGTCTATGACTGCACAAAAACTGCTTGCTCCGCGTAAAAACTGTACTTTCCCATGTTTATCCTGCTGCAATTGTGGTAATGTTCTTAAAGGAGATCACTTCTTCCATCCATATAGTGGTAAAAAATATAAAATCAATGGCTATTATACCTGTAGGTCACGGGACGTGATATATGCTATCCAATGTCCGTGTAGCCTCACTTATGTGGGAGAGACTACCATGGAAGTTAGGGAACGCATTAATAAGCACAAAAGCACTATACGCAAGAAGAACATGGACAAACTCGTCGCTAAACATTTTGTTGAGGCGGGACATTCTGTCAACCAGCTTCGCTTTAGAGTTATTGACAGTGTGGGTTTTCTACGGAGAGGTGGTGATAAGGATGCGATATTGAGAAAAAAGGAACTCAAATGGATCTATACGCTGAGGTCCCTACAGCCGTTTGGACTCAATCTTGAGTTCAATGTGGCAGGAATCAGCTAGACTCTTTTCTGTTATATGTATCTCTTTATGTTATGTTTTATGTATTTGAAAACTGTTGTAATATATCACAATGCATAGCCCTGCGACTGATAACCACCCGATCATCAGTTTCTACTGACACATCACCAGTCAGGATGATCTCTCTCATTATAATGCTATATGCATAGCCCTGCGATTGATAACCACCCGATCATCAGTTTCTACTGACACGTCACCAGTCAGAACGATTTTTTTTCATTCTAATGCTATACGCTGGCTACACATGTTGTATATCTCTGTATGCTTGTATATTATCATATGTATACACCTGTGTGGGTATTGCGTCCATTCATCTACTTGGCGATCTCCGTTTTAACTGAGGTACGCTACACATTGTATCTTTACCATGTGTTATTGTATCTATCAGTTTGCACGTTGCTTTGTATCTTAGCAACGCGGACATTCCTCATTTGCAGCTATGTTGCCTCCCCTGTCACACTGCCTGTCACGTCACTAATAGGTGCGGCATCGTGACGTTAGCCGGCCGCCCTCTGATGACGTTTACGGACATGCGCAGTGTGAACATTGGGACGCTAGCCACCACGTTGAGTTATTTGTCAATAGTGGTTGCGGCGCGGCTCGGTTTGTGTCGCCGTCTGATGACGCGCACGTGCATGCGCACTTTCTAGCTTGAGACGCCAGCTACTATGATGATGCCTGCACGTCATTATACCACACAGGTGAATATGTGAATTCAGCTCATGTTTGTTTGAAACAGCTAATGAATGTTGTATAGCAGCTTGGTGCATATTAACTAGGTGGGTGTAACATAGAGAAACAACAATTGATTGGATTATGATCATAGTGGGCGGCATTGATATGTTGGATATATACTTGTTGTTTTAATTGTAAAATATGCTTGACAAAGGCTATTCCTAGCCGAAACGTTGCTGCTGTTTTTATGCTGTGTTATGCGGTGATCGAATGGAAATAAAGAAGGATTTTGGATATGCTGCTGTGGCCCTCCACTTTTTCTACATACCTTGGATTGCTTTGGATCTGTGATCTTCTGCCCAGCTGCTGCATGACTTCCATTATCGCTCTACACTAGCCGCTTGCTGTGCTGCTCCTGCACCCCTTTCTTTCTTCTACGAATGGAGGCACTCTTATGGAACATTATAACTGTTGGAGGCACTGTGGGGGGCAATGTTACTAATGAGGGCATTCTGAAAGGGAATTACTATTGGTGGGAATTTGAGGAGCACTGTTACTATTGGTGGGTGGGTGGGACTATCTGTATGGCACTATTATTTTTCAGGATAGTATTTGGGGACATTGCTGAGCACAGCGAGCAGCAGGACAACTCAGTTGGGACTCCAGGTTGGGGGATGATGATAGAAAAGTGAGGAAGCTAAGATGTTTGCCTGACGGGGCATGGCTAAAAGAAGTTGTCTGAGCCGATTGGAGAAGATGATGACAGAGAAGATCGACATCAGAGGAGACGTCACCTGGGAGGCACTGGATGTAAGAGATATGTGCTGCTGTATATTCCTGTATGTAGTGTCAATGCAGCAAGTAAAGCAGGTAAAATATCTTTAGTGCTAGTGCGGGCAGGAAGGGGGGGAGGCATCAACTTGGCCATATGCATTGGGGTTGGGCCCCAGATCTTTTGAGACCCTAGAAACCCCCCTGCTCGAGCACACATCAAATAGAACAGTTTATTTATTTTTTATGATAGAGTTTATGGATTGTTCTTTGTTTTTATTCCCCTCAGCTAGCGGAGCCCTGAGGAAATGGTCTTCCTATGTCTATTAGGCTTATTTCAGTATAGTAAATGACCCCCATAGTATGTAAGGCTGACATCCTTCCATCAAGTTCAGCGTGTTATACAGAGCAAGGTAAAAAAAAAAATCTGTGGAAAATTGGAGCCATGAGAAATCTCAGTGCAAGGAGTTCACCCTAGTGGTGGTTACAGAGCTGAAAAAAACATATGACTGTTGGGAAGTAGTTCTGTGCTGAGCCCCCTTCTACAACAGGCCTCATAGCTGTCACGTTATCTGCCTCCACTGAAGGTATGCCATGGATGCCAACAGGGTCGTAGTTAAAGGCTCATGGGCCCTGGGTAAGAGTCCACTTGGGCCCCCCTTCTCTCAATGCATTGTGGCCAGGGGCAGGGAAACACATAACCGTGCTGCCTGAGGCAAAAATTAAAACAGAAATCCCCCCCTTCCCCATGACAAATTGTTGACCCCTTTCCTCCAGCCAGAGGTGCAACTTGACCAGCATGCACTTTCTATAATACCAGTTTTTTCTTATGTGGCACAAGAGTCTTTTGGCCCTCTTAGGCTCCTAGGCCCGGTATCGACTGCTACCTCTGCACCCCCTATAGCCAGGGCCGTCTTTAATATTGATTGGACCCTGGGCAAGAATTTACTTGGGCCCCCTGGATCCCGTCTTCTCACACCCTAGCATGCAATCATGCCCCCAGTAGCCTCATAGCAGCCCCCAGTAGCCTTATAGCAGCCCCCAGTAGCCTTATAGCAGCCCCCAGTAGCCTCATAGCAGCCCCGAATAACCTTATAGCAGCCCCCATTAGCCTTATAGCAGCCCCTTAGTAGCCTTATAGCTGCCCCCAGTAGCCTTATAGCAGCCCCCAGTAGCTTTATAGCAGCCTCCAGTAGCCTCATAGCAGCCACCAATAACCTCATAGCAGCCCCCAGTAGCCTTATAGCAGCTCTCGGTAGCCTCAAAGCAGCCCAAGTAGCCTTATAGCAGGCCCAGTAGCCTTATAGCAGCCCTATATAGCCTCATAGCAGCCCCCAGTAGCCTTATAGCAGGCCCCAGTAGCCTCATAGCAGCCCCGAATAACCTCATAGCAGCCCCCAGTAGCCTTATAGCAGCCCCTTAGTAGCCTTATAGCTGCCCCCAGTAGCCTTATAGCAGCCCCCAGTAGCCTTATAGCAGCCTCCAGTAGCCTCATAGCAGCCCCAGTAGCCTCATAGCAGCCACCAGTCACCTTATAGCAGCCCCCAGTAGCCTTATAGCAGCCCCCAGTAGCCTCATAGCAGCCCCCAGTAGTCTGATAGCAGCCCCCAGTAGTCTCATAGCAGCCCCCAGTAGCCTCACAGCAGCCCCCAGTAGCCTCACAGCAGCCCCCATTAGCCTCATAGCATCCCACAGTAGCCTTATAGAAGACCCCAGTAGCCTTATAGCAGCCTCCAGTGCCTATCACCAGCCCTCAGAAGTGTCCATCAGCCTCATAAATATAAAATAAAAAACACCACTTACTTCCCCTGCTCCTGGACGCCGCCGCTCCTCTCCTCCAGCGTGATCTGCATCCTCCTGCTGTCGGCTGTGCTGTGAAGGCTGCGCACAGCGTGACATCACAGAAAGCCTCACATTGTGTGCAGCCCTGCACAGCCGACAGCCGAGGACCAGGAAGCGGTGAGCATAAAGCCTTCAAAGCTTCCCGGTCCTCCGGTACTAATGAGCGCTTCCATAAAGGAAGCGGCTCATTAGCATTCGCCCCATAAGACGCAGGGGCCCCCCGGGAGCAACTGGGCCCGGGGCAGCTGCCTCTTTTGCCCCCCGTTAAAGACAGCCCTGCCTATAGCTACACCCCTGGATGCCAACATGGTGGTGCCCATGTAACACATAATGATTTACTGTGATAGAGCTGTATTTCTGAATATATGAATATATATATACAGTCAGGTCCATAAATATTGGGACATGGACACAATTCTAACATTTTTGGCTCTATACACCACCACAATGGATTTGAAATGAAACGAACAACATGTGCTTTACCTGCAGACTGTCAGCTTTAATTTGAGAGTATTTACATCTAAATCATGTGAACGGTGTAGGAATTACAACAGTTTGCATATGTGCCTCCCAGGGGACAGAATAATAATCATAAATCAAACTTTTACTTTTTAATACTTGGTTGCAAATCCTTTGCAGTCAATTACAGCCTGAAGTCTGGAACGCATAGACATCACCAGACGCTGGGTTTCATCCCTGGTGATGCTCTGCCAGGCCTCTACTGCAACTGTCTTCAGTTCCTGCTTGTTCTTGGGGCATTTTCCCTTCAGTCTTGTCTTCAGCAAGTGAAATGCATGCTCAATCGGATTCAGGTCAGGTGATTGACTTGGCCATTGCATAACATTCCACTTCTCTGCCTTAAAAAGCTCTTTGGTTGCTTTTGCAGTATGCTTTGGGTCATTGTCCATTTGCACTGTGAAGCGCCGTCCAATGAGTTCTGAAGGATTTGGCACAAGTTTATCTTGGTCTCATCTGTCCATAGGATGTTGTTCCAGAAATGTGAAGGCTTTTTTAGATGTCGTTTGGCAAACTCTAATCTGGCCTTCCTGTTTTTGAGGCTCACCAATGGTTTACATCTTGTGGTGAACCCTCTGTATTCACTCTGGTGAAGTCTTCTCTTGATTGTTGACTTTGACACACATACACCTACCTCCTGGAGAGTGTTCTTGATCTGGCCAACTGTTGTGAAGGGTGTTTTCTTCACCAGGGAAAGAATTCTTCGGTCATCCACCACAGTTGTTCTCCGTGGTCTTCCGGGTCTTTTGGTGTTGCTGAGCTCACCGATGCGTTCCTTCTTTTTAAGAATGTTCCAAACAGTTGTTTTGGCCACGCCTAATGTTTTTGCTATCTCTCTGATGGGTTTGTTTTGTTTTTTCAGCCTAATGATGGCTTGCTACACTGATAGTGACAGCTCTTTGGATCTCATCTGGAGAGTTGACAGCAACAATTTCCAAATACAAATAGCTCACTTGAAATGAAATCTGGACCTTTTATCTGCTCATTGCAATTGGGATAATGAGGGAATAACACACACCTGGCCATGGGACAGCTGAGAGCCAATTGTCCCATTACTTTTGGTCTCTCAACAAGTGGGAGGCACATATGCAAACTGTTGTAATTCCTACACCGTTTACCTGATTTGGATGTAAATACCCTCAAATTAAAGCTGACAGTCTGCAGTTAAAGCAAATCTTGTTTGTTTCATTTCAAATCCATTGTGGTGGTGTATAGAGCCGAAAATGTTAGAATTGTGTTGGTGTCCAAATATTTACCTGACTGTATATATGTATATGTATATGTATATATATATATATAAGCGAAAAAGTAGGACTGCACTCCTGAGTTATAGTGAAATCGATAAAACTTTTATTCACCCATAATATGGCAAACTTGCGATGTTTCGGCTCACAAGAGCCTTCCTCGCTTGAGGAAGGCTCTTGTGACCTGAAACATCGCAAGTTTGCCATATTATGGGTGAATAAAAGTTTTATCGATTTCACTATAACTCAGGAGTGCAGTCCTACTTTTTCGCTTCTATATACTATTGGGTATTGCAGTAACCCTTTTTGACATTGCACCCGCTTCCTGGATGGTGCTCCCGCTGGACTTTTTCTTCAATATATATATATATATATATATATATATATACACTGCAAATTCTGCTTATCACATGGGTATGTGGGATGGAGACTAAATAGATAAGTGTGACATACAGCATGTTCCAGCTCATATACAATGTCAACATCTAAGAAGCAATGACTCTGCTCCACACAATGACGAGATCCTCTCAATCCTCAGATAATAAGAATGAAAGAAAACCGGCACTCATATGAGTGACCAATAAATCTATCACCAGCAAAGATTTTTAGGAGTGCCGGTTTTCTTTCATTCTTCCGATTTTGGGATTACGTCCACACAAACCGAGCACCCCTCAACCAGTACGCTGTGCCGCCTGACTTCATTACACAGTAATCCTCAGATAATGTCCATATAAAAATACCCATGAATTGCTTATTGCGTTTTTCTCATAATTCAAAGTCTGTGAGCGGTGTTCTTATAAGATCATTCAGAGAACCATACTGATGTTGTAAGAGGTAGACTAACAAGTGTGGCCTCACCCCTCATGTATCTATGGTGTTTAATGAGCGATATATTTATATAAAGCAGAGTGCGTTTTGTACATGTTCCAGCTCATCTCACAAGGTTCTGACGACACTGAGTTTGAGGCACACTGCTGATGTTGGTTGTACCTCGTCTGTAACCTAGAGAAATAAAGGGAGATGTTGGAACATTTCTTGCTGCTTACATTATCTTGGGAACATGGAAGGAATCGTGCAGGTCAATTAGTTGGTTTCCAAGCCTCAGAATGTACTCAAGTAGAAATGTACATTGCCCTAAAGGCATTGTCCAGGATTTTGATATTGCCTATTATATCAGCGGGAGTCTGACACCCCACCCCTCCGCTGGTAGGTGTAGTGCTGCCATCACTGAAGTGAATGGGAGCAGTGCTGCAGTTACCAGCTCCACTGCACAATAGACAGACCTTTAAGGTTCTGACACTGGGAGTTATTAGCAAATTGACAGGCATGAGAGATGTTGGAGCCCCAACAATTTGATATTAATGGCCATCAATATAAAAATGGTGGACAAGCCTTTAACCCAGCCTTAGATTCTTTTTGGATTTATTAAAGCATACTTGTCAATAAAATGTGCTGCCCTAAATTAAAAAGGTAAGTCGCATCTCAGGAGTCCCCTGTATTCATTTTCCTGTTTCACTCACTGCCTCATGTCTTCTTAACAGTAATTGTACAGGTATATGCAGCAGTCAATCATTGGGGAGGGGGACAAGAAGTGGTTCTAATAATGCACCAAATCTGAGAGCTATGAGCCCCAGTTTAGATCTGCAATATGCCTGGTTCTATGATACCTACAGAAAGAACTATAATGGACTGCACTCTTCACCTACAGCAGGCAGTTTTGTGCGTCGTGGTATTCTATTGGCCCCAGGACTTCAGTTCTTGTTGGTTACTGTAATTCGCTGGATAAGCAGCTCATTAAAGGTAAAAAGGAATGACCAAGTAGTCAATCTGGGTCAAAGCAGGTATAGGGATGAGCAAGCAAGGAAAGCAGCAAGGTACAGGTGATTAATCACTATAGCTGTAAACTAATGAAATAGCATAAAACGTGTTAAAGAGGGCACTTTCTAGTGTGAATGTCCTGGCAAGGAGAAGAATGGTGGTGTCTGCCTTAAATCCATCTTTTGCAGCCACCATTCTTCTCCTTGCCAGTAGAATCACACTAGAGAGTGCCCTCTTTAACACGTTTTATGCTATATCATTAGTTTACAGCTATAGTGATTAATCACCTGTAGGTTTATTACTGACATCGAGCTGTAGGTTTATTACTAGTGTTTTGGTTGATACAGGTCCAAATCTCTTACATCTAGCATTGTGCTGATCTGTTTTTATCAAGGTCATAGGCTCCATTTATAGGCTCCGCTGACTGACTTGAGGATTTGAGGGACAAGAACCACCTGTTCCAGTGATTGGGGTTCCTAGTGGTCAGACTCCCTACCGTGAGAAGAGAAATGCTTTGGACTGGAACACCTCTGTACATTTAGAAAAGAACAAGCAAAAAATTTTTTACTAGACAAACTCAAAAATGACTGCAGTAAATTATAAATCTCATAACTGAAGCTTTTTAAATGAATTGAAATGACTGAATTAGTTACCTGTGGTGAAAGTTTCATGTAGATTTCGTGTTGCAAATTCGATCCATTCTCCAAAAAGGATTCCTTTTCCGGGAGCATAGGATGTCTGTAAGTAATCCCTGGAGTTAAAGTTATCAATGTAGGCTTGCTGAGAGATATGGGGGGCGGCCATGGTGTTCTCGCCTCAGGATTGTCCTCAGATTCTGTGTTAGATGTTTCAGAATTAGACCTGATTGTAAAAAAAATGGAAATCAGACATCGAATAGTAGATGACAATCTCTTTCTATCAAAAAGAGAACCAGCCCTGTACCTCACATGGATCCAGAGATCTCCCCATTGATTGTTCTGTTAGATTTATATCAAGCTGACAGCTCAAGGGGAGTGTCTTTTCTGCTGCACTAAAAAAGAAATAAGAAGAAAAACAAACAGCAGGTGACGCTGAACAGATATATTTTATTGAATAGCTCGGTGACTATACAAATTTTTTAATTACCTGCAATTACAAAAGTATTCAGATCCAGGAGCTGGTTTAAAAACTGTAGAATATTCTTCTTGGGACAACTTCTTTAAGAGGATTGTCTTTATTTTATAGTTTTTGTCTAGCCTTTCCATTATCATAAGAAGATTTAAAGGCAACCTGTCACCAATCTGCATGAAGAGGGCACTGGCTATTTGTTCAGTCCCACCAGCTCAACCATCATCCTACCCCCAACCCCACATCCTAAACCAAGAAATAAACACACCACACCACTGCTTGGATTTAATCGGCCACAGCAGCCGTTTATTGAATACATACAAAATAAATAACATAAGTTAACCCCTGACGAGGGAGGTCCTAGAAGCCCCAATAACTCCATAAACACTGGAACACCTGCGTCTCCATCTTGCCCCCAGCCGTTGAACCCAGCTCGGAGGCAGCAACTGATGGAACGCGTAATTAGTTCCTACCAGCTCCTCAATGAGAGTCCAGCCCCTCCCGCGGGGCCCTCCCATCCTCAGGTACCACCATATTCCTCCACTTCAAGGACCTCCCCCGCCTCCACGACTGCCGCGACATATAACACAACAACGCTCTCCTCATTCCACCTCCACTAGGGTCGGGTGGGTGGGCGTTTGTCTCCCCTGGCCGCACTGACCTCACTTCCGCCTCCTTCCTCAGTCACTGCTCCGGCCACGCCCCCCGCCGCCCTGGCAACTCCCGCCTTTCCTCTTACACCGCCCCCACAAACAACTAACCCTTTCCTCACCAGTCCTTCACCGCCCGGCCTCTTCATGCGCGTCCTCCCCCACCGCTGCGCTCCAGTCCGGCCTGACTTGAAGAGGGCACTGGCTATTTGTTCAGTCCCACCAGCTCAACCATCATCCTACCCCCAACCCCACATCCTAAACCAAGAAATAAACACACCACACCACTGCTTGGATTTAATCGGCCACAGCAGCCGTTTATTGAATACATACAAAATAAATAACATAAGTTAACCCCTGACGAGGGAGGTCCTAGAAGCCCCAATAACTCCATAAACACTGGAACACCTGCGTCTCCATCTTGCCCCCAGCCGTTGAACCCAGCTCGGAGGCAGCAACTGATGGAACGCGTAATTAGTTCCTACCAGCTCCTCAATGAGAGTCCAGCCCCTCCCGCGGGGCCCTCCCATCCTCAGGTACCACCATATTCCTCCACTTCAAGGACCTCCCCCGCCTCCAAGAACGCGCAGCTTGACAACCTCAACCCTGCGCGTCCCTCCACACACGCAAAGCAATTTCAACCCCACTCTGGATCCCCAGAGCCCACAAATCCGTACCAACCGCATTCAGGTGCACTCCATCTGCTCTCCAAAATGCACCCTCACCTTTCTCCAACACCTCATGCCGCACCACCACACCGCCATTCCTTGCCATAAACCGGCCAACTGCTCTGTTCACCTTAATCCGCGCCTTATTAAGGCTCTCCACTGACCTCGCACCTCTCCACACCTTCCGCGGCACAATGTCTGACCAAACTGTTATGATCCCCGGAAACAACGCCCAAATCCTGAGCAAGTCAAACTTGACGTCACGGACCAATTCCCTAAAAGGACGCTTACCCAAATCATTCCCCCCTACATGTAAAACTAACACATCCGGAGGACGATCTAATCTCACAAAATGATGCACCTCCCGCAAAACTCCACCCCACAACATACCTCTAACCCCTAACCACCTGACCGTAGCGCACTCCGGACTAAAACCCAACTGTCGCCCACTCGGCCTTACATCTGCTCTGATCGCACCCCAGAACACATAGGAGTGCCCCAGAATCCATACCAAAGCCGCCTCCGTCCGACCTGTGAAAACAAAAAAAAGAACAAATTAAAACCCACCTAACACCAACCGTACCACTACAATAACGCTGGCCTCACATATGATTTGAAACGCACCGACTCCCAACGCCCAATCCTCCTAATCACCTCCTCACTGGCGCCCCACCTGGCTGCCTCAGTTGCCGCGCCAATTCTGAACGAATGACCAGAATACTCCTTGACCGGCACGCCCAAAAGCTTCAAACATTTTTTAAAAACCGCCAGGAACTGAAACCTGGACAAAAAGGAGCCATCCTCATGCCTAAGGAAAGGAACCTCATTACGCGGTAGCCCCGCACCGTAAGACCCTGCACACCGCACCGGACACATACTACAACCAGGTACCTGGAACAACGTAAAACGCTGCCCCCTGCCCTCCTGATCAGTTTTTGATCTCCGAATCCGGACATACACCCTATCCCCAGCTAACTCAACATCTTCACTCCTAAGTCCACCTGCTCTCCTCACACTGTCACACACCAACTCCCCCAAGCGAAAAGCACCGAAAAACGCCAAAGCAAATGCAGCCCTGAACAGCACTAACTCCCAACCAGAACTACAAACACAACTCAACCTCTCACCCATTTTCACCAGCAACTCGAAGGACACCGGCCTCCGATAATCCGGCACCCTGCCTGCCCCCCTACGCCACCCTTTCAACACCTGCCTAACCAAAAAACCCTTAGTCAAATCCGGCAACCCCCGCAACTTAAAGCCAAACGCTACCCCAGCAATCAAGTGGTTTACCTTTGACACCGACCACCCTTCACCCTTCAACTGTCCTAACAACATCAACAACCTCACATCACCATCCCCTACACCAGCCCCCCAGGATCCGTTCCAAGATTCCCAAGTCGCCCACGCCTTACCATACTCCCTCCAGGTACCCGGGCTCAACGAATCCCTCAACATCCCCATCACTTCTCCTCCAGGATCCCCCACAGCCACGGCGGACACTCCAGACCTTCCGGTTCCGCCTCTGGCGCAAGAAGCCGAAACCGCTCCCACTGTAAACGAGAAAGAGAATGCGCCACTGAATTAGACACACCAGCCACATGTTCTGCCACCAACCACATGTTAATCGACAAACATCGTAATACCAGAAACTGTAACAGCCTAACCACCGGCGGGGAAGATGCGGACAAACTGTTGATAGCCTGAACCACCCCCAAATTGTCACAATGAAAACGCACCTTCCTGTTTTTAAATTTCTCACCCCACAATACCACCGCCATCACAATGGGAAAAAGTTCCAACAACGCCATGTTCCTCACCCAACCCCGACTTACCCACGAATCCGGCCATACCCCCGCACACCATTGTCCTTGGCAATAAGCCCCAAAACCCACTCCCCCCGACGCATCAGTGTACAACTCGAACTCCACACTATCACACAACTCCGCCATCACTAAAGACCTGCCATTGTACTGACCCAAAAACTCCGCCCACACCCTTAAATCCCCTTTTAACTCCTTGCGTAACCTGATAAAATGATACGGCGCTGACACCCCCGCCGTAGCCGCAGCCAGTCGTCTACAAAAAATTCTACCCATTGGCATAATTTGACAAGCGAAATTTAATTTACCCAACAATGACTGCAACTCCCTCAGCCTAATCTTCTCCCTGCCCAAGGCCCTATCAATCTCCAAACGCAAATCCACCAACTTATCCAGCGGAAGCCTGCACTCCATCCGCTCAGTATCTATGACAATCCCCAAAAAACACAACTCTGTCACCGGCCCAAACGTTTTCTCATGCGCCAATGGTACCCCAAAACGCGCAAAAACCGACTGCACCGTGTGCAGCAACAAAGAACACACCCGCGAATTCGCCGGCCCTAAACACAAAAAATCGTCTAAATAATGGATAACGGATGAACAACCTGAAACTTCCACCACTACCCATTCCAAAAACGAGCTGAAGGTCTCAAAATATGCACATGACAGAGAGCACCCCATCGGCAAACACCTATCCACATAATATTCGCCATCCCAAAAACAACCCAACAAACCCATGCTCTCCACGTGTACCGGAAGCAACCGAAAGGCCGCCTCCACATCCACCTTAGCCATCAACGTCCCCTGCCCCAACCGCCTCACCCATCTTACAGCCGCATCAAAGGAGGTATATACCACCGAACAAAGTTCAGGATCTATACCATCATTGACCGACGCACCTTTTGGATAAGACAAATGATGAATGAGCCGAAACTTATTCGGCTCCTTCTTAGGCACCACACCTAACGGGGACACCCTCAATCCCAGAATCGGCGGCTCCTTGAAAGGACCCGCCATCCGCCCCAACTCCACTTCCTTCTTTAACTTTTCCGCCACAACCCCTGCGTGAACAAGCGCGGACCTAAGATTCTTAAGAACCGTAGGCCCCGCCGTAACCACTGATGGAATACGAAAGCCAAACCTAAAACCATCCCCCAACAACCCGGCCGCATCCCGATCCGGATATCTATCTAGGAACACCTGCATCTCTTCCACCCGCACCGGCGTCCGTCCCTTTTCCAGCACCATCACCCCCCCTATTCTTACCCCCTTTGAAGCAACGGTTAGCTCCATGGGCTCCCCCACACCTCGTGCACTCGTGCTTAAATTTGCACTTGGCACCAAATCTGCAACTTCCTTCATTAAAAAGGAAGCACAACCCTTTTGCCGATGCTGCTGCCAACGCCCCAGGGGATGACCCCCCGGACTCCCCCCGAAAGGACTGCCCAGCCCTAGGAGGCGCCGTCACCCTCAACCACAACCCAATATCCTTATGATCCCACCGGATATCAGGCCTCACTGCCTTACGCTGCCGGAACTGCTCGTCATAACGGAGCCAGCCCACACCCCCATACACCCTATAAGCCTCCCCTATAGCGTCCTGATAGCAAAAAAGCGCCGAACAGCATTCCGGCGCCCGTTCACCAATGACACTTGCTAATATGGCAGACGCCTGTAGCCAATTAGCAAAAGTACGTGGAATCAATCGATGCCTACGCTTATCCTCTTCCTCCTTTTTCCCTTCATCCTTCTTACCCCTATCCAGGTTAAACCTTTCCAACGGGAGCAGCGAGAATATCTCCACATACTCCCCCTTCCAGATCTTTTCTCTCACTTCCTGCTTTAAATGAGCCCCCAGCGGCCCCTCAAATCACACATACACCTCACCACGAGCCCTATCATCCAACCTTTGCCCCTCCTCCTCCCCCCCCGCTTGCGTCTCCACTGACACCGACCCTGCCCCTGCCGTACCAACCTGCGTCCCTGACCCTAACCCCGGCACCACTCCCCACCCCGGCAAAGGAGACCCAGCGCCAGCACCCATACCTGACAACCAACCCGCCAATCCCCCCAAAAACTGCCCCAAACCTTTACCAAATTCACCCATGTTTCCACCCCCCCCCCCACCCGGGAAACCCTGAGCTAAAACAGATCCCCAACCAATCTCACCAGGCACCACGGGCGCTGTGACTCCCGCTGCCGTAGATCCTGACTCCCGCCGTAATGCCACTTCACCATCAAAGCTCCTGGACGTCGACGGCTGCTCCTCCTGGACCATCTGCACGACCCTCTGCACCACGCTGGCTGGACGCCTGGACGAGACCGCAGCACCCACCACCGCAAGGGGATCTTCCTCCACACTGCTGGAATCTTCTCTGGGCCTGCCCTGGAACTCCTCTCCCCTCAGAGCAGCCCGAGGAACCCTGATGCTATCTGACTGCCGAGTGGACCGCCCGCTTAAGGAAGGCCTGGGCCGGTCCACCGTCCCTGGTCCCGCATCCGAGTCGACTGCTGCAGGGAACGGGGGAAGGGGCGTCCCGCTCCTACCAGGGCCCCGCCGAGAATCGGGATTCCTCCCACGGCGAGAGCGGCTCGCAGGAGGCTGAGCGGCCGCTCTCCGCCGCCGAGGGTCCACAGGGGGGCTCCCTATTCGGCGCCGGGCCCGGGGGGTGATTTCAGGGCTTAGGCGTGCCGGCGGTATACTCCGCCGCAGCCGGGCAGCCCTGGCAATGGGGGTAGCCACCGGAGCAGGCGATACAATGCAGGCGCCCACCTGCTCCTGTAGCCAGCCAGGCCCCCTCACCTCCGCTTCTCGCCTCAGCCTCTCCAGCATCTCCTCCACCGACATCCCTGGCGCCGACATCTTGAGGCCCGTCCTGCTCGTTTGTCTCCCCTGGCCGCACTGACCTCACTTCCGCCTCCTTCCTCAGTCACTGCTCCGGCCACGCCCCCCGCCGCCCTGGCAACTCCCGCCTTTCCTCTTACACCGCCCCCACAAACAACTAACCCTTTCCTCACCAGTCCTTCACCGCCCGGCCTCTTCATGCGCGTCCTCCCCCACCGCTGCGCTCCAGTCCGGCCTGACTGGCAGCATGGTATAGAGCGGGAGGTGCTGAGCAGATTGATATATAGTTTTGTGGGAAAAGATTCAGTAGAAATTGTATTTTATTCATCTAAGGGTCCATTCACACAAATATTAGGACTCAGTGCCTGTGCGGTCCACAATGCACGGGCACCTGCTGTGAGAATCCCATATTGTTGTGCGGACACATTTACTCAATTGGGTCAGCGATCCGCAAAATACGGCAAAAGATAGGACATGTCTTATCTTTTGTGGTGCGGAGGCACTGACCCCAAAGCTTCCGAATGCTTCAGTGGGCTTACAGTTCATGCCTCTGCTCCACAATAGATAAGACATATCCTATCTTTTGCCGAAATGTTTGCGGATCGTGGACCCATTAAATTCAATGGTTCCGCATGCGCACCACGGAGTGCACGTCAGTATATTCCCACCAATTCAGTATAGCTTTTTTAGAAAGCAGATTAATTATATACTGTATAGATTCTGTTTAACCAGAAAAGTATTGTCTAAACCTATTTGAAAAATTTAAACTCATGTGAAATATTGAATATTCCTTAGATTAAATCGTACCTCTTCCAAAGCTGGACATAAGCAACGGCATAATTCAGCATTTACCATGTTGCAGTAGCGAACATGAGATCTAAATGGTTTACAGAGGTTTCGACTTCCTACTGTGCACCATATAGACTCCCTGCAATGTGATCACAGGGTCCTGATGTCAGCTAAGGCAACTGTAGGACTAACAATTGGTTCCGGGGGAGGGGGGGGGGGGGCCTTTATGGATGCAAATAAGACCCTGTTGTAATACTGGCAGGCAAAATACAGAAGTATCGTAATATATTTTACCAGTGATCAAAATCAAAATATCCCTCCTTTCTGAGCCCTGTTGTGTCCACAAAAAGCATTATATGATCACATATGAGGTATCTCCGTACTCAGTAGACATTGTGCAACAGTGTGTGTGTGTGGGGGGTTTATTTCTTAGAGTTTTTCACTGTACTTGTACCTCATGGGCACCCAAACCTATTCCACCAAAATCAGAGCTTCAAAGGTCAAATGCTGCTCCTTCCCTTCTGAGACCTGTAATTTGCCCATACAGCTGGTATACCACATAGAGTATAGAGTATTGCTATGGGAAAAAACAGATCGTGCAATAGAGCCGGATTGGGGTATGCACTCTGATGCCAATAATATGCAATGGCTGGGTCAGGTGTAAGTGATAGTTTATAGTTTTGTTCGTGACGCCAATTGCAGCGCGCGCAGGGTACTAACACAGGGCCCTTTAAGGTGTTGTAACTCATGTACCAGATTAGGAATGCCAGAGTGTTGTAATGTCTCTGTATGGTAGTGGTAATGGTGTCAACGGTGTCTCCTACCTGGGTACGGCTGGACTCCTGGATCCTGGCTCACTTGCAATAAAATTGAGTTTGGTGTTAGCAGGAGTAATAGAGGAATTTAGATAAGATAAGATGCCTTTATTGTCACTGTACAATACAATGTAATACAATGTACAATACAATGAAATGTTGTTTGGAGCAATCCTAGATGCCATGGACAGAGGAACAAAAACTGACATTTAAACTAAAGCATTACACTAGAAAAAAAAAAAACATTGCTCTAGAAAGCATTACTATTCACAGTTCACAGCATATATATATATAGCAAGAGCAAAGTAGGAAGTGCTTATGAGTATATATACACACTGATTCAGACACCACTGCAGACAAAAGATCATCATGGGTTAACGAATGCAGCAGTCACTTTCAGTCTGTGGTAGTTTCTATCCTAGGAAGGGGCAATAGTCTCTGAGCATTTAAGAGACTGATTGCTTTGGGGTAAAAGCTGTTCTTCAGCCTAGTGGTGCGGGCATGTAGGGCTCTAAGACGCCTACCACTGTTTGCAGCAATAATTTGCAATTTGCAGCATTTGGAATTTGCAGCAGTAATTGAGATCCAGACCTTGGCTAAAGTTCAAACTTGTCTTTACTAGTTGCAGCTTTTATCCAAGCGAGATACAGCATTAGTCTTTGGTCCAAGCAGGTATTGGCAATGAGTGGCAGGAATATATTTTCATGCTCTATCATGTGCCAGGAGCTTTTGCAGGAAAAGGACGTCTGATTTTTGCTCTAAACTGTGGCAGGAATTTGGCTTCTGCGCTGACTATCTTCTGCTGTCTTGGGGACTGACTAGCTGAGGAGGAATTTGGCTTCTCCTGGGATCTCTGGACGGTACTCACAGTTATTGTTTCAGGGTATGCTTCTTCCTGTAACTGGAGGTGGCTGCTTGCTTTCTTCCAGCTGAGGCTGCAAGGCTCAGGCTGGGGATGATGATTAATTGTCTCAGCCGAGACAAGATCCTGGCTTGGATCCCTATATCTGGGAACTCCTACTCGCACGGCCTTCCCCTAGCCAGGGTGGCTGGCACACTAACTCTAACTTCCTTCCCCACCCATGAGGCAGGATATGTGTAACGGGGTTCCGAGGGTGCACTCGGTCCCCCATTGCCCGCAGACCTGTTGCTTAGCTTTGGGAATGAGGATCTGTGTTTGACCTCATTCCCAGGGCAGCTTAACTAGCTGGGTGGCTCCCTGCTCCTAGTCTGCCTTGAGTGCCGAGCTGATCACTCGGTGCTCGACTGGTTGGTCTGTCGGTCATGTGAAGCTGGCCACGTCACATGACCCTCACTCCCCACTATAAATACAGGCAGCCTGCTGGCCACAGGTTGCCTGTTAATTTAGGTTCCACCTGCAATTTTGTCTTTTCTGGCGTACTGACCCCCTGCTGAACTCCTGACGATCCTCTGCTGACTCCTTTGGTACTTCACGACTCTCCTGGTATTTATGACCCCGGCTTCTCCTGACTATTCTCTGCTTGCTCCATTTGTACTTTGAAGATTTCCTGGTATTGACTCGGTCCGTTCACGTTCTGTTGTTTGTCTGTCTGTCATCCCTGCACTTATTCCAAGCTAGGGATTGCCGTCCAGTTGTCCCCTGTCATTAGGACTCGCGAGGCAAGTAGGCAGGGCCAGGGGTGAGGGTGGAGCGCAGTGGTCACTTCCCTCCCCCCTGTGTGTGTGTGTACGTGACCGTTACAATATGGAACAGCCCACTTCTGCTCATAGAGGGGGAGCTGAACTGGAATGAACTATTCCAGTTCAGAAACACTAAACTGGCTAAGTCATTGCTGAACACATTGCTGCCACCTTCTGGTGAACATGGAAATTACAGCAATATATATTTACAAGGCGGGGTAAAAGAGTTTCGCAACTCTGGGGTGTTACAATCGTTCTTTTTCTCCTGTTATGGTCCTGTGCAAACAGCCTTATTTTTGTTCATTGGAACAGTCACTTTCCTTTCGGGGTGTACACTCTCCACAAATCGCTTCCACCCGATTCCTTCCTGCTACTAACTTCTTATCCTTCAGTTGGAAATGGATTGTACTCACAGATGGCCAAAACCCTCTGTGCACTTCGTCCAAAAAAACCTAAGACATAGCGCAGATAGACAAATCAGGGGCTTCACGCAAAGACACTTTAATAACTTAAATAAAACAACTTGAATGTTTTTTTATATTTTTTTTAAATGAGCAGAGACACTGTAATTATTTATTATCTATTTTGTTAATTTACACGATTGGTTGTCACTCGGTAAGCTGGTTGGCAACTATCGCTGCGGTGACTGTTCCCTGTGCGGCTATATGTTTCAAGGCCGCCATCTCTTCTTTGGAGGCATTGAACATTGCGTGCACCAATTCATTAATTGTAGAACAACATATGTAGTTTATGTATTGATCTGCGTGTGTGGATCCTTTTATGTAGGAAAGACCAAAAGATCCTTAATGGAGAGAACACCGTAACTCAATTAAAACAGGCAAGGGACACACTCGCCTAATCGAGCATATACGGTGCCAACATGGAGGGGATGCGAGCGCCCTGTGATTTGCGGGTTTGGAGCATGTTCCCCCATTAATTCAGGGCGGTGATAGACACCGTACCCTGCTCCAGAAGGAAGCTCGGTTTATTATTAAAACCGATGCTACCGGTTATTTGGGTCTGAACGAGCGTAATGATCTATCGGTATTCATTAAATAGGGTGTTATGTGAATGTGTCTCTTTTTGAAATGTATTATTTACTATAGGGAATTAGCAGTGAATTTTGTACTTAGCTCACCCTTTGTGGGCATAGATATCATTCCTGGCATACATGTCAGCTCTGTGTTACTTCTTTGTAACTTTTGTTTCATTTATGTTATTACTGTTTTTAAATTTTGCACTTGTATCTATGCACCTGTGTTTTGTGCGTGCGCTGCTGTTGCAGCGTTAAGGGTCATTGAGTGATGGGTCGGTTGAACCCTCCCCCATATGACGCTATAAGTCAGCGCACGCACGATTCTCAGAGTGGATTAAACAGCCGGAAGAAGCGGTCGCACCGCGAAACGGCCATCGCTGTAATTTGATGCTCTATGTGAGTCTGCCCCTGGAATATACTCTGCAATAAAAGCGTGAACACGGATGGTGAGTGCGGCTTATCTTTTCATCTCGTATCTTGTCATAAATTCTGTTCAAGCCTCGCACCCCGCTCTCCTGGATGGTCGGAGGAGGCCAGGACTGTGTTCCCTGATATTTCAGGTGGGAGGACGGTGCCCTCGTTTTATTATTTATTTACTATTTTGTTAATTTACACTGCCATCTCTTTGTACTTTGCACATTGTACTTTATACACGTATTTGTGTTTGGCTTAGTGTAACGCTTTATGTGTCTTAGGTCAGTATTTTGTTTTTTCCCCTCCCCTCCATGACGGCACCTTACTTGGAGATTATCCTCCTCCTCCAGCCAGGCAGGGACAGGAAGGTTCAAAAGGGCCCGCCTCCTCACTTATCTACAGTGTCTTCCTGTCCCTGCCAGGCGGAAGATAGGACTACGTTCGTGCTCCGGTCGGGGGCTATCGCGGAGTAGCGGGTGCATTGCGCCAGCCACGGTCTTACCTTGGGCAAGTAAGGCCGTTCCATGGATGCCTGCCGCGGTCCTCTCTATATTCAAAACTCGCGCGCGCCAGCGCGTAGTGACTAGCCGCGGCAACCGGACACTCAAAGGAGTACTTCCGGTTTCTAGGCTGCCTGCTGCCCGAGATTCTCGGCTCCGGCGGGTGACGTCATCTGGGGGCCTAATTGTGGTGGCCTTAGAGTTGCCGGGCCGGATGACGTCGGAGGTCCTGGGTTGACTTCCGGCCTACGTAGTTTTAAAAACTGGCGCCCTGGTCAAGTCGGATGTCGGCCTCTGACCAGAGAGTTTGCAAGTTTCCTGCAGCCTCAGATATCCGCACTTATGGATCAGGAGGAAGCTATGGACCAACCTGTAGCTGTGAGTGACATCCAGGTTGTGAGTATGGAATTCTGCTTGCACTGTTACTAAGTCTTTCTCATCTTTTCCCTTTTTTCTGTATGGAAGAGTGACAAAGATAGCTCTGTTAAACCTAAAATATCGCCAAAATCTAAAATACCCAGATGTCGCGTATGTTCGGCCAAACTCCCCGATAATTACGCTAAAAAACTGTGTGGAAAATGCATTGATAGCATTGTTAGGGAAGAAGTCCCGTCCCTAAAACAGGAATTGCAGTGCCTGATTAAGCAGGAAATAAAAAACGCTTTTTCAGATTTTTCTGCAGCCGCTAGCGTTCCGTCAACATCAAAACAGGAGCCCAGGAAAAAATCCCCCATAAAAACCTCTTCATCCTCCTCTGATGTTTCTTCAGATAGTGATGAGGATAGTAACAACTCTGACTCCGATGGCGATTTTAAAAATTATCTATTTTCATCTGACGATATAAACGATCTTTTGAAAGCGGTCAGGGATACCATGGAAATTAAGGAAGAAAAAGTACATAGGTCCGCCCAGGATAGAATGTTTTCAGTATTAGAAACTAAGAAGAAAAGGGTATTTCCGGTACACAAAAATCTGCAGTCTCTTATCCTGAGGGAGTGGAAAAATCCTGACAGGAAGGTTTTCCTACCCCGAACAATTAGGAAAAGGCTTCCTTTTGACGAAGAAGAATTGTCCCCGTTCTTGAGTTGTCCTAAAATTGATGTTTCACTCTCTAAACTAGCTAAAGGTTCTTCTTTGCCATTCGAAGATACAGGATCATTACGTGATCCTATGGACAAAAAAGTGGATGCTAATCTTAAAAGAACCTGGGATGCGGTCGCGGCTTTGTTTAAACCCAATATCGCGGCCACGTCCGTTGCTAGGTCCCTAAAAAGTTGGTTGGAACAACTAGATGTACTCTTAAAATCCAGTACTCCATAGGAAAACTTTGCAGACTCCTTCCCTCTTTTATTAAAGGCCGTAGATTTTTTGTCAGACACAACAGCGGATTCTGTCAGGCTGGCCGCAAGAGCTACGGCTTTAGGGCTCTTTCACACTTGCGTTCTTGTCTTCCGGCATAGAGTTCCGTCGTCGGGGCTCTATGCCGGAAGAATCCTGATCAGGATTATCCTAATGCTTTCTGAATGGAGAGAAATCCGTTCAGGATGCATCAGGATGTCTTCAGTTCCGGAACGGAACGTTTTTTGGCCGGAGAAAATACCGCAGCATGCTGCGCTTTTTGCTCCGGCCAAAAATCCGGAACACTTGCCGCAAGGCCGGATCCGGAATTAATGCCCATTGAAAGGCATTGATCCGGATCCGGCCTTAAGCTAAACGTCGTTTCGGCGCATTGCCGGAGCCGACATTTAGCTTTTTCAGAGTGGTTACCATGGCTGCCGGGACGCTAAAGTCCTGGCAGCCATGGTAAAGTGTAGCGGGGAGCGGGGGAGCAGCATACTTACCGTCCGTGCGGCTCCCCGGGCGCTCCAGAGTGACGTCAGGGCGCCCCAAGCGCATGGATCATGTGATCACATGGATCACGTCATCCATGCGCATGGGGCGCTCTGACGTCATTCTGGAGCGCCCGGGGAGCCGCACGGACGGTAAGTATGCTGCTCCCCCGCTCCCCACTACTACTATGGCAACCAGGACTTTAATAGCGTCCTGGGTGCCATAGTAACACTGAACGCATTTGGAAGACGGTTCCGTCTTCAAATGCTTTCAGTACACTTGCGTTTTTCCGGATCCGGCGTGTAATTCCGGCAAGTGGAGTACACGCCGGATCCGGACAACGCAAGTGTGAAAGAGGCCTAAGCCAATAACTCTAGAAGGGCACTTTGGCTAAAAGCTTGGTCCGGAGACACAGGTTCCAAAGCAAAACTATGTAACATCCCGTTTTATGGTAATCTTCTCTTTGGTCAGGACTTAGATAAAATTCTAGAGAAAGCTTCTGATTCCAAAAAGAACTTCCCAGAGGATAAAAAGAAGAGGAAAGCTCCCTTTTTTCGTCCCCAAAAAAAGGTTAGTTTTCAAAATAAAAGGAGTAAAACGGAAAACTGGAGATCAGGAAGACAAAAGGGGAAGGGTTTTATGTTCTCTCCCCGTTCCGAGGAATTTTCCAAGAAATGACGCCAGAGCCCCAGTGGGGGGAAGACTGGGAAAATTTGTGGATTGCTGGGAAAAATACTCATGCAGCCACTGGTTACTAAATACCCTCCACAAGGGATACAGTATTCCCTTTGTCAAAAGTCCCCCCTCTTTATTTGTTCAGACTCCAGTTCAGAGCTCGGAACATCTCCAGCTTTGCATGGAACAAGAAATCGAACTGCTAGTTCAGATGAACGTCTTAGTTCCGGTACCAACGAACCAAGTCGGTCTGGGCTGTTATTCCAGGGTGTTCTTAGTAAAAAAAACAAACGGGAAAATGCGTCTCATCATAAATATGAAAGCCCTGAACAGGTCCATAAAGTACGAAAAATTCAGGATGGAATCTATAAGAACCACGGTCAAAGTTCTACAAGAAGGGGTGTTTCTAGCATCCATAGATTTAAAAGATGCGTATTTTGACGTACCCATTCATCCAGGGTCACAACCGTTCTTGAGAATAGCGGTATGGGTCCAAGGGCATCTAAAACATTTCCAGTTTCAAGCTCTACCCTTTGGGATAACGACGGCCCCCAGGCTTTTTACAAAAATTATGCTAGAGGCAATAACCCCTCTGAGGAGGGAAAAAATAATGATAGTCCCATACCTGGACGACCTTTTAATAGCGGGGGACTCCCAGAAAGACCTAGAGATCAATCTATCCAAAACGATAGACAGACTGGAGGAACTGGGTTGGATTTTAAATCGGTAAAAGTCCCACTTAGTTCCCACACAAAGAATAGTTTTTTTGTGAATTCTCATAGACTCGGTGAGCCAAAAATGTTTTTTACCAGCAGAAAAGATCACAAAGATCCAATCCCAAGTAAAACAATTCAGGCAAAAAAGATCCCACACCATAAGACAAACGATGGCCCTGATAGGATCCTTTACAGCTTGTATCCCGGCAGTGAAGTGGGCGCAAATACATTCTCGTCCTCTTCAGACGTTCATGTTAAAAATATGGAACCGAAGACAAGATTCTCTAGACAGTCTAATAACAATTCCGGATCCCATTCGGTCCTCACTAAATTGGTGGGAATCAAATTTAAATTTACAGAGGGGAGTTCCTTGGATAGTGAGAGATCAGTTGATCCTCACCACGGATGCCAGTCTATGGGGCTGGGGAGCACATCTCCAATCAGTGTCAGCCCAAGGGGAGTGGTCACAATCCCAGAAGAGGTACTCATCAAACCACCGGGAACTTCTGTGGGTGTGGGAGGCTCTGAGTTACTTCTCAGAAGAGTTAAAGAGGTCCAACGTACAAATAAGGTCCGACAACAAGACGGTGGTTGCATATATAAACCACCAGGGAGGAACAAAAAGCAAACAACTTCAAGTCCTAGCCAACAAGATTTTCTTGTGGGCGGAGGAGAATCTCCTCTCCCTATCAGCGATTTTTCTAAAAGGGACGCAAAACATCCAAGCGGATTTCCTCAGCCGCAGGAAATTAGATCCGGGGGAGTGGAGTTTAAAAGAGGAAATTTTCCAGACCTTAACACAAAGGTGGGGTCTTCCCCAAATAGACCTCTTTGCAAACAAAATAAATGCAAAATTACCAACTTATTTTTCCCTAGATCCATGGGATCCGAGAAGTGCAGGAACAGATGCACTAGCTCTTCCTTGGAATTTCCAACTGGCATACTGTTTCCCACCTCTGCCTCTGATTCCAAGAGTTCTCAGGAAAATAAAAGAAGAGAGGGCCGAGGTAATCCTAATTGTTCCCAACTGGCCGAGGAGATCCTGGTTTCCTCTCCTGGCAAAGATGTCCAAGGAGGATCCATGGATTCTACCCTGGTCGGAAGACCTCCTCTGTCAAGGGCCAGTTTTCCACCCCAAGACGCAAAGTCTGCATCTCTCTGCTTGGATCCTGAAAGGGCAGTCTTAAAATCTAAGGGTTTATCGGACAGAGTAATTAATACCATGCTAGCCGGCAAAAAAGATGTCACTAATAAAATCTACCGCAAAATCTGGAATAGATATGTTTCCTGGTGTTCAGAAAATACTTCTAACTCCGTGGGGAGTATTCTGTCTATTCTAGATTTTCTTCAAGAAGGTTTTAATAAAGGGTTAAAACCTAGCACTCTTAGAGTCCAAATTTCAGCTTTAAGTGCCTATTTAGACGAAAAAATAGCTCTTAACCCGTGGATCATTCGCTTCATGAAGGGAACCGTCAGACTCAGACCCCGGAGTAGACCTCTGGTCGCTCCGTGGGATTTAAACTCTGTCCTCTCCGGTCTCACTAAACCCCCCTTTGAGCCCTTAGAGTCAGCAAATATCCGATATCTGACCCTTAAAACAGTATTTCTAGTGGCCATTACCTCTGCACGTAGGGTTAATGAGATACAGGCTTTCTCGGTTAAAAAACCCTTCATGACGATCAGGGATGACAGAATAATTCTAAGGTTCGACAATTCCTTTCTACCTAAGGTTGTCTCGGAGTTTCATAGGATGGAGGAGGTGATTCTTCCTTCATTCTGTGAAAATCCCAGATCTAAAAAAGAAGAGGCTTTTCACACTTTGGATGTCAGAAGGTGTGTATATCAGAAACTAAAGACTGGAGAAAATCGAATAACCTATTTGTCCAATTCTTAGGGGGTAGGAAAGGATTAAAGGCATCCAAACCGTCTATTTCACGCTGGTTAAAATCGGCCATCTCAGAAGCCTACATAGCAACAGGGGAACGACCCCCGGTAAATCTCAAGGCTCATTCAACAAGGGCAGTTTCGACTTCATGGGCGGAAGAAGCATCCGCTTCCTTGGATCAGATCTGTAGGGCAGCAACCTGGTCGAATCCTCATACCTTTGTAAAACACTATAGGATAGATATTGATTCTAAAAGAGACCTATCCTACGGTAGGAAAGTTTTACAAGCAGTTGTCCCTCCCTAATTGACTAATCTGTTAGTTCTCCAAGTAAGGTGCCGTCATGGAGGGGAGGGGAAAAGTTGAATTAGTCTTACCGGTAATTCCTTTATATTCCCCCCCCCAAAAAAAAAAAAAAAAAAAAAAGACTAGTTATAAAATTAAATAATTAGTCTAGAGTTATATGTATGAGATTTAATATGTATAACAGAGAATGGATAAGTAACTGGTGAAGGTCACGAATGAGTGTGTAAGTTTAGGGCCTGTCAAGTCCAGAAGACACTGAAGATAAGTGAGGAGGCGGGCCCTTTTGAACCTTCCTGTCCCTGCCTGGCTGGAGGAGGAGGATAATCTCCAAGTAAGGTGCCGTCATGGAGGATTCGCGAAAAAGGAATTACCGGTAAGACTAATTCAACTTTTTTACCTGTCTGGGCATTTGTCACTTATTTGATTTGTACCTTTTATGACATATCTACTATTTGTCCTATTATATTATCCAGATTGTGATCTTCCATTTATCCTGTGTGTCTTTTATCCACCGCTGTACTGTCTGTATTTGAATTTTTATAATTTTTTTTGGTATATATTAATAAAGTGTATTCCTTATCAGTTGTGCTATGCTTTTTTCTCTTTGGTGTTGCTTATTTGGTATGTAGGCGTAGCACTCATACTTATCTTTGAGCTGGTTGCTATAGGCGTGTACTGTTCCAAAGAGTGAAGGTCCGTATATTTCTTTATATTGAAAATGGGAGTAGACCCATTCCCATGGTTGCAGCCTTGTGTGAACACGACCGTACAAATAACGAACTTTACTTGTATTGGTGGACTTTTGGGTCAAGATATTTGTAGGAGTGTTAAGAATTTTTTATTTTAGAGCAAATCTCCATTTGAATGTGGATGATGTATTTAATTATAAACAAGATGTATCTCAAACCAATGATTTAGCTATTTGTGGAGTTAGAACATCTAATAGGTAAAGAAATTAGAACAATCTGGGATGTAATTACACTTGGAAAATATCTAGTGGAAGAAAAAATCCCAGAGGGTCTAAGATGGAAACTCCCTTTTAATACAAATGATCCGGAGGATCTCAATGAGTGGGAGAAATTCTTCAACGAGTATGGTTTAAATGCGATTAAGTTTATCATTAATAAAAGGAGACAGAAGTTGCTTAGTCTGTGTAACAGCATTAAAGACATAAAAATTGACTGGAGACCTGTAAAGAATTAGAAGAGTATTAGGAATTATCACATAAATGTCAAAAGGAAATTATGAAGATAGAGCAGGAGGAAAAAAATAAAAATATGACAGAGAACTAGGTAACGATAAATATGGTGGATTTCCCAGACAAAGAAGATATTATCGAGGAGGAAATAATAGACCCCAACACTATCGGGGTACCATCAGTGTGAGAGATATACCCTAGATCATAGAAGACCCCCATATTGGAATAGAGATGATGGGAGGTGGAGGAATAAGAAACAACACATATCAGTCAAGAAGGTATAGAAATTAAGGATGATATAGGAAGGGTTATCACCAGTTTCAAGCACCTATAAATGGGAAAAACAGCTATAGCGAGAAACAAAGATATGAAAATCAGAAAAAGAAAGTAGATGATAATTTTTTTTAGAAAAGAAGAGGATAGCAATAGGTAAGAACATAGAGGGGGATAACAAATGAACAGATGGAGAAGGAAAATTTGAAAGTAGAAATAGAAAAGAGCAATGTAGGACAAAGAAACACCCCAATAAAACAAAGACAACCAGAGAACGCAGAGGGGGGAAGGGAAGAATCGAGAATACATGCCAAGAAAGTGAAGGAGAAGATCTAGGTATCTTTAATCTCAGTACTTATGACCTCACAAAAGAAGAAAAAACTGTTCTCAATAAGTGTTTGACATTTGCCTCTACATATACTGGTAATAAGTTTCAGACATATCTGGATCTACACAGATACATCTGAATGTACAAAAATATATGATATCCACTGCTATTTTAGCAAATAAAAGTATAGAAACTAACACACATATACAGTACATACATCCCTGAGAAACAAATCTACTTTTTACGCAAGGAAATTAATGTATTGAAGCCTTCCAGAGAGGGGTTTTAAAGGGACTGGAGAGAATGGAGGAAAACAGAAAAAAATAAATAATCTAACGAGACGGGAGAACGAAGTACTTAGAGGGTTCGACAAAAATGATCAAATAATTATCAAACCGGCAGATAAGGTGGTAGTGAGGGCTATAGTTATTTTGGATAAAGATCAGTATGAACAAGAGATGGAGAGGATTCTTAATGATCCGGTAACGTATAAAATGTTGAAAAATCATCCGACAAACTTTTTTATAAAGGAGCTACAAGCTTTGTTAAATGAAGGACGAGAGGCAGGGATACTAATCAAAAGGGAGTATGAATATTGAAACATTGCCCACCCCATCACACCAGTGATTTATTATCTGAAAAAATTGCACATAAATCCAGAAAACCCCCCAGGAAAACCAATCATCTTGGGGATTGATTTATTGACGAGCAGGGTGAAAGAATATATAGATTTATATCATAAAAACCATGTTAAAAATACTGCATCGTACCTTAAGGATACAGGGGATGCTTTGAAAGCGATTTTACAGAATTGAGACTTTGGGGATGATATGTATTTGGTGACTGTCGATGTCACATTGTTATATACTATTATCCCCAAGCCCTGGGTTAGGAATATCCCTAAAGGTCAGTTCCAGAGAAATTATAGGAACTGTACTAAAAAGGATTATGAGAAACAAAGCCTAATATTACAGCAGAGGTTTGAAGAAAAGGGATATAAAGTAGAATTTAAAAGAAATAGAGAAGAGGTAGCAGAAGGAGGAAACATAAATAAACCGAATAGGAGAAATGAGGGGGAATCCAAATTTGCATTCCTCTCAGTATACAGAGAGGTGACCATAGATTAAAACTATAATCAGAAAGAACTGGAAGGCCCTCCTTAGTGATCCAATTTTGGGTGACTCCCTACCAAAGAATCCATTGTTTTTCTTTAAGAAAGCACCTATGATTAGGAATAAGCTGGTTCACAGCAGTTTAGTAAATGATAAACCAAGCAGTAATAAAAGTACATTAACATGGTGAGGCTTTTGTGTGGGGTGCAAAAATAGATTGCAAAAAGATCAGAAGAGGTCAAGGGCAGAAAAGATCAAGATAAGAGTGGGGGGACAAGGATTTGAAAGTTAGGGGGGCATTTCTTGTGAATGTGTCGGAGTAATCTATGTACTGTAGTGCCCATGTGGACTCCAGTACGTAGGTAAAACCCTGAGAAAATTGAAAATGAGGATTAGGGAACGTATTCAAAATAGAAAAAAAGTGCCTCTGCTCATTTAAAAAAATATCATGAAAAAACCCTATGGGCCTGAGATTTATGGGAGTGGAACTGGTGAGGAATAGTTGGAAAGGGGGGGGGGGGCTGTAAAATATATTAATTAGCAGAATATGCTATATGTGGTAGTGTTGAGCGCGAATATTCGAATTGCGAATTTTTATTGCGAATATCGCAACTTCGAGAATTCGCGAATAAGAATATTTGCCTCTATATTCGTTAAAACGAAATTTTGTTTCCTTTTAAGCTAATAAAATAATAGAAATATAATTTATTAGGCCCAATGCATTTAGAACAACTCACATATTATAAATCACACACAAGCTGTAAGCAAAAGCAGCTAACAGTAGTTTGGATGAGCCAGCTAACCATTACACGAACAGAATTTTTTTTACGAATTTAATGGTAGCGAATTTTCGCATACAATATAAGAGAGTCAAAATTATATGAGTATTGGGAAGAGCCAGCTAACCATTACACAAACAGAATTTTTTTAGGAATTTAATGGTAGCGAATTTTCGCATACAATATAAGAAAGAGTCAAAATTATATGAGTATTGGGAAGAGCCAGCTAACCATTACACAAACAGAATTTTTTTAGGAATTTAATGGTAGCGAATTTTCGCATACAATATAAGAAAGAGTCAAAATTATATGAGTAACTGAACACTTTTTACATGTCAAGTGAATTCTCGGCACGGTTGCTTGTCATGGAACATAACCTAGCCTTTGCGAAAAAAAAACGTCTTTACAACATGCGATACGCACACAAGCTTTAAGCATTAGCAATAAGCATAGTAATACTTGACTGATGAAATGACTCTAAATTTTTCGAAAATAGTGCTATATACGAAAATCAAGAATATAGCACTATATTCGAAAAATACGGCATATTCGTAATATTCTAAAAGACGGAGTTAGAGCAATATTACGAATATTCGAAAAGACGAAGTTAGAGCAGTATTAAGAAATTTCGTAAAATACACATATAGATTGTAATTTAGCTAATATACTGCTAAAGTAATTTTTTTAATAGTGTACATATTTTCCAAAAACTGAAGTTCAGAAGAGGCCAAAAAAATTAGATAAGAAAAAAAAAAAGGATTATAGCACTATATTAGCTAAATTACAATCTATGTGTATTATACGAAATTTCTTAATATTGCTCTAACGTCGTCTTTTAGAATATTCGTAATATTGCTCTAACTCCGTCTTTTAGAATATTACGAATATTCTAAAAGACGAAGTTAAAGCAGTATTAAGAAATTTCGTAAAATACACATATTAGCCTAGCCATAGTCATAGGAACGTTGCCTTATACAGGAAAAAAAATTGTACGAAAAATTTATTCGCATATTATTCGCGAAAAATAAAATAATAACGAATATTCGATTTCGACTAAAATAATGCGAATATTCATTCGAATATTCGCGAAATATCGCGAAATCGAATATGGTACCTCCCGCTCATCACTAATATGTGGTACAGGAGAATCTTGCATGTGTCCTGGTCCATATGGTTCGCTGGAGCTCTGAAGGGAGTTCTCTTTGTAGCAAGTCCTCCCATTTCTCCATGTAGAGGTGTCTATAACTATCAGGGTAAACAGAGGCTAATAGTATCTGATAGATATCGGAGATAAGCCACTTTAATTTAGTCCAGAGGCCCTCAAAAGACAGCAATTGGCCTGACAAGGCGTCCTTCAAGTCCACAAGGTGATAGAATCCTGCAGCCGCCCACGGTCTGTCGGGAAGATGAGGAGTGTACAGAAAGAAGCTTAGTGAGGAGCAGAGGGAAGATAGAGAATATTTAACCTGGTTCCTAAACCATATGTCTCTAATGAATCTCATGGGGTTCAAGAGGGAAGAGGTGGACAGAGAGGGGAGGGATCCCATATCAAAGTTCCTGGGTGGATTGGAGCTAGCCATAGTCGTTCAATTTCAGTTCATCGGTCATAGGAGTGGACGGTAGACCAAGAGGCGACTTGTCTCAAATGTGTAGCCACATAATAAAGCAATATGCTGGGAAGGGCTAAGCCTCCACCGGAAATTGGAGCAATCAAAACATACTTAGAAAACCAATGTCATTTACAGTTCCGCACAAAGTTCATAAATGCAGACTGTATAGACCGAAGAACTACCACCGGGACCGCCAATGGCAGGGTTTCAAATAAGTAAAGAAACTTGGGAAGGGAAGACATCTTGATCGCAGTTATCCAGCTGTAAAGAGATATAGGAAGGATTTTCCACTCAGTAAGTAGGTTATTCATTTCCATTATCAGACGGGGAAAATTGGCTTTATATAAAGAGGAGTAGGCGGGTGTAAGGTTAATCCCTAGATAGTCTATGGAATGGGACTACCATGTATACCAAAAGTTAGCCTGGAGAGCGGACAATCTATTTGGGGGGATATTGATCTGTAAAGCTTCGGTTTTAGTTGTGTTAAGCTTATAACCTGATAACTTGCTACAGCAATCTAAAACCTCATGTAGGTTAGGAAGAGAAAGTATGGGGTTAGTCAATGTAAGTAAGACGTTGTCAGCAAATAGGGAGATTGAAAAAGATTTATCCCGAACCGGACTGTCTTAAATGTTAGGGTTAACCCGGATAAATGACGCCAAAGGTTCAATACGATTAATATGGTAGAGGAAAAAGGGGGCAACCCTGCCTGGTCCTGTTGCAAATTCTCAGCAGAGGGGAATTGGTGTGTGGGAGACTAACTATAGTGCCAGGGTTGTAATAGAGGCCCCTCAAAGCAGTCACAAAGGGATCTTGAAAGCCAAAGTGGTGTAATGTGTGAAACAAACTCCCAATCTAATCGATCAAGTTTTTTTCTGCATCTAAACTCAATATTAGGGCCTCCATTGCTCCACTATTACCCACGTCAATGAGGTCTATCACCCTCCTGGTGTTGTCACTCGCCTGCCTGAAGCGAACAAAACCCACCTGGTCTTTGTGAATCAAATGGTGCAAGCAACAAGTCTATTGGCCAATAGTTTTGTGAAGATCTTCAGGTCAGAGTTTAAGAGACTAATTGGGCGATAGCTGGCACAGACGGAGGGGTCCTTGCCGAGTTTAGGGATAACTGTTATGTAAAAATGTAACATAGAATCTGGGATGCTTTCCCCTGCTAAAAACCCATTAAACAGAGGGGCCATGAATGGTAATAACAAGTCGCTAAACGTCTTTTAATAGTTGTAGGTTAGTCCATCGGGACCTGGGGATTTGCCTTTAAGCAGTTCAGAGATTACCTCATTAATCTCTTTTATGGTAATGGCCTGGTACAAATAGGACAGGGCCTCTCCTGACAAAGAAGGCAGACAACACCCTGAAAGAAATGTGTCCAGGCGTGCCATCCATTCTCTCTCATCGCCCAAAAGAGGGCCAGGCAGCTCTGTATAATAAGCGTGAAACATATCTGCTATCTGAGAAGGATGATAATGGAGATTACCATCTATATCTGCTATCACGTGAGGGGTAGTGTTAATGGTGTGAGATTGTGAAACAGCTATTTCTGCATAATGTCTGTACTTAAACTGTCATTTGGCATTCCGGGCACTAGAGGCCACTGTTTTGCAGTTACAGCCAGCACACTCTGAGATTTGAATATGCAAAACAGATGATGACTCATGCTGCTGCCTGTGAGTGAACCAGGAAGTGTGTTGATCTGGCATGGTGGAAGGATTGTGCTGTGAGGGACTGAATCCGATTCCATCCTGGCTTGCAGATGTCCAGCAGTTAATGGACACTCCTGAAGAAGGAGAGTAGCTATAATATACTTTCTGTATCCAGCTCTTTTGAAAGAGAGGTTGTCCCAGGAAGACCAGTCCAGTGTGTGGACATAAGGCCTCACTATCAAGCAAGGCCGCATGGTTGCTGAGAAGTTGGTGGCCATCTCTGGTAGGCTGCATCCTCGGGCCCAGAACAGACACAGGTCAGTACACCTGGTTACTGATTGCAATATATTGTGTGGCGCCTGAAGTTACAGAGACTAGCCTAGGCCTAGCATTAGTTACTCAGTTAGAATTTATATCGTTTTGCTAGGCTGTACAGTACTGCAGCGCAGTTATTGACTTGCAGGCTCTGCTACGTTTGCCACCGGCTAGGGGTGTTCTCTGTAGCGGCACAGCACGACTTGCAGGCTCTGCTGTGTCCGCCATCGGCTAGGTCTTTCCATTTGGCAGGGACATTTACTGTGGGTCCGGGATATAGCGTTTCTATGCATGTTTGTATTGCTTTGGTGATGCTTATGGTATTACTTGTTGTTTAAAGGGCTTCTGTCACCCCACTAAAGTCATATTTTTTTTTGGGCTACTTAAATTCCTTATACTGCGATATATCAATATATAATGCTCTTACTCATTTTCGTTCAGTAGTTTCTTCTAAAAACTGACTTTTATCATATGTAAATTACCTCTCTACCAGCAAGTAGGGCGGCTACTTGCTGGTAGCAGCCGCATCCTCCTTTCATAATGACGCCCCCTCCTCATGTTGATTGACAGGGCCAGCGAACGCGCTCGTTCTCTGACTGGCCCTGTCTGCGTTTTCAATCTCGCGCCTTCGCTGTACCGGTCTTCAGTCGGCGCAGGCGCACTTATAGGAGGACGCTCGCTCGGCCGCTCCATCCTCAATGCGCCTGCGACCATTACGTCCCATCTACACCCGGCGCAGGTGCTACATATGTTGTGAGAGATGTGTATGTGGTGTGAACATTCTGTAGTACACATTTTTGTGTAGTACACATTTCTGTCCACAAGATGGCCGCAAGCCAGATGTTTGAGCCATGTCTGCATTCTTTTGTTTAAGGTACTTTGTAAATAGGGGAGGGGGAAATGGGGATTACATTACAGTTTTCAAATATACCTATGAACTCGGTTGAAGTTGCTGAAACCACTCCTATCAGGTTAAGGAGCCAATAGACTCTACTTAAGGAACACCCCTTTTGTGATGTCATGTGTGCTATTTAAGTCAATGTAATGTGAATAAAGCGCCTCTTCTACCATGGCTCAGAGAAGAGAGAAGATGCTGTCATGAAACCACCTAGTGTGTCTGGTCTCATTATAAAGCAGTATGGTGTACACATACTTATACTTCTAATTGATTTGGCACCACACAAAGAAGAAGGAGAAGCGCATGAATTGCGCTAACAAAATGGCGTCCCATAGGTGGACAGACAGCTTGCATAATTTCCGATTCAAACGCCAGGAGAGGACTTGCACAAAACCATCAGAGGAGGTCATAAGCTGCCGCAAAGGTAAGAAGCTTTAATTCTTACAACCTCCTCTGAGTCATTTGCCCAAGAGGATGCTCAAGAGTTGAATTGGTGTTATCGCGATAGAAGGGTTCAAATTATAGCTGATCTGTCTGTTAGAACGAAAGAACCTGTTGAAATATTCCTTCTTTGTGTGGTAGGACATGCTGGAACTGAACGGAAGTTGTTAGACAGCTGAGTCGAATATCCTGTGACGTAGAATTGGATCCCAGCCAAGTTCTGATGAGAATCTTGAGGAAATGGTTAACACCAATTATCATAGGCGATTGGATGTTATTAAGATTTTGTATCCCGGTGAATGGACCAGGGGTCTTCACCAACAGAGATTGTGGGCTCGATACTATTATATATCGTTTGATCTATGTGTATAGTAATTGGATATTGTTTGATCTTTGTGCAACTGCGCTTAAATTAGCGGGTTCGATAATAATTAGAGATCGTTTGATCTTTGTGTAACCACAAAAATGGGAAATTCTAATGTTGGAGGATATAGTGAGGAGATGGTAACAGCGGCTCAGCTAATGCAGCTATGAAAAAAAAAAAGGAAAAAAAAAAGTTGAAAGCATTTTGTCATACTAAGTAGCAGCGATTTCCGGTATTATCCGGAAATATGCAGTTTTGTGTAAAAGTTCCCCCTAGAGGTTGCATATGCAGTAGGAGATAGATTAAATGAAAGTTTGTGGATAAGTGTATTGAAGGAAAATAGAAGTTGGTTGAAGGATAATAGGCTGGTGCAAGCTGAGTTATGGTGGAAATTGTTTAAGGAAGGGACTAAGAGAAATTTAAGTAAGTTGGGGAAATTATGAGCATTTCTTATTACAAGATGGAGGATTTTGAATCCTATGAGGTACAAAATAAAAAAATAGAAAAATAAAAAAACATGTGGCATCCCTTCCCCAACCACATCTGCTGTAACATTCAAAAGTAATTAAGTGTTCTTGCATAGCAAGACCACTTAATGTTATCGCACATATACACTGCTCAAAAAAATAAAGGGAACACTTAAACAACACAATGTAACTCCAAGTCAATCACACTTCTGTGAAATCAAACTGTCCACTTAGGAAGCAACACTGAGTGACAATCAATTTCACATGCTGTTGTGCAAATGGGATAGACAACAGGTGGAAATTATAGGCAATTAGCAAGACACCCCCAATAAAGGAGTGGTTCTGCAGGTGGTAACCACAGACCACTTCTCAGTTCCTATGCTTCCTGGCTGATGTTTTGGTCACTTTTGAATGCTGCCGGTGCTTTCACTCTAGTGGTAGCATGAGACGGAGTCTACAACCCACACAAGTGGCTCAGGTAGTGCAGCTTATCCAGGATGGCACATCAATACGAGCTGTGGCAAGAAGGTTTGCTGTGTCTGTCAGCGTAGTGTCCAGAGCATAGAGGCGCTACCAGGAGACAGGCCAGTACATCAGGAGACATGGAGGAGGCCGTAGGAGGGCAACAACCCAGCAGCAGGACCGCTACCTCCGCCTTTGTGCAAGGAGGAACAGGAGGAGCACTGCCAGAGCCCTGCAAAATGACCTCCAGCAGGCCACAAATGTGCATGTGTCTGCTCAAACGGTCAGAAACAGACTCCATGAGGGTGATATGAGGGCCCGACGTCCACAGGTGGGGGTTGGGCTTACAGCCCAACACCGTGCAGGACGTTTGGCATTTGCCAGAGAACACCAAGATTGGCAAATTCGCCACTGGCGCCCTGTGCTCTTCACAGATGAAAGCAGGTTCACACTGAGCACATGTGACAGACGTGACAGAGTCTTGAGATGCCGTGGAGAACGTTATGCTGCCTGCAACATCCTCCAGCATGACCGGTTTGGCATTGGGTCAGTAATGGTGTGGGTGGCATTTCTTTGGAGGGCCGCACAGCCCTCCATGTGCTCGCCAGAGGTAGCCTGACTGCCATTAGGTACCGAGATGAGATCCTCAGACCCCTTGTGAGACCATATGCTGGTGCAGTTGGCCCTGGGTTCCTCCTAATGCAAGACAATGCTAGACCTCATGTGGCTGGAGTGTGTCAGCAGTTCCTGCAAGACGAAGGCATTGATGCTATGGACTGGCCCGCCCGTTCCCCAGACCTGAATCCAATTGAGCACATCTGGGACATCATGTCTCGCTCTATCCACCAACGTCACGTTGCACCACAGACTGTCCAGGAGTTGGCAGATGCTTTAGTCCAGGTCTGGGAGGAGATCCCTCAGGAGACCGTCCCAGGCGTTGTAGGGAGGTCATACAGGCACGTGGAGGCCACACACACTACTGAGCCTCATTTTGACTTGTTATAAGGACATTACATCAAAGTTGGATCAGCCTGTAGTGTGTTTTTCCACTTTAATTTTGAGTGTGACTCCAAATCCAGACCTCCATGGGTTGAAAAATTTGATTTCCATTTTTTAATTTTTGTGTGATTTTGTTGTCAGCACATTCAACTATGTAAAGAACAAAGTATTTCAGAAGAATATTTAATTAATTCAGATCTAGGATGAGTTATTTTTGTGTTCCCTTTATTTTTTTGAGCAGTGTATATTATTCTTATTATAGCCAAATTTGCCACCCTAACTCCTCCCACAGTTTTTACACTACATAGACAAAAATTTACCAAAACGTGCAGATTGTTCCCGATCGGATTTCTATTACTTTGTGGAACGATCCTACCCCCGGGGCCCCCGTGGCGGGCCCCGGAAGCCCCCTTTTTTTCCCATAGACTTTGACAGGGTACATTTTCAAATCGCTCCCACTCGCCAGGCTTTGACGCTAAAGTCACCAAACTTGGGTCACTTAGTCATGGGGTCAACCCGAAAATTTTTGGCACATTTCGGGGACCCCAAAATGTGGGCGGGGCCACACAGAACCAATCAAAATCTCCCCATTGACTGTAATGAGACGTTCAAATTGCTACTCCTCCCACATTTTTAGGAATACAAATTCCAAACTTTGCAGACTTGGTTGGCACCCACCCTAGTACCTTGCTTGTGCTTTGTTAACCGAACCCACCCTCCGGGCCCCTGGGACGGGCCCCCAAAATCCACGTTTTTCGCCTCCTTTTTTCCCATAGACTTTGACAGTGTACATTTTTAAATCGCTCCCACTCGCCAGGCTTTGACGCTAAAGTCACCAAACTTGGGTCACTTAGTCATAGGGTCAACCCGAAAATTTTTGGCACATTTCGGGGACCCCAAAATGTGGGCGGGGCCACACAGAACCAATCAAAATCTCCCCATTGACTGTAATGAGACGTTCAAATTGCTACTCCTCCCACATTTTTAGGAGTACAAATTCCAAACTTTGCAGTCTTGGTCGGCACCCACCCGAGTACCTTGCTTGTGCTTTGTTAACCGATCCCACCCTCCTGGCCCCTGGGACGGGCCCCCAAAATCCAAGTTTTTCCCATTGACTTTGACAGGGAAAATTTTCAAATCGCTCCCAGTCGCACAGATTTGAAACTAAAGTCACCAAACTTGGGTCACAAAGTCATGGGGTCAACGCGCAATTTGTTAGAACATTTCGGAGACCCTAAAATGTGGGCGGGGCCACACAGAACCAATCAAATTCTCCCCATTGACTATAATGAGATGTTCAAATTGCTACTCCTCCCACAGATTTAGGAGTATAAATACCGAACTTTGCACTCTTGGTCGGCACATACCCGAGTATCTTGCTTGTGCTTTGTTAACCGATCCCACCCTCCGGGCCCCTGGGGCGGGCCCCCGAAAACCTCATTTTTTCTCCCATAGAGTTTTATTGGAAAAATGCAAACGTTTGTCACTCATACAGCTTCGGAGTGAAACTCACCAAACTTGGGTCACTTAGTCATGGGGTCAACCTGAAAATGTATTTCACATTTTGGGGACATTAAAAAGTGGGCGGGGCCACAAACAACCAATCAGATTTTCCCTATTGACTTCAATGAGAAAATTTTAAATTGCTGCCATTTCAACATTGTTAATGGCAGGGTTGTTAAACTTAATATATTCGGTTAATAGGTGACTAGAAATCAAATGTTTAAAAGTGGGCGGAGTCTACAACGGCCAATCAAATTTCAGCCATATGTTTTAATGGGAAAATTTAAAACTGCCGCTGCTCTTGGAGGGTCAATGGCAAAGTCACTAAACTTGGAACAGTTGGTCAATGGGTGACTGGGATTCAAATTTGAAAAAGTGGGCAGAGCCTAAAATAGCCAATCAAATTTCAGCCATTTAACTTAGACCACCAGGTGACCCCCCCAGACTACCAGGTGACTCATGGGTGCCCCCGCCCTAGCCCTTAGGTGCCCCCGCCCTAGCCCTTAGGTGCACCCACCCCGACCTTTAGGTTCACTCACCCTAGTCATTAGGTGCCCCCACCCCAACCATAGGTGCACCCACCCCGACTCTTGGGTGCACCCACCCTGACCCTTATGTCCACCCACTCCGACCCTTAGGTGCCCCCACGTGGACCCTTAGGTGCACTCACCCTAGTCATTAGGTGCACCCACCCCAACGATTAGGTGCTCCCACCCCGACTCTTAGGTGCACCAACCCTGACCCTTAGGTGCACACACTCCGACCCTTAGGTGCACCCACTACGGCCCTAAGGTGCACCCACTTCGACCCTTAGGTGCACCCAATCCGACCCTTAGGTGCACCCACCCCAACGATTAGGTGCACCCACCCCGACTCTTAGGTGCACCCACCCCGACCCTTAGGTGCAACCACCCCAACGATTAGGTGCACCCACCCTGACCCTTTGGTGCAACCACCCCGACTTTTAGGTGCAACCACCCCGACCCTTAGGTGCACCCACTCCGACCCTTAGGTGCAACCACCCCAACGATTAGGTTCACCCACCCCGACTTTTAGGTGCAACCACCCCGACTTTTAGGTGCAACCACCCCGACCCTTAGGTGCACCCACTCCGACCCTTAGGTGCAACCACCCCAACGATTAGGTGCACCCACCTCGACCCTTAGGTGCAACCACCCCGACTTTAAGGTGCAATCACCCCGACCCTTAGGTGCACCCACTCCGACCCTTAGGTGCAACCACCCCAATGATTAGGTGCAACCACCCCAACGATTAGGTGCACCCACCCCGACTCTTAGGTGCACCCACCCCGACCCTTAGGTGCAACCACCCCAACGATTAGGTGCACCCACCCTGACCCTTAGGTGCAACCACCCCGACTTTTAGGTGCAACCACCCCGACCCTTAGGTGCACCCACTCTGAACCTCAGGTGCAACCACCCCAATGATTAGGTGCAGCCACCCCAACAATTAGGTGCACCCACCCCAACGATTAGGTGCACCCACCCCGACCCTTAGGTGCAACCACCCCGACTTTTAGGTGCAACCACCCGACCCTTAGGTGCACCCACTCCGACCCTTAGGTGCAACCACCCCAACGATTAGGTGCACCCACCCCGACTTTTAGGTGCAACCACCCCGACCCTTAGGTGCACCCACTCCGACCCTTAGGTGCAACCACCCCAACGATTAGGTGCACCCACCCCGACTTTTAGGTGCAACCACCCGACCCTTAGGTGCACCCACTCCGACCCTTAGGTGCAACCACCCCAACGATTAGGTGCACCCACCCCGACTTTTAGGTGCAACCACCCCGACCCTTAGGTGCACCCACTCCGACCCTTAGGTGCAACCACCCCAACGATTAGGTGCACCCACCCCGACCCTTAGGTGAAACCACCCCGACTTTTAGGTGCAACCACCCCGACCCTTAGGTGCACCCACTCCGACCCTTAGGTGCAACCACCCCAACGATTAGGTGCACCCACCCCGACTTTTAGGTGCAACCACCCCGACCCTTAGGTGCACCCACTCTGACCCTTAGGTGCACCCACCCCAATGATTAGGTGCACCCACCGCGACCCTTAGGTGCATCCACCCCGACTTTTAGGTGCAACCACCCCGACCCTTAGGTGCGCCCACTCCGACCCTTAGGTGCAACCACCCCAACCCTTAGGTGCAACCACCCCGACTTTTAGGTGCAACCACCCCGACCCTTAGGTGCACCCACTCCGACCCTTAGGTGCAACCACCCCAACGATTAGGTGCACCCACCCCGACCCTTAGGTGCAAGTCCAAACACTCCACACAGTTACTCTGCCCACTCCATAAAGTTACTCTGCCCAGTCCAACCTTTCCACAGTTACTCCAGCCAATCCAACCACACAACAGTTACTCAAGCCACTCCACCCAGTTACTCCGCCCACTCCAGTTGTAAGCTACTGGTGGAGGCAAGAACACTTCACACAATTTCCCCAGAAATTGTAGCTTTTCTAGTTGTTCTTGTAGTTCCACAATAACTTTTCCTGTTTTCTCTCTGGAATGTGCTCTCAAAAAGAACCCCTCCCATCTGTATTTTGCTATTTCCTTCACATCCCCCTCCTCTGCTCAGGAATTCAACTCCCCTCCATATGGGGGTTGGGGGGAGGGGGGCTGGTAATTGGTAATGCATCTGCAGACTGTGAAGATACTAACGTGCGTTATCTATAGATCTTCCAGACAGGGCTCCAGTATTGGATTAGATCCAATGATGTTTGCAAATAACCTTTCCAAATTGTATGTTTCACTAGTTAAGAAAGTGCCCGCAGTGATTGCCCCATGATGCCAATTGGAAGTGTCCAATCCTATCAATCTAAAGTTGTACCCATTCTAAGTCCTTATTCAGATATGAGTGAAAGTGTAGGAATATCTGCATCATTGTATGATGTATGACATCTTCCACACCCAGTAGTAACATCAATTTTGCCATGATGAATAGAATTCCCAATTCAGAGAACTTATGTTGCTTTATAGAAAATTAGTTAAAATATGGAGAGTTTTCTCATATTATTGATGAGATTTGGAAAATGTAGTCCAATGTAGAGCTGGGGATTTAATTCATAGTGAAGATCATTGAGTCTGGGAGGAAGCATTTAGGTCATCAGTCAGTTACATTGTCTGAATATGCATCAGGACAGGACATAGAGTGTGGAGAAAGTTTTCACTATACTCCAGGAAAGCTGGGTAGATTTGCATTTGTGAGCTTACTTTAGCTATGCATGAGAAAATCCTAAGTGCTGCCTTTTCGGATGGTCTTAAGAATCATCTGGAAAGGTTTAGTGTTGGCTAGGCTTGAGAGAAGTTCATTTTGTCCCTCCATTTTGTTAAAGTTAAATCAAACAAAGGCCTAAGGCGGGTGTTGCTGCCTATCAGTCCTCCCCACTAGAGGGGGGAAGGAAGACTTTGTATGTACTTGCCCACTTCTTCGCCCGTGGGAGGAGCTAAAAATGTTCAGCCCTTCAAATGCAACGCCCATAGGGAATTAACAACCCAGAATCAAATACTGGATCCCTATTATCTATACAATCCTTAGGATCTAATTCCATTGCCTCAGAGCAAACATGCTCCATGATCTCTCGTGGCTAAGGGTAATATCACATGTGTAGGAGAAGATAGTAATGCAATTCCTACTCATCTCACTAATTAATCACTAACTTAAGGGTGTGCAAAATTGGATCCAACTACTCTGCTGCATCTGGAGGGGGGGAGGCTGGGAGTAGTAAATAAAAATACTTTCCCACCTCTGTAAATAAAAATAAAAAGTGCTTTCTGGGAGTAGTAAATTAAAATTAAAATAAAAATTTACATGACTGTCTCCAATTAATAACCAGATTTTTGAGTTTCTGGTAGATAATTTCAGGTTCTTGGAAGATTGATCATCTCGGACAGGATATGCTGCTCCTACCTTATCTGATGTTGTCAAGAAAGAACCACTCCCTCCAGCAATGGTAGTGCAGGAGATAGAGCTGAAGACACTCACGGAGGTTTGTAAGATGTCTGAGGGTAAGACTGCTAACATCAATATTAATCCAGGTATGCCTTCAGTATCACTCATTATTATGGTCTAATCTGGTGAAGCAGAGATTTTGTTTGATCCATGGGTAAGCCCATCAGTAATGAATGCTGAGTGTATGAAAGATGTTTGATGCCCGGATTCTTCCTGAGAAGGTAGAGGCTAAACGATTACCTGAAGTCTACACTAAGTGGAAGTCTGTGTGATACAGGATGCCTTAGGGCCAGTGGACTTCCAAAAAGTTTGTCTTTTCCAGATACAGGCTACGGAGGCTGAAAGGAAAAATCAAAGGACAAGGGTAGAAGTGATGATTGGACTCTGAAGAGTTGGTAAAAAACTCTTCCTTCAGAGGGCACTCTACCTAAAGAGGATGGATTTAGAACATGGGCAAATCAAGAGAGAGAAGGTGTGATTGGGTTCTTTGGTGGATGGCTCCTGGGTTCAACAATTCTGCCACTAGGTTAGTTGAAGGTGAATGCTTTAATAATGATGGGATAACTATAGGAGTTCCAGGAAGACATATGTCAAGGTCATCTTATCCATTTCAGAGACTGCGGATTGACTACATTCAGAACAAAGGTGGAACAGTGTGAATATGTCTGTGTCTATATTGATCTCCAGGATATTCGGAGATTTGGCCTGTAGCAAAGGCTACAGCTAAAAGATACTGACTAAGGTGAGAGTACCTACCCCTGGGGTTTTTCTCCATCCGGTACACATCTAACCGAAAGATGTCTAAGTCCTTATGAAGTACTCTTTGGGAATGCCCCTAGATTAGGTCTCTATTTCCCCAACAGCTCCAGATGCAGCATAGTAGTTTTCCAAATGATGTTGTCTGTTGCACAAATTATTGTCTAATGTGTATTTCCAAGTTTTAGTTGTTTCCTAGAATCCAGACTATATAGAAGCGATTCTTTCTTTACAATCAGGATATTGGGTACTGGTGAAACGAGAGACATGTGGAAAGTTCTAGATCTACGGTTTGAAGATCTACATCAAGTCATGATAACCGCCGCCACTGCTGTCGAATTGGAAGGAGGGCCTGATTGGATCTACGTGTCATATTGCATTCAAGTGCAAGGACTATAAGAGCCATAATGTTTTTTTTCATGTCGTATTGTTTGCTCCATATTGTACAAATGGGAAATCACAGTCAAATCAAATTCCAACAGTATTATATTATCAAGATGAGTCAGGAACAACTAAGTTGATATTTGCAGTATAGTGGACTGTAAGACAGATGACAGATAGGACACTTGGTTTTGGTCTGATAAGTACATCTGTGTGACTGGAACTGACCCAGTCTATGGTAATTGTGTTTAGATATGACCATACCAACTGTGGATATTGGAGATTAACAGAATGGAACACTAGTCTGAAGTGTTGGGAATATAAACCAGTGGAAACTACCTCTAGAGTCAGTAAAGCTGAAGGTTTGTTGCAAAGGATGACTGTCCTGAAGGGAACACCACCAAACAGTTGTAAACATAATGAGTGTAATCCTCTGTTCCTGTCCATTAGAAATCCTATCCAAGAGGATTCGGAAATATATGTGTTAGGGGCATGTGTAAGTGACAAAGATCCCCTAGGTGAATTTAGAATGTTGGTAAGGGAGAAACCTCAAAGTTCAGTTGCATCTGTGGCTCCTACATCCTTACCTATAGTTGGCATTAAATATTTGGCCAATTTAAAAATATGACAAACTGGCCTTAGAGACAGGATTTATACAGGAAAGCCCTTTGGTGTTTTCCCTCCAGGATATTGTTCTTACATAATTCAGCTGAATAAGTAATGACTCTGATAGGTCCTGACAGTTGGTTTATCAACCAAAATGATCAAAACGCAGATATCTGGTGATTGTGTGGAGATTTGAAACTCCGACCCGGGATGCAGGTAGAATGAAGTGGCCAATGTACCCTGATCAAGTCCTGATCAAGTACTGATGCCATTTGTTCTACTCTAACCTACTGAGTGGGATCAAATCAGAAAACAATGTCCGGTCACGACTAAGGAGGTCACTCCCTACATCCTTTGACTCACGTGTATACATGGATGTCATAGGAGTCTGTAGAAGAGTTTCTGACTAATATAAAGCTAAAAGTCAGATGCTGCAGGATTTGAGTCATTAATTCCCACGATTAGTAGTATAAAAAAATTTGATTGGATTAACATCTCTATTGTCATCAACAGAGATTTGTGAATTATATCTGTGATGCTGTGCAGGGAATGGTGGAACAACTGAGCTCTTTTCCAGTGATGACTCTACAGAACCGACTGGTCCTTAACAGCAGAAAAAGGAGGAGTCTACAGGAACTGCTGCATCTACATTCCGGACAACACTTCCCCTGATGGAAGGATCACCAAGGATCTGAAGAAACGAATGAACTTTATCAAATGAACTGATGGGAAAAATTCTGAAATTAATAATATCATGGCTAGAATAATATTTTGGGAACTGGTTCAGTGACTACAGTGTATTTAGCAATTGGTTTTAACAGGCTGTTATATAGTTCTCTATTTTAGAATATTTTTTTTAAATGTTTAACCCCTTAAGGACACAGCCCTATTTCACCTTAAGGACCAGGCCATTTTTTGCAAATCTGACCAGTGTCACTTTAAGTGCTGATAACTTTAAAACGCTTTGACTTACCCAGGCCATTCTGAGATTGTTTTTTCGTCACATATTGTACTTCATGACACTGCTAAAATTGGGTCAAAAAAGTTTTTTGCATAAAAAAATACCATATTTACCAAAAATTTGGAAAAATTAGCAAATTTCAAAGTTTCAGTTTCTCTACTTCTGTAATACATAGTAATACCCCAAAAAATTGTGATGACTCTACATTCCCCATATGTCTACTTCATGTTTGTAGCATTTTGGGAATGATATTTTTGGGGGATGTTACAAGGCTTAGAAGTTTAGAAGCAAATTTTGAAATTTTTCAGAAATCTTCAAAATCCCACTTTTTATGGACCAGTTCAAGTTTGAAGTCACTTTGTGAGGCTTACATAATAGAAACCACCCAAAAACTACACCCCTCAAGGTATTCAAAACTGTTTTTACAAACTTTGTTAACCCTTTAGGTCTTCCACAAGACTTAGCTAAAATGACATTGAAGGGGGAAGTTATCATTATGGGAGACTTCAATCTTCCTGATGTAAACTGGAAAACCAAAATAGCTAGTTCTGCCAGGAGTACAGATATTTTAAATTCCCTACTGGGATTATCTCTACAGCAAGTAGTTGAGGAGCCAAGCCGGAAGGAGGCCATTTTAGATTTAGTATTCACAATGGGAATTTGGTATATGATATTACTGTAGGGGAAAGCTTAGGATCTAGTGATCACCAGTCAGTGTGGTTTACTATAAGCACAGTGACTGAGTCACACCACACAAAAACAAAAGTTTTAGATTTTAGAAAAACTGACTTTTCTAAAATTAGATTAGTGGTATACGAGTCCCTATCAGATTGGAACAGTTTCATTGGAGTCCAGGAGAAATGGGACTACTTAAAAGAGGCACTATTGAAGGCAACAGAAAATTGCATTAGGCTTGTCAGTAAAAGCAAAAAAAGGAAAAGACCACTGTGGTACTCAGCAGAAGTGGCCAAAATCATTAAAAACAAAAAGATAGCATTTAAGAATTATATATAAAAAAAAAAAAACGAGGATGACAGGCTAATTTACAAGATTAGGCAGAGAGAGGCCAAACAAGTTATAAGAGCTTCTATAGCACAGGCAGAAGAGAAATTAGCTCAGTCAGGGAAAAAAGGCGATAAGGCATTTTTCAGATACATAAATGAAAAAAGGAAACTAAAACAAGGAATTACAAAATTAAAAACAAAAGAAGGAAGGTATATGGAAGAAGATAAAGAACTAGCTGACTGCCTCAATGAATACTTCTGTTCAGTCTTTACGAAGGAAAATGAAGGAAATGGACCTCAGTTAGGAAAGAAGACTAATGAATCTTTTGATGCATGTGTCTTTACAGAGGAAGAGGTCCTAAGTCAGCTGTCTAAAATCAATACAAATAAGTCACAGGGGCCTGATGGGATACACCCAAAGCTATTAAAAGAGCTCAGCGGTGAACTAGCAAAACCATTAACAGATTTATTTAACCAATCACTGGCAACAGGAGTCGTCCCAGAAGATTGGAAATTAGCAAATGTTGTGCCGATTCACAAAAAGGTAGTAGGGAGGAATCGGGCAACTATAGGCCAGTAAGCCTGACATCAATAGTGGGGAAATTAATGGAAACCATACTTAAGGAGAGGATTGTGGAACATCTAAAATCCCATGGATTGAAAGATGAAAAACAGCATGGGTTTACTTCAGGGAGATCATGTCAAACTAATGTTATAGATTTTTTTGATTGGGTGACTAAAACAATAGATGGCAGAGGTGCAGTAGACATCGCTTATCTAGACTTCAGTAAGGCTTTCGATACTGTCCCACACAGAAGGCTTATCAATAAATTGCAGTCTTTGGGCTTGGACTCCCATATTGTTGAATGGATTAGGCAGTGGCTGAGGGACAGGCAACAGAGGGTTGTAGTCAATGGAGTATATTTAGACCAAGGTCTTGTTACCAGTGGGGTACCTCAGGGATCTGTTCTGGGACCCATATTGTTTAATATCTTTATCAGGGAAATTGCAGAAGGCCTCAATGGTAAGGTGTGTCTTTTTTCTGATGACACAAAGATTTGTAACAGGGTTGATGTTCCTGGAGGGATACACCAAATGGAAAAGGATTTAGGAAAACTAGAGGAATGGTCAAAAATCTGGCAACTAAAATTTAATGTGGATAAGTGCAAAATAATGCACCTGGGGCGTAAAAACCCAAGAGCAGAATATAAAATCAGTGATACAGTCCTAACCTCAGTATCTGAGGAAAGGGATTTAGGGGTCATTATTTCAGAAGACTTAAAGGTAGGCAGACAATGTCATAGAGCAGCAGGAAATGCTAGCAGAATGCTTGGGTTGTACATGGCAACCTGTACCAAGTAGACCGCAACTTTTTTGTACCATGCCCGGTTTTTGCGCATGGCGTTATATGGCTTGAGGACTTGATCAGAGAGATCAACTCCTCCCATATACCGATTGTAGTCGACGATACAATCGGGCTTGAGGACCGTTGCCGCTGTACCTCGCACAGAGACGGGGGTGGTGCCATTACCGTGGATTGTGGACAGCATAAGGACATCCCTCATAGGCAGGATCACCTCGGGGGGGACATGCTGCATTATCGGAATAATGCAGACATTTCCGGATGGCCTCAAACCGGGAGAGTGTCATGGCCGTACTGTAGAGTGGGGTCTGGTAGAGGATGTCCCCACTCCAGTATTGCCTGACACTGGGTTTTTGCACTAGACCCATATGCAGCACGAGGCCCCAAAATGTCCTCATCTCGGCTGCACTGACCGGCGTCCAGCCACCGGGTCTAGCCAAAAATGAGCCCGGGCGCTGAGCAACGAACTGTTGGGCGTACAGGTTAGTCTGCTCCACCATCAGATTCACCAATGGGTTACTGAAAAAAAAACTAAAAAAGTCCATTTCAGTAAACCCCACTGTGGGAATCTGGATTCCTGGATTGCCAGCAAAATCCGGAATCTCGGGCTCAAAGTCCAGTGGGGGACACCAGCTAAGTTCATCGGCAGGGGGCTCCGGTGGGCTTATTTGGTGGGCCGGGAAACCAGTACGAACCCCAGGGCGGCTCGTACTAGGGTGGGCCACAGGATCCCTAGCATGTGGGGCTCCTGGCTCCGCCTGGGGGCTCATCGTCATCAGATGATGAGGAGGATGCGGATGACAAAAGGAACGTGGGGTCACCCTCATCCTCACTGGGGCTCTCGGAGTCGGAGGCAATTTGGGCGTATGCCTCCTCCACCGAGAACATCCGACGGGCCATGAGTATGTGTGTGTGCGTGTGTATGTGCGTGTGTGTAAACCTTTATTCTATGTGCGTGTGTGTTGGGGCACGGGTGTTCGCGTACTAAAAAGTCCAAGCAAAAAAATGGTGATCATTTTGGGGGGGCTGGTGGTGGTGGGGGGGCTGGTGGTGGTGGGGGTCTAGGGTCTGAAAGCTGAAACAAAAAAGTTTAGAATAAATGTGCTTTTTTTTTTTTTAACTTTTCTCTTCTATCCCTGCCTAACGGTGCCTCTCCCTCACTGACCCTAACCTACCTGGAGGGCGATGGGTGCAGGAGGGTGATGGATGGCGATTAGGGGGACTCAGGAGCTGGTGCTGGACGGTGCTGCAGGGTGCTCGTGCAGAACAGGAAGAGGAGGGCAGGAAGTTTGAATCTCGCGCCTCTCTCCCCTGCACCAATCAGCACCCTGGACAGCAGCGTTCAGCACCAGGGCCAGCACCGCCTCTTCAGATCTTCGGACTGCGATTGGTGGTGTATAATCACGCCACCGATCGCAGTCTTTTTCCGGTTCATCGGGTCACCGGAGACCCGAATGGACCGGAAACGCAGCAAACCGCAGGTCTGAATTGACCTGCGGTTTTCTGCGATCGCCGATACGGGGGGTCAAATGATCCCCCCTGGCGTTGTTACAGGATGCCGGCTGGATGATTTCGCGATTTATGACGTACCGGTATGTCATGTGTCCTTAAGGACTCGGGAAACATGCCGTACCGGTACGTCATGTGTCCTTAAGGGGTTAATACATCCATGACCACACTATATATACAGTATGTGCTGTGCCCCTGTCAAAGACAAAGATGATTCCATCCTGAAGTAAATAAAACCTTTTTTGATGGTTGCGGGGTAAATAGGACAAGGTGAAGTCAAACCTGAAAGGGAGTTGAGACCTGGTGAAGCAATAAGAAAAGTCCAGCTCTTTGCTGTTTAGGGCGTTGGGAGAGTACTTCACTTTGCCTGTTCACCTTTGGTCTATTTCCCGCAAAAGGAGGGATTTGTGAGAGATGTGTATGTGGTGTGAACATTCTGTAGTACACATTTTTATGTAGTACACATTTTTGTCCACAAGATGGCCGCAAGCCAGATGTTTGAGCCATGTGTGCATTCTTTTGTTTAAGGTAAATAGGGGAGGGGGAAAATGGGGATTACATTACAGTTTTCAAATATACCTATGAACTCGGTTGACGTTGCGGCACCACACAAAGAAGAAGGAGAAGCGCATGAATTGCGCTGACAATGTCATTGTGAGGTGAACCATTTAGATACTGTTGTTCTATTCTGCTATAAAAAAAACACATATTTAGGGCAAAAAACTTAATTTTGCAGCCATTGCTGCATATGTCATTGTGAGATACACCCTTTAGATACTGTTATTCTATTCTGGTATTAAAAAAACACCCATTTAGGGCAAAAATCTTAATTTGCGGCCTTGTCTGCATCTGTATGTGTGAGATACACGCTTTAGATACTGCTGTGCTATTCTAGTATTAAAAAAATACCCATTTTGGGCAAACATATTAATTTGCGGCCTTGTCTGCATCTGTACGTGTGAGATACAAGCTTTAGATACGGCTGTGCTATTCTGGTATTAAAAAAACACCCATTTAGGGCAAAAATCTTAATTTTGCAGCCTTTGCTGCATCTGTAATTGGGAGATACACCATTTACATACTGCTGTGCTATTCTGGGATTAAATAAACACTAATTTTGAGCAAAAATCTTAGTTTGCGGCCTTGTCTGCATCTGTACCTGTGAGATACACGCTTTAGATACTGCTGTGCTATTCAGGTATAAAAAAAAAACATTTATGGCAAAAATCTTAATTTTGCAGCGTTTGCTGCATATGTCATTGTAAGAAACACCCTTTAGATACTGTTGTTCTATTCCGCTATTAAAAAAACACCAATTTTGGGCATGATCCTAAAGTTGAGAAATATGAGGAGAGCGTCAAATAAGGGACGTGGCCCCGGTCGTGGTGCTGCTGGTGGAGCTCCTGTTGCAGGGAGAGGTTGTGGTCGATCTATGTCAGCTACATGCACAAGTGAAACACCTTCCTCAGGTGCGAGTAGGCTATAGAACCTTCAGCGGTATTTGGTCGGGCCTAATGCAGCTCTACGAATGGTGAGGCCAGAACAAGTACAGGTGATAGTAGATTGGGTTGCTGACAGTGCCTCCAGTTCCTTGACGTTGCCTCTCACACAGTCTCCTGCTGAAAGATCAGAGTTGGCACCTGTAGCCGATGTCCATCAGTCTTTCACCTCACCCCCTTGCAAATCAGCGAAGCGGTTTGAGCCCCAAGTCATGCAGCTGTCTCTTCTGCTTTTTGATGACTCTGTTAGCAGGGTTTCCCAGGGCCATCCACCTAGTCCTGCCCCAGAAGTGGAAGAGATTGAGTGCACCGATGCCCAACTATTTATGTTTCAAGATGAGTACATGGGAGGACCATCGCAGCACGTCTCGGATGATGACGAAACACAGGTGCCAACTGCTGTGGCTTTCGAAAGTGTGCAGACCGACAAGGAAGGCAGGGGTAAAGACTGGGTGGAAGATGATGTGGAGGACGATGAGGTCCTCAACCCCACATGGAATCAAGGTCATGCGAGTGACCTGTGTAGTTCGGAGGAAGAGGCGGTGGTCACACAGATCCGCCAGCACAGCAGAAAAGAGAGCAGGTTGCAAAAGCAGAGCGGCCGTCCCCTAGACAGTACGCCTGCTACTGCCCACCGCAGCAGGGGACCGAGCACACCAAAAGCCTTATGGCGGTGGCTGTCCCACAGTACATCATGCACAGCTGCCACTACTTTTCCAGGCGTGCCATCCCTTCCCTGCACAACCAAGTTGGGGACAAAATCAGGTGTGCTCTGCGCAACGCCATTTGCGGCAAGGTGCACCTCACTACGGATACGTGGACCAGTAAGCACGGTCAGGAACGTTATATCTCCTTAACAGCACACTGGGTAAATGCAGTGGCGGCTGGGCCTGAGGCGGATAGCAGTTTGGCGCATGTCCATCCACCACTGAGAATTGCAGGGAGCTTCAGTTTGCCTACTGTTGCTTCCTCTTCCTACTCCGCTTCCTCATCCTCTACCGACTCCTCATCCGGTCAGCGTATTACCTTCACCACCAACTTCAGCGCAGCCAGGGGTAAACTACAGCAGGCAGTTTTAAAACTTATCTGTTTCGGGGAAAAAACCCACACGGCGCAGGAGTTGTGGATGGGCCTTTAACAACAGACCGATGTGGTTGGTGCCAGTGAGCCTCAAGCCCGACCTGGTGGTGTGCGATAATTGGTGAAATCTCGTAGCAGCTCTGGGACTAGAGCTGCTGCAGCTCTGGGACTTGCCTGGCGCATGTGCTGAATTTGGTGGTGCAGAGATTCCTTAAAAATTACCCCGATATGTCAGAGCTGCTGCATAAAGTGTGGGCCGTCTGTGGCGGTTTCGGCATTTTCACCCTGCTGCTGCTCGCCTGTCAGCGCTGCAGCGGAACTTCGGCCTTCCCGCTCACCGCCTCATATGCGACGTACCCACAAGGTGGAACTCTACCTTGCACAAGCTGGCCAGACTGTGCGAGCAGTAGCAGGAGATAGTGGAGTTTCTGCAGCACGGGTGAGTCGCTCTGCGGAACAGCACCACTTCACCACTAGAGATGTCCCGAACTATTCGCCGGCAAACAGTTCCCGGCGAACATCGCTTGTTCGCGTTCGCCGCGGCGGGCGAACATATGCGATGTTCGGTCCACCCCCTATACGTCATCATTGAGCAAACTTTGACCCTGTACCTCACAGTCAGCAGACACATTCCAGCCAATCAGCATACCCTCCCTCCCAGACCCTCCCACCTCCTATAAAAAAGCAAGGACGGCAGCCCTCTTAGATTCATTCTGAAGCTGCAGTGTTAGTTAGAGCAGGGAGAGTGCTGCTGCTGCTGAATTAATAGGGAAAGAGTTAGCTAGGCCAGTGTTCTGTGTCCACTCCAGTCCTCAAAGACTCATCTGCTGTAAGGACAGCATCCTGACAGCACCCCAAAAAACCCTTTTTAGGGCTGGTACATCAGTCTGCTTTTTTATTTATTTATATATATATATATATATATTTTGCAGCTGCCTGCCCGTGTGTGAGAGGCCACAGGCCCAAAGATTGTACTGTGTGCACACCACTCATATAGGGTGGCACAGTACCTTGCAGATAAAAAAAGTCATTTAATTTTTCCTCTGTAATATAATTGCAGTTGCCTGCCAGTGAGTGTCAGGCCCACTGACTGTACTGTGCCCACTGCCAGTGCCCACCACTCATATCGGGTGGCACAGTACCTTGCAAATAAAAAGTCATTTAATTTTTCCTCTGTAATATAATTGCAGTTGCCTGCCAGTGAGTGTCAGGCCCACAGACTGTACTGTGCCCACTGCCCACCACTCATATAGGGTGGCACAGTACCTTGCAGATAAAAAGATTCATTAAATTTTTCCTCTGTAATATAATTGCAGTTTTCTGCCAGTGAGTGTCAGGCCCACAGACTGTACTGTGCCCACTGCCCACCACTTATATAGGGTGGCACAGTACCTTGCAGATAAAAAAGTCATTTAATTTTTTATCTGTAATATAATTGCAGTTGCCTGCCAGTGAGTGTCAGGCCCACTGACTGTACTGTGCCCACTGCACACCACTCATATAGGGTGGCACAGTACCTTGCAGATAAAAAGATTCATACATTTTTTTCTCTGTAATATAATTGCAGTTGCCTGCCAGTGTGTGTCAGGCCCACTGACTGTACTGTGCCCACTGCCCACCACTCATATAGGTTGGCACAGTACCTTGCAGATAAAAAAGTCATATAATTTTTCCTTTGTAATATAATTGCAGTTGCCTGCCAGTGAGTGCCAGGCCCACTGACTGTACTGTGCCCACTGCCCACCACTCATATAGGGTGGCACAGTACCTTGCACGCATAGTACCACTAATCAAAAAAAAAATTACATGCAGAGGCAGGCCACCCCTCAGGGGCCGTCATGGTCGTGGTGCTGTGATTTCCTTTGGCCCTAGAATAATGTCCAGTGTTCAGAGGCCACGTACCCTGAACTCGAAAAATTCTGAGGACATAGTTGACTGGCTTACACAGGACACCCAATCTTCTACAGCTTCCGCTCGGAACCTTGACGCACCATCCTCCTCCAGCTCAGCTTCGGGCACCTCTCAAATTACCACTCGCCCGCCGCCACCACCAACACTAGCACCACAGCCGCTTCACTTGATCTGTCAGATGAGTTATATGACGATGTGTCCGTGGATGTCACGTGGGTGCCCGCTCGAAGAGAAGAAGAACAGGGGGAAAGTTCAGATGGGGAGACAGAGAGGAGGAGGAGACGAGTTGGAAGCAAGGGGAGGTCGTCGCAAGGGCTAGTGGTACAGTCAGACAGCATGTATCGGCACCCCGGGTCAGCCAGACAGCACGCCAATTAACGCATGCTGTTGCCACCACCAGAATGCCGTCATTGCAAAGCTCAGCAGTGTGGCATTTTTTTGTGTGTCTGCCTCTGATAACAGCGATGCCATTTGCAACCTGTGCCAAAAGAAACTGAGTCGTGGGAAGTCCAACACCCACCTAGGTACAACTGCTTTGCGAAGGCACATGATCTCACATCACAAACGCCTATTGGATCAACACATGAGTACAAACAGCACACAAACTCAAAGCCACCATCCTCCTCCTGGTCCAGCATCTTCAGCCACGTCAACCACTGCTGTTCTCCTTGCCCCCTCTCAACCACCCGCCACTCCGCCTCTCACCTTCAACAGTTCCTGCTCATCTGCCCACAGTCCGGTGTCTGTCAAGAAAATGCTTGAGCGTAAGAAGCCAATGTCACAGAGTCACCCCCTTGCCCGGCATCTGACAGCTGGCTTGTCGGAACTCTTAGCCCACCAGCTTTTACCATACAAGCTGGTGGAGTCTGAGGCCTTCAAAAAATTTGTAGCTATTGAGACACCGCAGTGGATGGTACCCGGCCCAATTTTTTTTTTCACAAAAGGCAATCCTCAACCTGTACTTTATTGTGGAAAAGGAAGCCATGGCATGTCTGGCACACAGTGTTGGGGCAAGGGTCCATCTGACCACTTATACCTGGTCTGCAAAGCACGGTCAGGGCAGGTATATCACGTACACTGCGCATTGGGTAAACCTGCTGACGGTTGCCAAGCATGGAATGCGTGGCTCTGCAGCGGAGTTGGTGACACCGCCACGACTTGCAGGCAGGCCTGCTGCCACCTCCTCTACTCCTCCTACTCCATCCTCTTCGCTAACCTCCTCGGCTGAGTCCTCTTCTGCTGCTGCGTCTTGCTCCACATCAACTGCACCCCCCCCCCCAGCTCCCCAGGGGCTATTCCACATCCCGGATACGACAGTGTCACGCCATCTTGGGGTTGACTTGCCTGAAAGCAGAGAGTCACACCGGACCAGCACTCCCGTCCACCCTGAACGCACAGGTAGATCAGTGGCTGACCCCGCACCAACTGGAGATCGGCAAAGTTGTGTGTGACAACGGAAGCAATCTGTTGGCGGCATTGAATTTGGGCAAGTTGACACATGTGCCGTGCATGGCACATGTGTTGAATCTGATCATACAACGCTTTGTGTATAAGTACCCAGGCTTACAGCAGGCCAGGAAGGTGTGTGGCCATTTCAGGCATTCCTACACGGCCATGGCGCACTTTTCCGATATTCTGCGACGAAGTGAGGCGCTTGATTTGCGACAGCCCGACACGTTGGAATTCAACACTCCTAATGTTCGACCGCCTGCTCCAACAAGAAAAAGCCGTCAACGAGTATTTGTATGACCGGGGTGCTAGGACAGCCTCTGCGGAGCTGGGTATTTTTTTGCCACGTTACTGGACGCTCATGTGCAATGCCATGCGTCCTTTTGAGGAGGTGACAAACCTAGTCAGTCGCACCGAAGGCACCATCAGCGACCTCATCCCATTTGTTTTCTTCCTGGAGCGTGTCCTGCGAAGAGTGCTGGATCAGGCTGTAGATGAGCGTGAAGAGGAAGAGGAAGAGTTGTGGTCACCATCACCACCAGAAACAGCCTTATCATCATCGCTTGCTGGACCTGCGGCAACGCTGGAAGAGGAGTCTGAGGAAGAGGAGTCAGAGGAGGAATGTGGCTTTGAGGAGGAGGAAGACCAACCACAGCAGGCATCCCAGGGTGCTCGTTGTCACCTTTCTGGGACCCGTGGTGTTGTACGTGGCTGGGGGGAAGAACAGACCTTAAATGAGATCAGTGAGGACGAGGAACGGGACATGAGTAGCTCGGCATCCAACCTTGTGCAAATGGGGTCTTTCATGCTGTCATGCCTGTTAAAGGGACTCTCGTATAAAAAGGCTGAAGGAGAATGACCTGTACTGGGGGGCCACGCTACTAGACGCCCGGTATAAGCAGAAAGTGGCTGAAATGTTACCAAATTACCGGAAGTCGGAAAGGATGCAGCAGTTCCAAAACAAGTTAAAAAGTATGCTTTACACAGCGTATAAGGGTGATGTCACAGCAAAACAGGAATCTAACAGGGGAAGAGGTGAAAGTAATCCTCCTCCTACCACGACCACGCCGGCAAGGACAGGACGCTTTACAGACGTGTTGTTGATGGAGGACATGCAGAGCTTTTTAAGTCCTACGCATTGCCACAGCCCTTCGGGGTCCACCCTCAGAAAACGACCGACAGGTAGCAGACTACCTCGCCTTAACTGCAGATATCGACACTCTGAGGAGCGATGAACCCCTTGACTACTGGGTGTGCAGGCTTGACCTGTGGCCTGAGCTATCCCAATTTGTGATAGAACTTCTGGCCTGCCCCGCTTCAAGTGTCCTGTCAGAAAGGACCTTCAGCGCAGCAGGAGGTATTGTCACTGAGAAGAGAAGTCGTCTAGGTCAAAAAAGTCTAGATTACCTCACCTTTAATAAGATGAATGAGGCATGGATCCCGAAGGGACTGACAGTGGGGGATGCATTTTACTAAAAAAGGCCTGATGAGATGCCTTGGGCTAAAAATGGTCCCCTTGCTGCTGTATTTAATCTCTGCATGCCGGATGACTTGCGTGACTTCTACAGCAGCGGCTGGAACAATACCTAATTTTTCAGGAATGTGTACATGCCTAATTTTTCTGGCCTCTGATGCTGCACTGTGGATGCAAAAACAAAACAAAAAAAAGGCACATACATGTGTCAATTTCCCTTCGTGATCGTTAGCTTTTTGTGGTGAAGGGGCTTGCAAATCACTATGAAGCGATCACCTCTATGAGTGTGTTGGCAATGTTGGCACACCCCAGATGATAAGGTCGTTGCTTCATTGTGAACAGACCAAAAGCGATCGGCTGGATAATTTTTCATGGAAAAAGCATTAATTTTCTTTGTGATCATCTAAGGTGATCATTAAAGCCTACTAGGTCAACAATGGGCCCACACTGCAGAATCATTGTTTTCTGGGTCACTTAACTGTCACTGAACTACCTCAGCACGACCATAGGCTTTGAAAAACCGCCATCGCCTGCAATCTCCCGAACATGCGCACGAGTCATCACTACACCAAGATTGACGCATAGAGGAATAAAATTTATGTCATGAGTGTGTCAACTATTGACAACTCTTTGCGGTTGTTTGCGGTGCGTTAAACGGGGAGTTTGGTCTGTCAGAGTTTGGTCTGTCACTGTGAAACGGGCGTAACCCTTACACTACCTGATCGATACAACACACACTGGATGTTTTAAAGCACGTTATTCCAAACAATTTAGGAATGTTAGGTAATTTATGCCCTTTATGGATTAAAACCCGACTCTGCGTCAACTACGTAATTTTCCATGGGAGTTTTGCTATGGATCCCCCTCCGGCATGGCACAGTCCAGGTGTTAGTCCCCTTGAAACAACTTTTCCATCACTATTGTGGCCAGAAAGAGTCCCTGTGGGTTTTAAAATTCGCCTGCCTATTGAAGTCTATGGCGGTTCGCCCGGTTCGCCCGGTCGCGAACATTTGCGTAAATTCGCGTTCGCGAACGGAAAATTTTATGTTCGCGACATCTCTATTCACCACCAATGACTGGGCCTCCATGCGAGACTTGTGTTCCTTGTTGCGCTGTTTCGAGTACTCCACCAACATGGCCAGTGCCGATGACGCAGTTTTCAGCGTTACTATCCCACTTCTATGCCTCCTTGAAAAAACGCTTTGGGCGATAATGGAAGAGGATGTGGCATAGGAGGAGGAGGAAGAGGGATCATTTCATAGGGTTTACGGACAGTCATTCACAAGTGGTTTCGAGCGTGGGTTCCTGCACCCACAAACGCCAGGTACACTATTGTCCATCCAGGGCACAGTTCTGGAGGATGACGAGGTGGAGGATGAGGAGGAGGAGATGGACGAGGATGAACCATGTTCACAGCAGGGTGGCACCCAGACCAGCTCATTGCCATCACTGGTGCGTGGCTGGGGGGAGATAGAGGATACAGACGATACAACTCCCACAGAGTACAGCTTTTCGTTGCCTCTGGGCAGCCTGGCACATATGAGCGATTACATGCTGCAGTGTCTCCGCAATGACCGCTGAGTTGCCCACATTCTAACTTGTGCTGATTACTGGGTGGCCACACTGCTGGATCCCTGTTACAAGGACAACATACTGTTCTTAATTCCCTCACTGGAGCGTGATTGTAAGATGCGCGAGTATAAGCGCACGCTGGTAGACGCGCTGCTGGTGGCATTCCCACCTGACAGCGGGGGCACAGTGGAAGCACAAGGCGAAGGCAGAGGAGGAGGAAGAGGTCACCAATGCATCTGGGGCACCGCCAGCACCTCAGAAGGCAGGGTTAGCATGGCCGAAATGTGGAAAAGCTTTGTCAGCACGCCACAACAACCAGCACCACCAGCTCATATGGAACGTCTTAGCAGGAGGCAGCATTTCACCAACATGGTGGAGCAGTACATGTGCACACACCTACACGTACTGAATGACGGGTCTGCCCCATTCAACTTCTGTGTCTCCAAATTGGGCACATGGCCTGAGCTTGCCCTTTACGCCTTGGAGGTGCTGGCCTGCCCTGCAGCCAGTGTATTATCTGAACGTGTTTTTAGCACGGCAGGGGGCGTTATCACAGACAAGTGCAGCCGCCTGTCCACAGCCAATGTGGACAAGCTCACGTTCATTAAAATGTACCAGGCATGGATCCCACAGGACTTTTCCTTACCTTGTGCAGAATAAACATGTATACCAGCCTTAACCAGCCATTGTTAAACCACAGTGCAATTGCTCATTCTTGTATTTTGGATATTTCACACTCTTTTGGAGTGTACCCTAATAAAAAAATATAAAAAATTAAAACCAAAAAACCAGTGTTGGCTACCTCGTCCTCCTCCACCGCCATTTCCACCTACACCACTATGTCCACCGCCTCCTCAAACTCCTACTCCATATGGACCTCCACCTCATAAATCAAGTAGTTTTTTTTTATTTGTAGGTATATTATTTTATGTCATTTCACAAATTTGTTACATTTTCGGGTGAAATTCACCAATTTTTGGGTGTGATATAACACTGCTCTACCTAATAGACAGGTAAAAAAAAATCACTAATTTGTCTGTTACATTTTTGGGTGAAATTCACAAATTTTTGAGTGTGATATACCGTTGCTATACCTAGTAGACAGGTAAAAAAAATTCACTAATTTGTCTGTTACATTTTCTGGTGAAATTCACCAATTTTGGGGTGTTTTATACCACTGCTATAGTTAGTAGACAGGTAAAAAAAAATCATTAAGGCCTCATGCACACGACCGTTTTTTTTTAAGGTCCGCAAAAACGGGGTCCGTAGGTCCGTGATCCGTGACCGTTTTTTCGTCCGTGGGTCTTCCTTGATTTTTGGAGGATCCACGGACTTGAAAAAAAAAGTCGTTTTGGTGTCCGCCTGGCCGTGCGGACCCAAACGGATCCGTCCTGAATTACAATGCAAGTCAATGGGGACGGATCCGTTTGACGTTGACACAATATGGTGCAATTGCAAACGGATCCGTCCCCCATTGACTTTCAATGTAAAGTCAGGAGTCCCTATTATACCATCGGCGGCACATTGCTTATAGCACAGACCTGTCACTTACCAGTAGGAGGAGCGCCCGGCCGGACACAGACATCACAGCCTCGCAGGTAAGTTCAATGCTTCTAAAAATTGCTAAGTAACCATAGCAACCAGGACTGCAGTAGCGTCCTGGTTGCCATGGTTACCGATCGGAGCCCCAGCGATTAAACTGGGACTCCGATCGGAACTCTCCGCTGCCACCAATGATGGGGGGGGGAGATTTTAATTAGGAGGGGGAGGGAGGGGGGCCCACTGGCCACCAATGAATCTACAGTACTACAGGGGAGAGAGGGGGGCCCACTGGCCACCAATGAATCTACAGTACTACAGGGGAGGGAGGGGGGCCCACTGGCCACCAATGAATCTACAGTACTACAGGGGAGGGAGGGGGGGCCGCACTGGCCACCAATGAATTTAAAACTGGGGAGGGAGGGGGGTCTGCCCCCTCCTGCCTGGCAGCACATGATCTCTTACAGGGGGCTATGATACGCACAATTAACCCCTCAGGTGCAGCACCTGAGGGGTTAATTGTGCGTATCACAGCCCCCTGTAAGAGATCGGGTGCTGCCAGGCAGCAGGGGGCAGTCATGTACACAGTTCAAAGTATATTCTAACTAGAAGCGTCCCCATCACTATGGGAACGCCTCTGAGTTAGAATATACTGTCAGATCTGAGTTTTCACGAAGTGAAAACTCAGCTCTGAAAAAGCTTTTATGCAGACGGATCTGCGGATCCGTCTGTGTGAAAGTAGCCTACGGCCACGGACGCGGATGCAAATCTTGTGTGCATCCGTGTTTTTTCACGGACCCATTGACTTGAATGGGTCCATGAACCGTTGTCCGTCAAAAAAATAGGACAGGTTATATTTTTTTGACGGACAGGAAACACGGATCACGTATGCGGCTGCAAAACGGTGCATTTTTCGATTTTTCCACGGACCCATTGAAAGTCAATGGGTCCGCGAAAGAAAACGGAAAACGGAACAATGGCCGCAGATGCACACAACGGTCGTGTGCATGAGGCCTTATTTGTTTGTTACATATTCGGTTGAAATTCACCAATTTTTGGGTGTGATATACCCCTGCTCTACCTAGTACACAGGTAAAAACATTTCACTAATTTGTCTGTTACATTTTCGGGTAAAATTCACCAATTTTTGGGTGTGATATACCACTGCTATACCTAGTAGACAGGTAAAAAAAATTCACTAATTTGTCTGTTACGGTACATTCTTGGGTGTGACATTTGACCATTTTTGCCGTGATTAAACCCTTTTCTCTGCATAGGTGATAGGGACCTAAATTTCAGAAAATCGTCTGTAGACAGGTAACATTTCACTAATTTGTCTGTTACATATTCATGTGAAATTCACAAATTTTTGGGTGTGATATACCCCGGCTGTACCTAGTACACAGGTAAAAACATTTCACTAATTTGTCTGTTACATTTTCGGGTAAAATTCACCAATTTTTGGGTGTGATATACCACTGCTATACCTAGTAGACAGGTAAAAAAATTTCACTAATTTGTCTGTTACGGTACATTCTTGGGTGTGACATTTGACCATTTTTGCCGTGATTAAACCCTTTCCTCTGCATAGGTGATAGGGACCTAAATTTCAGAAAATCGTCTGTTACAAGGTGACATTTTACCAATTTTGCCGTATACAAAACCCCTGCTCTGCATAAGTGACAGGGAATTAAATTTAAGAAATTCTTCTTTAATTAATGTGCGCCCTTTCCTTTTATTCAATGCTTAAACTTTAATAACTTGTCCCACATTTGCGCTTCAATAATTTGTCCCACTTTTCCGCTCGATCATATTTAATTTTAAACAATTCATCCTCCCTTGGATGTGGTCTCTCTTTCTCATGCTCCCTCTCTGGCGTGGAACCCTGATTCGCCGATAACTGTGATCAACATGGTAGGCTCAGAAAAGAACATCGAAAGTTGATAGAGAAGTTATCCAAATGGATTGTGGACGTCACGGTGACGTGCGATCAAGCAGAAGTTATCTAGAGTCAACAAAGTTCCTGTCTAACGTTTCCAAATCCTAAATACCCCAGTGATATTTCCTATCATTTTTTATTAATCATTCCAATAACAGGGCATCTTAAGTAGAGTTGAGCGAACACCTGGATGTTCGGGTTCGAGAAGTTCGGCCGAACTTCCCGGAAATATTCGGGTTCGGGATCCGAACCCGATCCGAACTTCGTCCCGAACCCGAACCCCATTGAAGTCAATGGGGACCCGAACTTTTGGGCACTAAAAAGGCTGTAAAACAGCTCAGGAAAGAGCTAGAGGGCTGCAAAAGGCAGCAACATGTAGGTAAATCCCCTGCAAACAAATGTAGATAGGGAAATGAATTAAAATAAAAATTAAAAAAATAAAAATAAACCAATATCAATTGGACAGAGGTCCCATAGCAGAGAATCTGGCTTCACGTCAGCAGTAGTGTTGAGCGAACAGTTCGAGCATAGTTCGGGTCCGTACCGAATTTTGGGGTGTTCGTGACACGGACCCGAACCCGAACTTTTTCGTAAAAGTTCGGGTTCGGGTTCGTCGTTCGGCATGTATTTTGGCGCATTTTGAAAGGCTGCAAAGCAGCCAATCAACATGCATCATACTACTTGCCCTAAGATGCCATCGCAGCCATGCCTACTATTGGCAAGGCTGTGATTGGCCAAGTGCAGCATGTGACTCAGCCTCTTATAAGCTTGTGCGCACGTCGGGACGTGCTCACTCCCGATGTGAATAGAACAGGGTTAGACGCAGCTGATGCTAGGGCGAGAATAGGCAGGGATAATTGAATAACTGGAAGCAAATTTCTCTCCTCCACCTGTGATTCATCTGAACAACTGCAGCTGAGCTGCTTTTTTGATAGGGATTGGCTATTTTTAGAGTGGCCAGAGTTATTTTTCCATCCACATGTACCCGGGCTGACCGCCGGCCGCCATTTTGCGACTTGTAGTGCTGCAGCAGAAGCTGCCACAGTGTGCATTCCAAAGCTCCAAACAAGTCAGACATCTACACCTGTGATTCAGACCAATAGCGATTTAGCAGAACAGTCCAAGGCTATTTTTTTTAAAGGTTGTGCAGACCATTTTGTGGCACATGTTACTGGGCTGATAGGCGGCGGCTATCTTGGGACTAGTGCTGCAGCACAATCTCTCCCAACGTCCATTAATCACTTGTAATAGTGGTCTGTGCCATAGAAATCCTACATCAGGGACTTGGGTGTGCTTGTGTCACCCCTACTAATACCAGTCCACCTGTAATCCATACAGTGAAAAGCCATAAAGTATTCCAGTGAGGGAATTTTTTTTTTATTTAAAAAAGGCCAAGTTAGTTTATCTGGCGTTCAATATACTAGATACAGTTAGGCCTGCGTTTCATACATCTGGAATTAGCAAACTAATGTGCTGGGGTTGGGAAAACATATATGTACCCATACTAGAATCTGTCAAAGAAAGCGGTACTCACATATAACAGTCATTCCATCTGTAATCCATACAGTCAAAAGACTGAAAGTATTCCAGTGAGGGAATTTTTTTTATTTAAAAAAGGCCAAGTTAGTTTATCTGGCGTTCAATATACTAGATACAGTTAGGCCTGCGTTTCATACATCTGGAATTAGCAAACTAATGTGCTGGGGTTGGGAAAACATATATGTACCCATACTAGAATCTGTCAAAGAAAGCGGTACTCACATATAACAGTCATTCCATCTGTAATCCATACAGTCAAAAGACTGAAAGTATTCCAGTGAGGGAATTTTTTTTTTATTTAAAAAAGGCCAAGTTAGTTTATCTGGCGTTCAATATACTAGATACAGTTAGGCCTGCGTTTCATACATCTGGAATTAGCAAACTAATGTGCTGGGGTTGGGAAAAAATATATGTACCCATACTAGAATCTGTCAAAGAAAGCGGTACTCACATATAACAGTCATTCCATCTGTAATCCATACAGTCAAAAGACTGAAAGTATTCCAGTGAGGGAATTTTTTTTATTTAAAAAAGGCCAAGTTAGTTTATCTGGCGTTCAATATACTAGATACAGTTAGGCCTGCGTTTCATACATCTGGAATTAGCAAACTAATGTGCTGGGGTTGGGAAAACATATATGTACCCATACTAGAATCTGTCAAAGAAAGCGGTACTCACATATAACAGTCATTCCATCTGTAATCCATACAGTCAAAAGACTGAAAGTATTCCAGTGAGGGAATTTTTTTTATTTAAAAAAGGCCAAGTTAGTTTATCTGGCGTTCAATATACTAGATACAGTTAGGCCTGCGTTTCATACATCTGGAATTAGCAAACTAATTTGCTGGGGTTGGGAAAACATATATGTACCCATACTAGAATCTGTCAAAGAAAGCGGTACTCACATATAACAGTCATTCCATCTGTAATCCATACAGTCAAAAGACTGAAAGTATTCCAGTGAGGGAATTTTTTTTATTTAAAAAAGGCCAAGTTAGTTTATCTGGCGTTCAATATACTAGATACAGTTAGGCCTGCGTTTCATACATCTGGAATTAGCAAACTAATGTGCTGGGGTTGGGAAAACATATATGTACCCATACTAGAATCTGTCAAAGAAAGCGGTACTCACATATAACAGTCATTCCATCTGTAATCCATACAGTCAAAAGACTGAAAGTATTCCAGTGAGGGAATTTTTTTTATTTAAAAAAGGCCAAGTTAGTTTATCTGGCGTTCAATATACTAGATACAGTTAGGCCTGCGTTTCATACATCTGGAATTAGCAAACTAATGTGCTGGGGTTGGGAAAACATATATGTACCCATACTAGAATCTGTCAAAGAAAGCGGTACTCACATATAACAGTCATTCCATCTGTAATCCATACAGTCAAAAGACTGAAAGTATTCCAGTGAGGGAATTTTTTTTATTTAAAAAAGGCCAAGTTAGTTTATCTGGCGTTCAATATACTAGATACAGTTAGGCCTGCGTTTCATACATCTGGAATTAGCAAACTAATTTGCTGGGGTTGGGAAAACATATATGTACCCATACTAGAATCTGTCAAAGAAAGCGGTACTCACATATAACAGTCATTCCATCTGTAATCCATACAGTCAAAAGACTGAAAGTATTCCAGTGAGGGAATTTTTTTTATTTAAAAAAGGCCAAGTTAGTTTATCTGGCGTTCAATATACTAGATACAGTTAGGCCTGCGTTTCATACATCTGGAATTAGCAAACTAATTTGCTGGGGTTGGGAAAACATATATGTACCCATACTAGAATCTGTCAAAGAAAGCGGTACTCACATATAACAGTCATTCCATCTGTAATCCATACAGTCAAAAGACTGAAAGTATTCCAGTGAGGGAATTTTTTTTTTATTTAAAAAAGGCCAAGTTAGTTTATCTGGCGTTCAATATACTAGATACAGTTAGGCCTGCGTTTCATACATCTGGAATTAGCAAACTAATGTGCTGGGGTTGGGAAAACATATATGTACCCATACTAGAATCTGTCAAAGAAAGCGGTACTCACATATAACAGTCATTCCATCTGTAATCCATACAGTCAAAAGACTGAAAGTATTCCAGTGAGGGAATTTTTTTTTATTTAAAAAAGGCCAAGTTAGTTTATCTGGCGTTCAATATACTAGATACAGTTAGGCCTGCGTTTCATACATCTGGAATTAGCAAACTAATGTGCTGGGGTTGGGAAAACATATATGTACCCATACTAGAATCTGTCAAAGAAAGCGGTACTCACATATAACAGTCATTCCATCTGTAATCCATACAGTCAAAAGACTGAAAGTATTCCAGTGAGGGAATTTTTTTTATTTAAAAAAGGCCAAGTTAGTTTATCTGGCGTTCAATATACTAGATACAGTTAGGCCTGCGTTTCATACATCTGGAATTAGCAAACTAATGTGCTGGGGTTGGGAAAACATATATGTACCCATACTAGAATCTGTCAAAGAAAGCGGTACTCACATATAACAGTCATTCCATCTGTAATCCATACAGTCAAAAGACTGAAAGTATTCCAGTGAGGGAATTTTTTTTATTTAAAAAAGGCCAAGTTAGTTTATCTGGCGTTCAATATACTAGATACAGTTAGGCCTGCGTTTCATACATCTGGAATTAGCAAACTAATGTGCTGGGGTTGGGAAAACATATATGTACCCATACTAGAATCTGTCAAAGAAAGCGGTACTCACATATAACAGTCATTCCATCTGTAATCCATACAGTCAAAAGACTGAAAGTATTCCAGTGAGGGAATTTTTTTTTTATTTAAAAAAGGCCAAGTTAGTTTATCTGGCGTTCAATATACTAGATACAGTTAGGCCTGCGTTTCATACATCTGGAATTAGCAAACTAATGTGCTGGGGTTGGGAAAAAATATATGTACCCATACTAGAATCTGTCAAAGAAAGCGGTACTCACATATAACAGTCATTCCATCTGTAATCCATACAGTCAAAAGACTGAAAGTATTCCAGTGAGGGAATTTTTTTTATTTAAAAAAGGCCAAGTTAGTTTATCTGGCGTTCAATATACTAGATACAGTTAGGCCTGCGTTTCATACATCTGGAATTAGCAAACTAATGTGCTGGGGTTGGGAAAACATATATGTACCCATACTAGAATCTGTCAAAGAAAGCGGTACTCACATATAACAGTCATTCCATCTGTAATCCATACAGTCAAAAGACTGAAAGTATTCCAGTGAGGGAATTTTTTTTATTTAAAAAAGGCCAAGTTAGTTTATCTGGCGTTCAATATACTAGATACAGTTAGGCCTGCGTTTCATACATCTGGAATTAGCAAACTAATTTGCTGGGGTTGGGAAAACATATATGTACCCATACTAGAATCTGTCAAAGAAAGCGGTACTCACATATAACAGTCATTCCATCTGTAATCCATACAGTCAAAAGACTGAAAGTATTCCAGTGAGGGAATTTTTTTTATTTAAAAAAGGCCAAGTTAGTTTATCTGGCGTTCAATATACTAGATACAGTTAGGCCTGCGTTTCATACATCTGGAATTAGCAAACTAATGTGCTGGGGTTGGGAAAACATATATGTACCCATACTAGAATCTGTCAAAGAAAGCGGTACTCACATATAACAGTCATTCCATCTGTAATCCATACAGTCAAAAGACTGAAAGTATTCCAGTGAGGGAATTTTTTTTATTTAAAAAAGGCCAAGTTAGTTTATCTGGCGTTCAATATACTAGATACAGTTAGGCCTGCGTTTCATACATCTGGAATTAGCAAACTAATTTGCTGGGGTTGGGAAAACATATATGTACCCATACTAGAATCTGTCAAAGAAAGCGGTACTCACATATAACAGTCATTCCATCTGTAATCCATACAGTCAAAAGACTGAAAGTATTCCAGTGAGGGAATTTTTTTTATTTAAAAAAGGCCAAGTTAGTTTATCTGGCGTTCAATATACTAGATACAGTTAGGCCTGCGTTTCATACATCTGGAATTAGCAAACTAATTTGCTGGGGTTGGGAAAACATATATGTACCCATACTAGAATCTGTCAAAGAAAGCGGTACTCACATATAACAGTCATTCCATCTGTAATCCATACAGTCAAAAGACTGAAAGTATTCCAGTGAGGGAATTTTTTTTTTATTTAAAAAAGGCCAAGTTAGTTTATCTGGCGTTCAATATACTAGATACAGTTAGGCCTGCGTTTCATACATCTGGAATTAGCAAACTAATGTGCTGGGGTTGGGAAAACATATATGTACCCATACTAGAATCTGTCAAAGAAAGCGGTACTCACATATAACAGTCATTCCATCTGTAATCCATACAGTCAAAAGACTGAAAGTATTCCAGTGAGGGAATTTTTTTTTATTTAAAAAAGGCCAAGTTAGTTTATCTGGCGTTCAATATACTAGATACAGTTAGGCCTGCGTTTCATACATCTGGAATTAGCAAACTAATGTGCTGGGGTTGGGAAAACATATATGTACCCATACTAGAATCTGTCAAAGAAAGCGGTACTCACATATAACAGTCATTCCATCTGTAATCCATACAGTCAAAAGACTGAAAGTATTCCAGTGAGGGAATTTTTTTTATTTAAAAAAGGCCAAGTTAGTTTATCTGGCGTTCAATATACTAGATACAGTTAGGCCTGCGTTTCATACATCTGGAATTAGCAAACTAATGTGCTGGGGTTGGGAAAACATATATGTACCCATACTAGAATCTGTCAAAGAAAGCGGTACTCACATATAACAGTCATTCCATCTGTAATCCATACAGTCAAAAGACTGAAAGTATTCCAGTGAGGGAATTTTTTTTATTTAAAAAAGGCCAAGTTAGTTTATCTGGCGTTCAATATACTAGATACAGTTAGGCCTGCGTTTCATACATCTGGAATTAGCAAACTAATTTGCTGGGGTTGGGAAAACATATATGTACCCATACTAGAATCTGTCAAAGAAAGCGGTACTCACATATAACAGTCATTCCATCTGTAATCCATACAGTCAAAAGACTGAAAGTATTCCAGTGAGGGAATTTTTTTTATTTAAAAAAGGCCAAGTTAGTTTATTTGGCGTTCAATATACTAGATACAGTTAGGCCTGCGTTTCATACATCTGGAATTAGCAAACTAATGTGCTGGGGTTGGGAAAACATATATGTACCCATACTAGAATCTGTCAAAGAAAGCGGTACTCACATATAACAGTCATTCCATCTGTAATCCATACAGTCAAAAGACTGAAAGTATTCCAGTGAGGGAATTTTTTTTTTATTTAAAAAAGGCCAAGTTAGTTTATCTGGCGTTCAATATACTAGATACAGTTAGGCCTGCGTTTCATACATCTGGAATTAGCAAACTAATGTGCTGGGGTTGGGAAAACATATATGTACCCATACTAGAATCTGTCAAAGAAAGCGGTACTCACATATAACAGTCATTCCATCTGTAATCCATACAGTCAAAAGACTGAAAGTATTCCAGTGAGGGAATTTTTTTTATTTAAAAAAGGCCAAGTTAGTTTATCTGGCGTTCAATATACTAGATACAGTTAGGCCTGCGTTTCATACATCTGGAATTAGCAAACTAATTTGCTGGGGTTGGGAAAACATATATGTACCCATACTAGAATCTGTCAAAGAAAGCTGTACTCACATATAACAGTCATTCCATCTGTAATCCATACAGTCAAAAGACTGAAAGTATTCCAGTGAGGGAATTTTTTTTATTTAAAAAAGGCCAAGTTAGTTTATCTGGCGTTCAATATACTAGATACAGTTAGGCCTGCGTTTCATACATCTGGAATTAGCAAACTAATTTGCTGGGGTTGGGAAAACATATATGTACCCATACTAGAATCTGTCAAAGAAAGCGGTACTCACATATAACAGTCATTCCATCTGTAATCCATACAGTCAAAAGACTGAAAGTATTCCAGTGAGGGAATTTTTTTTATTTAAAAAAGGCCAAGTTAGTTTATCTGGCGTTTAATATACTAGATACAGTTAGGCCTGCGTTTCATACATCTGGAATTAGCAAACTAATGTGCTGGGGTTGGGAAAACATATATGTACCCATACTAGAATCTGTCAAAGAAAGCGGTACTCACATATAACAGTCATTCCATCTGTAATCCATACAGTCAAAAGACTGAAAGTATTCCAGTGAGGGAATTTTTTTTTTATTTAAAAAAGGCCAAGTTAGTTTATCTGGCGTTCAATATACTAGATACAGTTAGGCCTGCGTTTCATACATCTGGAATTAGCAAACTAATGTGCTGGGGTTGGGAAAACATATATGTACCCATACTAGAATCTGTCAAAGAAAGCGGTACTCACATATAACAGTCATTCCATCTGTAATCCATACAGTCAAAAGACTGAAAGTATTCCAGTGAGGGAATTTTTTTTATTTAAAAAAGGCCAAGTTAGTTTATCTGGCGTTCAATATACTAGATACAGTTTGGCCTGCGTTTCATACATCTGGAATTAGCAAACTAATTTGCTGGGGTTGGGAAAACATATATGTACCCATACTAGAATCTGTCAAAGAAAGCGGTACTCACATATAACAGTCATTCCATCTGTAATCCATACAGTCAAAAGACTGAAAGTATTCAGGGCCGATCCTACACGGGGTGCAGTGGGTGCCCCGCACCCCAGCGCTGCGGCCCTGGTGACAAGTGGGGGCGGCCGCGGCCGGCGGCAGGGCAGAGCAGGAGATGAGCGCCTCCATTGCGGAAGCGCTCATCTCCATAGTCATCTGTATTGCCGTCCTCAGGACGGCAATACAGATGCCTGTCTGTGCTGCGGCAGAGGAGGGAGAGGTGTGTCCCCTCCTGTTCCTCTGATAGGCTGCCGGCTTAGTGCTGGCAGCCTATCAGAGGCCGGTGATGGCGCGATGACGTCATCGCGTCGCGTCGCCTGAGCGGTATAGCGAGGCGAGGGACACAGACGGAAGAGGTGGCCTGCATCGCATCGCATTGCTGGAGGTAAGTATAAGTGTATTATTTTTTTTATTTTTTTTTATATAGGTACAATACTGGGCTGGCACATGATAAGGGGGGCTACTGGGCTGGCACATAAGGGGGGCTACTGGGCTGGCACATAAGGGGGGACTACTGGGCTGGGCTGGCACATGATAAGGGGGGCTACTGGGCTGGCACATAAGGGGGGACTACTGGGCTGGGCTGGCACATGATAAGGGGGGCTACTGGGCTGGCACATGATAAGGGGGGACTACTGGGCTGGCACATGATAAGGGGGGACTACTGGGCTGGCACATGATAAGGGGGGACTACTGGGCTGGCACATGATAAGGGGGGCTACTGGCACATGATATGGGGGGCTACTGGCACATGATATGGGGGCACTCTGGCTACTGGCACATGATATGGGGGCACTCTGGCTACTGGCACATGATAATGGGGGGGATCTGGCTACTGGCACATGATATGGGGGGGGGCTCTGGCTACTGGCACATGATATGGGGGGGGGCTCTGGCTACTGGCACATGATATGGGGGGCTACTGGCACATGATAAGGGGGCTACTGGCACATGATAAGGGGGGCTACTGGCACATGATAAGGAGGGCTACTGGCACATGATAAGGAGGGCTACTGGCACATAGGGGGGCTACTGGCACATAAGGGGGGCTACTGGCACATGATATGGGGGGGCTCTGGCTACTGGCATATGATATGGGGGGCTCTGGCTACTGGCACATGATGGTGGGGGGGCTCTTATTTCTGGCACATGATTGGGGGCACTCTGGCTACTGGCACATGATATGGGGGGCTCTGGCTACTGACACATGATATGGGGGGGCTCTGGCTACTGACATGATATGGGGGGGCTCTGGCTACTGGCACATGATGGTGGGGGGGCTCTTATTACTGGCACATGATTGGGGGCATCAATGGGGGCACATCTTACTGCAGATTATTGGGGGGCACTATAGGGGCATCTACTGAGGCTAAAAAAGAAGATATTTTATATGGGGGCTCTGTATAGGGGCATTTTATACTGGGACACATTATGGTGGGTACTATGGGGAAGGGGGGGGCACTATGGGGGTCATCTACGGGGGCACTGAGAAGGGGTATTTTATATTGGCACATTATGGGAACATTAGCTCAACTGGGGGCATTACAAATGTTTTGCATATTATAAGGAGAATTATTACTACTGGGGGGGCATTATGGTGGGCTTTATTACTCCCCCATGGTATGACCCCCTAGTAGCAGCACCAGCCTCTCCCTGCTCTGCTATCCCTCTGCCCTTTCTCCAAATCCTTATTATGAAATCTTTCTCATTAGGTTAAAGCACAACATCAGCTCCGCCGAGCCCCCGGCCAAAGTGTTGAAGTGGCGTCCGAGATCCCCAAGGGCCAAGTCAAGTAACTGTAAGTTTTTATGGGGGTTCTACAAAAGAGCTATCGTGGGGCAAAGTTCATATTCGTGTTTACACACGTGTTTTAAAATGAATGCTTTCTCCTATTATAAACAAGTAAATAATGACGCAATGCTGTGGGGCTGCTGGTGTGCAACTTTTTCCAGGGCTGGTTTTTATCCCCAGTCCGGCCCTGGCCGAGCGAGCCGCCGGGACTTTTTTTTTTTTGACTTTTTTTTTTTTTTAAGCCGAGCAGCCGAGCCGCCGATTCGTGGGGCTGAAGTTGTTGCCATAGAAACATTGTAAAGGAGAGGAGTTAGTAAGATAACCACGCCCATGTGGGGGCGCCAGAAATATTTCTGCACCCAGGCGCCTGTGACCCTAGGATCGGCCCTGAAAGTATTCCAGTGAGGGAATTTTTTTTATTTAAAAAAGGCCAAGTTAGTTTATCTGGCGTTCAATATACTAGATACAGTTAGGCCTGCGTTTCATACATCTGGAATTAGCAAACTAATTTGCTGGGGTTGGGAAAACATATATGTACCCATACTAGAATCTGTCAAAGAAAGCGGTACTCACATATAACAGTCATTCCATCTGTAATCCATACAGTCAAAAGACTGAAAGTATTCCAGTGAGGGAATTTTTTTTATTTAAAAAAGGCCAAGTTAGTTTATCTGGCGTTCAATATACTAGATACAGTTAGGCCTGCGTTTCATACATCTGGAATTAGCAAACTAATTTGCTGGGGTTGGGAAAACATATATGTACCCATACTAGAATCTGTCAAAGAAAGCGGTACTCACATATAACAGTCATTCCATCTGTAATCCATACAGTCAAAAGACTGAAAGTATTCCAGTGAGGGAATTTTTTTTATTTAAAAAAGGCCAAGTTAGTTTATCTGGCGTTCAATATACTAGATACAGTTAGGCCTGCGTTTCATACATCTGGAATTAGCAAACTAATGTGCTGGGGTTGGGAAAACATATATGTACCCATACTAGAATCTGTCAAAGAAAGCGGTACTCACATATAACAGTCATTCCATCTGTAATCCATACAGTCAAAAGACTGAAAGTATTCCAGTGAGGGAATTTTTTTTATTTAAAAAAGGCCAAGTTAGTTTATCTGGCGTTCAATATACTAGATACAGTTAGGCCTGCGTTTCATACATCTGGAATTAGCAAACTAATGTGCTGGGGTTGGGAAAACATATATGTACCCATACTAGAATCTGTCAAAGAAAGCGGTACGCACATATAACAGTCATTCCATCTGTAATCCATACAGTCAAAAGACTGAAAGTATTCCAGTGAGGGAATTTTTTTTTTATTTAAAAAAGGCCAAGTTAGTTTATCTGGCGTTCAATATACTAGATACAGTTAGGCCTGCGTTTCATACATCTGGAATTAGCAAACTAATGTGCTGGGGTTGGGAAAACATATATGTACCCATACTAGAATCTGTCAAAGAAAGCGGTACTCACATATAACAGTCATTCCATCTGTAATCCATACAGTCAAAAGACTGAAAGTATTCCAGTGAGGGAATTTTTTTTATTTAAAAAAGGCCAAGTTAGTTTATCTGGCGTTCAATATACTAGATACAGTTTGGCCTGCGTTTCATACATCTGGAATTAGCAAACTAATTTGCTGGGGTTGGGAAAACATATATGTACCCATACTAGAATCTGTCAAAGAAAGCGGTACTCACATATAACAGTCATTCCATCTGTAATCCATACAGTCAAAAGACTGAAAGTATTCCAGTGAGGGAATTTTTTTTATTTAAAAAAGGCCAAGTTAGTTTATCTGGCGTTCAATATACTAGATACAGTTAGGCCTGCATTTCATACATCTGGAATTAGCAAACTAATTTGCTGGGGTTGGGAAAACATATATGTACCCATACTAGAATCTGTCAAAGAAAGCGGTACTCACATATAACAGTCATTCCATCTGTAATCCATACAGTCAAAAGACTGAAAGTATTCCAGTGAGGGAATTTTTTTTATTTAAAAAAGGCCAAGTTAGTTTATCTGGCGTTCAATATACTAGATACAGTTAGGCCTGCGTTTCATACATCTGGAATTAGCAAACTAATGTGCTGGGGTTGGGAAAACATATATGTACCCATACTAGAATCTGTCAAAGAAAGCGGTACTCACATATAACAGTCATTCCATCTGTAAGGCTACTTTCACACTAGCGTTGTTTTAATCCGGCGTTCAATTCCGACACCAGAACTGCCTGCCGGATCCGGAAAAACTTGTGAAAACGGATTACATTTGAATCCTGATCAGGATTTTGATCACAATGAAAAAATGCATTGGAAAGAACGGATCCGCCATTTATGGACTTTAACTTTTTTTTCACATTTTTCGGGTTTAACATGCAAAAGCCGGATCCGTTTTGACTGAACACACAGTGCCAGATCCGGCGTTAATGCAAGTCAATGGGAAAAAGGCCTGATCCGGCGTTCAGTCAAAGTGTTCAGGCTTTTTGGCCGGAGGTAAAAATACTGCATGCTACGTTTTTCTGAAAAGCCTGATCAGTCAAAAAGACTGAACTGAAGACATCCTGATGCATCCTGAAGGACTGACTCTCCATTCAGAATGTATGGGGATAAAACTGATCAGTTCTTTTCCGGATTTGAGCCCCTAGGACGGAACTCAACGCCGGAAAAGAAAAACGCTAGTGTGAAAGTACCCTAATCCATACAGTCAAAAGACTGAAAGTATTCCAGTGAGGGAATTTTTTTTATTTAAAAAAGGCCAAGTTAGTTTATCTGGCGTTCAATATACTAGATACAGTTAGGCCTGCGTTTCATACATCTGGAATTAGCAAACTAATGTGCTGGGGTTGGGAAAACATATATGTACCCATACTAGAATCTGTCAAAGAAAGCGGTACTCACATATAACAGTCATTCCATCTGTAATCCATACAGTCAAAAGACTGAAAGTATTCCAGTGAGGGAATTTTTTTTATTTAAAAAAGGCCAAGTTAGTTTATCTGGCGTTCAATATACTAGATACAGTTAGGCCTGCGTTTCATACATCTGGAATTAGCAAACTAATTTGCTGGGGTTGGGAAAACATATATGTACCCATACTAGAATCTGTCAAAGAAAGCGGTACTCACATATAACAGTCATTCCATCTGTAATCCATACAGTCAAAAGACTGAAAGTATTCCAGTGAGGGAATTTTTTTTATTTAAAAAAGGCCAAGTTAGTTTATCTGGCGTTCAATATACTAGATACAGTTAGGCCTGCGTTTCATACATCTGGAATTAGCAAACTAATGTGCTGGGGTTGGGAAAACATATATGTACCCATACTAGAATCTGTCAAAGAAAGCGGTACTCACATATAACAGTCATTCCATCTGTAATCCATACAGTCAAAAGACTGAAAGTATTCCAGTGAGGGGATTTTGCTTATAAAAAATAATATATTTCATTGTGGTGCGAGTTGAATCGCAACAATGAAGAAAAATACTATTAAGGGACGAGGACGCGGTCGTGGTGGTGTCCGTGGAGCCTCTGTTGCTGGTAGAGGACGTGGCCGTTCGGCCCCAGGCGCACACAGTAGGGAACGAACTCCCTCAACTAGCCGGCAGAATGTACCGCAATATCTCGTGGGGCACAATGCCGCTCTTAGGATGGTAAGGCCTGAGCAGGTACAGGCATTAATCGATTGGGTGGCCGACAGTGCTTCCAGCACGTTCACCACATGGTCTTCCACCCAGTCTTCTGCGGAAAGCGCACAGGTGGCACCTGAAAACCAAGCCCATCAGTCTGTCACATCACCCCCAAGCATATCAGGGAAACGGTCTGAGCCACAAGTTATGCAGCAGTCTCTTCTTCTGTTTGAAGACTCTGCTTCCAGGGTTTCCCAGGGGCGTCCACCTAGCCCTTCCCCAGTGGAGGAAGACATACCATGCACTGACGCACAACCACTTATATCTCCAGATGAAGAGGACATGGGAATACCACCACAGCAGAGTCACCGACTCTCTGATGATGACGAAACACAGGTGCCCACTGCCGCGTCTTTTTGCAGTGTGCAGACTGAACAGGAGGAGGTCAGGGAGGGAGACTGGGTGGAAGACGATGCAGAGGACGATGAGGTCTTAGACCCCACATGGACTGAAGGTCGTGGCGATGACTTTCACAGTTCAGAGGAAGAGGTAGTGGTGAGACCGAGACAACAGCGAAGCCAAAGAGGGAGCAGGGGGCCAAAGCAGACGAGCCGCCGCCCCCAGAGTTCGCCTGCTACTGGACATCGCCAACAGGGACCCAGCCCCACAAAGGCAGCTTCAAAGAGTTCCCTGGCATGGCACTTCTTTAAACAATGTCCTACCGACAAGACCCGAGTGACTTGCACGCTCTGCCATCAGAGCCTGAGGCGAGGCATTAACGTTCTGAACCTCAGCACAACCTGCATGACCAGGCATCTACATGCAAAGCATGAACTGCAGTGGGGTACACACCTTAAAAACCAGGCACTCGCTGAGGCTCCCCCTGCTCCCTCTACCGCTGCTGCCTCGGCTTCCGCCTCGAGAGGAATGTTGCCACCTGCCGAGCAGCAAACAGAGGATGTGCCACCGACACCACCACCACCGCCACCGTCAACTAGCGTCTCCACTATATCACACAGCAGCGTTCAGCTCTCAATATCTCAAACCTTAGAGAGGAAGCGCAAATTCCCCCCGAGTCACCCTCGAGCCCTTGGCCTGAACGCCAGCATTTCTAAACTGCTGGCCTTTGAAATGCTGTCATTCCGGCTGGTGGACACAGACAGCTTCAAAAAGCTGATGGCCATGGCTGTCCCGCAGTATGTGGTTCCCAGCCGCCACTACTTCTCCAAGACAGCCGTGCCTTCCCTGCACATGCAAGTGTCCGATAAAATCAAGTGTGCACTGCGCAACGCCATTTGTGGCAAGGTCCACCTAACCACAGATACGTGGACCAGTAAGCACGGCCAGGGACGCTATATCTCACTAACTGCACACTGGATGAATGTAGTGGCGGCTGGGCCCCCGGCGGACAGTTCCGCCCCCTAGGATCGCAGGGCATCATTCTCTGCCTCCTGTAGCCTCCTCCTCCTACTCGGCTTCCTCCTCCACTGCTTCCACCAGCTCATCCGGTCAGCCACACACCTTCACCACCAACTTCAGCACAGCCCGGGGTAAACGTCAGCAGGCCATTCTGAAACTCATATGTTTGGGGGACAGGCCCCACACCGCACAGGAGTTGTGGCGGGGTATTGAACAACAGACCGACGAGTGGTTTCTGCCGGTGGGCCTCAAGCCAGGCCTGGTGGTATGCGATAATGGGCGAAATCTCGTGGCAGCTCTGGGACTAGCCGGTTTGACGCACATCCCTTGCCTGGCGCATGTGCTGAACTTGGTGGTGCAGAGGTTCATTCACCACTACCCCAACATGTCAGAGCTGCTGCATAAAGTGCGGGCCGTCTGTGCGCGCTTCCGCCGTTCACATCCTGCCGCTGCTCGCCTGTCTGCGCTACAGCGGAACTTCGGCCTTCCCGCTCACCGCCTCATATGCGACGTGCCCACCCGGTGGAACTCCACCTTGCACATGCTGGAGAGACTGTGCGAGCAGCAGCAGGCCATAGTGGAGTTTCAGCTGCAGCACGCTCGCGTCAGTCGTACTGCCGAACAGCACCACTTCACCACCAATGATTGGGCCTCCATGCGAGACCTGTGTGCCCTGCTGCGCTGTTTCGAGTACTCCACCAACATGGCCAGTGGCCAGTGGCGATGACACTGTTATCAGCGTTACAATACCACTTCTATGTCTCCTTGAGAAAACACTTAGGGCAATGATGTTAGAGGAGGTGGCCCAGGTGGAGGAGGATGAGGGCTCGTTTCTAACACTTTCGGGCCAGTCTGTTCGAAGTGGCTCAGAGGGAGGTTTGTTTAAGCAGCAGAGGACAGGTTCACAAGTCGCCAGCCAAGGCACTGTACTGGAGGACGAGGAGGATGAGGAGGAGGAGGTGGAGGGGGACGAGGATGACGCAAGTTCACAGCGGGGTGGCAGCCCAGGCCCATCACTGGTGCGTGGCTGGGGGGATACGGTGGACGATGACGATACGCCTCCCACAGAGGACAGCTTTTCCTTACCCATGGGTAGCCTGGCCCACATGAGCGAATATATGCTCCAATGCCTGCGCAACGACAGCAGAGTTGCCCACGTTTTAACGTGTGCAGACTACAGGGTGGCCACCCTGCTGGATCCCCGGTATAAAGACAATGTGCCCACTTTAATTCCTGAACTGGAGCGCGACCGTAAGATGCGCGAGTACAAGCGCACGCTGATAGAGGCGCTCTTGAGAGCATTCCCACATGTCACAGGGGAACAGGTGGAAGGTGAAGGCAGAGGAGTGGCAAGAGGTCGCCAACGCAGCTGTGTCACGGCCAGCTCATCTGAGGGCAGGGTTAGCATGGCAGAAATGTGGAAAAGTTTTGTCTCCACGCCACAGCTATCTGCACCGACACCTGATACGGAACGTGTTAGCAGGAGGCAGCATTTCACTAACATGGTTGAACAGTATGTCTGCACACCCCTCCACATCCTGACGGATGGTTCGGCCCCATTCAACTACTGGGTTTCGAAATTGTCCACGTGGCCAGAGTTAGCATGTTATGCCTTGGAGGTGCTTTCCTGCCCGGCGGCCAGCGTTTTATCTGAACGCGTATTCAGCACGGCAGGGGGCGTCATTACTGACAAGCGCAGCCGCCTGTCCACAGCCAACGTGGACAAGCTGACCTTCATAAAGATGAACCAGGCATGGATCCCACAGGACCTGTCCCTCCCTTGTGCAGAGTAGTCCTTATTAACTGCCTAAAACATGTCTTGTTGTGCTACGGGCCACTTCTTTATTTGATACAAATTTTATGAAACCCACAGTTGAATGAAACTCTTCTCTGTCTGGGCGCCGGGGCCTAACCAGATGAAAGTGGCCGGTTAAACTAACGGGTGACATGAAGCCATAACCTCTGCCATGCTACCTCTGTCTTCTGTCTGGGTGCTGAGGCCTAAGTCAAATAAAGCGGTCTTCTGCTGTGCTGGGGGATATGAAGCTAATCTCTGACCTCTCTCCTCTGTCTGGGTCCAAAGGCCTAAATCACTGAAAGAGGCCTTCTCCTGTGGTGTGTGATATGATGCCAGAATATGTGCTGTGGGGCCTCTCTCCTCTTCCTGGGTGCAGGGGTCAAATAAACTAAATTGTGGCCTACTCCTGTGGTGGTTGATATGATGCCTGATTCTCTGATGTGGAACCTCTCTCCTCTGTTTGGGTGAAGGGGTCAAAGTAACTAAATGGTGGCTTCTCCTGTGGTGGCTGATATGATGCCAGAATATGTGCTGTGGGGCCTCTCTCCTCTTCCTGTGTGCAGGGGTCAAAGTAACTCAATCGTGGCTTCTCCTGTGGTGGCTGATATGATGCCAGAATATGTGCTGTGGGGCCTCTCTCCTCTTCCTGGGTGCAGGGGTCAAAGTAACTCAATCGTGGCTTCTCCTGTGGTGGCTGATATGATGCCAGAATATGTGCTGTGGTGCCTCTCTCCTCTTCCTGGGTGCAGGGGTCAAAATAACTAAATGGTGGCTTCTCCTGTGGTGGCTGATATGATGCCAGAATATGTGCTGTGGTGCCTCTCTCCTCTTCCTGGGTGCAGGGGTCAAAGTAACTAAATGGTGGCTTCTCCTGTGGTGGCTGATATGATGCCAGAATATGTGCTGTGGTGCCTCTCTCCTCTTCCTGGGTGCAGGGGTCAAAGTAACTAAATGGTGGCTTCTCCTGTGGTGGCTGATATGATGCCAGAATATGTGCTGTGGGGCCTCTCTCCTCTTCCTGGGTGCAGGGGTCAAAGTAACTCAATGGTGGCTTCTCCTGTGGTGGTTAGTATGATGCCAGAATATGTGCTGTGGGGCCTCTCTCCTCTTCCTGGGTGCAGGGGTCAAAGTAACTCAATCGTGGCTTCTCCTGTGGTGGCTGATATGATGCCAGAATATGTGCTGTGGTGCCTCTCTCCTCTTCCTGGGTGCAGGGGTCAAAGTAACTAAATGGTGGCTTCTCCTGTGGTGGCTGATATGATGCCAGAATATGTGCTGTGGTGCCTCTCTCCTCTTCCTGGGTGCAGGGGTCAAAGTAACTAAATGGTGGCTTCTCCTGTGGTGGCTGATATGATGCCAGAATATGTGCTGTGGTGCCTCTCTCCTCTTCCTGGGTGCGGGGGTCAAAGTAACTCAATGGTGGCTTCTCCTGTGGTGGCTGATATGATGCCAGAATATGTGCTGTGGGGCCTCTCTCCTCTTCCTGGGTGCAGGGGTCAAAGTAACTCAATGGTGGCTTCTCCTGTGCTGATTGATATAAAGCTGATGGTTGTGCCATCTGACATGGTTGCCAGGGTCTGATTCAATGGGGGCCTACTCCTGTGGTGGGTGATCTAAATGCCTGATTCTCTGCTGTGAAACCTCTCTCCTCCGTCTGGGTGTAGGGGTCAAAGTCTTTCAAAGTCGCCTTCTCCTGTGCTGATTGATATGAAGCTGATGGTTGTGCCATCTGACATGGTTGCCGGGGTCCCATTAAATTGTGGCCTACTCCTGTGTTGGCTGATATGATGCCAGAATATGTGCTGTGGGGCCTCTCTCCTCTTCCTGGGTGCAGGGGTCAAATAAACTAAATTGTGGCCTACTCCTGTGGTGGTTGATATGATGCCTGATTCTCTGATGTGGAACCTCTCTCCTCTGTTTGGGTGAAGGGGTCAAAGTAACTAAATGGTGGCTTCTCCTGTGGTGGCTGATATGATGCCAGAATATGTGCTGTGGTGCCTCTCTCCTCTTCCTGGGTGCGGGGGTCAAAGTAACTCAATGGTGGCTTCTCCTGTGGTGGCTGATATGATGCCAGAATATGTGCTGTGGTGCCTCTCTCCTCTTCCTGGGTGCGGGGGTCAAAGTAACTCAATGGTGGCTTCTCCTGTGGTGGCTGATATGATGCCAGAATATGTGCTGTGGTGCCTCTCTCCTCTTCCTGGGTGCAGGGGTCAAAGTAACTAAATGGTGGCTTCTCCTGTGGTGGTTGATATGATGCCTGATTCTCTGCTGTGAAACCTCTCTCCTCCATCTGGGTGTAGGGGTCAAAGTCTTTCAAAGTCGCCTTCTCCTGTGCTGATTGATATAAAGCTGATGGTTGTGCCATCTGACATGGTTGCCAGGGTCTGATTCAATGGGGGCCTACTCCTGTGGTGGGTGATCTAAATGCCTGATTCTCTGCTGTGAAACCTCTCTCCTCCGTCTGGGTGTAGGGGTCAAAGTCTTTCAAAGTCGCCTTCTCCTGTGCTGATTGATATGAAGCTGATGGTTGTGCCATCTGACATGGTTGCCGGGGTCCCATTAAATTGGGGCCTACTACTGTGGTGGGTGATCTAAATGCCTGATTCTCTGCTTTGAAACCTCTCTCCTCCGTCCGGGTGTAGGGGTCAAAGTCTGTCAAAGTCGCCTTCTCCTGTGCTGATTGATATAAAGCTTATGCTTGTGCCATCTGACATGGTTGCCGGGGTCTGATTCAATGGTGGCCTACTCCTGTGGTGGGTGATCTAAATGCCTGATTCTCTGCTGTGTAACCTCTCTCCTCCGTCTGGGTGTAGGGGTCAAAGTAACTAAATGGTGGCCTACTCCTGTGGTGGGTGATATGATGCCTGGTTCTCTGCTGTGGGACCTCTCTCCTTTGTCTGGGTGCTGTGGTCAAAATAATAGTAAGTGACCTTCTCCATTGGTGGGTGACTTGAAGCCTGATTCTGTGCTATGGGACCTCACTCCAATTAATATTGTTTAATTTTTATTTATTTTATGTTAACTCATCATTTCCCTATCTACATTTGTTTGCAGGGGATTTAACTACATTTTGCTGCCTTTTGCAGCCCTCTAGCCCTTTCCGGGTGTGTTTTACAGCCTTTTTAGTGCCCAAAAGTTCGGGTCCCCATTGACTTCTATGGGGTTCGGGTTCGGGATGAAGTTCGGGTCGAGTTCGGATCCCGAACCCGATCATTTTTCGAAAGTTCGGCCGAACTCGTCGAACCCGAACATCCAGGTGTTCGCTCAACTCTAGTCAGCAGAGAATCAGTCTCTTCATGCCCTAGCAGAGAATCTGGCTTCATGTCAGCGCAGAATCAGTCTTCATGTCATAGCAGAGAATCAGGCTTCACGTCACCCACCACTGGAACAGGCCACTGTCACACATTTAGGCCCCGGCACCCAGACAGAGGAGAGCGGTCCCGTAACAGAGAATCTGGCCTTATGTCAGCGCAGAATCTGTATTCATGTCATAGCAGAGAATCAGGCTTCACGTCACCCACCACTGGAACAGGCCACTGTCAAACATTTAGGCCCAGGCACCCAGGCAGAGGAGAGAGGTCCCGTAACAGAGAATCTGGCCTTATGTCAGCGCAGAATCTGTATTCATGTCATAGCAGAGAATCAGGCTTCACGTCACCCACCACTGGAACAGGCCACTGTCACACATTTAGGCCCAGGCACCCAGGCAGAGGAGAGAGGTCCCGTAACAGAGAATCTGGCCTGAAGTCAGCACAGAATCTGTCTTCATGTCATAGCAGAGAATCAGGCTTCACGTCACCCACCACTGGAACAGGCCACTGTCACACAATTAGGCCCAGGCACCCAGGCAGAGGAGAACGGTCCCGTAACAGAGAATCTGGCCTTATGTCAGCGCAGAATCTGTATTCATGTCATAGCAGAGAATCAGGCTTCACGTCACCCACCACTGGAACAGGCCACTGTCACACATTTAGGCCCAGGCACCCAGGCAGAGGAGAGCGGTCCCGTAACAGAGAATCTGGCCTTATGTCAGCGCAGAATCTGTATTTATGTCATAGCAGAGAATCAGGCTTCACGTCACCCACCACTGGAACAGGCCACTGTCAAACATTTAGGCCCAGGCACCCAGGCAGAGGAGAGAGGTCCCGTAACAGAGAATCTGGCCTGATGTCAGCACAGAATCTGTCTTCATTTCATAGCAGAGAATCAGGCTTCACGTCACCCACCACTGGAACAGGCCACTGTCACACATTTAGGCCCCGGCACCCAGACAGAGGAGAGCGGTCCCGTAACAGAGAATCTGGCCTTATGTCAGCGCAGAATCTGTATTCATGTCATAGCAGAGAATCAGGCTTCACGTCACCCACCACTGGAACAGGCCACTGTCACATATTTAGGCCCAGGCACCCAGGCAGAGGAGAGAGGTCCCGTAACAGAGAATCTGGCCTGATGTCAGCAGAGAATCTGTCTTCATGTCATAGCAGAGAATCAAGCTTCACGTCACCCACCACTGGAACAGGCCACTGTCACACATTTAGGCCCCGGCACCCAGACAGAGGAGAGCGGTCCCGTAACAGAGAATCTGGCCTTATGTGAGCGCAGAATCTGTCTTCATGTCATAGCAGAGAATCAGGCTTCACGTCACCCACCACTGGAACAGGCCACTGTCACACATTTAGGCCCAGGCACCCAGGCAGAGGAGAGAGGTCGCGTAACAGAGAATCTGGCCTTATGTCAGCGCAGAATCTGTATTCATGTCATAGCAGAGAATCAGGCTTCACGTCACCCACCACTGGAACAGGCCACTGTCACACATTTAGGCCCAGGCACCCAGGCAGAGGAGAGAGGTCCCGTAACAGAGAATCTGGCCTTATGTCAGCGCAGAATCTGTCTTCATGTCATAGCAGAGAATCAGGCTTCACGTCACCCACCACTGGAACAGGCCACTGTCACACATTTAGGCCCCGGCACCCAGACAGAGGAGAGCGGTCCCGTAACAGAGAATCTGGCCTTATGTCAGCGCAGAATCTGTATTCATGTCATAGCAGAGAATCAGGCTTCACGTCACCCACCACTGGAACAGGCCACTGTCAAACATTTAGGCCCAGGCACCCAGGCAGAGGAGAGGGGTCCCGTAACAGAGAATCTGGCCTTATGTCAGCGCAGAATCTGTATTCATGTCATAGCAGAGAATCAGGCTTCACGTCACCCACCACTGGAACAGGCCACTGTCACAGATTTAGGCCCAGGTACCCAGGCAGAGGAGAGAGGTCCCGTAACAGAGAATCTGGCCTTATGTCAGCGCAGAATCTGTCTTCATGTCATAGCAGAGAATCAGGCTTCACGTCACCCACCACTGGAACAGGCCACTGTCAAACATTTAGGCCCAGGCACCCAGGCAGAGGAGAGAGGTCCCGTAACAGAGAATCTGGCCTGATGTCAGCACAGAATCTGTCTTCATGTCATAGCAGAGAATCAGGCTTCACGTCACCCACCACTGGAACAGGCCACTGTCACACATTTAGGCCCCGGCACCCAGACAGAGGAGAGGTTCATTCAACTTTGGGTTGCCCCGCGATATAATGGTAAAATTAAATTTAAAATAGTATTCAATGAGGAAGTGCCCTGGAGTAGAATAATATATTGTTAAGGGGAGGTAGTTATTATCTAATCTGCACAAGGGATGGACAGGTCCTGTGGGATCCATGCCTGGTTCATTTTTATGAACGTCAGCTTGTCCACATTGGCTGTAGACAGGCGGCTGCGTTTGTCTGTAATGACGCCCCCTGCCGTGCTGAATACACGTTCAGACAAAACGCTGGCCGCCGGGCAGGCCAGCACCTCCAAGGCATAAAAGGCTAGCTCTGGCCACGTGGACAATTTGGAGACCCAGAAGTTGAATGGGGCCGAACCATCAGTCAGTATGTGGAGGGGTGTGCACACGTACTGTTCCACCATGTTAGTGAAATGTTGCCTCCTGCTAACACGTTCCGTATCAGGTGGTGGTGCAGTTAGCTGTGGCGTGGTGACAAAACTTTTCCACATCTCTGCCATGCTAACCCTGCCCTCAGAGGAGCTGGCCGTGACACAGCTGCGTTGGCGACCTCTTGCTCCTCCTCTGACTTCGCCTTCGGCTTCCACTGGTTCCCCTGTGATATTTGGGAATGCTCTCAGTAGCGCGTCTACCAACGTGCGCTTGTAGTCGCGCATCTTCCTATCACGCTCCAGTGTGGGAAGTAAGGTGGGCACATTGTCTTTGTACCGGGGATCCAGCAGGGTGGCAACCCAGTAGTCCTCACACGTTAAAATGTGGGCAACTCTGCTGTCGTTGCGCAGGCACTGCAGCATGTAGTCGCTCATGTGTGCCAGGCTGCCCAGAGGTAAGGACAAGCTGTCCTCTGTGGGAGGCGTATCGTCATCGTCCTGTGTTTCCCCCCAGCCACGCACCAGTGATGGGCCCGAGCTGCTTTGGGTGCCACCCCGCTGTGAACATGCTTCATCCTCATCCTCCTCCACCTCCTCCTCATCCTCGTCCTCCTCGTCCTCCAGAAGTGGGCCCTGTCTGGCCACATTTGTACCTGGCCTCTGGTGTTGCAAAAAACCTCCCTCTGAGTCACTTCGAAGAGAATGGCCTGAAATTGCTAAAAATGACCCCTCTTCCTCCTCTTTCTCCTGGGCCACCTCCTCTTCCATCATCGCCCTAAGTGTTTTCTCAAGGAGACATAGAAGTGGTATTGTAACGCTGATAATGGCGTCATCGCCACTGGCCATGTTGGTGGAGTACTCGAAACAGCTCAACAGGGCACACAGGTCTCGCATGGAAGCCCAGTCATTGGTGGTGAAGTGTATCTGATCCGCAGTGCGACTGACCCGTGCGTGCTGCAGCTGAAACTCCACTATGGCCTGCTGCTGATCGCACAGTCTGTCCAGCATATGCAAGGTGGAGTTCCACCTGGTGGGTACGTCACATATGAGGCGGTGAGCGGAAGGCCGAAGTTACGCTGTAGCGCAGACAGGCGAGCAGCGGCAGGGTGTGAACGCCGGAAGCGCGAACAGACGGCCCGCACTTTATGCAGCAGCTCTGACATGTCGGGGTAGTTGCGAATGAACTTCTGCACCACCAAATTCAGCACATGCGCCAGGCAAGGGATGTGCGTCAAACCGGCTAGTCCCAGAGCTGCAACGAGATTTCGCCCATTATCGCACATCACCAGGCCGGGCTTGAGGCTCACCGGCAGCAACCACTCGTCGGTCTGTTGTTCTATACCCCGCCACAACTCCTGTGCGGTGTGGGGCCTGTCCCCCAAACATATGAGTTTCAGAATGGCCTGCTGACGTTTACCCCGGGCTGTGCTGAAGTTGGTGGTGAAGGTGTGTGGCTGACTGGATGAGCAGGTGGAAGAAGAGGAGGAGGAAGCTGAGTAGGAGGAGGAGGAGACAGGAGGCAAAGAATGTTGCCCTGCGATCCTTGGCGGCGGAAGGACGTGCGCCAAACAGCTCTCCGCCTGGGGCCCAGCCGCCACTACATTTACCCAGTGTGCAGTTAGGGAGATATAGCGTCCCTGGCCGTGCTTACTGGTCCACGTATCTGTGGTTAGGTGGACCTTGCCACAGATGGCATTGCGCAGTGCACACTTGATTTTATCGGACACTTGTTTGTGCAGGGAAGGCACGGCTCTCTTGGAGAAGTAGTGGCGGCTGGGAACAACATACTGTGGGACAGCAAGTGACATGAGCTGTTTGAAGCTGTGTGTGTCCACCAGCCTAAATGACAGCATTTCATAGGCCAGTAGTTTAGAAATGCTGGCATTCAGGGCCAGGGATCGAGGGTGGCTAGGTGGGAATTTACGCTTTCTCTCAAATGTTTGTGAGATGGAGAGCTGAACGCTGCCGTGTGACATGGTTGAGATGCTTGGTGACGCAGGTGGTGGTGTTGGTGGTACATCCCATGTTTGCTGGGCGGCAGGTGCCAATGTTCCTCCAGAGGCAGAGGAAGAGGCCGAGGCGGTGGCAGCAGCAGCAGAAGAGGCCGAGGCGGCGGCAGCAGCAGAAGAGGCCGAGGCGGCAGCAGCAGAAGAGGTAGCAGGGGGAGCCTGAGTGACTTCCTTGTTTTTAAGGTGTTTACTCCACTGCAGTTCATGCTTTGCATGCAGGTGCCTGGTCATGCAGGTTGTGCTAAGGTTCAGAACGTTAATGCCTCGCTTCAGGCTCTGATGGCACAGCGTGCAAACCACTTGGGTCTTGTCGTCAGCACATTGTTTGAAGAAGTGCCATGCCAGGGAACTCCTTGAAGCTGCCTTTGGGGTGCTCGGTCCCAGATGGCGGCGGTCAGTAGCAGGCGGAGTCTCTTGGCGGCGGGTGTTCTGATTTTGCCCACTGCTCCCTCTTTTGCTACGCTGTTGGCTCGGTCTCACCACTGCCTCTTCCTCCGAACTGTTAAAGTCAGTGGCACGACCTTCATTCCATGTGGGGTCTAGGACCTCATCGTCCCCTGCATCGTCTTCCACCCAGTCTTGATCCCTGACCTCCTGTTCAGTCTGCACACTGCAGAAAGACGCAGCAGTTGGCACCTGTGTTTCGTCATCATCAGAGACGTGCTGAGGTGGTATTCCCATGTCCTCATCATCAGGAAAAATAAGTGGTTGTGCGTTAGTGCATTCTATCTCTTCCACTCCTGGGGAAGGGCTAGGTGGATGCCCTTGGGAAACCCTGGCAGCAGAGTCTTCAAACAGCATAAGAGACTGCTGCATAACTTGAGGCTCAGACAGTTTCCCTGATATGCATGGGGGTGATGTGACAGACCGATGGGCTTGGTTTTCATGCGCCATCTGTGCGCTTTCTGCAGAAGACTGGGTGGGAGATAATGTGAACGTGCTGGATCCACTGTCGGCCACCCAATTGACTAATGCCTGTACCTGCTCAGGCCTTACCATCCTTAGAACAGCATTGGGCCCCACCAAATATCGCTGTAAATTCTGCTGGCTACTGGGACCTGAGGTAGTTGGTTCACTAGGACGTGTGGCTGTGGCAGAACGGCCACGTCCTCTCCTAGCACCAGAGGGTCCACTAACACCACCACGACCATGTCCACGTCTGCGTCCCTTATTAGATGTTTTCTTTATTGTTCCCGTTCACCACAATTTTGAGAATGGCAAATTTGGGAATAGTTTTTCAACCCAGAACAAAAAGTGTGCTTTTACGGTCACTACAAATAACTTGACCAGCTAAAACAATGCAGATTTGGTTGAATAGAGATGTGAGGCCTGTTTTTTTTTTGCGCTGTGTGACAGGTATAGGTTTAATCACAGAATCAGACTTCTATCTGCACGGTAGCGTGTGTCTTAGGTTTTTCTGAATGACACTATCAGTACCTTCAATGTAAGATATACTTTTTGGGATAGATTTCAAGTAGGCCTCAAATACCAGAAACTAGTTATTTTGAGAATGGCAAATTTGGGAATAGTTTTTCAACCCAGAAAAAAAAGTGTGCTTTTACGGTCACTACAAATAACTTGACCAGCTAAAACAGTACAGATTTGCTTGAATAGAAATGTGAGACCTGTTTTTTTTTGCACTGTGTGACAGGTTAAGGTTTAATCTCAGAATCAGACTTCTATCTGCACGGTAGCGTGTGTCTTAGGTTTTTCTGAATGACACTATCAGTACCTTCAATGTAAGATATACTTTTTGGGATAGATTTCAAGTAGGCCTCAAATACCAGAAACTAGTTATTTTGAGAATGGCAAATTTGGGAATAGTTTTTCAACCCAGAAAAAAAAGTGTGCTTTTACGGTCGCTACAAATAACTTGACCAACTAAAACAGTACAGATTTGCTTGAATAGAAATGTAAGACCAGTTTTTTTTTTGCACTGTGTGACAGGTTAAGGTTTAATCACAGAATCAGACTTCTATCTGCACGGTAGCGTGTGTCTTAGGTTTTTCTGAATAACACTATCAGTACCTTCAATGTAAGATATACTTTTTGGGATAGATTTCAAGTAGGCCTCAAATACCAGAAACTAGTTATTTTGAGAATGGCAAATTTGGGAATAGTTTTTCAACCCAGAAAAAAAAGTGTGCTTTTACGGTCACTATAAATAACTTGACCAGCTAAAACAGTACAGATTTGCTTGAATAGAAATGTGAGACCTGTTTTTTTTTGCACTGTGTGACAGGTTAAGGTTTAATCTAAGAATCAGACTTCTATCTGCACGGTAGCGTGTGTCTTAGGTTTTTCTGAATAACACTATCAGTACCTTCAATGTAAGATATACTTTTTGGGATAGATTTCAAGTAGGCCTCAAATACCAGAAACTAGTTATTTTGAGAATGGCAAATTTGGGAATAGTTTTTCAACCCAGAACAAAAAAAGGGCTTTTACGGTCGCTACAAATAACTTGACCAGCTAAAACAGTACAGATTTGCTTGAATAGAAATGTGAGACCTGTTTTTTTTTGCACTGTGTGACAGGTTAAGGTTTAATCTCAGAATCAGACTTCTATCTGCACGGTAGCGTGTGTCTTATTTTTTTCTGAATGACACTATCAGTACCTTCAATGTAAGATATACTTTTTGGGATAGATTTCAAGTAGGCCTCAAATACCAGAAACTAGTTATTTTGAGAATGGCAAATTTGGGAATAGTTTTTCAACCCAGAAAAAAAAGTGTGCTTTTACGGTCACTATAAATAACTTGACCAGCTAAAACAGTACAGATTTGCTTGAATAGAAATGTGAGACCTGTTTTTTTTTGCACTGTGTGACAGGTTAAGGTTTAATCTAAGAATCAGACTTCTATCTGCACGGTAGCGTGTGTCTTAGGTTTTTCTGAATGACACTATCAGTACCTTCAATGTAAGATATACTTTTTGGGATAGATTTCAAGTAGGCCTCAAATACCAGAAACTAGTTATTTTGAGAATGGCAAATTTGGGAATAGTTTTTCAACCCAGAAAAAAAAGTGTGCTTTTACGGTCACTATAAATAACTTGACCAGCTAAAACAGTACAGATTTGCTTGAATAGAAATGTGAGACCTGTTTTTTTTTGCACTGTGTGACAGGTTAAGGTTTAATCTAAGAATCAGACTTCTATCTGCACGGTAGCGTGTGTCTTAGGTTTTTCTGAATGACACTATCAGTACCTTCAATGTAAGATATACTTTTTGGGATAGATTACAAGTAGGCCTCAAATACCAGAAACTAGTTATTTTGAGAATGGCAAATTTGGGAATAGTTTTTCAACCCAGAAAAAAAAGTGTGCTTTTACGGTCACTATAAATAACTTGACCAGCTAAAACAGTACAGATTTGCTTGAATAGAAATGTGAGACCTGTTTTTTTTTGCACTGTGTGACAGGTTAAGGTTTAATCTAAGAATCAGACTTCTATCTGCACGGTAGCGTGTGTCTTAGGTTTTTCTGAATGACACTATCAGTACCTTCAATGTAAGATATACTTTTTGGGATAGATTTCAAGTAGGCCTCAAATACCAGAAACTAGTTATTTTGAGAATGGCAAATTTGGGAATAGTTTTTCAACCCAGAACAAAAAAAGGGCTTTTACGGTCGCTACAAATAACTTGACCAGCTAAAACAGTACAGATTTGCTTGAATAGAAATGTGAGACCTGTTTTTTTTTGCACTGTGTGACAGGTTAAGGTTTAATCTCAGAATCAGACTTCTATCTGCACGCTAGCGTGTGTCTTAGGTTTTTCTGAATGATACTATCAGTACCTTCAATGTAAGATATACTTTTTGGGATAGATTTCAAGTAGGCCTCAAATACCAGAAACTAGTTATTTTGAGAATGGCAAATTTGGGAATAGTTTTTCAACCCAGAAAAAAAAGTGTGCTTTTACGGTCACTATAAATAACTTGACCAGCTAAAACAGTACAGATTTGCTTGAATAGAAATGTGAGACCTGTTTTTTTTTGCACTGTGTGACAGGTTAAGGTTTAATCTCAGAATCAGACTTCTATCTGCACGCTAGCGTGTGTCTTAGGTTTTTCTGAATGATACTATCAGTACCTTCAATGTAAGATATACTTTTTGGGATAGATTTCAAGTAGGCCTCAAATACCAGAGACTAGTTATTTTGAGAATGGCAAATTTGGGAATAGTTTTTCAACCCAGAAAAAAAAGTGTGCTTTTACTGTCGCTACAAATAATTTGACCAACTAAAACAGTACAGATTTGCTTGAATAGAAATGTGAGACCTGTTTTTTTTTTGCACTGTGTGACAGGTTAAGGTTTAATCACAGAATCAGACTTCTATCTGCAGGGTAGCGTGTGTCTTAGGTTTTTCTGAATGACACTATCAGTACCTTCAATGTAAGACATACTTTTTGGGATAGATTTCAAGTAGGCCTCAAATACCAGAACTAGTTATTTTGAGAATGGCAAATTTGGGAATAGTTTTTCAACCCAGAAAAAAAAGTGTGCTTTTACGGTCGCTACAAATAACTTGACCAACTAAAACAGTACAGATTTGCTTGAATAGAAATGTGAGACCTGGTTTTTTTTTGCACTGTGTGACAGGTTAAGGTTTAATCACAGAATCAGACTTTTATCTGCACGGTAGCGTGTGTCTTAGGTTTTTCTGAATGTCACTATCAGTACCTTCAATGTAAGATATACTTTTTGGGATAGATTTCAAGTAGGCCTCAAATACCAGAAACTAGTTATTTTGAGAATGGCAAATTTGGGAATAGTTTTTCAACCCAGAAAAAAAAGTGTGCTTTTGCGGTCACTACAAATAACTTGACCAGCTAAAACAGTACAGATTTGGTTGAATAGAAATGTCAGGTCTATTTTTTAGGCGCTGGGTGACAGGCTCAACTTGCCCCTGATGTAGTATATGGCCAAAAAATAACCACACTGTTGATGGTTAAATGCACTTGGGTGACACAGGCTCAGCCTGCACCAGATGTAGTATATGGCCAAAAAATAATCAGACTGTTGATGGTTAAATGCACTTCGGTGACACAGGCTCAGCCTGCAGCTGATGTAGTATATGGCCAAAAAATAACCAGACTGTTGATGGTTAAATGCACTTCGGTGACACAGGCTCAGCCTGCAGCTGATGTAGGATATAGCACAAAATAACCACACTATTGATGGTTAAATACACTTGGTGATAGCTTGTGCTGGCACACCACAAGTCACAAAATGGCCGCCGATCACCCCAGAAAAAAAGTGATCTAAAAACGCTCTGGGCAGCCTCAAAAAAGTGAGCAAGTCAATACTAGCACTTCAATGATCCACAGCTGCAGATCGATCACAGAATGAAGTCTTTTGGAGGAGTTAATCACTGCCTAATCTCGCCCTAACGTCGCAGCTGCAACCTCTCCCTATGCTTGAATCAGCAGAGTGACGTGCAGCGCAACGTGACCCAAGCTTATATAGAGGCTGGGTCACATGCTGCACTGGCCAATCACAGCCATGCCAATAGTAGGCAAGGCTGTGATGGCCTCTTGGGGCAAGTAGTATGACGCTTGTTGATTGGCTGCTTTGCAGCCTTTCAAAAAGCGCCAAGAAAGCGCCGAACACCGAACCCGAACACGGACTTTTACGAAAATGTTCGGGTTCGGGTCCGTGTCACAGACACCCCAAAATTCGGTACGAACCCGAACTATACAGTTCGGGTTCACTCATCCCTAATCTTAAGAGTCCTGTATTGTTATTTATGGTCACTAGCTCCCCAAGTCGGGAGTGGGTAATTGCCGTGCACCTCCTCCTTTCCTTCGATTTTTCTGCTAATAAACTTTTCCAATATTTCCGCTCAATCACAATTAAATTTCATCCATTAATCTCCCTTGGATGTGGTCTCTCTTTCTCACGCTCCCTCTCCGGAGTGGAACCCTGATTCGCCGATAACCGTGATCAACATGGTAGGCTCAGAAAAGAACATTGAAAGTTGATAGAGAAGATATCCAAATGGATCGTGGACGTCACAGTGACTTGCAACATGGTGGGGCAGTATGTGTGCACATGCCTACGCGAACTGATTGATGGGTCTCCAAATTGGGCACATGGTCTGATCTTGCCTTTACGCCTTGGAGGTGCTGGCCTGCCCTGCAGCTAGTGTATTGTCTAAACGTGTGTTTAGCATGACTGGAGGGGGTTATCACAGGTTATATTTCCCAATGTTTTGGGGTGTACCCTAATTTAAAAAAAATTAAATAAATTTAAAACCAAAAAGCAGTGTAGGCGACCTCCTCCTCCTCCTCCACCTCCGCTTCCACCTACACCGCAAAATTCACTGCCTCCTAAACCTCCTACTCCATATGGACCTCGTCCTCCTAGATCAAGATTTTTTTTTTTACGTATTTTATGTTATTTAAAGTCATTTCCCTATCCACATTTGTTTGCAGAGCACTTGCCATGCTCTTAACCACATTTTGCTGACATTTGCAGCCCTCTAGCCCTTTCCATTACATTTTTAGAGCCATTTTAGTGCTCAAAAGTTCGGGTCCCCATTGACTTCAATGGGGTTCGGGGTCAAGTTCGGATCATGTTCGGGTCCCGAACGTGAACTTTTTTGTGAAGTTCGGCCGAACCCGTCGAACCCGAACATCCAGGTGTCCGCTCAACTCTACTTACACGCTTTCTGCCCCAAATTAGGTCATTAATAATTATCTTGGTTAATTTAAAGAATTTATCCTCAATCCATATTTGGGAGTTCCTCAGAATATACAGAAACTGGGGTAGAATGCCCATCTTAATAAGGGATATTCTTTCGGCTCTAGATAGAGGAAGTCTGAGCCACGTCGCAATTTTGGCTCTCATTTTAGTTATCAGTGGAATCAGATTAAGGAGCAAAAACTCTTCAATCCCAGGAGATTTTAACATGCCAAAATATTCAAATGAGTCAGAGATCTTCAAAGTATTCAAGAGTCCCTCAGTGAACAACTGAAAACTATCTAAGGGCATAAGAGTGGTTTTTGACCAATTAACATCTAAACCTGATAGTTCACCAAAATAATTAACTATTTGAATAATTCTTGGGAGTGTAGTATTAGTATTCTGTATAAAAAAAATAATACATCTTCTGCATATAGAGAAATACGATCCTCCCTTCCCAGTATTCCAAACCCTTCAATTGCAGAATCTTGCATTACCCTAGCCGCAAGAGGTTCGATATACTGTATATATCTAATAGTAGTGGGGAAAGTGGGCATCCTTGACAGGTACCTCTAATTAATAAAAAGCTGTCTGTCAAGGCCCCATTAATATTCAACCTAGCCTTTGGAGACTTATACAAAAGCTTAATCATATTTATAAACCTAGCTCCAAATCCCACTTTATTCAACACCTTCCAGAAGAATCTCCACTTCACCCTATCAAAGGCCTTAGTGGCATCAAGAGACAGGATGGAGCGAGAGACCCCCCCCCCCCCACCTCACCGAAGATTGTATATTCGCAAATAGCCGGTGTAGATTGTAGTGCATACTCTTATTAGGAATAAAGCCATTCTGATCCGAATGTATAACTGATGTAATAACCTTAGCAAGCCTGGTAGCGAGAATCCTTGAAAGAAGCCTTACATCAGTGTTCAATAAAGAAATATGGCCTATATGCATTGATATCTAAGGGGTCTTTGCCTTTTTTTAATATTATTATTATTACAGCTTCTGACATTAATTCAGGAAGGGTGCCGTCCTCCACTGATTCCATGAATAACTTCAATAAACAAGGGAGGATAACCTCCCTATATTTACGATAGAATTCATATGGAAATCCATCTGAGCCAGGGGAGGAGTTTCCCGAGCAGGCCTTTATTGCAGCCTCCAACTCTTCAGAGAGAATGCATGATCGAGAAATTCTCTTTGAGTATCTGTTAGGACTGGTAGGGAGATAGAATCCAGATATGAATCCATAATTTCATCTGGGATAAACATATCTGATTTATATAGATCCGCAAAGTACATAGCAAAAATTCCTTTTACTAATTCTTGATCATCTATACAGTTGCAAGAAAATGTATGTGAACCCTTTGGAATGATATGGATTTCTGCACAAATTAGTCATAAAATGTGATCTGATCTTCATCTAAGTCACAACAATAGACAATCACAGTCTGCTTAAACTAATAACACACGAAGAATTAAATGTTACCATGTTTTTATTGAACACCCCATGTAAACATTCACAGTGCAGGTGGAAAAAATATGTGAACCCCTAGACTAATGACATCTCCAAGAGCTAATTGGAGTGAGGTTTCAGCCAACTGGAGTCCAATCAATGAGATGAGATTGGAGGTGTTGGTTACAGCTGCCCTGCCCTATAAAAAACACACACCAGTTCTGGGTTTGCTTTTCACAAGAAGCATTGCCTGATGTGAATGATGCCTCGCACAAAAGAGCTTTTAGAAGACCTGCGATTAAGAATTGTTGACTTGCATAAAGCTGGAAAGGTTTATAAAAGTATCTCCAAAAGCCTTGCTGTTCATCAGTCCACAGTAAGACAAATTGTCTATAAATGGAGAAATTTCAGCACTGCTGCCACTCTCCCTAGGAGTGGCCATCCTGTAAAGATGACTGCAAGAGCACAGCGCAGAGGTGAAAAAGAATCCTAGAGTGTCAGCTAAAGACTTACAAAAGTCTCTGGCATATGCTAACATCCCTGTTAGCAAATCTACGATATGTAAAGCACTAAACAAGAATGGATTTCATGGGAGGATACCACAGAGGAAGCCACTGCTGTCCATAAAAAACATTGCTGCACGTTTACAGTTTGCAAAAGAGCACCTGGATGTTCCACAACAGTTCTGTCAAAATATTCTGTGGACAGATGAAACCAAAGTTGAGTTGTTTGGAAGAAACACACAACACTATGTGTGGAGAAAAAGAGGCACAGCACACCAATATCAAAACCTTATCCCAACTGTGAAGTATGGTGGTGGGGGCATCATGGTTTGGGGTTGCTTTGCTGCGTCAGGGCCTGGACGGATTCCTATCATCGAAGGAAAAATGAATTCCCAAGTTTATCAAGACATTTTGCAGGAGAACTTAAGGCCATCTGTCCACCAGCTGAAGCTCAACAGAAGATGAGTGTTGCAACAGGACAATGACCCAAAGCATAGAAGTAAATCAACAACAGAATGGCTTAAACAGAAGAAAATACGCCTTCTGGAGTGGCCCAGTCAGAGTCCTGACCTCAACCCAATTGAGATGCTGTGGCATGACCTCAAAAAAGCGATTCACACCAGGCATCCCAATAATATTGCTGAACTGAAACAGTTCTGTAAAGAGGAATGGTCAAGAATTACTCCTGACCGTTGTGCACGTCTTATCTGCAACTACCGTATATGCCGGCGTATAAGACGACTGGGCGTATAAGACGACCCCCAACTTTTCCATTTAAAATATAGGGTTTGGGCTATACTCGCTGTATAAGACTACCCCTGAATGCCCAGCCCTCCCTGTCTTCAAGACGATCTTCTCCAGTCCAGGGAACTGACTGGGATCTGTGGATGGCACTGTTATGGGGAGGGGGATCAGTGGATGACACTGCTATGGGGGGATCTATGGATGACACTATATAGCATCTTATGCTATATGTGTCATCCACTGATCCACCCCATGGCAGTGTCATCCACAATCCCCCTCCCATAACAGTGCCATCCACAGATCCCCCTCCAAATAGTGCCATCCACAGATCCCCCCCTAAACAGTGCCATCCACAGATCCCCCCTAAACAGTGCCATCCACAGATCTCCCTACCCATAACAGTGTCATCCACAGATCACCCCCCATGACAGTGCCATCCACAGATCCCCCTCCCATAACAGTGTCATCCACAGATCCCCCCCATGACAGTGCCATCCACAGATCCCCCTCCCCATAACAGTGTCATCCACAGATCCCCCCCATGACAGTGCCATCCACAGATCTCCCTCCCCATAAGAGTGCCATCCACAGATCCCCCTCCCCATAACAGTGTCATCCACAGATCCCCCATGACAGTGCCATCCACAGATCCCCCTCCCCATAACAGTGTCGTCCACAGATCCCCCCCATGACAGTGCCATCCACAGATCCCCCTCCCATAACAGTGTCATTCACAGATCCCCCCATGACAGTGCCATCCACAGATCCCCCTCCCCATAACAGTGCCATCCACAGACCCCCCTCCAAATAGTGCCATCCACAGATCCCCCCCTAAACACTGCCATCCACAGATCTCCCTCCCATAACAGTGCCATCCACAGATCCCCCCCCATAACAGTGCCATCCACAGATCCCCCCCCATGACAGTGCCATCCACAGATCCCCCTCCCCGACGCTCAGAGGAGTATACATTTATTAACTGTAATCTGTAACTTTAAATGAGCGCTCATGTCTTTACTAGGGTACCTTACTCTCAGCTCTGGTAATAGGCAGTGCGGGCGGCGCTCACTCACTGACGTCACCGCCTGCGCCACCTAGTGGGAGGAGCAGGCACGTGACGTCAGTGAGTGAGCGCCGCCCGCACTGCCTGTTAGCGGAGCTGAGAGTAAGGTACCCTAGTAAAGACATGAGCGCTCATTTAAAGTTAAAGTTACAGATTACAGTTAATAAATGTATACTCCTGTGAGCGGTGGGGGCCCTGTATATTCTAACCCCCAGGCAAGCGTCCCCGTCACCATGGGAACGCCTGGGGGTTAGAATATACCATCGGATCTGAGTATACCCGGCGTATAAGACGACCCCCGACTTTTGGAAATAATTTTTAGTGTTAGAAAGTCGTCTTATACGCCGGCATATACCGTACAGGAAACGTTTGGTTGAAGTTATTGCTGCCAAAGGAGGTTCAACCAGTTATTTCCGTATGTGTTCCGTTTTCTTTGCGGACCCATTGACTTGAATGGAGCCACGGAACGTGATTTGCGGGCAATAATAGGACATGTTCTATCTTTCAACGGAAAGAAAAAACGGAAATACGGAAACAGAATGCAACGGAGTACATTCCGTTTTTTTTGTGGAACCATTGAAATGAATGGTTCCATATACGGACCATATATGGAACGCAAAAAGCGGCCTGTAAACAAAAAAAAAAACGGTTGTGTGAAAGAGGCCTTATCTGTGTATGCCTGGCTGGCGTTCTCCATAAGATCCCTATTTTTTTCTGTTTTATATCTGGAGAATTCTTTCTCTCTCATACCATAGCCCTTTCTCAAATTAGATATATTACTAATTTACTATTACTAGGCCCCTTATGAAGGCCTTAAGGGCATCCCATACCAGTTGAGTTTTTACAGAGTTATAATTAATGTTCCAAAAACGGATAATCTCCTGTTACATGATTTTATGGTTATCCATTAGGGAGATCCAATGGGGACTTAGTCTACTTTCACACTGGCGTTTTGGCTTTCCGTTTGTGAGATCCGTTTAGGGCTCTCACAAGCGGTCCACAAGCGGTCCAAAACAGATGCATTCTGAATGGAAAAAGATCCGTTCAGAATGCTTCAGTTTGCATCAGTTCAGTCTCCATTGGGCTTTGGAGACGGACACCAAAACGCTGCCTGCAGCCTGATGAAACTGAGCCAAACAGATCCGTCCTGGCACACAATGTAAGTCAATGGGGACAGATCCGTTTTCACTGACACAATCTGGCACAATAGAAAACTGATCCTTCCCCCATTGACTTTCAATGGTGTTCAAGACGATCTGTCTTGGCTATGTTAAAGATAATACAAATGGATCCATTCTGAACGGATGCAGACGGTTGTATTATGTGAACTATCTGTCCATCACGGATCCGCACAAAATGCGAGTGTGAAAGTAGCCTTAATCTAAATGGGCGTCTTGACCGATATTTTTTATCAGTCATACTTCCAATGTGAATGGTACATGGTCTGATAGATCCCTGGCCTCATAATTCATCCGCTTTATACATCTAAGATAGTTTTTATTTATTAAGGCCAGATCTATCCTAGACATGGAGTTTCCAGGTTTGCTTACACAAGAATAGGCTCTGTGGGGGGGGGCGTGGCCAACTGCCGGCATGAGAGCACGCGTTTGAGAGCAGCTCCGCTTACCCTCAACAATCTTGCACCATCCTGACAAACTGCCGACTCCAGACACAGAGTGGACGGTGTGTAGACGCAGGAGGAGACCCCGCACACCGAATATGGGGCCTAACAAAGCACAGACAGCCGCTGAGAGGCTGAAAGAGTTCGCCAGACCTGAGGCCCAAAATGGCGCCGCGACCGCAACTCCAACGCGCGCGGCAGTCACCCGTGGGCAGGCCGCCCAGCAGGCAGAGGCTGAAGACAACACCAAGCCTGAGTTTACTCTCAAAGCTGCTTACGAACAGCTGCTGGTGGCGATATCATCATGCCAGTCCTCGCCCACCGGGAAGCTGGAAGAGGTGAGGGTGGATGTCAGCCTGCTCCGCCATGATATGCAGCAACTGAGGGATCGGGTCAAGACCACTGAGGACCGAGTGTCTGCCCTGGAAGATCTGACCAGACCGATGGAAGGGAGAGTGCAAGATCTGGAGCGCTCCGTTGGTCAGTGGCAACAGAAGTGCGATGACCTGGAAAATAGATTGCGTCGCAATAATGTGAGGATCCTGGGCCTACCTGATAAAGCTGAGGGCAGAGATCCGGCGGCGTTCTTGGAGGCCTGGTTCAAGGAGCAGTTTCCTGAGGCGCCCTTCTCTCCTGCGTATGCGGTAGAGAGAGCCCACCGTGTTCCAGCCAGATACCCCGCGCCCGGAGCTCCCCCAAGACCTCTCCTGGCGCACCTTTTGAATTGGAGAGACCGCAATCTTATTCTTAGCCAGGCTAGAAGCAAGCAGGATATCAGGCATGACAATGCACGGGTCTCCCTTTTCCCGGATTTCTCAGCTGATCTCCAGAAGAGGAGAGCCACATTTGTTGCGGTTAGACGCCGCCTCCGGAAACAAAATCTACAGTACTCTATGGCCTACCCGGCCCGCCTCAGGGTCATAGATGGCGAGAAAACCGTTTTCTTTAGTGACCCCAGGGAGGCTGAGGACTGGGCCTCGAGGAGATCTGCGCGTCCTCCACCGCGCTGACCTATTCACCGTCGGCACACAGCAAGTATTAACCATCCCCTCATGTCTGTTTCGGATGGGACTTGTCTGAAGACCCCCTGACTTTGATGATGTTTGCTATGTGATACAGTGTGTCCCGGCCATGTTTTAGGAATGTCGTCCAATCTAGTTGGCCTCCTGGGACTGCACACTTAATCCTCAGGGGCTTATCTGAGTATAATAGCGGATGTTATATCAATTTGTCCCAATGTCATGTATCAATACTAGCAGTTTTTCATACCTCAGCTGTAATGAGGGGGGGGAGCACTACCTGTATGGTTACAACACCTATCTACACCATGCAGGTCCCCGAGTTAAGGACCACCAAGTTTGTCGGTTCTGGACCCGACGCGTTCAGGTTATCAATGTTACTGTTATGTGTTATGTTACTGCATACTCAAGCTTACATGTCTCAAGTATGGCCAACTTTCTTCATGATAATAGCAGGGGAGCAACTGTCCCATGTAGTCCTTATGACTGAACTGCAGGCACACGTGCTACATGGGTGGATATATGTCCTTGATTCAATACTAGTGTTACCATGGCCCCCTTGAGAGTGATGTCATGGAATGTGAGAGGGCTGGGTGATCCTAAAAAGAGGATAGCGGTGTTCTCCCAGATTCGGTCCTTTAATCCACATATTCTGGGCCTTCAAGAGACTCATCTCACCCCGGAAACGGGAAACAGGTTAAAAAAGCCCTGGGCCCAACACTTGTTTAATGCCTACGGCAGCTCTCACTCCAGAGGAGTCGCCCTGCTGTTTCATAGAAGCCTCAGGTGCGAGATTCATCATTCAGCTGTGGACCCAGGGGGACAGTACATTTTCATATATGCTCATATTGACTGTGTTCCCTATGTGATTGTTAATTTGTATAACTCACCTCCTGCATCTCTCTCCCTGCTGCAAGCAGTCGTGGGCTTCATAGTCAACTATCCCACTGCCCGTTTCTTATGTATGGGAGATTTCAACCAAGTGATGAGGGAGGATCTAGACAGGTTTAGCTGCAGGGCCGACAGGGGTGGGTCAGGAGAGGAGAGCACGGTCCTTGCTAGAATTTCCCAAGAGATGGGATGGATAGATATGTGGAGAGCCAGGAATCCACACACTAGGGAGTACTCCTGTTTCACCCCAGCCAGAGGAGCCCTGTCTAGAATAGACTACTTATTCGGTAACTCCATAGTGTATACTGACCTGGTGGTTATCTGCCTTGGACCGCAAGGGCCCTCTGACCATGCCCCAGTACTGGCGGAATTGGCCATGTCTGATTATATGAGTATGGGCAGTAAAATGCGCATACATCCTTTTTGGCTTACCCTGTTCGGTTTAAATTACAGAATCCCTGATCAGCTAAGCATGTTTTTCGAGGCTCAGGGCGACTCTACCGATGCCCTGCTGTTGTGGGAGACAATGAAGGCATACTTCAGAGGCTGTCTTAAGTCCTCCATATCGTATGTTAAGAGAGATTCGCAGCGTAAAGAGGATGACTTACATGCTAGCTGCAGGGAGGCTGAGAAGGCGTTCATTGAGTCTCCTACTGAGGAGCACAGAGTGGAGTGGATGTCTAGAGGGAGGCAGTACATGTTATATTTGGAAGAAAACAGCAAGAGGAAACTCTTTTTCCTTAAGCAACAGGCGTTTGAAACAGGTAATCAGACAGGGAAGTTATTTGCGCACATCGCACGTACCAACACTATGGCTCCACCAGTACTCCGCATACGAGAGGTTAATGGGCGAATAGTGGAGTCGGTGCAAGACATACTGAAATGCTTTCAGAACTTTTATAAAGACCTATACAAGTCGGCGGTTACCTACTCAGGGCAGGAATTAGAGAGGTACCTCAGTGAAGTGTCCTATCCTCGGCTGGGCGATCTAGACAGGGGCATTATGGAGGAGGATATTACTTTAAAGGAAGTGGAACGGGCTATTAAGGATCTACCGGTAGGGAAGGCTCCTGGCCCGGATGGCATGTCGGTGGAGGTATACTCTAGATATGGGGAGAGCTTGAGTCCACAACTGTTGAAGGTGTACAGGGCGGCGCACTCCCGCGGCTCCTTGCCGGATTCTATGTACGATGCTTCCATTGTGGTAATTTTAAAACCCGGCAAGGATCCGTTGGACTGCGGATCTTATCATCCAATTTCTCTTTTGAACTTGGACTATAAAATCCTAAGTAGGATTTTAGCCAACAGATTAAACAAGGTGATCACATCTGTGATTCATTCTGATCAATCTGGCTTTATGCCTGGGAGATCCACTTCAGACAACATTAGGAGAGCTCAAGTGATTGCACAGGTGGGAGTTGCCGAGAAAGCAAGGTGGGCACTAGCCTCTCTGGATACGGCTAAAGCTTTTGACTCTCTAGAATGGCCCTTCTTAGTAGCTGTGCTGAGGAGCTTTGGCTTTGGTCCCAATTTCACTAGATGGATAGACATTCTGTACAGGAATCCCACTGCGTGTATTCAGCTTAATGGTTCATATTCTGACAGGCTTTCTTTACATAGAGGTACAAGGCAAGGATGCCCGCTCTCGCCTCTGTTGTTCGCAATAGCAATAGAGCACTTGGCCATCAGATTTAGACAGGATCGAATCTACAAAGGGGTGTGTGTGGGAGGCAGAGAGGATAGAATAGGGTTGTATGCAGATGACTTGATCCTGTTTATGTCAGATCCGGAAATGACTCTCCCGAGAGCGATTGAAATCATAGAGTGCTTTGGGCAATGCTCTGGACTACACATAAATTGGGGCAAGTCAGCCATTATGCCCCTATCGATACATGATTGGCCGGAGTGCCATTATAATCTGCCTGTAGTTGATAGATTTAAGTACTTAGGAGTGATAATCACCAAAGAACCCCAACTCTCCTACGTATTGAATATTGAACCCTTAGAATCCACGTTTCAAGATAAAATTAAAAACATGGGAATCCCTCCCATTGTCAGTAATGGGAAGACTGAATCTGGTGAAGATGGTGCTTCTGCCCAAAGGTCTGTACCTGTTATCCCACGCGTGTACTCCGGTCCCCCGAGGTTTCTTTAAGCGCATTCACGCTTTGATAACTGCCTTTGTCTGGGGCAAGGTGTGGGGAGTTTGGTGCGCATCTCCAATCACTTTGCATACTTCGCATCTGCACTCGACAGCTGACGGCCCTTAAAGGATCCTTTACCCCATCAAGTGAAATTTTGTGGGGATGTGATGTTACCTCTAATGTTTAGCTGTGATGTATGGAACTTGTATCATCCCAGCCAATGTCATGTAATCTCACGTATGCGACTCCAGCTATATGTCAGTGTACCTATGTGAATGTACTGTACCTGCATTTCTAATTGACCCTTGCGTGGGTCATCATGACGTCATGTGTATGCCATACTTGTCTTATTCTTTTTTAATAAATCGAGTTTAAAAAAAAAAAAGAATAGGCTCTGTAGCACCCCAGAGTTGTGTTACTACACGCCTCTAACCTGCTAATATCTTCTAGGAGCCGTTATATTGTCATCTGATATAATTAGAGGTGGGATCATGAATTCGTCGAATCCACGAATCCCTCGAATCTTATGGGATTCGTGGACTCGAATCCCAACGTAATTTAGTCAAATTCGAATCCGACGAATCTGGATATCCGCCGCCATGCTGCACAGCGCGATGGGCGGGTGTATCAACAGAGGGAGGAGGGCCTGGGGGCCGGCATCTGGATTAGGAATGACAGCGGGGACCGGTGCAGTCCCTGTATTCTAATGCACCGGCCCCCTGCATTGTTAAGATATAATAATTAAGTGTAATCCAGCTGTATTACTACATTAAGTTCTGTAGCAGAGAGGAGGGAGGAAGCAGGCCAGGATGGCGGGCGGCGGCGCGTCACTCACTACATCATGCGCCTGCGCCGCCCACTTTATGAATGAAGCAGGCGGCACGGGCGTGTGACGTAGTGAGTGACGCACCGCCTGTCCGTCCTCCCGGCCTCCCTCCTCAGGAATAGCAAAGAAAACTTGCATGCCTCCCAGAGTTCATCAATATTCTTTGGTTTCGTCTTCCATGCTTCCTCTTTCATCCTACACCACATATGCTCAATGATGTTCATGTCTGGTGACTGGGCTGGCCAATCCTGGAGCATCTTGATCTTCTTCGCCTTAAGGAACTTTGATGTGGAGATGGAAGTATGCGATGGAGCACCATCCTGCTGCAGAATTTGGCCTTTTTTATGGTTGGGAATATAAGAGGTAGCTAAGATTTCTTGGTATTTTAGACTATTGATGTTGCCTTCCACCCTGCAGATCCCTCGCACACCCCCATACTGGATGTAACCCCAGACCATGATTTTGCCTCCACCAAACTTCACAGTTTTCTGGGTAAATCTCGGCTCCATGCGGGTTCCAGTAGGTCTCCTGCAATATTTGCGGCGACTGTGGTGTAATTCAACAGAAGATTCATCTGAAAAATCCACCTTCTGACACTTTTCCAGCGTCCATCCTTTTAGCAGGCTGTGGCCCTTGGCAAATGCCACATGTTTTTTCAATTGTCTTTTGTTTAGTGCTGGCTTATGGGCACTGATTCGACCATGGAGGCCATTTCGAGACAGAATCCGACAAACTGTTCTGGTTGACACAGGGACTTCAGGTGACCAGGTCTCGTGGAGCTCTGCTGCAGTGGAAAATGGGCTGGCTTTGGATTTTCGAGCCAACAAACGGTCCTCTCGAGCAGTTGTCTTGCGGGGTCGGCCTGACCTGGCCTTGTCCAAAACGTCTCCAGTCTCTTCAAATCTTTTTTTTATCCTCTGAACTTGACGCTGAGACACATTGAAGGTGTCTGCCACATCAGCAGTGGATCTGGTCTTCAGCCTCTTGATAATCAACACTTTAGTCTCCGGGTGAATCTTAGGCATGTTTGCAGAGGTCTAGTTGCAGTTGATGTGAAGGTCTAGTGTACTGGGGTTCTTTTTATACACACCTGAGACCTAATTGATCCATTATTAATCATAGGTGAAGCTCATATGACAAGGCAACAACACTTATGTTTTGGCAAAAATTTACTCAATGGCCTTTACCAAGCTGTGAATATTAGAATACTTTTTGTCAGTTTCGTTTTGCACTGAAACATTACAAAAGCTGTTGGGATTAAAATGACCCATTTCTTGTAACAAAATCTTGATTAGAAATATATTTTAGCGGCACTTCAGGTCAATTTGTACACAAGCGACAAGACTTTTGTCAGGGACTGTATTGCTTGGATGCAAGTTATCTTCAGTAAAGAAACGTTTGAACTTAATCTAAAGGTCTGGACATCATTTCTGCAGCAGAGTTCCTCTATTACTCCTACTATCACTACATTCAAATTTATTGCAAGTGAGCCAGGAGTCCAGCCGTACCCAGGTAGGAGACACAGTGACACAATTCCCACTACTCTAGAGAGACACTATAAGCCATTACACCACTCTGGCATTCCTGACCTGGGACGTGCGTTATAACACCTTGGAAGGGCCCTGGGATAGTACCCTGCACACGCTGCAATTGGCATCACAAACAAATACAGACTATTATACACCTGACCCGGCCACTGCATTAAAGTGACGTCAGAGTACACGTATCCAGGCCATTGCATCTCTTTTCCCCTTCCCTAAGTAACCCCATACATCTATAAAGCCTGATTCCAAACAGAATCGTGCCAGGGGGGATCCTTGTGCCTGGCTATAGGTAACTTCTTCGATTGAGATCCTATCAGTTTCTGGATTAATGACAGAATTAAAGTCCCCATTAACTATCAAGGGACATTCAGGCCATTGGTCCATAAAAGTTAGCAGACAATTAAGTGCATAAAAGGAAAATTGTGGAGGTATATAAATAAAAGCCAGAATACATAAAGTACCGGCAAATTTGCCATAGAGAAATACAAATCTACCTTGCTTGTCAATAGAGGATGCCCAGCAGACAAAGTTGAACTGATTGTGGACTAATACTGTCACTCCTCTAGAATAACTAGAAAAAGTGGAGTGATTCATCTGTCTGGCCCATCCCCTATCGATCCGCCTGACCGTTTCCTCAGTGAAATGAGTTTCAACTAAGCAAACAATAGCTGGTATCAACTGTCTCCTCCCCCTCCTCCTATGGGTAATCATCCGCTAATTCTTCCACTCTAGGTGAAGCGTTTTCTTTTTACATTGGGATCAGACATCCCGCTGATCACCTATTTTGCTTAGGGCCCATTTTTCTCTTTTTTTCTTCACTCCCTCCTTCCCTCTCCTCTGTTAATCTTTTTCTTCTCTCCCCTCTTCTCTTTTTTTTTTAACCCCCTTTCCCTCTTCTCTTCCCTTTGCTCTCTGATTACCCCCTGATTGATCTTGTCACCACCTTACTGCTTCCACCAGACCAGTAATTTAATATTACTCAGGGAGATTTTTTTCAGGTTCAAGAATGTTTTATTGTTTTGAGCAGACAGGGCACCAGGAGAGAGAGATCTAATAAAGGGAGCATTCACTAAGAGCAGGAAACCAAGAAAAAAAAGGAAAAAAAAATATAAAAAATAGGCACAGTCACGGCTTGTCTCACCAGGTTTCATATCACAACCAGGAAAAGCGCAGCGGTTCACTGAAAGGTAGCAGCACGAGATTCCATCACGGGTCCTACTCCAGTCAGCAGAAGACAGCACAGAGGGCAAAAACAGGGGATTCAGCAGATGGAGGAAAAACAGGCAATACTTGGAGATCCGCGGGGAGAACACGGAGGGTTTCCTGGACACAGAAGGGTGGCAGGCAAAACACACAAGGAGAAGAGGACATGAGGCTAGGGCACCTGGAGATCCACCGACAGCCCAGGACAGAGAGGATAGGAGAAACCCAAAGGCACCAGGGTCGTCATCCAGCCATGAGACAACGAAATACCGGTCGATTGTAGAGCATACCTCGAGCACTTAGCTTGCTCCGCGCCAGGTGGTGAGGTTGGAGGAGGGGAGGAGGACACGACGCAGGACATCTATGTCATCACATCTTCCCAGCCATGCTAAAAATTGGGTTTTATAATGAGTGCTTCAACATGCACACATGCGAGTGATGCTTGGGCGCTCACATAGTTTTGCCCACTGGTATGTCATAGAAACTTCCTGATGTAAACAATAAACTTTATTTTTGATCAAGAGACACAGGAAGCTTGGTGCTCACTGTCACTTTAAGTGATTACAGTCTATAAAAGGTACAATAGGTTGGTGGCTTCTCTCGTACTTCATGGGTGAAGCCTCATGCTCATGGCCGTATATTGTGTCTGATCAGCATATTTTGCAGATTGCACAGACCCTTTAATTTCTATGGGTCTGCAAAAAAAAAAAAAAAAAACATCCTTGTGCTGTCTGCATCCATTCCAAAAACTATAAAACAATACAAACAAAACCTATTCTTGTCTGTATTGCGGACAATAACAGTCAATTGTAGTGATGGTAGTGAGAAAAATTAGGGGTGCACATGGAAGGTGTCTGTATTTTGCAGATCAATGGTTTGTGAACTGAAAAAACTTTTACTTTAACAGAAAAACAGTAGTATCATATTAACAGTAACAGTAATATACTGTACAGGTGAAACTCGAAAAATTAGAATATTGTGCAAAAGTCCATTTATTTCAGTAATGCAAATTAAAAGGAATTGCATTAATGTATCTTTAAATTAGAATTTTGTGAAAAGGTTCAATATTCTAGGCTCAAAGTGTCTCACTCTAGTCAGCTAATTAATCCATACCCCATGAGCAAAGGGTACCTCAAAATTGAGACTTTGGGGTTTCATAAGCTGTAAGCCATAATCATCCAAATTATAACAAATAAAGGCTTGAAATATCTCGCTTTGCATGTAATGAGTCTATCACATATGTTAGTTTCACCTTTTAAGTTGCATTACTGAAATAAATGAACTTTTCACGATATTCTAATTTTTCGCATTTCACCTGTATATAGTAAGTAGCAACCCAGTCATGAGGAGTCATAAACCAGTAGTGAAGTTTGTCAATCTGGGACAAAAACAGGTATATTGAAGTAATAAAATAGCAAAGTGCAGGGTATTAATCACAGTAACTGGCAGTGTGAGAGCAGTGGTGGAGACAGAAGGGATTTTCCAGAGCACTGAGCTGTAATCAGAGGTTTATTTCTAGATCAGAGATTCTTTATGTTTATTCAGATCCGAATCTCTCATCTCTAATGTTGAGCTCGGCTGCTTACGGCAATGCCATAGACGGAATGGGGTTATAGGATGCAGAGTTTGCCCACTGTATAAATGAACCATTTTAATTAAATGAAATTACCTTTAGTGAAAGTTTCATGTAGATTTTGTAATGCAAAATCGATCCATTCTCTAAAATGCACTCCTTCCCTGGCCACGTAGTATGAATGTAAGAAATCCTTGGGGTTAAATTCATCAATGTAGGTTTGCTGAGACGAAGAACGGGCGGCCATGGTGATGGGTCCTCAGATTCTCTGATCGATGCTTCAGAAATAGACCTGATTGCATAATGATATTTTTACCAAATGCACATCAGATACATTGTAGCAATCAAATACACCAATAGTCTCCTGTAAATATAAAGATGCTGCCACATTTTAGAGTTTTTTAATGCTGTTTTTGAAGAAAAAAATCTGGTTTTAATCTAAAAGGGAGAGAAGGTATAAAGAACAGATACTAATTTTATTTTTTGAATCCACTCCTGGTTTCAGAAATTGCATCAACAAACCTTAACATATGGCTTAACTCTATTATCTCATTTTGTTACAAATTCTGTTCAAATTCTTGCTGAAAAGTTTTTCGAGATAATCCATTGAAATTGTCTGCCTTTCCAGTGGAAACTTTTACAGCCACAATTATCCTTACCTGGTGCATAGTACTCCAGATTAAGTTGGTCACTTTTTTTGCAGCAGCTGTTAACAGCATTTTGAGATCTGCTTTACCAGCATCCATGTGGGCCATAAGGCAGGGGTGGACATGCCATTGGTCCAACCTGCTCAGTAGTTAAGGGGTCTCACTACCACCTTAAAGCGGGACAGCCGCTTTCTAACATTTTTTGGGGATGCAGGTATTAGCTGAGGTCATGATTATCATAGCTCCCAATTTCTATTTTATTAGAGAGCAAAAGGGCCATATACGGTGCCTTCACATGGGCTTCCTGTTGTCGGTTTAAACTCCTGCCATAAGGCTCAATAAACAGAAAATGTTCATTGACATCTATGGACATTGTGGCTGTGCTCTGTGGCCTGTGTTTAACACCGCAGAGTGGTGTTACCACTTCTGCACCTTGCTACTATCTTTTATGGTCTAACCTGTGTGTCACCTATATATTTATTTCCAGGTCCCTCAAAACTGTGCATTCCTAATAATGTTGTGTAACTGTTCATGTAATTTGCCTGGTTCACCAGCAGGTGGCAGCAAACACGGCAGAGCTATACCTAGATAGAATGTAACTCACCATTCCATTTTCTGTCCCTTTGGGCAGAGGTGGGCCAGTCCTGCTTGCTACCAGTAGAAATTTGTAGAACAAACGTGTGGACTGCACGTTTTCTTCCTGAGTGCTGACCACCATATCTTCCTACTATCCCTCAGTGGCACCAAATTGTTAAAGGCCTAATTGGCCGAAACGTAACTCCAGCTGCAGATTCAATAAAACAACACGAATGATCACATAAGCTATGTTTGTTTGTGATATTTCTGGAATTTTTTCTACAAATTGATTGATGGGGTGGGAACCCGACTCCTAGAATTTCATACGGTATACCAACAGCAGTGTGCGACTAAGCTATTTCTCTACCTGCTACCAGAAGGAGGCAGGGCAGTTCTGGTTTGTGCTGGTTGAGACTACATGATTGAGCTGCCAGGATTCTAACCTATTCCTTGGCTAAAGATAAGTCTGACTAAAAAGTGAAGTGCAGCCTAAAGAATAAGCCAAGTTGCCAAGTCAGCTTGTCAGTACAGCTTAGTGAGAGAAGGATAGAACAGAGTTGAGTTTGCCTGCCAGTTTAATGCTAAAGCCTCTTGGAACCAAGACAAAGCCTGCAAACTGTTTGAAGAAACGTTTATTCAAAGTAAAGCTGCCATTGAACTTAATCTCAAGTTCTGGGCTCAACTCATCAAATCCCTCAATTATTCCCCCAATTTATTTCTTTGGAGCCAAAGCCTGGGGTCCAGTCATATCCAGGTAGGAGCCCCGTGACACACATAAAGTAACATTTAGGCTGCACTACACCACTCGTCATTCCTACACCTGGGAAGGGTTATAGAGAGGGCCCTGGGGTGAGGCTGCCTGATGCATGTGCAGAGATCATTAGGCCATTGTGCAGGGAGGGGGAGGAGATGGGCTGTGATCATCACCTATTGTGAATGGTGTGACCCTGTGTTATCTATATGCAGATGTTATCTGTCATTGTAATCATACCTGTAATAATAATGTGATGACGAATAAACAGTGCAGATCATAAATTGTCAACCCTTGACAATGGGGACCCGAACTTTTGAGCACTAAAATGGCTGTAAAAATGTAATGAAAAGGCCTAGAGGGATGCAAATGGCATCAAAAATTTGTTAAGAGCATGGCAAGTGCTCTGCAAACAAATGTGGATAGGGAAATGACTTTAAATAACATAAAATACGTAAAAATAAAAATAAATTATCTTGATCTAGGAGGACGAGATTCATATGGAGTAGGAGGTTGAGGAGGCGGTAGATGTGGCAGTGTAGGTGGAAGTGGCGGAGGAGGAGGTAGCCTACACTGCTTTTTGGTTTAAATTTATGTTAATTTTTTAAATCAGGGTACACCCCAAAACATTGGGAAATATAACCTGTGATAACCCCCCTCCAGTCGTGCTAAACACACGTTCTATACACTGGCTGCAGGGTAGGCCAGCACCTCCAAGGCGTAAAGGGCAAGCTCAGGCCATGTGCCCAAGTTGCAGGGGCTGACCCTGTCAGTCAGTTTGTATAGGCGTGTGCATACTTACTGCCCCACCATGTCGCACGTTCCCGTGATGTTCACGATCCAATTTGATATCTGAGAAAGAGAGACCAAATCCAATTTTTTTTCAAATTTAAAAATGTAGAGCGGAATTATGGGACAAATTATTAAAGCATAAAAGTGGGACAACTTTTTAAAGCTTAAGCATTGAATGAAAGGATGTGGCGCGCATTAATTAATGAAGAATTTATTAAATTTTATTCCTTGTCAACTATGCAGAGCAGGGGTTTCTATCCGGCAAAATTTGAAAAACGTCACCTGACAATGTAATTGACGATTTTCTTAAATTTATGTTCCTGTCACCTACAGTTGCAAGAAAAAGTATGTGAACCCTTTGGAATGATATGGATTTCTGCACAAATTGGTCATAAAATGTGATCTGATCTTCATCTAAGTCACAACAATAGACAATCACAGTCTGCTTAAACTAATAACACACAAAGAATTAATGTTACCATGTCTTTTGAACACACCATGTAAACATTCACAGTGCAGGTGGAAAAAGTATGTGAACCCTTGGATTTAATAACTGGTTGAACCTCCTTTGGCAGCAATAACTTCAACCAAACGTTTCCTGTAGTTGCAGATCAGACGTGCACAACGGTCAGGAGTAATTCTTGACCATTCCTCTTTTACAGAACTGTTTCAGTTCAGCGATATTCTTGGGATGTCTGGTGTGAATCGCTTTCTTGAGGTCATGCCACAGCATCTAAATCGGGTTGAGGTCAGGACTCTGACTGGGCCACTCCAGAAGGCGTATTTTCTTCTGTTTAAGCTATTCTGTTGTTGATTTACTTCTATGCTTTGGGTCGTTGTCCTGTTGCAACACCCATCTTCTGTTAAGCTTCAGCTGGTGGACAGATGGCCTTTAGTTCTCCTGCAAAATATCTTGATAAACTTAGGAATTCATTTTTCCTTCTATGATAGCAATCCGTCCAGGCCCTGACGCAGAAAAGCAGCCCCAAACCATGATGCCCCCACCACCATACTTTACAATTTGGATGAGGTTTTGATGTTGGTGTGCTGTGCCTCTTTTTCTCCACACATAGTGATGTGTGTTTCTTCCAAACAACTCAACTTTGGTTTTATCTACGTATGACCTTGTTCACACCATAGGTAGCTTAGTGGTAGGACCCCTTGCCATGCTGAGTGACCGTGACGTGGTGCATGATGGGCTCCGATATTTTCCTGACAGGAATATATTGGCAAAAGTCTCAGCTTTTAATATCTGCATTTATGACTAGCCAGTATAGTTAGTGGCATATCCGTTTGGTGCATTTTTTCTGTGATTTATATGATTATATTTTCATCCCTTTGTAAAATGTGCCAGTTTTTTAATATGGCATTTTTTATTTGCTGCGCCATGGGTGAAAAATCAAATGTGAACACTGATTTGCTAGGAACCGTGTCGGAGACGGGATTTTTTAATTCTTGTGGCTCTATATTTCTGTGCCTGCGGATAGATTTCAGATCAAAGTCACCTGCAGATCTTTTATCTGCAGATTTACGGAAGGCTTGATCAATGCTGGATTCTGAGTAACCCATTTCTAGAAACCTCGTTTTCATTATTTTAGATTGTTTTAAAAACTCGATATCGCTAGATATGATCCTATTTAAACGGGAAAATTGACTGTAGAGGAGGTCAGAAGTCACATGTGGGGGGTGGAAACTATTGAAGTGCAATAATGCATTGGTGGAGGTGGGTTTCCTGGGTCTCAGCTATCAATCAGGGTCGTATAGACGCAGGTCTGTTTTTTGCACAATGTAACAACAAAGACATTTTAGAAGTCATGTCTCTTAAATCGCTTGAATCCAGAGTCATCAAACTGTCTGAAAAAGAAGTTCGCTTATTCTGGACTATTAACTCTTTGCAATCTTATGTCACCCATGGGAGGGTGCCTAGAGGATTATGTGTTTATAAAGAACCCTCTCAATTTCATGATAATGATGCATTCCTGGGCTCCTGGAATGCTATACAATTGGAAAACTCATTCAGGCTCATGGAACTAGTGCTCTCCCAGAACGAAAAAGCATATAAAGAGCTAACTATGGAGATCATTAAAGCGAAAGCAGAATTGAAATCTAGAAGGACTGAGTCCCAAATGAAAACCTTTTTGAATAAGCTAGAGAAACGCTTGATTCCCATTCAATCGGATACAAAAGAAAAAAAGAAAGCTAAGTTTTTACGCGATAAAGCAGATTATGAACAAAATAAAATCTTCTCTTGGGGCACACAGAAACGCATACAAAAACGCAAATACAAAATAAACCGGCGATCCAAAGACTACTGGACCACAGACTCGGATTCAAGTGCTTCAGAGGATCAAGCCACAAAAATGCCGCAGAATGCAGATCATGAATCCCCAAACGGACAATCGCGACCGCTTACCACGGTAGAAAACACACCAGCAGAGGAAGATCAAAGACAAAGAAAAAGAGGGGGTGCATACAGGGGGGGTTTCAAGAGGAAACAAGTGGGGTGGAGGAATTAATCTTAGATGTGGGTCCCGTACAGGACTTACCTATTGGCTATAATGTTGTTAATTTAACCAATGTAACCCTTGATGCTGATTGCCTATCTTTTTTGTCAAAAGGTTTGAATTTCAGTTTGGTAAAGGATGTTGACCCAGCCAATTTTGAGGTTGATTTATTTAGATCTATTAGAAAATTGAATTTATTCAGATGGTTTTGTGAAAAAAATGTATCCACACCAGAGGTTAAAGAGCTAGAATCCCCTATCATTGGCCCTTTAGGTTTTCAGGTGGGGCCACAATTAGATCATACAGATAAACAGGTGGTAAACACACTCTTAGAATTGCAGGGTTGCAGTCTAGATCACACCCCTGAAGAAATACCCTATCCTGAGACCTTTAAGGGAGGTATAGGCTCGACTTTCACTCCACCCTTGCCGGCCGGCAGTACTCTGGATCTGTTCCAGAGACAGGTTATCCAGGATATTAAAGCGATTTACTATCCTAAAAATAAAAGCAATCTAACTAGCGGTGAACACTGCGCGATGAATTGGCTTATTAGTAACAAAGAATTAATAACCAAACTGGCCGACAAGGGTGGAAAGATCGTCATCATGTATAAATCCCTATATGTAGAAGAAGCCTATAGGCAACTTAATGATAAAAATACATATGTCCGACTGAAAACTAATCCCACTTTTAAATACCAACAACAGTTAAGATCCTTGTTGTGGAGGTATGTAGCACAGGGAGCCCTCACTAATAAAATTGCCGAAAAACGATATCCTCAATTCCCAATCAAACCTGTCTGGTATCATCTACCTAAAATTCATAAGTCACTGGTAAAACCCCCCGGGCACCCAATCGTAGCAGGGATTGGCTCGGTCACCGAGCCATTATCCCAATATCTCGATTGGTTATTGCGCCCTTTGTTGGAAGGGATACCCTCTTTTTTGAGGGATACCAGTGACTTTTTGACAGCAATAAAAGAGATAGAATGGCATGAGGAATTCCTTTTAGCATCTATTGATGTTGAAAGCTTGTACACCAGAATTCCTCAGAAACTCGGGGTAGAAGTGATTGGAGAACAATTGAGGTATATGGGCAAAAGTGATATTCTTGTGGATTTTATCACAGACTCCCTTTCCTTCATACTTACACACAACGCTTTCTTATTTAATGATTTGTGGTACTATCAACAGTCTGGTACAGCAATGGGGACCCCCATTGCATGTACCTTTGCAAATTTATTTTTAGCACATTTTGAATCTAAATTTGTGTTTTCAGTCAAAAATCCCTTTGACAGATATATCAAGGCATTTTTTAGATATATCGATGACGTGTTCATCGTTTGGGCAGGCAATGAGGAAAGCTTTGCAGCCTTTGTGGATTACCTAAACCGCGAAAACTATATGAATATGCTGTTTACCAGCAAAATCAATTCCTCAGAATTGGAGTTTCTGAATGTCTTGGTGAAGGTGGTAGAGGGTTCCCTGGAAACCACCATATTCTGGAAACCCACCTCCACCAATGCATTATTGCACTTCAATAGTTTCCACCCCCCACATGTGACTTCTGCCCTCCCCTACAGTCAATTTTCCCGTTTATTTAGGATCATATCTAGCGATATCGAGTTTTTAAAACAATCTAAAATAATGAAAACGAGGTTTCTAGAAAGGGGTTACTCAGAATCCAGCATTGATCAAGCCTTCCGTAAATCTGCAGATAAAAGATCTGCAGGTGACTTTGATCTGAAATCTATCCGCAGGCACAGAAATATAGAGCCACAAGAATTAAAAAATCACGTCTCCGACACGGTTCCTAGCAGATCAGTGTTCACATTTGATTTTTCACCCATGGCGCAGCAAATAAAAAATGCCATATTAAAAAACTGGCACATTTTACAAAGGGATCCCACCCTTCAAGAAAAAGTGGCTAGCAGACCTGTGGTGGGCTTCAGACGAAGCAGAACCATAGGGAGCATGATCACACAGAGCCAGTTTAAATGTAATGTGAACAAAAATTGGCTTGAACGCTGTCCCTGAGGGCAATTTCAGGTGTGGACACTGCTCCATGTGTGAACAGATGCGGAGAGGCGCACATTTAAATATTGGAGCCATAAAACACAGAGTGAGGGACTTCATTAATTGTAGGTCCACCTTTGTAGTTTATGCTCTTTTCTGCCCCTGCGGCCAATTTTATATTGGAAAAACTTTCAGACCCCTTTTCGTTCGTTTTAGAGAGCACAAGTACAGCTTTAAAACAGAAATTGGAGCCACTAGATTAATCCAACATATGAAAGAATCGCACCAAAACCGCGAGGACCTCCTACAGATTGCAGATCTAGAAATAGTGAAATTACCGCCTCGCGGCGGAGACAGAAAAAAGCTTCTCCTAAAGAGAGAAGCATTATGGATCATTAAGACAGAAGCGATGGGACCATCAGGTTTTAATGATAGGAATGATTTATTTGTTTTTGTTTGACACACTGTGATTTTTTGGTGTAATAGAGTATTGAATGAGTTAACACTGTGTTCCTCTATGTGATGCGGTGGGGGGAGTGGCCTGACCTGACCTTTATAGGTCGGTCACTCACCTCCACAGCATGAAAGGCATGATGAAGCGCTCCTAGCGTGAAACAGCTGTAGCCGTACCTCCATTTGACCTATGTGCACAGACCTGCCTGTACCCTATTTTATAGAAGCCTAATAAACTGGACGTTTTATCTTGGAATTGGTGAGAGCCGCTGTCTCCTTTGCATCTCTCTTCTGAATTCACCAGAAAATGTAACTGACAATTATTATTTTTTTTTTAGCAGTCTACTAGGTATAGCAGTGGTATATCACACCCAAAAACTGTTGAATTTCAACTGAAAATGTAACTGACATATTTTTTTTTTTTTACCGGTCTAATAGGTATAGCAGTGGTACTTCACACCCAAAAATTGGTGAATTTCAGCAGAAAATGTAACTGACAATTTTTTAATTTTTTTTTACCGGTCTAATAGGTATAGCAGTGGTACATCGCACCCAAAAATTGGTGACTTTCACCATAAAATTTAACTGACAAAGTAGTAAAATGACATAAAATAAAATACGTACAAATAAAAATAAATAAAAAATGGATTTATGCGGTGGAGTTCCATATGGAGTAGGAGTTTGAGGAGGCAGTGGACGTAGCGATGTAGGTGGAAGCGGCGGTGGAGGAGGACGAGGTAGCCAACACTGGTTTTTGGTTTTAATTTTATTGAATTTTTATTGCCCAAACGGGTGTTTGTTTAATAACTGACTATCACAGCAGTATATAACCCTGGAATTTCAAACGTCTTGATGCTGCAAGGGCGCAACAATTGTTTTTTTTGCCCAAAAAAGGGTGTTTTATTAATAGAAGAATAAGACCCCTGTATATAAAGAGTGTATCTCAGATGCCCTGACCCACACTAGGCCGCAATTAAAGATTTGTGCACAAAATGGCTGTATTTAAAATATCTGAATAGAAGCCCTGTATTTAAAGGGTGTATCTCACATGCCCTGACCCACACTAGGCCGCAATTACAGATTTGTGCACAAAATGGCTGTATTTAAAATATCTGAATATAACCCAAATATATAAAGGGTGTGTCTCACAATGACATCTGCAGCAAAGGCTGCCAAAATTTTTTTTTTTGCCCAAACGGGTGTTTGCTTATTAACTCAATATGACAGCAGTATATAACCCTGGAATTTCAAACTTCTTGATGCTGAAAGGCCTGAAAAATTGTGTATTTTGCACAAAAAAAAGGTGTTTTATTAATAAAAGAATAAAACCCCTGTATTTACAGGGTATATCTCACATGCCCTGACCCACACTAGGCCGCAATTAAAGATTTATGCCCAAAATGGCTGTATTTCAAATATCTGAATATAACCCAAATATATAAAGGGTGTGTCTCACAATGACATCTGCAGCAAAGGCTGTCAAAAAATTATTTTTTGCCCAAACAGGTGTTTAATAACTGAATATGACAGCAGTATATAACCCTGGAATTTCAAACGTCTTGATGCTGCAAAGGCGCAACAATTGTGCATTTTGCCCAAAAAAGGGTGTTTTATTAATAGAAGAATATAACCCCTGTATATACAGGGTGTATATCACACGCCTTGACGCACAGTAGGCCGCAATTAAAGATTTGTGCCAAAAATGGCTGTATTTCAAATAACTGAATATAACCCAAATATATAAAGGATGTATCTCACAATGACATCTGCAGCAAAGGCTGACAAATAATTTTATTTTTGCCCAAACGGGTGTTTGTTTAATAACTGAATATGACAGCAGTATATAACCCTGGAATTTCAAACGTCTTGATGCTGCAAGGGCGCAACAATTGTGTATTTTGCCCAAAAAAGGGTGTTTTATTAATTGAAGAATATAACCCCTGTATATAAAGAGTGTATCTCACACGCGCTGACCCACACTAGGCCGCAATAAAAGATTTGTGCACAAAATGGCTGTATTTCAAATACCTGAATAGAAGCCCTGTATTTAAAGGGTGTATCTCACACGCCCTGACCCACACTAGGCTGCAATTAAAGATTTGTGGCAAAAATGGGTATTTGATTAATAACTGAATATGACAGCAGTATATTACCCTGGAATTTCAGACGTCTTGATGCTGCAAGGCCAGAAAAATTGCGTATTTTGGAAAAAAAGTGTGTTTTTAAAATCCCAGAAAATTATGGCTGTATTTTTAGCTCAAATTGCACACTGACTAATCCTACAAATGCACCAGATGTTGTATATTGCCAAAAAAGGGTGATTTTTTTTACAGCCAGATTATTAGTGCTGTTTTTCAAGTTTGGATTTCAATGTCACAAAAGCTCAGATGCAGTGCTGGTGCACTGAGCTTGCATAAAATGGCCGCTGCCGCAGCACACCTAACTGACTTATAAAAGTTATTTTTTTTCGGTCACTGGGCTCAGGGCAGGATAAAAACCACACAACCCTGCAACCACACAACAAAATGTATGTAGATCGCTGAGTTAGATTCATGTTTTGAACAAAGATTCTCTCCTATTCTCTCCCTGAAATCACCAGCCGCATCCTCTCCCTACACTAGTAACAGCAGAGTGACGTGCAGCGCTATGTGACTCCAGCTTATATAAAGGCTGGGTCACATGCTACACTGGCAAATCACAGCCATGCCATTAGTAGGCATGGCTGTGATGGCTTCTAAGGTCAGACAGTTAATCGCTAGTTGATTGGCTGCTCTGCAGCCTTTCAAAAAGCACCAAGAAAGCGCCGAATACCAAACCCGAACCCGAACTTTTACCGAAATGTTCGGGTTTGGGTCCGGGGTCCAAAAATCCTAAAGTTCGGTACGAACCCGAACTCTACAGTCGTGGCCAAAAGTTTTGAGAATGACACAAATATTAGTTTTCACAAAGTTTGCTGCTAAACTGCTTTTAGATCTTTGTTTCAGTTGTTTCTGTGATGTAGTGAAATATAATTACACGCACTTCATACGTTTCAAAGGCTTTTATCGACAATTACATGACATTTATGCAAAGAGTCAGTATTTGCAGTGTTGGCCCTTCTTTTTCAGGACCTCTGCAATTCGACTGGGCATGCTCTCAATCAACTTCTGGGCCAATTCCTGACTGATAGCAACCCATTCTTTCATAATCACTTCTTGGTGTTTGTCAGAATTAGTGGGTTTCTGTTTGTCCACCCGCCTCTTGAGGATTGACCACAAGTTCTCAATGGGATTAAGATCTGGGGAGTTTCCAGGCCATGGACCCAAAATGTCAACGTTTTGGTCCCCGAGCCACTTGGTTATCACTTTTGCCTTATGGCACGGTGCTCCATCGTGCTGGAAAATGCATTGTTCTTCACCAAACTGTTGTTGGATTGTTGGAAGAAGTTGCTGTTGGAGGGTGTTTTGGTACCATTCTTTATTCATGGCTGTGTTTTTGGGAAAAATTGTGAGTGAGCCCACTCCCTTGGATGAGAAGCAACCCCACACATGAATGGTCTCAGGATGCTTTACTGTTGGCATGATAAAGGACTGATGTTAGCGTTCACCTTTTCTTCTCCGGACAAGCCTTTTTCCAGATGCCCCAAACAATCGGAAAGAGGCTTCATCGGAGAATATGACTTTGCCCCATTCCTCAGCAGTCCATTCACCATACTTTCTGCAGAAGATCAATCTGTCCCTGATGTTTTTTTTGGAGAGAAGTGGCTTCTTTGCTGGCCTTCTTGACACCAGGCCATCTTCCAAAAGTCTTCGCCTCACTGTACGTGCAGATGCGCTCACACCTGCCTGCTGCCATTCCTGAGCAAGCTCTGCACTGGTGGCACTCCGATCCTCTTTAGGAGACGATCCTGGCGCTTGCTGGACTTTCTTGGACGCCCTGAAGCCTTCTTAACAAGAATTGAGCCTCTTTATATGAAGTTCTTGATGATCCTATAAATTGTTGATTGAGGTGCAATCTTAGTAGGCAGAATATCCTTGCCTGAGAAGCCATTTTTATGCAACGCAATGGCTGCACGCGTTTCTTTGCAGGTCACCATGGTTAACAATGGAAGAACAATGATTTCAAGCATCACCCTCCTTTTAACATGTCAAGTCTGCCATTTTAACCCAATCAGCCTGACATAATGATCTCCAGCCTTGTGCTCGTCAACATTCTCACCTCAATTTTTTGGGATTAAAGGGTTTCTGTCACCCCACAAAACTCATTTTTTTTTTTTTGGATAGTTAGATTCCTCATAGCGCGATATAGGAGAATATAATAGTCTTAGTTACTTTCATGCGGCCGATTCTTTATAAAACGAAGTTTTATAATATGTAAATGAGGGCTCTACCAGCAAGTAGGGCGTCTACTTGCTGGTAGCCGCAGCAGAAAACCGCCCCCTCGCCGTGTTGATTGACAGGGCCAGCCATGATCTCCTCCTCCGGCCGGCCCTGTCAGTAATTCAAAAAATCGCGCGCCTCTGGTCATTCGGCGCAGGCGCTCTGAGATGAGGAGGCTCGTCTCCTCAGCACTCCCTCAGTGCGCCTGCGCCGATGACGTCTTCTCTTTCGGTGATGTCATCGGCGCAGGCGCACTGAGGGAGTGCTGAGGAGACGAGCCTCCTCATCTCAGAGCGCCTGCGCCGAAAGACCAGAGGCGCGCGATTTTTGAATTACTGACAGGGCCGGCCGGAGGAGGAGATCCCGGCTGGCCCTGTCAATCAACACGGCGAGGGGGCGGTTTTCTGCTGCGGCTACCAGCAAGTAGACGCCCTACTTGCTGGTAGAGCCCTCATTTACATATTATAAAACTTCGTTTTATAAAGAATCGGCCGCATGAAAGTAAGTAAGACCATTATATTCTCCTATATCGCGCTATGAGGAATCTAACTATCCAAAAAAAAAAAAATGAGTTTTGTGGGGTGACAGAAACCCTTTAAGTTAATTTTCATGGCAAAGAAGGACTATGCAATTCATCTGATCACTCTTCATAACATTCTGGAGTATATGCAAATTGCTATTATAAAAACTTATGCAGCAACTTTTCCAATTTCCAATATTTATGTAATTCTCAAAACTTTTGGCCACGACTGTCAGTGATAAACTCCATTAAACTAGGAAGTAGCACCTCCCTATGTATTGGCCCATGGACATCACCTCAACTACATTCCTAATATTAGCTGATTTGCCGCCATTGTATTGATTTGCACCACCAACTGTACCACCACCAGCAAAGTGTCATTAGGAAACTGTTATGTATTGTATTTCATGCAATGTGCCTGGTTGTCCAGCAGGTGGCAGTGTACCTGGCAGAGATCTTTAGTCAGAATGAAACTTACCATATTGTTCTGCCCCCTTTTGGGCAGAAGTGGGCTAGTCCTTTTTAGGGTTTGCAGGAAACTGAAGTGGAGTTTTCATTACACTGTATGTGGTCTCGGAAGTTACAGCGTTGCAGCGTAGTGATGAGTACTCAAAACATACAGTATTTAACAGCCGAACCAAGTACCGATTAAAGGAGATGTCTGGTCAACTGTGGGAAGTCGGAAGCCATGCTGTTTGAGGAGCAGGCCCTGACTTCCTCTGCCCCCTTCCCTTTCTCCATTCAGCCGGACTTCATCAAGATCCTGGGAGTCTGGTTCGGGAAGGAAGGAGCAGCCCTGAAGTCATGGCAAGATCGTTTAGCAAAGGTCGATCAAAAAATCGGACTGTGGAGCCTCAGGCAACTCACCATCAAAGGGAAGACTCTTGGAACAAGATCCTGCTGGTTCTTCAGTACACAGCAAGCCTGGCCTCCTCACATCACCGTGTGGCAGGCCATTACGAGGACTGTCTTCCGCTTCATCTGGGGCTCCAAAATGAACAGAGTAAAATGCCCGGTCATGTACAAAGAGCCCTACAAGGGTGGGAAAGGAGTTCCAGACAGCCCTACTCTGCTGCGGGCAGCTTTTGTGTGCGACAGAATTCGCAGGACTTTGACAGCGAAAGACGATGGCTTGGCGGGCCGGTCCGTGTCTCGTTTCTTTCTCCTGCCTCTCTGGAGGAGGCTGGGTTGGACAAGTGGGACAGCTTCTACCCCTACAACTGGGATATCCCCTGGTATTACCAGTACCTTCTCAAGTTTGAAAGGGAACACCAGCTGGATGGACTGAAGCCCGACTTTTGTGGAAACCAAAGACTATCTACAAGCTGATCCGAGCAAAAGACTTAATGGAGTCTATTCCAGGGCTCCCTGCTGCCACTGTTGAGACTATGCGGAAGAACGTGGCTTCTAGCAGGTTAACCAATGGGCACAAAGATCTGGCATGTATGTCCATTCAGGGAGGCCTGTCCCTGAGAACTTTCATGCATGCCCGTGGACTATGCAACACCAGGTACTGCCCCAGGTGCACCTCTTTTGGCAATGCCCATTTGCGCAGGCCTTGTTGGAGGCCCTGGAAAATGAACTCACAGACATTAGTCCCAGAAGCAGCCGGAAGCACACCGCTGTGCTTTATGGACTATTCCATGGGACCCATTCGGATGAGGCTATCCAGGAGGCCTGGCGCCTTATGAACAGTTTTAAGGATGCTGTGTGGTTTGCCAGGAAATGCCTAGTGATGAACTGGGAGAGAATGTCCGTCCAGGACTGCCGCAGGCTGGTTCTCAGCCTGCTCAGAGACTACTCCATCATGGACAGTCCGGACGTCGACGAAGAAGAGGATTAAAACCCCTCTCCTTCCCTCCTCTCCCAGTGTGTCTGTCTTTTAAAAAAAGCTTCGGGCCTGTGACTCCCTTCCCATTCCCCACTTCCCCACCCCTGTCCCCTACCACTTGTCCGATGCCTACTGATTGATGTTAAAATGTTAGTGTGGTGCTGTGTGTGGTGCACAGCACAGGATCTGTGCTCTACGCCCATGCACAAATTGTTTTCTGTGCAAGTATTTATTGTACTGTGTTTAAGCCTGCTCTGCGTCGCAGTATAATGTATGTTTTGTATTGACGACTGATTGCTAATAAAAGCTACTTTTATTCAAAAAGTAGAAAGCTGGTTTTGCATGCCTCATAGTGCACAAAGCTGCAGTTGTAAGGTATGCTGACTATACCTGTCTCATAGATAGGTTGTTGGCATCTACATATGGCTTTTGGCTTACAGATTTTGTGTTATTGTCTGATTATTATATGTTATACCTAATGATTTATTGTTATTTTATAAATAATATAGCATTTATACAAAATTATTAATGATAGATAAGATAATATCTATAATAAAATTTATTAATGATTAGAGATGGCCTTTCGGTTCACCTGGCGATCATTTTGCGGCGAACTTTGCTCGTTCGCGATTTGCCGAACATGCAAACATATGGCGGAATTCACATGATATTCACGCGTGCCATATTTTTTTGCATAGCGCCGAACTTTGACCCATGACACATCGATCAGGTGGGACAGGACAGCCAATTTAGATGTTTTAGCACATGAACACTCCCCTACCCTATAAATAAACCCGATCTGGCTGCCATTTTACATTCTGTTTTTTGCCAGTGTAGGGAGAGGTTGCTGTGTGGAGCAATAGACAGACTGTTAGAGAGTATAGAGACACCAAACGCTAGCTAATAGGGCCGCAGAAGTCCCTTTAAGGACTGGTATAGGTGTGCTATCGATAGGTGTGACATACTGAGGGGTGCGATATACTTATAATATACTTTCTAACATAATATAGTGCATTTGTACTGTGCAGCAGTTGTGTGTGGTTCTGCTGCGATACTGCAGCTAGATAGAGGGACAAACGCTATTGGAATAACTAATTGCAACTGGTGTGATATACTGTACCTGTTGCCCCCCAAAAAAAGACTGATTGAGGGGTGTGATATACCTATAATATACCTTTTAACATAGAAAGTATATTATAGTGCATTTGTATGGTGCAGTAGCTGCGTGCAGTTCTGCTGAGATACCGCAACTAGATAGAGAGACAAACACTATTGGAATAACTAATTGAAACTGGTGTGATATACCTGTTGCCCCCCAAAAAAAACTGATTAAGGGGTGCGATATACCAGCTTCCACAAAATACTGATTTAGGGGTGTGATACACCAGCTTCCACAGAATATTGATTAAGGCCTGTGATACACAGGCTTCCACCAAATATTGATTAAGGAGTTTGATATACCGGCTTCCAGCAAATACTCATTAAGGGATTCTATACACCTGTTTCCACAAAATGCTGATAGAGGGGATAGATATACCGGCTTCCACCAAATATTGATTGAGGCCTGCCATACACCAGCTTTCACCAAATATTGATTAGGGGTTTGATATTTTAGCTTCCAGCAAATACTGATTAAGCGGTTCTATATACCTGTTTCCACAAAATACTGATAGAGGGGATTGATATACCGGCTTCCACCAAATATTGATTGAGGCCTGCGATACAACAGCTTCCACCAAATATTGATTAAGGGGTTTGATATGCCAGCTTCCAGCAAATATTCATTAAGGGGTTCTATACACCTGTTTCCACAAAATACTGATAGAGGGGATAGATATACCGGCTTCCACCAAATATTGATTGAGGCCTGCCATACACCGGCTTCCACTAAATATTGATTAAGGGGTTTGATATACCAGCTTCTAGCAAATACTCATTAATCGGTTCTATATACCTGTTTCCACAAAATACTGATAGAGGGGATTGATAAACCGGCTCCCACAATATATTGATTGAGGTCTGCAATATACCTGCTTCCACAAATACTGCTCTTCTGAAGGTACTTTGTCATGGGGTCATTTTGAAAATGACAGGCAGAGGAAGAGGCAGGCCATTCCGCAGGGGTGGTAGGGGTCGGGCAGGTGCACCAGGCCGGAGCCTAAGTGCGAAGTTGGAGAAGGTGCATGCGATTACATCATAGGACACACCAGAGTTGGTTGAGTAGCTCATACAGGCTTCCGCTTCTGCACCCTCCTCATCCTCTGTATCTGCACCCTCTTCACTCTCTGCTATCTGCACCCCCAAAGTCACCACCACCACTATAGTCCCTCCACTCGAGTTAGAGGAATTATTTTCCCATCCATTCCCAGACCTTACCGATGCGCAGCTATTCATGGCATCGAATCAGGAAGAGGAGGTAGCAATGGCTGCCACCCAGCGGTCTGACGACAGTACCCAGATCAGCCAAAGGAGGATGGTCCACGCTGTTTCTGCCTACTCCGAGATCTCTAATGTCAGTGGTGGTGATGGTGACATTGATAACGTGTCGATGGATGTCACGTGGGTGGCCACAAGAGAGGAAGAGGAGGGGAGTTCAGAGGGAAAAAAAGAGCATCAGATAGGGGGTAGAAGGAGGAGAAGAAGGCTGAACTCTCAGTGCACAGGAGGCAAAAAGCAGACTGCAAATGTATCTGGAGCGAGCCGTCCACCATGCACGGTCACATCTTGCGCTCCCAGGACATCGGCACATAGCTCCGCAATGTGTGGTTTGTTTTTAACGTGTCAGCTGCTAACAATTGTGTTGCCATCTGCAGCCTGTGCTGTCAACACATAAGTCGCAGTAAGCCCAACAGTTGATGGCGCCGGATAACCCTCTTGTTCAACGGCTGACCGCTGGCTTCTTAGAACTGCTAGCACGCCAACTACTGCCATAGAAACTGGTGGACTCGGAGGCCTTTAAATTTGTGGCCATTGGCACACCACAATGGAAGGTCCCCGGAAGGAAATATTTTTTCCAGAAGGGCATCCCAGAGCTATATGGCCACGTTCAGCGGCAAGCGAATGTATCTCTGGCACACAGTGTCGTGCCAAGATACATCTGACCACAGACATGTGGTCTAGCAAACACGGGCAGGGAAGGTACATAACTTTTACTGCCCACTGGGTGAACCTTTTGACAGCCGTCAAGCATGCAACTCGTGGCACCCATGTGGATTTGGTGTTACCGCCACGGATTGCATCAGGCCTGACTCTTCTTCTCCTCCTTCTACTCCATCCTCTGTCTCCTCCTTGGCTGATTCCTCCTTTTCCACTGCTACCGCCTCTTCCGCTGCACCTTCAAAGATCCTCAGAACCTATTCAATATGCCAGGAGAGACATTGCCATGCTGTGCTGCGGCTGTTGTGCCTGGAATCCAAGAGCCACACCGGTCCTGCACTGCTTTCAGCTCTGCGGTCACAGGCCAATCAGTGGCTAACCCCACTCAATTTAACAGTTGGTAAAGTGGTGTGCGACAAAAGTGCCAATCTGCTGAACGCGCTGAAACAGGGCAAAATGACACACATGCTATGCATGGCACACGTCCTGAACTTAGTCATGCAGCGATTCGTTGCCAAATACCCCAGAGTCCAGGACGTCTTGAGGCAGGCCAGTAAAATCTTAGAAAATCTTACACGGCCATGGCTCGCCTCGCTGACGTTCAGCAGCGACACCACCTGCCTGTCAGACGTCTGATTTGTGACAGCCCGACGCGCTGGAGCTCCACCTTGTATATGCTTGATAGGTTGTTCCAGCAGCAACGTGCCGTTAACGTCTACTTGTATAAACTCTGCAGCAGGACAGATTCTGGGAGCTTGGTTTCTTTTCACTGCGCCAGTGGCTGCTCATGTGCGACGCATGCAGACTTCTGTGGCAATTTGATGAGATCACCAAACTGGTCAGTCAAGCCTTCTTTCTGGAGCGTGCATTGCGTCATGTCATTGATCAAGCCATCGATGAGAAGGAGCTGGAAGATGAGGAAGTCGAAATGCTGAATTAATTCCCAAGGGGGGCTCATCCATATGAGACAAGTCAGCAGGAGTCTGAAGAGGAGTCAGAGGACGATGGTGCCTGGTGGGATGAGGAGGAGCAAGAAGAGCAGGCTTTAAACTTTTCGGGGATCCCTGGTGTTGTCCGTCGATGGGGGGAGGAGACAGAGGAGCAGAAGCCACGGCACTCCACGGCTATCAATTTAGTGTAAATGGGGGCCTTCATGCTCCAGTGTTTGGAGAGGGACCCCCATAGAAAAACCATAAAGGGCAAGGACCAGTACTGGGTGGAAACGTACTCAAACCACTGGTACAAACACAAAATGGGGGACATGTTACCAGCATCACAGAGGGCTGTCAGAATGCATTATTTCCAGGCCTTGCTGCGAGAGATGCTGCATTCTGCTGTTGCGGGCGCTGGTAGAGGAATTTCCATCCACACAGAAACAGTTGCGGGTAACAATTCTACCGCTCATGCAAGAAGAGGGAGGTTTGAAGATGTGTTGGTCACTTCGAATAGGAGATCATTCTTGCAGCCAACCCATCGACAGGTGTCCGACTACATCGGGTTAACTGCCGATGTGGACGCTCTGAGAAGCGAGGAACCGATAGACTACTGGGTGTGTAGGCTTGACCTGTGGCCAGAGCTGGCACAATTTGCCATGAAACTCTTGGCTTGCCCCTCGTCGAGTGTCCTGTCCGAAAGGATGTTCAGCGCAGCAGGGGGCTCATGACCGATAAGCGCATTAGACTAGCTCACGACAGTGTGGACTACCTCACATTTCTAAAAATGAATGAGGCATGGATCTCGGAGGAATTCAACACCTGTGATGACCATATTTAATTAAATTTCCTCATGCCAGCTCACACATATCCGCCACCACCCAGAACAAAGAATGGTCCCTGTCTTATATAAATACAGTAGCATAAAAGGCCTTTTCTGTCCAGTGAATGCCTAATGTTTGGGGCCTGTACTCCACTGGCCTGCAGTAAAATTGATTATCCAGTGACCATCTAATATATCTCCAGCCACATAATCATTTGATGTTTTCTGTCCGGTGAATGCCTAATGTTTGGGGCCTGTACTCCACTGGACTGCAGTAAAATTGATATCCAATGACCGTTTAATGTACCTCCAGCCACATAATCACTTGATCTTTTTTGTATGATGAATGCCTAATTGTTGGGGCCTCGAAGGAATTCAACACCTGTGACGACGACCTGTAATCGAATTTCACCTATTATCATTAGGGGTTTATTCAAGAGGGGGGATTTCGTTAGCCATGATTTGAATGCAAGTTTATATTTTTATTTTTTTTAAACATATATATTTGACATGTATTTGTACTGGCCTGCAGTAAAATTGATATCCAATTACCGTCTAATATACCTCCAGTCACATAATCACTTGATCTTTTCTGTACGGTGAATACCTAATGTTTGGGGCCTGTACTCCAGTGGGCTACAGTAAAATTGTTATTCAGTGACCGCATAATGTACCTTGAACCACATAATTTCTTTTATGTCGGATGAATGCCTTATTTTTAGGGCCCGTACTCCCGTGGCCTAAAATATCTTTTTTCTAGGCTCCAGCAGGGCACATTTTTGATTATTTCCCGTTAAGATGCATAAAAATGTCCCATGATTAAAATACATATTTTTTGTGGGAATTTTTGTCATTGATCCCCCTCTAGTTTGTCACTGTCCATGTTGTAGGACTATTTGTGCACTTCTAGTAAGTATTTGGTGGCTGCAAATATGACCTGAAGGTTTTTCAGGTTTTCTCGCCTTTAAAGTGAATGGGGCCCACCGCGAACTTGCAGTTCACGAACGTTTGATCGCGTCCGCTGTATTGCGTTCGCGAATCGTCCCGGCAGATGATCGTCCATCACTATTAATGATCGATAAGAAAATAACTATAAAAAAAGGGTATGGATGATAGGTAGCATAATAAGGATAAGGGAGAAGCTATTGAAAAAAAATGAGTATATAATAATAGCAAAGACAGACTTACTAAGCCCTCAAACTGATGATAAAATTGAGAGATTAGCCAACATGTCCTACTAGGAGGACATGTCTGAGCCCGAGCACCGCGCCAAGGTTTCTCAAGTAGTTTGGGTCCTAACACTCACCTACCTGAGCCGTATGGGCAATACCAGGAGCCAGTGGGCAAATTACAGGAGCGTAAAGGTCCGACTCACAGACAACTCACCAGTTGGAGGACACCTGACCATATAAGGAGGGTGTACAGGGACTGGGGGTCCCCTTCCCCCTTTCCCAGGTTCCCAATCCTTGTTCTGGGGCCCCATTCGATTTTGGTCAGGATTTGGTGCTTTGGGGGTTAATGATGTCATCCTGTCGTGCAGGAAGGGGCGTGCTGCATGGTGCCCCTTTATAAGGCCCTGTGTCCCCTCCTTCTTCCTCTTTGGCAGAAGCGCTGTGTCTGGTAAGATCAGCGTTCAGTCTGCACAGGAAGCAAGGAGGGATATGTTTATGGCCCGTATGGCGGAGGGGGGTGAGGACTGGCTGCGCTCATTCCTCTGCAGCCTCGGATCCCCCCTGCCATCTGCCCCTGGCCTTGCGGTGACCGCTGGTGACGCTTCTGGGGTGCCCCTTAGTTCTGGAGCTTTGTCGGGGGGTCGGCGGTCTGCACAGCATAGCCGCCCCCCCGCTAGGCTCGGACATAGCCCTCCCCCTCCCTCGCTGCGTACCTTAAGCACTGCTGGTGCAGCTGCGATCCCGGCCGGCCAGCGCTTCTCTGCTGCGCCGGACGTAGCTCCGCCCCTTCTGGTTTCGGCGCCCGCACTTCCGGTTTCAGTGTATTTGCCGGCAGTGTGGCGCGAAGTGGGGCATTATATGGGGACGAATGTTAGTAGCCCTCCCTCTGGGGATTCGCCTCCTACCCCCCCCCCAATTCACAACCCCCACCTCTCCCACCCCCCTCTGCAGTTATGGTGCAAGGGGAGGTTGAACCCACATTGTCATCTGCCCTTGTGGGGGGCAATATAGACATACCTGCTGCTGTGGGTGCTCCTGTGAGTGCTCCTCAGGTAGCTGCTGCGGGGGCTCCTGCCCAGCAGCCTCAGGCCAGCCCTTCTGTCCCCCGGCGGTCACACAGGCGCAGAGCTAGATCAGATTCGTCACCCTCCTCTGTTGAGACCCGGAGGCGGAGTCGGCGTGGATCGCATAGGCGTCAGTCCCGTCGCCGGTCTGGCGATTCGCAATTGGAGTAGACGCTCCAGATCTTCTAGGTAGCGGTCCTCCTCAGAGGGATCCTCCGCTGCTTCAGGAGAGTCTGGTCGGGAGTCGCACAGGACACGCAAGAGGCGGATGCCTAGCCATTCCTCCAGGGTCCATAGCCTGGTTCCAGTGACGTTTCCGCAACCTGAAGTTGCTGCGCAGGGTCCCGTGGCGGAGAAGGTTCCTTCTACGTCTGGTGAGTACCAGTTCACGAGGGCAAGGGGACCGGGCAGTGGGGGTTCGGACACGGCGGCGCTGTTAAAAGCGTTGTTGGAGAAGTTTAGTCAGCCCCCACTAAGCTAGGCCCCCCCGCCTCCTCCAGTTAAGCCTGTGCCTGCATTAGCTAGCGTTTACAAGGATTCTTGTTTCTGTGGAGTTAGCTCGCTAGGGGCCCATTTAGAGGAGGCTGTTAGAGAGAAGGTTTGGGCTAACCAGTATGTAGACATCTGGCCCCTCAAATCTGTTGACCAACACACAGTGGATAAGGAGAGACGCTTCCCGGAGAAGCCTTACGAGCGGAGACCGAAAGTAGCGAGAACAATGAATATTTTGTTTCAAGCCTTTGCGGTTTTGGGTTGTATCATGGGACAGCGTCATACCGAACGCTGTTCGGAATTGTTTATATACCAGGATGTCATTTACAGCGCCTATAAGAGTCATGGCGGCACCGCTTGGTGGCGTTACGATGAGGAATTTAGGCGCCGCCTGGCATTACAGCTAGATTTGGGATGGGGTGTTAAGGCCACGGATGTCTGGCTCAGGTTGATGGTGGGGCAAAAACCTCCTCCCCTTTCGGGGGTGGCCGCTGGTCCAGGGGGGTCTTCTTCCCCGGGTCCGGTGGCCGTCCGCCGACCGGGGTCATGTTGGCTGTTCAACGAGGGTAACTGCAGGTTTGCGGGATTGTGTAGATTTAAGCACGAGTGCTCCGCATGTGGTGGCCCCCATTCAGCTAATACGTGCTCCCGTCCTCCCATTAGACCCCCCAAGCAGGGCGAGCAGGGCGTGCATAAGAACCCCGGTGAGCGTGTCAGAGATGCACCCCTGGCTAGACAGTTACCACAATAGGCAGGCAGCTGAGGGCGGGGTTTTTAGTTGGGTTCTTTATCCCATTTGTATTAAGTCGTTGTCTGGTTTTGTCTGATAATCTGAGGTCTGCCCGTGATTTTCCGGATGTCCTCAGGGAAAAAGTTGAGAAAGAGGTGGAGTTGGGGCGTATGAGGGGTCCATTTAGTGAGTTACCTTTCCCCAACCTGAGGGTTTCTCTGCTTGGGGTGGTCCCTAAGAAGGAGGTGGGTAAGTTTCGGTTGATACACCATCTGTCTTATCCCAAGGGCTCGTCTGTGAACGACGCCATTACCCCGGAGGATTCGTCAGTGTCATATGTTTCATTTGACAGGGCGGTCGAGTTGGTCAGGGAGGCCGGTAGGGGGGCTCTCTTGGCGAAATCTCTTGGCGATTTCTCTTGGCGAAATCTCTTGGCGTTCCGCCTCCTCCCGGTTCACCCCGATTGTTTTCATTTGCTATGTTGCCGTGTAGATGGTCTGTTTTACTATGACATGTGCCTCCCAATGGGATGTTCCATATCGTGTCATTATTTTGAGATGTTTGGATCCTTTTTGGAGTGGGTTGTTCGTTACGACACTGGGTCTATATCTATTTTGCATTACCTAGATGACTTCCTGTTTGTTTCCCCTGGTCCGGAGGGCGGTTGTCGATCCCTGTTGGACAAATATTTGATGAGAATGTCTCAGTTTGGGGTCCCCATTTCAGTTGAGAAAACGGAGGGTCCTGTGATGCGGTTGTCTTTCCTGGGGATCGAGATTGACACGATGGATATGGTCTTTAGGCTTCCCGCCGAGAAGCTCCAGAAGCTTCTCGGCTTGATTGATGGGTTTTTAGCCGTTAGGAAGGTTACTCTCCTCCAGCTCCAGTCCTTGTTAGGTCTTCTGTGCTTTGCGTGCAGAGTGATGCCCATGGGGCGGGTTTTTGCACGGCGTTTGTCGTTGGCCTCTTGCAGCATTAAAGCCCCGAGTCATCGTATTAGACTTACTAGGTCCTTGAAAGATGATTTAAGGGTTTGGAGGTCTTTTTTGCTTGCCTATAATGGGCATACGTGTTATATGTCCAAGGTGGTCCCTAATTCTGAGTTGTGTCTGTTCTCCGATGCTGCGGGATCATGTGGTTTCGGTACCATTTTTGGGAAAGAGTGGTGTGCTGCCTCATGGCCTGTGTCAGAATCTCACGTTACTCGAGCTGTTCCCGATTATTGTGGCTGTAGAACTTTGGGGTAGGAGTTTATCCAATAGACATGTTTCGTTTTGGACGGATAATCTGTCGGTGGTCTATGGGATTAACAGTCTTTCTTCCTCTTCCCTCCCGGTTTTGTCCTTGCTCAGGCATTTGGTGCTTAGGTGTCTTGAGTTTAACATCTATTTCAGGGCTCGTCATGTTCCGGGGGTAGAGAATAAGATTGCTGATGCTCTTTCCCGTTGTCATAGGCAGGAGTTTCGGTCCCTTCACCCGGAGGCAGATCTGGAAGGCAAGGAGTGCCCGCAGCACCTATGGCTCCTGGTGGACGGCAGTTGATGCCGCTGATTCAGGCGTCGGTTTCCCCTGCAACCTGGCAGGCGCATAGTAAGGCGTGGGGGAATGGGAGAACATGGTGGGGGGGCGAGATGTGGTTTCCAGAGATGATCTCCACCTGGAGGTAACGATTGAATGGTTATTGCAATTACGCGCTAGTGGGGTGTCAGCTTCAGTTGCGCAGCGTAGGCTGTCAGGGGTAGCCTTCCATTTTAGGTTGCGCGATTGGCCGGATGTCACTAAGAGATTTATTATATGCCAGGCGCTTCGGGGGTGGAGGAAGGAGCTTGTATACCTGTCACGGCTGAGGATGGGGAAAACCCTCAGCCGTGCGGTATCAGGAGATGGAAGGTCGCTGCTTGGCCAGCAACACAGAATTAGGGAGCAGGTCACCTCCTAGAGCTTCCCTAATCTGACCCTGACTCCTAGCTGCATGAGCCGCCCTTGAAGGTAGGAGGGCTCATGTTCAGGAACCTTGGATCCCTTCTGACTCTCCGTCGATCCCTGGACTAGGAGCTGGGTAGACAGGATTCTAAAGTGGCCAAGCTACAAAGGGGAACAGAAACAGAGATATGGCAATGACAGGTAAGTGAGACTAGTACCACACTTACCTGCCACAGACACACAACCTGGAACCCACGTGCAAGTGCTGCTGTCCACAAACAACACCACACACACAGACATCACACGGGAACTCAGGAAACCATATTCTGCAATAAACAAAGACCAAACAAACATCTTCAAAACACCATACATAAAGCTATGACCACAAGGGTGGCCCCCACTGGCAGATGGAATACACAGGCGGCTGCTCCAGCTAACCATGGCTGAAGTACCCCTCAGACAAGTGATATTCACTGAGGCTTTATAGGCCCAAGTAGCCACACCCACACAGACACACCCAGTGTTCACACACACACAGAAGGGATTTAACCCTTACAACACCATGCAAGGGAAGACGGACACTTAAAGGGGAATACACACATAAACAAACACACTTCACCTGTTGCCGCGGGCAACGGCATGCGTGGAAATCATGTCCTGGGGATCAGCCATAGGGCTGAGACACTGCCACCACATGCGCACAACACCACACGTTGCCACGGGCAACCAAGTGAAGGAAGGTGTCACAAAACAAACCACTGGCCGTGACAATACCGTGAATGTAGGAGTCCGGTGTCATTTAATCTGTTAGGCAGACTCATTGCTAAGCTTTCTGAGGTCTGTGGGTCCCCGTTCGAGGTTGCGTTGTTTTCTGCCAGCTTCAGTATAGCCTTCTTTGCAGCGCTACGGATCAGCGAGCTGGCAGTGGCGTCGCCAGGGGGGGTCCACGATGGGGGGCTTAATACTGGCACATGATGGGGGGCTTAATACTGGAACATGGGGGGGCTTAATCCTGGCACATGATGGGGGGGCTTAATACTGGCACGTAATGGGGGGGCTTATTACTGGCACGTAATGGGGGGGCTTATTACTAGTACGTAATGGGGGGGCTTATTACTAGCACGTAATGGGGGGGCTTATTACTGGCACGTGATGGGGGCTTATTACTGGCACGTGATGGGGGCTTATTACTGGCACGTGATGGGGGGATTATTACTGGCACGTGATGGGGGGCTTATTACTGGCACGTAATGGGGGGCTTACTACTAGCACGTAATGAGGGGGCTTATTACTGGCACGTGATGGGGGCTCTTGTTACTGGCACGTGATGGGGGCTTATTACTGGCACATTGGGGGGCTCTTGTTACTGGCAGTGGCACGTTATTGAGGGCACTTATTGCTGGCACATTATTGGTGGGCACTATAGGGGCATCTACTGAGGCCGCAAAGAAGGGGTGTTTTATATGGAGGGCTCTGTACAGTAGCATTTTATACTGGGACACATTATGGTGGGTACTATGGAGAAGGGGAGACAGGAGTGCTATGGAGTCATCTACGGGGGGCACTAAGAAGGGGTATTTTATACTTGCAAATTATGGGGGACACTGAGGGCATCTACTGGGGCACGATACATGGGGCATTTTATACTGGTACATTATGGGGGCACTAGCAGGAAGGGGGGAGAGGAGCACTATGGAGGCATTTACTGGGGCACTATATAGGGGTATTTTATACTGGCACATTATGGGGGACATTAGCTCAACCGGGGGCATAAGGGGGTATGTTTTGCACAATTTAAGGAGAATTATTTCTACTGAGGGGCATTATGGTGGGCTTTATTACTCCCCCATGGTATGACCCCCTAGTAGCAGCACCAGCCTCTCTCTGCTCTGCTATCCCTCTGCCCCTTCTCCAAATCCTTATTATGAAATCTTTCTCATTAGGATAAAACACAACATCAGCTCCGCCGAGCCCCCGGTCAAGTGTTGAAGTGGCGTCCGAGATCCCCAAGGGCCAAGCCAAGTAACTGTAAGTGTTCATGTGAAATATGTTTATTTTATATATGTACACTCCTGTGAGAGGGAGATCTGTGGATGACACTGTTATAGGGAGGGAGATCTGTGGATGACACTGTTATGGAGGGGGAAATGGGGATGACACTGTCATGGGGTCGATCTGTGGATGACACATATAGCATAAGATGCTATATACGGTATGTGGCATCCACAGATCCCCCCCATAGCAGTGTCATCCACAGATCCCCCTCTCTATAAAAGTGTCATCCACAGACAGCTGGACTTTTCTTCCCTGTTGCGGTTTTAGGTATTGGGTAAAGTATTGCAGCATTTCTAAGCGTACTTGTGTAAATGTATCGTTGTCATAGCTGCCCCCCCTACTTTTGTCCTGGCCCCCAGTGTGCCCCCCCAAAATTTGAAAGCTAGAGACGCCACTGCGAGCTGGTATCTACGGCGGGTAGCAGACCGGGTGGCCTTTCTTGTGCCGACGTGGTCCTGGGTAATGACTCATTGAGGATCAGGGTGAGTCGCTCCAAGACGGACCAGTTTGGTAGCGGCTCATGGATCCCCCTTCACCCGGTTCCCGGTGTGGCATGCCCGGTTCGGCTGACATCTAGTTATAGCTCCATGCGGGGTGTGGGCCATACTTTCTTGGCGCATGCTGACGGCTCTCCTCTGACCAAGTTCCAGTTCACTTCTGTTTTTAAGTCCTGTTTAGAGCGGTCTGGGATGAATCCCAGGGAATTTGGCACTCATTCATTTCGTATTGGGGCGGCAACTGAAGCCGCTAGGGCGGGTTTGCCAGAGTCTGAGGTCATGAGGATCGGTAGATGGAAGTCTGCTTGTTTTGCGAGGTATATTAGACCGGACCTGTTCTAAAAAAAATAAAAATAAAAATAAAATATATATATATATATAGATAGAAATGAATAAATGAATAAAATTAGGAAAAAGGAATCTGTCTCCGGTTTCCCCCCCCCCCCCGGGGGCCTGTTCAATTGATCGCTTGTGTTCAATTTATGGTTATGCTTTCACGGTTTTAATGGTTGTTTCTTCACAGGCGCAGTAGGACCGACGGTGTGGATGGTGGGTCATTCCTACATTTTCTGTGCAGCGCAGAGAGCCGAATGTCGACCCGGTGGGAGATCCCTGGGTTTCAGTGATGTGAGAGTGTCGTGGAGGGGGATCCGGGGCCTCAGATGGTCCCAGCTGTTGTCACAAGTGGTGGAGATTGGCATGCAGGCAGGTGGTCCCGTAGTGTTGGTGGTCCACGCGGGGGGCAACGATATCGGGTCCGTGCCGTTGCTGGAGCTCTTAACGCTCATGCGGGCTGATTTAGAACGTTTTCCATCTTTTTTCCGGGAGGTCGTTTTAGTATGGTCCGAGATTGTACCGCGGGTGGTGTGGCAAGGTGGTAGGGATGGTGAGGCCATCGAGAAGTGCAGGCGGACGGTGAACGCTCGAATGTCCCGTTTTGTTAGATCCCGCGGTGGGGTGGTTGTTTGTCATCGACAATCGGAGGGCGACAATCGCTCGTTGATGAGGCCGGATGGTGTCCACTTGTCCGATATCGGCCTAGATATTTTTATCTCTGGTCTCCAGGATGGGATTGAACAGGCCATGTTCTTGTTGGGTGGTGGTCGGAGCCCTTCCCCTTCTCCTTTCCTGAGAGTGACTACCAACAGTCTGGAGGACACCTGACCATATAGGGAGGGTGTACAGGGACTGGGGGTCCCCCTTCCCCCTTTCCCAGGTTCCCTATCCTTGTTCTGGGGCCCCATTCGATTTTGGTCAGGATTTGGTGCTTTGGGGGTTAATGATGTCATCCTGCCGTGCAGCAAGGTGCGTGCTGCATGGTGCCCCTTTATAAGGCCCTGTGTCCCCTCCTTCTTCCTCTTTGGCAGAAGCGCTGTGTCCCTCCCTCCCTGTTGTTTGGGTACGAAGGTTATTTTTGGTGTGTTTTTTTGGTTATGGAGGTTTTTGTGAATTCTGGGCTGATGGCTCATGTTTTCATTGTGGCATCCTACTAAGTCACAGCTGGCGGCATGTGAAGAGAAATAGGATACTGAGCAGGTGAACTGGCGTAATCTGCCCGCTGGGAGTCCAGCGGCTGGCGGATCGCATGGACTCAGTTATGTGTTATGCCGTTAAAAGAATTAGCTGTGGCCGACTAGCACCCAACAAAATCTTTAAATAAAGGTTATAAACTTGACTTGGTTGTCAGTGTCATTTGTGGCGGGTTGACATGGCGGGGCCAGGGTGTAGATGGTTCCCCTTCCCCTTCTCCTTTCCTGGGAGTGACTACCAACAGTCTACCTCCAGCATGAAACCAAGCTAGCAATGGGAGGAGGGAGGAGTCTACGAGTCCCACTCAAGACTGGCTGATATGGCCCAGGCCTCGCAGGTGCACCTAAATGTAGCCTGCGGATGGAAAACAGGCTCATTTAAATTGGAGTTTATACACCTCTAAGTATCTCTATATGCAAACAAATAAAAAAAATGGTGTGGTGTTAAACAGGCAGGAAGTGCTCAAATCCATATGCAGTTGTGCATATATAAACAGGGGAGCAAATCCTGCACTTGTGGCCCATTGCTAATGGCGATCCCCAGCAAAAATGCATACAGTGGAGGATGCCTGCGGTGGACCACAAGTACCACAATAGACATCCTACACAAGATAATAAATGAGAAAAGATTATAAAAGTATAGAATGGTTTACAAAGCAAATGTGTACATAGAATAAATTGACTAAGATGTATTAGAAGCTAAAAGAATTAAATAGTTAAAGGGTTAATAAGGGAAAGGGGGTGTGTTTAAACAGATTAAAGCCTCCTGTATCGGATCCGCAATACACGGGCACCGTTGCGTGTGTATTCCGCATCACGGTTGCGGACCCATTCACTTCAATGGGTCTGCAAATCCGGAGATGCGGTATGGTGCGGAACGGAAGCACGGAACAAAACCCTACGGAAGCGGTTTTTGCGGAACGGCCGGATCGCAGACCCATTAAAGTGAATGGGTCCGCGATCCACTGCGGCTGTCGGTGTTCTTGCATTGCGGCCCGCATTTCGCGGGTCGCAGCAAAGTCATGGGGCGCACACGTTCGTGTACAGAAGGCCTAAGGATGATAACTAGCTTAATATAGGCTAACCAATGGGATTATAGGAAGTTTAAGCATTGATTTATTAGGTAATTGAGTTAATTGTTACAAAGTTACTCTTTCCTTGAAGTTTAGTAAACAGAGATGCGTCTTATACGGTAAATATACAGGTGAATTTCGAAAAATTTGAATATCATGCAAAAGTTCATTTATTTCAATAATGAAACTTAAAAAGGACCTTTCACTAGATTAAAAAATCTAAACTAACTATACAGACGTGTAGAGCGGCGCCCAGGGATCCCCCTGCACTTACTGTTACACCTGGGCGCCGATCCGTTCGCCCGGTATAGGCTCCGGTATCTTCATAGTTAGGCTCCACCCAGGGGAACCTGCCGGCTTCTCTTTCTCCCATGCTGTAGCGCTGGCCAATCGCAGCACTCAGCTCATAGCCTGAGAGAAAAAAAAACCTCTCAGGCTATGAGCTGAGCCCTGCGAATGGCCAGCGCTACAGCATGGGAGAAAGAGACGCCGGCAGGTTCCCCTGGGTGGAGCCTAACTATGAAGATACCGGAGCCTATACCGGGCGAACGGATCGGCGCCCAGGTATAACAGTAAGTGCAGGGAGATCCCTGGGCGCCGCTCTACATATCTGTATACTTAGTTTAGATTTTTTAATCTAGTGAAAGCTCCTCTTTAAGATTAGAATATTGTGAAAAGGTTCAATATTCTAGGCTCAAAGTGTCACACTCTAGTCAGCTAATTAATCCATACCCCCTGAGTAAAGGGTACCTGAGATTGTGACTTTCGGGTTTGCATAAGCTGTAAGCCATAATCATACAAATTATAACAAATAAAGACTTGAGATTTCTCGCTTTGCACGTAATGAGTCTATCTCATATATTAGTTTCACCTTTTAAGTTGCATTACTGAAATAAATGAACTTTGCACGATATTCAAATTTTTCTAGTTTCATCTGTAATGAAACACTAATCAATAATCAATAATGTGAAGAACCAACAATGTATCCTAGGACAATTACAGAAACTTCATAAAATACATATAAATTAGTGCTTTTAAAACTAATCTGTAACATACAAAAATGCCTGAAGTGCTAGCAGTGCCTGTAGTAGGCTACTTTCACACTAGCGTTTTTGCTGTATCCGGCAGGGTTCAGCAAAAACGCTTCCGTTACTGATAGTACAACCAACTGCATCCGTTATGAACGGATCCAGTTGTATTATCTTTAACATATCCTTAACATTGCCAAGACGGATCTGTCATTAACTCCATTGAAAGTCAATGGGGAACTGATCTGTTTTCTATTGTGGCAGATTGTGGCAGAGAAAACTGATCCGTCCCTATTCACTTGCATTGGGGGTTAATGCCGGATACGTCTTGCTCCGCATCCCAGGATGGAAAGCAAAATACAACATGTTGCGGTTTGCTCTCCGGTCTGGGAATGCAACTAAACGGAACAGAATGCATTTTGGAGCATTCCGTTGTGTTCAGTTTTGTCCCCATTGACAATGAATGGGGACAACACCGAAGCTTTTTTTCTGGTATTGAGCCCCTATGACGGAACTCAATACCGGAAAACTTAAACGCTAGTGTGAAAGTACCCGTAGAGAGGTAAACAACCCCTCAATTATCAGGGATAAACATTACGGTGAATATGGGTGTTTATAAGTAAACTACCACACAAACTGTAGGAATGTAAAATACCTACTCTGACCGTAGCATACAAGGAATGAATCTAATTACAGTAGGTCCGTGACCTCTCCTGTCCAATATCATATGCTATACTACAAAATGGTTAGTATTTTGACTTTGGGGTTAGAAAAAGGTTTTCTCACCAAAAAGGAGTATGACTACATTTATGTACAACACCCCATTGTATCGATTTTCCATGCACTCCCGAAAGTGCACAAGGGAATTTTTCCTCCTCCTTTACACCCTATCGTGGCAGGAATCGGTTCTTTCTCCGAGAGACTTTCGGAGTGGATTGATTCTCTGCTACCTCTGCTACAACCGCTTATTTCCAGGCTTCCTTAGGGATACTGGGTCTGTGTTGCAGACATTCTCGGACTTTAAATGGAGGTCTGAATTTACCTGAATCACAGCAGATGTCACTGCTTTATGCACCAGCATCCCACATGATCTAGCTTTGATATCCCTTCGCTGGTTCCTTAATAAATACAGTGACTATTCAGATGGGCTCCAAGAATAAATGGTAATAGTGGTGGAGTTCCTCCTCCTGCACAATTTTTTTTATGTTCAAATCCATTTTCTATCTACCAGTTTCGGGGGTGTCGATGGGGGCTAAATTCTCTCCCTCCATAGCAAATATTTTTATGGCATGGTGGGAGGGGTGTTTTCTCCTCATCAACACCCACCCGTTTAGCGGTCTGGTGCAGTGGTATGGTCGCTACATCGATGACCTGCTTCTTGTATGGTCTGGTGATGTGGCGGCCACTCGACTATATCAATTCATGTGTGGAGTCTATTTCTTTTAGTCTCCAACATCACAGCATACACATATGCTTCTTAGATTTGTGCTTGGAGGGGGATGGCACCACTTCTGAAGTTATCAATACCACATACAGAAAGGAACTAGCAGGCAACATGATATTGCAGGCCTCTTCGTGCCATCCACCCCATACAAAACAGAGCATTCCTAAGGGCGAATTAATTTGAGCCCGACGCAATTGTTCGAATACTCATTTATTCGCACGAGAAGCGAAGAATATTACGGATAGGCTAACCGGTAGGGCTTATTCTTATAAATCTGTTGCCTCTTCTGTCACTGAAGTTTCAGCTATGGATAGAGTTTCCCTTGTTTTACCGGAAGCAAAATCATTGCCCCAGGCAAATGCCACATAAAAATGCAGACGCAATTTTACCTCCTTTGTGACCTGGAATATGATCGCATATGTAAAATCATTAAGAAATATCTTCCTTTATTGTCACACCATTGTTTTTCTTGTGAAATTCCCAATAAGTTTGATGTGTCACATGACCCTCTTCCTATTGAAAAAAACAAAAGTTGGATTCAAAATGTCCGACTTCAAAATGGCCGCCATGGTCACCACCCATCTTGAAAAGTTTCCCCCCTCCAATATACTAATGTGCCACAAACAGGAAGTTAATATCACCAACCATTCCCATTTTATTAAGGTGTATCCATATAAATGGCTCACCCCGTAGTGGTTCAAGGAATCGAGAGAGTTTTCCTTCCAACCAGAGGGGGCGACCATAGGAGGAAATTATTTAATCGAGAGGCATACTGGATTTTCCAGCTGGGTTCAAGACAACCTCAAGGACTTAACAAAAGGCATGATTTAATCCTACACTATTAGGGGAGTCTCTTTTTTCTCTCTTTTTTGTGCCTAGATTCTTTATCATTATATATTTTTATACAGTGCACCTATAGTTTTGCCATTGTTGCTTTATATTTGTATTGACTGCATACCTGTACAGGTTTGTCTGTCAGCATATGTGATTTTAATTCTCTTTGTGTATGTTTAAAATGATCAGACATATGTGATTGCACCATGTGTGTTGCTCCTCACGATCATGTGATCGATTGATTGCATGGCCAGCTGTGTGAGCTGCTCATATGGTGCAGTTTCATTAGAAGTTCGATATGTCATGAGGAAGGACCGATATTTGCTTGTGGTCTGAAACGCGTAACCGAACAATCCCTGTTTTTGTCAAATTTTTTATGCCGCAATAAAGCTACAATTTTTTCCACCATTCCAGAGCTGGATTTTCTTATTTTTCTTGAATCCACTATTACGCATCCGGGTGCGTCATCCGTGCTCGACTGGTGAAGGCGAAGGTGAGAGCGGCTGTGTGCTTAATGTGATCATATGCTATACTAGTCTGAGAAACTCAGATGCAAAGTTTACTTGAAGGCACTGAACAAATGGGAGCAAATATAGTAATATTGCCTCAGTGTCTCTTACCTCTGCTCCTCTTCTTTCCGTAGTCTGGATAGATTTAGTAGTACATTAGCTCGTTACTTGGTTATCATTTAAGTTTCCTTTTATCCTTTCCGATTTGCTGAATAAAACATGTGATTTCATTAGCAGCAAATCATCCGTTTTGCCGAGAGATATTTGCGCGGCTTACAATAAGAGTTTTGGAACTCTTCAGTTTTATCTCTGTGTTATTTACTTTATTAAGGATCCAGGGCCACGGATTTCTAAAAGCTGGATCCAAACATTCAGTCTTGGTTTGACAGTAATTTTATATAACAGATTAAATCAGTTCTAGTTCGCGCAGGTTGAAGAATATTAACTGTTTGTTGTAGCACAGTAGTCAGAGGAATAACATGAAGCTCCTAGACCCTAAAGCAAACTTTCACAGGCCCTCCTCTTACCATGGGCCGTTTGTAATGCTGGTGTCTTATGAGGGGCCTAAAGATCCTCCTATAGCTATACCCTTAGGGCTTGTTCACACGACCGTGCCGTGTTTTGCGGTCCGCAAATTGTGGATTTGCAAAACACGGATGCCGCCCCTATGCCTTCCACAATTTGCGGAACGGAAGGGATGGCCCATTATATAAATGCCAAGAATTGCGGCCAATTGTCCGCAAAATGGCCAAGAATAGGACATGACTTATAATTTTTGAGGGGCCACGGAAAGGAGCAACGGATGCGGACAGCACACGGAGTGCTGTCCGCATCTTGTGCAACCCCATTGAAGTGAATAGGTCCGCACCGGAGCCGTAAAGAAATGTGGCTTGGATGCGGAACCAAACCACGGTCGTGTGAAAGAGCCCTAAATTATAGTTATTTGCTGACAACAATAATGAATAGGTTTTGTTCATATTGCAATGCATCTATTTCACATTTGAATCCAGTATTCCTAGTTTCTGTATACTAGGGATTGCCTATTTTAACCCCTTCAAGCGACAGCCAGTTTGGTCAAAATGCAGGAGCCCCATTTTTCATATCTCTCATGTGTTAGTTTATGTGGTAATAACTTTGGAATGCTTTTACTTATCCAAGGCATTCTGAGATTGTTTTCTCGTGACACATCATACTTCATATTAGTGGTGAATTTGAGTTGATATATTTTACCTTTATGCATAAAATTTAAATTTCTCCACTTTTAAGACAGATAGCGATGCTTCATAAAATAGTTATTACTAGTGTTGATCGAGCATGCTCGGCCGAAGACCTGTTTGGCTCGAGCATCTCGATGCTCGGCACATGGCGGTACTCGACCATGTACCGCATGTGCTCGAGCGCCAATAAACGTGCAGGTAAGTACTGCCCTCACTGTAAGGACAGTAGCCATTTTGGCTTCTGGCATTACAGTGATTGGCTGGCCGGATGACGCATGTTCGGCTCATTCGTAGTCAGGGAAAGCTGAGCATAGGAAAGGACAGAGAGTGTAGGCAGTGTAATTGAATATTATTTTTTTTTGTACAAAATCGTTTCAGAGACCCAAAAGTCCTTGTAAGGACTATTGTGTGTGACAGCAGCAATATATGTTTGTAGCGCAACCTGCGCCAAATTGCTCAGTGTTAGAGAGAGCTGTGCATAGGAAGGGACAGACAATGTAGGGAGTGTAATAGGAAGATTTTTATCCCAAAAACTTTTCAGAGACCCAAAAGTCCTTTTAAGGACTATTGTGTGTGAAAGCAGAAATATATATTTTTGGCACATCCTGCTCTAAATACCGTGTAATAGGTCGCTGCGGACAAATTATTTGCGCCATATCTCCTGCTTAGACTGTGCACATCCCTAAAATATCAGTGACATCTAGGGTACTTTTTCCGTAGACGGTGTCTGCTGCGGACAGTTAAATTATCCGTGCCACATATCCTCTTTATAATGTGGGCATCCCTAAGGCTACTTTCACACTAGCGTTCGGGGCTCCGCTTGTGAGTTCCGTTTGAAGGCTCTCACAAGCGGCCCCGAACGGATCCGTCCAGCCCTAATGCATTCTGAGTGGATGCGGATCCGCTCAGAATGCATCAGTCTGGCACCGTTTGTCCTCAGCAGGACACCTGAACGCAGCTTGCAGCGTTCGGGTGTCCGCCTGGCCGTGCGGAGGCAAACGGATCCGTCCAGACTTACAATGTAAGTCAATGGGGACGGATCCATTTGAAGTTGACTCAGTATGGCTCAATTTTCAAACGGATCCGTCCCCCATTGACTTTCAATGTAAAGTCTGGACGGATCCATTTGCATTACCATGAACAAAAATTATTATTATTATTTTTTTTTGTTCATGGTAATGCAAACGGATCCGTTCTGAACGGATCTAAGCGTTTGCATTATAGGTGCGGATCCGTCTGTGCAGATACCAGACGGATCCGCACCTAACGCAGGTGTGAAAGTAGCCTAAAATATTAGTGACATTCAGTGTACTTTTTCCTTAGACGGTGTACGCTGCGGACAGTTAAATTATCCGCGCCACATCTCCTGTTTAAACTGTGCGCATCCCTAAAATATCAGTGACATCCAGTGTACTTTTTCCGTAGACACTGCGAACAGTGACATTACCTGTGGTACCTATCCTGTATAGCGTTTCCTCATCAGAAATACTTTTGTAATTTTTTTTGCGCATACACTTCCAAATCCTACACTACTGTACGTGTGACATACTTTCAAGCATATATCACATTTAAAATGAAGAAGGAGAGCAGTAAGGGACGGGGAAGTGGCCTTGATGCTGATGGTGCATGCAGAGGCCGGGGCCCTGGGTGCGGAGAAACTTTGCCTAGATTCATGTCCCCAACGATACCTAGCTTCATGTCCCCAGTTTGCAGGGCGGCGCAGGACAACGCTCGCAAAGTCAGCCCAGTGCGAACAGGTGGTCGGTTGGATTGCAACAGATAATCCTTCAGTCGGTTAAGCACAACCCTGTCTTCCAACAAGTCCAGTCTCAGTAGCCAGGAGTCTGTTCAAGACAATCCTCACCCTGATCCTCCTTCCTCCCACCATGTACAGTCTGGCCAAACAAGTGATCCCACACTCTTTTCATCGCCATTACTTAATTTGGCCCTATCGCCAAGCACGCTTGAAGAGGGACATGAGATCTTGTGCACTGATTCCCAACCTCTTGAGCATCCACAGTCACAAGGACATGATGGTGGGGAACAGCAATTAGTGTTTAATGAGGTGGATGATGATGAGACACAGTTGCCAATGAGTCAACTGCAATTACTGTCTCAAGAGGTTGATGAAGAGGATGAGATACAGTTGTCAATCACTAAGGTTGTGGTTAGGTCAACAAATCAGGAGGATAATCAGAGTGAGGAAGTAGAAGAGGAGGTGGTGGATGATGAGGTCACTGACCCAACCTAGGAAGATGGAAAGCAGAGCGAGGACAGCAGTACAGAGGTGGAGGGATCCGCAGCACCGCAACAGGCTGTAAGAGGCAGTGGGGTGCCAAAAGAGAGAAGGCGGGCCACACCAAACAAGCCCACAACTGTTCCACGGAGCACCCCCTTGTGGAAATCTCCATTGCCAAGGGGTAGATGTTCTGCAGTATGGCGCTTTTTTGAGGAAAGTGCAGACGACAAAAGAATAGTAGTTTGCAACCTGTGCCATACGAAAATGAGCCTGGGCGTGAACACTAGCAACCTCACCACCACCAGCATGATCTGCCACATGGCATCCAAGCACCGTAATAAGTGGGACGAACGCCTGGGTCTACAATCTGTGTCTGCGGGTCACACCACTGCCTCCTCTTCCCCTATGTTACGTGCTGGTCAATCCCCTGTTGAAGGCGCAGGCCCGGATGCCTCCCGCACTACACTTGGACGTTCGCAAGCACCATCAGCGACCACATCCCCTTTTGTGTCCCAGCGCAGTGTCCAAATGTCCTTACCCCAGGCCTTTGAACGCAAGCGAAAATACCCAGCCACCCACCCACAGGCCATAGCACTAAATGCGCAGCTTTCCAAATTACTGGCCCGGGAAATGTTGCCATTTAGGCTTGTGGACACTGAGGCATTCCGTAGCTTGATGTTGGCGGCCGTACCACGTTACTCAGTCCCCAGCCGCCACTATTTTTTAACATGTGTCCCGTAACATTACATGTGCCCTGATCAATGCAGTTACTGGAAAGGTCCACTTAACCATACATGGACAAGTGCATTCAGCCAGGGACGCTACATTTTCCTGACGGCACACTGGGTGAATGTTGTGGAGGCCTGAAGCAAGTCGTACCCTGGGATGGCAAAGGTGCTACCTACGCCAAGGATTGCGGGCCCTACGTCGATCAGGGTTTCCGACAGCACCTACATTAGTGGCTCTTCTCATCTCTCATTCCTCTGGTGGAGAGGACGAGCAAAATGGTGCAATAACAGAAGATCCTTGTTGAAAAATTGCTCTAAAAATTTCCATCTGACAACGCTGGCGGTAGAGTCCGTAGTTCCTTGGCCAACCGAGGAGGGGAGACAAGGGGAACACACAATAGTTCCAACAGATTTAGGGCAACACTCTCCGAAGCCTGGGGCAGTTTCATGACACCCCGCCACCACCCTCACCCTAATGTGCGGCCTAGTGTCACAAGGAGGGAAAAGTTTTTGAAGATGGTGAAGGAGTACGTAGCAGACCTTGTCAGCGTCCTCAGTAATCCCTCTGTGCCTTAAACTACTGGGTGTCAAAGCTGGACACGTGGCACGAACTGGCGCTCTACGCCTTGGAGGTGCTGGCCTGCCCTGCCGCCAGCGTTTTGTCTGAGCAGATATTTAGTGCTGCTGGTGGCATTATAACAGATAAGCGTATCCGCCTGTCAACGGAAAATGCTGACAGGTTGACTCTTATTAAAATGAACAAGGCTTTGGATTGGATTGGATTGACCATGACTTCTCGACTCCACCAGAAGAAAGCTAATGAAGATAAAGGCACTTTAAATGTGTTGTTTATAATGTACTGAATACACTGTATTCCCATGCACCCCTTCCACCACAAACAAGGGTATATGGTTGAATCTTCCTTTTCTCATCCTCCTTCTCCTCTTCCATCATATCAACACATGCTTATTCGTCGCATATAATGCCCTCACATAAATGCCCTTTGCATATATGCCCTTCGCATATAATGTTTTACAGGGTCAGCTCAGCTGCAGGCCCTCGCATATTATTTTTTAAAGGGTCAGCTCACCAGCAGGCCCTCGCATATAATGTTTTACAGGGTCAGCTCACCAGCAGGCCTTCACCTACAATCTTTTACAGGGTCAGCTCACCAGCAGGCCCGCACCTAAAATTGTTTACAGGGTCAGCTCACCTGCAGGCCCGCACCTAAAATCTTTTAAAGGGTCAGCTCACCTTCAGGCCCTCACCTAATTATGCCTAATAAGTAATTTGCTGCCTTGCTTGGATGTGGTAGCCGTAGCTGTTTCTCAGGCTCCCTCATCGGAATCGAACCATGATTCGCCCGATACCCGTGGTCACCATGGTTTGCGCAGAAAATAACATCAAAAGTTGATAGGGCAGACAACCGAATGGATCGTCGCCGTCATGGGGAAATGCGATCGGCCCCAGGTTATCTAGAGTCACCAAAGCCGCAGCAGGCCCTCGCCCATAATGTTTTAAATGGTCAGATCAGCAGGCCCTTGCTCCAAATGTTTTTGAGGGTCACCAGCAGGCCTTCACCTACAATCTTTTACAGGGTTAGCTCACCTGCAGGCAATCACCTAATTATACCTAATAGGTAATTTGCACGCATGCTGCCTTGCTTGGATGTGGTAGCCGTAGCTGTTTCTCAGGCTCCCTCTCCGGAATCGAACCATGATTCGCCCGTTGCCCATGGTCTACATGGTTTGGGCTGAACATAACATTGAAAGTTAATAGAGCAGACATCCAAACGGATCGTCGCCATTACTCGGACATGCGATCTGCCCCAGGTTATCTAGAGTCACCAAAGTGGCAGCAGGCCCTTGCCCATAATGTTTTAGATGGTCAGATCAGCAGGCCCTTGCTCCAAATGTTTTTGAGGGTCACCAGCAGGCCATCAATCATAAATTTTCAAGACTGTGTATGATGCCCTCTTTTATGTGTAACAAATGGGTGTATTGTAATGCCGGTTCCTTGTATTTTTTGGCAGCCCTTTCACTTAGTGCTTAGGCTTTATGAGTGTAGGAGTCTACTACCTAAACAATTGTACCGCAATGTGAATGAGGCCCTCCTTTATGTGATATACAGGTTGTATCAGAGTGCCTCTTCCTTGTAATTTTTGGCAGCACTAGCACTTTATATACAAGTAAATATACAGGAAAGAATGTTTCCTAATAATTTTTTTTCTAAAATCGATTTTAGCTTCGGTTTTGTGCATATTATTATCAGTCTGTAAAAGTGGCGTACTACTCGGACAACATCGTTCCCAGCAGTGACCTGGGAGTCCAAGATGCATCCAGACATCCTCCCCATGCTGTTCCCGAACCATTTAGGTGGTGTTTCCATCATTTTCTGACCTTTTCCTATGAACCAGGCACCATCCCCTCTTCAGAGCAGGGGGTGACTGGTTAAATGCTCGGGTACTCCCATTGACTTCCATTATACTCGGGTGCTCGGTAGAGCATCCAAGCATCCCGATGTGTTCGGCCAGAGCACCCGAGCACTTTGGTGCTCGATCAACACTAGTTATTACTTTACATTCCCCATATGTCTACTTTATGTTGGCATCATTTTGTAAATGGCATTTTATTTTTTAGGACGTTAGAAGGCTTAGAAGTTTAGAAGCAAATTTTAACCGCATTACGTCCGCCCATAGGATATAAACGTCCTATGGGTGGACGTCTATTTCTGAACGGACGTTCCAGAACGTCTTTTCAGAAAGTGCAGCTGCACGCTAATCGTGCAGCTGCTGATCGTGTTGCCCGCTGTCAGTGACAGCAGGGCAACCCTAAGACAAGGTAGGGACAGTGCCCAGGTGTCCCTGCCTTCCAGATCGCTGCAGACACAGCGCTCACCGAGCGCTGTGTCTGCAGAGAAGGAAGCGCTATGCGCTTCCTGTTCCGGCCCGGCGGTCATGTGACCGCCGTGACCGGAGTGTGCAGGAGCTGTGTGAGGTCTCTCAGAGACCTCGATCATCCCTGCTCTGAGGCTGTACAGCGCTGGATTGCTGCTGTACAGCCTCTCTAGGGGTGCATTTGTCCTGTAACTGGGGCTACTATGTCAGCCCCAGTTACAGGAGAAATCAACAGTGAAAAAAAAAAAAAAAGTGAAGCAAATGTCCCCCAGAGGTCTTGTATGACCTTATGGGGGACGAAAAGTGTAAAATAAAAAAATAAAAAATAAAAGGTTGAAAATAAAAAAATTAAAAAAAGTTTCACATGTAAAAAAAAAAGTCCCCAAGTAAGGAATGAAAAAAAAGTTAAAAATAGAAAAAATAAAAAAAAGTATACATATTAGGTATTGTCGCGTCCGTAAAAACCAGCTCTATAAAAATATCACATGACCTAACCCCTCGGGTGAACACCGTAAAAAAAAAAAAAAAAACGGTGTCAAAACAAGCAATTTTTGTCACCTTGCATCACAAAAGGTGCAACACCAAGTGATCAAAAACGCGTATGTCCCACAAAATAGTACCAATAAAACCGTCACCTCATCCCACAAAAAATGGGCCCCTACATAAGAAAATCTCTCAAAAAATAAAAAAACTATAGCTCTTAGAACATGGAGATACTAAAACATCATTTTTTTGGTTTCAAAAATGCTATTATTGTGTTAAAGTGAAACAAATAAAAAAAAGTATACATATTAGGTATTGCCGCGTCCGTAAAAACCAGCTCTATAAAAATATCACATGACCTAACCCCTCGGGTGAACACCGTAAAAAAAACAAAAAAAAACAGTGTCAAAACAAGCAATTTTTGTCACCTTGCATCACAAAAGGTGCAACACCAAGTGATCAAAAACGCTTATGTCCCACAAAATAGTACCAATAAAACCGTCACCTCATCCCGCAAAAAATGAGCCCCTCATCCCGCAAAAAATGAGCCCCTACAAAAATGACATTTCCAAAATTATGCCAACATAAAGTAGACATATGGGGAATGTTAAATAATAAATATTTTATGAGGTATCACTTTCTGTTTTAAAAGCAGAGAAATTGAAATTTTGAAAATTGCGAATTTTTCAAATTTTTGGGTAAATTTGGGATTTTTTCATAAATAAAGGTGAAATATTTTGACTCAAATTTATGACTATCATGAAGTACAATGTGTCACGAGAAAACAATCTCTGAATGACTTAGATAAATAAAGGCGTTCCAAAGTTATTACCACATAAAGTGAGGTATGTCAGTTTTGCAAAATTTGGCCTGGTCAGGAAGGGGGCAAATGGCCCAGATGGCAGGTGGTTAAAATTTTTAAGAAAATTGCCAAAACCCACTTTTTTAAGAAGCAGTTCAATTATGAAGTCACTTTGTGGGGCTTACATAGTAGAAACCACCGATAAATGACCCGATTTTAGATACTACACCCCTCAAGTTAATCAAAATTTTGTTAACCCTTTAGGTTTTTTACAAGAATAAAAGCAAAATGGAGGGGAAATTTTTAAAGTTTATTTTTTTGTGCAGATTTTCCATTTTTATAATTTTTTTCTGTAACGTAGCAAGGGTTAACAAAAAAAACAAACCTCAATATTTATTACCCTGATTCTGCAGTTTACAGAAGCACCCTATATGTGGTCGGAACCTGCAGCATGGGTGCACGGCAGGGCGCAGAAGGAAAGGACTGCCATATTGTTAACGGAGGGCAGATTTTGCAGGAATGGTTTACAGGTGCCATGTCACATTTGAAGAGACTCTGAGGAACCCCTAGAAAGAAAACTCCAAAAAGTGACCCCATATTGGAAACTACACCCCTCAAGGAATAAATCTAGGGGTGAAGTAAATTCTTTAACCCAACAAGTGTTTCATAGAATTTAGAAACGCATGGCTGTGAAAATGAAAAATGTACTTTTATTTCCAATATAATGTTACTTTAGCCCAGCATTTTTTTTCCCCACAATGGTTAACAGGAAAAAATGGACCCCACAAATTGGGATACGCTGTTGTCACTTGGCAATCACTTCAGTGATCGATTGCTGACGGAATGACTGACGAGGAGTAGGAGGAGGAACAGGAGCATCAGAACCAGCAGATGATGGGAAGGACAGAAAGCTCCATTCGGCTGAGGTGGTGTTGCATTGACTGCCTGAAATCGGGAGATGCAGCGGTTGCTGCAGCAGGCTGGACCACCAGATCGGAGCCATGGTTCTCCCAGGTCACTTTATGGTGACGCTGCATATGTTGATGCAGGGCCTTGGTTCCAACATCGGCACCCTAGCCACGCTTCACCTTCTGCCCACAGATTCTACAAATCGCCATGTTCATCTCCTCCAGCGGCTTAACAAAAAACTGCCACACCATCGAGTAGGTGATATTACCCCCAACACTCCACACTGACTGACTGCTACCGCCGCTGCTTCCGGAACCCCTGCACCACTACTTTCCGGACAGCTAGGCTCCTGCAAAGTGGATGGTCTACCCGGGCATGTTTGTCTCCTGACCTCCCACTGCTGCCACCCTGCTCATTCACAGGCAAGCTGTCACCCTCTTCTCTTGATGATGATGAAGCCCCTAATTCACTCGGCTCCCAATTGTAATAAGCTACATCATCATCATCGAGTACTGTCTGCACGTCACTGATGTCCTCCTCAACGGTCTTTGGGTTAGGAGCCTCACCACTCGCAACACCAGTTCCCACGTCACTCTCCTCATCCCTACTTGCCCGCCTACCAGAGGAAGAGACGGATGTCTCCTCCACATCTTGGCTTGCCAGTAGCTGCTGACTGTATTCTAGTAGCTCATCCTCGATGTATACTGAAGCTGAGCCCACAACAAAAAATACTTCTCTGGCTGAGGGAACAGAAAAGGACAGAGGCAGGTTGAGGACAGGTGAGGGCACAGAGCCTGCTCCCGGGCCATGCCAAGTAAGGGTTGTGTCTGACAAACCCACCGACTCTTGGCTGGGGGTGTCTGATGTCACTTGGGATGAAGTGGATGACTGAGTCAACCATTCAAGAACCGCTGGGTTGCTGGTCAAGACACAACTGCTAGATGACACAGGGAGCTCAGGCCTCTCGCTGCAACTCCTGCTGCCACAATCCCTTACTCTGCTGTGACCTGTGCCTGCGGCAGAAACATTTAGGCCTCTGCCACTGCCCTGTGCAGGGCCTGGCACTTCTCTGTCTGACATACTGTTCTATCAAATAAATAAATAAAAAGGAAATTAAATTACCCCCAAAAAGTCTGCAATTTTCTCACTTCACCACACAACGGCTAATAAGCCCTTTTTTCCACTAATACACCCTAAAAAAGGCTTTAGAACATACAAACCAGATTCCAAAAAAGTTGGCACACAATACAAATCCTGAATAAAAACTGAATGCAATGATGTGGAGGTGCCAACTTCTAATATTTTATTCAGAATAGAACATAAATCACGGAACAAAAGTTTAAACTGAGAAAATGTACCATTTTTTTGTTTTTTTTATTTTTTTATTTTTTTTTACATTTTCTGGCGAAATTCACCAATTTTTTTTTTTTTTTATATTGACAATTTTTATTGTTTTTTTTTTTTTTTATAACAAACATACATAGCATTGGTCAGATAAATAGCACAGATGTTCACATTTGTAAGTTGTCGTTGGACCAAGTAATTAGACCTTTCAGTCTATGTTGAAATAGAGTAGAACAATTAAAGAACATAAAAGAAAAGAAAATAACTCACACAGAGGACCAAAGGTCCTAAAGAATAGGTAGAACCAATTTAAGAACCTCTTTTTAGGTGAATTGCATAAGTGTCTCTGCATCGGAGGGCGTTGGTGTGTAAATAATTGCAAGTCAAGAGCTGTAAGTATATCATATAACTTATGAATCAATCTTGTGTGAACTAAGTATTGTGGAATGGATTTCAGTTTTTAAGTGAATTTTCTGTATTTTCTCCAGGGGGCCCAAATTTGGAGAAAGACATTTCTAGTACGTGATTCCCAATGTGAAATCTCTTCCAAGCGATAGATTTGATCCAGTCTATTGATCCAATGTTCTAGACTAGGGACCTCTGTTGACAACCAGAGTTTGGGAATTAGTAGTCTGGCAGCTACTATCATGAAAGAGAAAAGTGTTGTTTTGCAGGATTTGGTTGTCTTCATACCAAGGCTAAGTAGTGACATTTCAGGGGTGCAGGGGAAGGAGGTTTGGCATATATGGTTACTGAGTTTAATGATCTCAGACCACCAGGGTTGAATTAATTCACACGTCCACCAAATGTGGAAGAAAGAGCCCCTCTCTTTACAACATCTCCAACAGGTGTCAGTGTAATGTGGATTGTATAGGCAGGTCTTATCTGGGGTCTTGTACCAGCGCATCAGTATTTTGTAGCTGTTCTCTTGAATAAGAATACATCTAGATATCTTATGTGGCGCTATCAAGATCTTTAGTATGTCAGAGGGAGACAGTGTATGTTGCAAATCCCTTTCCCAGAGCCCAATTGCGGCAGGTTTAATAGCGGAGGGAGGAGATTTAAGTTGCTTGTAAATACTAGATATGGCCTTGGGGGGATATAGAGAAGCTCCAATCATCTTGTCAAACCAAAGAAGATCTTGAGCTGGTGAGGTTTCTTTAGCAATAAGGAGTGATTCCCTTCTAATAAAGCTTAAAAGAAAAGGGTTTTTGATTGTAACCTTAAGAAGGTCACAAATATCTTGATCCGAAAGGATACCTCCATCTTTGTCAAATAGTTTTGAAACCTTCAATTCTGTTTTTTCAAGAACAGAGGGGCAAGTGTCTCTTAGTTCTTTGGGAGCAAGGGTAATTATATCCTTTATGGAGATGAAAGGAGAAGGTAGTGTCAAAGCCCCCATGGTGGCCGAGAACCACCCCCAGACCTTTAGGGTGTTTCTGATCAAGGGGTTCGGTATGGTGTTGAGGGCCGGGGGGGGTCTGTTAGCCAAAATGAGGGCTCTACTAGGGGAAGGTAAGAAAGCATCTTCTAGCATCAACCACAACTTATGAGGGGGGTTTCTAATCCAGTCCACTACTCTTGCGAGTTGAATAGCTTTCATATATATCTCCGGGTCAGGGAGTCCAATACCTCCCCCGGATCTCGGTCTAGTTAAAGTTTCAAAAGAAATACGGGACTTCTTCCCCTGCCATATAAATTTACGTATATTCTTGTTAAGAGTGGAGAAATAGGATTTGGGGATTTCGATGGGAAGTACTTGCATCAAATATGTAAGTCTAGGTATTACCAGGGACATAAGTATGTTTTTCCTCCCAAACCAGGATAAATAAGGAAAGTTGAGGGAGTCAAGTTGTGTGATCATGGATGCTAAGAGAGGTTTATAATTAAGATTAAATAATTCTCCAAGACAAGGGGATAATTTTACTCCTAGATATGTCAATTGTTGGGTATGCCAATTAAAAGGGGATTTGTTCTGGAGAGATATGAGGGTATGTGGAGAGAGGCCCATGTGGATTATCTGGGATTTAGTTGCGTTAATTTTAAAGTTTGACAGGGAGCCGAAATAAGTGAGGCTGGATAAAATTACCGGTATGGATTTAAGTGGGTTGGTAGTGATTATTAAGAGGTCATCCGCGAATGCGGCTAGTTTAAAGTCGTAACCATTAACCTGTAAACCTTTAATGTCAGGATCTTGTCTAAGGGATTGTAGTAGGGTCTCCATAACCAGGACAAAGAGAAGGGGAGAAAGTGGGCATCCCTGTCTTGTTCCATTGCTAATGGGAAAGCTAGAGGATAAGGTATCATTGACTGACACAGACGCCGAAGAGTGGGTATACATGGAAGAAACAGCATTAATGAATGGTATCGGTATTTGAAATTTTGATAGAGTCAGAGAGATGTAAGTCCAGTCCACTCTATCAAATGCTTTTTCGGCGTCTGTGCCAAGCAAAACCAAAGGAGAGGATCTATGAGAGGCATAATATAGGGCATTTAATACTTTAGTAGTATTGTCTTTGCCTTCTCTACCTCTGACAAATCCCACCTGATCTGGGTGGATCAGTTGGGGAAAAAAGCTCTGCAATCTAGTGGCTAGCATTTTTGAGAGTAGTTTAAGATCCACATTTAGGAGGGAAATGGGGCGAAAGTTCGAACATAAAGTGGGATCTTTGCCTTGTTTAGGGATAACTGTGATGGTGGCTTTTGTCATATCTGCGGTAAGTGGATTTTTGTCTAAGGCCTGATTGTAAATTGGGAGCAAAAAGGGGAGGAGAATTTCTTTAAATGTTGAGTAGTATGTTATGGGAAATCCATCCGGAAACGGGGCATTTTCCTCTAGGAGTTGATTTGATGGCTATTAATAGTTCGGGGATAGTAAATGGTTTGGACAGAGACTCTCCCTGGGTTATAGATAATGTTGGCAGTTTTAGGGAAGATAGAAAGGTATTAATATTGGAATTTCTGTCTAATGAGGGGTCTGGAAGTATAGTAGAAGGGAGATTATATAGGGACTCGTAAAACTTCTTGAATTGGTCTGCAATTTCTTTTGCTTTAAACAGGAGGGTGTTTCCGGGTGACCTAATGCTCTGTATGTAACGGGAGGTCTTTCTCTGTTTAATTTTCTGCATTGCAAACTTAGATGCCTTATTTCCATGTGCAAAGACTTTTTGTTGTGCTGATAAATAGTATTTGGCAGACTTCTCATTGAGAAAGTTTTTTAGTTCTGTCCTGAGGGAGGTGAGTTCTGATAGTTGTTGGGCTAACAAGGATTGTTTGTGCGCTTTTTCTAGGGTATGTATTCTAGTTAATAAGTTGGAAAGTTTTTTCTCAGATTGTTTTTTAAGAAAAGAGCAAAGGCTAATTAGTCTGCCCCTTATAAAGGCCTTATGGGCGTCCCATAATATTTGGGGAGAAACATCTTTAGTGTTGTTAATTGAGAAGTATTCTTCTAGAAAGGAGGAAATTTGGGTTGTATGTTTCTCATTTCCCAGTAGAGATTCATTAAGTCTCCAATTAGATTTTTTATTGGATCTGTTGGGTGGGTGTATATCACAAAATATAGGAGAATGATCAGATAAAGTTATATCTCCTATTCTGGCGAGTGAACATAATTGTAGGTGCTCTTTTGAAATAAGGATATAATCTATCCTACTATAGGATCTGTTAGAAGAAGAATAGAAGGAATAGTCTAATTCCTGGGGATTTAGACAGCGCCAGATATCTGTAACTCCAAGGCTTAAAAGTTTAGTCTGGAGGAAGTTGAGGGCTTTTTGAGAAATAGCGGATTTCTTGGAGGTGGTGTCTAGTAGCGGGTTGAAGGCTATATTAAAATCCCCAGCCAGTATCAGTATGCCTTCTCTATGAATCTCTACTAGATCTATTAACGTGGAGAGCCAGGTGATTTGTTCCGTATTTGGAGCATAAACATTCACTAAGGTATATAGTGAGCTTCCTATCAAACCTTTGAGTATGAGGAATCTGCCTTCTGGATCTTGTACATGTGAATTGTATTGAAAGGGCAAGTTTCTATGGAAGCCAATACTGACTCCCCTCGAGGCGGCACCCCCAGCTCCACAGTGGTACCATGTGGGATATTTAGAAAAGGAGAGGTTGGGGTAATTTCCATGTTTAAAGTGTGTTTCCTGGAGGAAAACTAAGGAACATCTTTCTTTATTTAAAAGGGAAAAGATCTGGCATCTCTTTGATGGAGACCTTAACCCTTTAACATTATAAGATACTACTCTTAATTCTGACATACTTGTGAAGGTTGTAGGTAGTGGACACAGTTAAAGATCTGGGTGTTAAGTGTATATGTTTGACCAACCAGGATGGAGGGAGGGTACCGCCCCGAGGTAAGCGATGGCTCCGATGCAGGCAAGAGTCTTCACCGAATAGAAGATACATGTCAGTACATAGATAGTACAATCTAGAGTATTCCTGAGACCTATCAAAGGACACAAAGAGGTTATAAACATAACAGAGTAAACAAAAACATAACAAAAAATAGCACCAGTATGCTAGTAAAAAATACGAGCAAACTAGCATTATAGGTAAAGGGGGGTATTGCATTACTTTCAGTAAAATGCAAACATGACGATTCCTCTTAAATGAAAAAAGCATTATGGGTTTATATTCCAGCTACATATGAAGAATAAGAACTAATTTCTTTTACTGGTCTGTCTGAGTGAACTTTGTAAAAATTAAACTATAGAGATATTAACAGCACGCAAATCAGACCAGGCAACTTTCTCACGGTAATGAGGTATATCCATCAGTCATCTGTAAGTGACAGTTGCTTAGAAGAAGGTGATCTGTAATTTCTTCTTATCTTACGAGACCTTTGGGCACGGGGGGTCTCCCATGGACCATCTGAAGTCAGAGTGGGTATATCAGAGGCGTCTCGGACAAATTCCCAGTTTTCAATTGGAAGTGGCAGAATTTGCAAGATGTCATATGCTTTGTCCAAATCTGTGTAAGATTGGATAGAGATTCTGCGTCCGTTATGAAAGAAGGACAAACCAAACGGGAATAACCATCTGTAGATGACTTTTTTATTTCTTAGCAGGTCAGTGAGGGGTTTCAAGAATTTTCGTTTTTTCAGAGTGGTTTGAGCTAAATCTTGATAAATGGAGATAGGATTGTCATCCCATGAAACCTGGGGAATACTTCTTGCGCCTTTTAGGATAGCTTCCTTGACAGGAAAGTGTAAAAGTTTGCAGATTATGTCTCTAGGAGGATCTGTGGATTGAGGCTTGGGGCGCAGGGCTCTGTGGGCTCTTTCTATAATCACTTCATGTGTGGAGTCAGGTCCCAGAAGTTTTAAACATATCTGCATCACCGTTTCAGGGATTTCATCTGGGCCTACCGTTTCTGGGACTCCTCTGAAGCGGAGGTTGTTCCTCCTGCCCCTGTTTTCTTGGTCCTCAAGCTGCATGTATAAGGTATTCAAGTGCTTTTGATGAACACTCAGGGTATCTGTGATCGCAAGCTGGTGGGTGGTAAGGGCAGTGTTCGCTTCTTCTAATGCTTCCACTCTTCTCCCTATATGCTTCACATCTTCCTTAATGAAGTTGAGGTCAGATTTAAGCGGTTCTAGGACTTCAGCTAAGGCCTTCTTTAGGAAGGATCTGGAGAGCGAGAGTGTGTCCCTTTCAGGGGATTCGTCTCTCACCTTGTCAGCTGCGCATTCATCATGCCGCTTGTTCTTTGGTGTGCACGGAGGTTCCGGCGCCATTTTGGAATCTCTGGCGACGTAGGTTTGAGCCGCTTTCTTTATAAATTTCTCCATTCCGCCCGCCTGAGAAGTCGGTCTGGACGGCTCTGGGGCATCAGCAGGTCTTGGTCCACCAATCTTGACCATTATAAGTTTAATTAGCCGGGTTTAAGAGCTTCAGTAGGAATCGCTATCAGCAGAGCAGCACTTCACACAGCCATCCGGCTCAGACGCTAGCTCCGCCCCCCGAAAATGTACCATTTTAAGGGAAAAATATGTTGAATCAGAATTTTATAGTGTCAACAAATCCCCAAAAAGTTGGGACAAGGCCATTTTCACCACTGTGTGGCATCTCCCCTTCTTCTTACAACACTCAACAGGCGTCTAGGGACCGAGGAGACCAGTTTCTCAAGTTTAGAAATAGGAATGCTCTCCCATTCTTGTCTAATACAGGCCTCTTACTGTTCAATCGTCTTGGGCCTTCTTTGTTGCACCTTCCTCTTTATGATGCGCCAAATGTTCTCTATAGGTGAAAGATCTGGACTGCAAACTGGCCATTTCAGTACCCGGATCCTTCTCCTACGCTGCCATGATGTTGTGATTGATGCAGAATGTGGTCTGGCATTATCTTGTTGAAAAATGCAGGGTCTTCCCTGAAAGAGATGACGTCTGGATGGGAGCATATGTTGTTCTAGAACCTGAATATATTTTTCTGCATTGATGGTGCCTTTCCAGACATGCAAGCTGCCCATGCCACACGCACTCATGCAACCCCATACCATCAGAGATGCAGGCTTCTGAACTGAGCGTTGATAACAACTTGGGTTGTCCTTGTCCTCTTTGGTACGGGCGACATGGCGTCCCAGATTTCCAAAAAGAACTTTGAATCGTGACTCGTCTTACCACAGAACAGTCTTCCATTTTGCCACACTCCATTTTAAATGATCCCTGGCCCAGTGAAAACGCCTGAGCTTGTTGATCTTGTTTAGAAATGGCTTCTTCTTTGCACTGTAGAGTTTCAGCTGGCAACGGCGGATGGCACGGTGGATTGTGTTCACTGACAATGGTTTCTGGAAGTATTCCTGAGCCCATTCTGTGATTTCCTTTACAGTAGCATTCCTGTTTGTGGTGCAGTGTCGTTTAAGGGCCCTGAGATCACGGGCATCCAGTATGGTTTTACGGCCTTGACCCTTACGCACAGAGATTGTTCCAGATTCTCTGAATCTTCGGATGATGTTATGCACAGTTGATGATGATAGATGCAAAGTCTTTGCAATTTTTCGCTGGGTAACACCTTTCTGATATTGCTCCACTATCTTTCTGCGCAACATTGTGGGAATTGGTGATCCTCTACCCATCTTGGCTTCTGAGAGACACTGCCACTCTGAGAAGCTCTTTTTATACCTAATCATGTTGCCAATTGACCTAATTAGTGTTAATTGGTCTTCCAGCTCTTCGTTATGCTCAAATTTACTTTTTCCAGCCTCTTATTGCTACTTGTCCTAACTTTTTTGGGATTTGTTGACAACGTGAAATTTTGAATCAACGTATTTTTCCTTTAAAATTATACATTTACTCGGATTAAACGTTTGATCTGTCATCTACGTTCTATTACAAATAAAATATTGACATTTGCCATCTCCACATCATTGCATTCAGTTTTTATTCACAATTTGTTTAGTGTCCCAATTTTTTTGGAATCCGGTTTGTATAACTGACCCGCTGAACAGCAAATATATATTTTTCTTGCTACTAATACACGCCAAAATGACTTTAGAACATATAACTGCACCGCTGAACGGCAAATAATATATATTTTTTTGCCACTAATACACCACAAAAAGGGCTTTAGAACATATAACTGCACCACTGAACGGCGAATAGGCCCTTATTTTTTTCCACTAATGCATGCCACAAAAGGCTTTAGAACATATAATTGCACTTCTGAACGGCAAATAATATATATTTTTTTGCCACTAATGCACGCGTGTCCTCCTCGCGGCTAGCTTATAATAGCTCAGTTTGTGACGTGGTTGCTAGGGGCCTCACTAGGGGGCGTGGTCGGGAACTTAATTTTAGATGCTAATAGGGTATACTAGGAGGTTCGGTCTGCTTTCGTCATGGGCACCGCCCCCCGACGTCATCTACCTCTTGCCCATGACGAAAGCAGACCGAACCTCCTAGTATACCCTATTAGCATCTAAAATTAAGTTCCCGACCACGCCCCCTAGTGAGGCCCCTAGCAACCACGTCACAAACGGAGCTATTATAAGCTAGCCGAGAGGAGGACACGCTCACACTCTGCCCTAACCCCTGAAGATCCCGTGATACGGCGAAACATGTCGGGGGGCAGCGTGAAGCTCTAAGTTTTATGGCAGTAAATCACTGAAGCCTATTGTTATAAGGGAAATGAATTGCACAGTGCATATCTAATACGCAGGCAGCGCGCAGCCTGGAGGCACAAGTGTGCACTAACCTTATTAACCTAGTCAGGTGACAGTCCTGACAATTTGGCCTATGTGACATATAAAGGCCAGTGATCACTGACATTTTTAACCTTATTAGTTATTTACACCAGCAATATTAATCAATAGGAATTAAAAGTTAAGTCTTAGTTAAGTAGGTAGGTGCAGGAAAATTGGTGGTAATTCAGTCCAAATGGACATTAGTAGTAGTGTATGTTGGTTAACACACCATATCCCTGCTCTTAAAGGGGAAGTACAGAAATTGTGGGAAGTCCAACACCCACCTAGGTACAACTGCTTTGCGAAGGCACATGATCTCAAATCACAAACGCATATGGCAGGGGTGTCCAAACTTTTTTCGAGGAGGGCCAGATTTGATAAAGTGAACATGTGCGAGGGCCGACCATTTTGCCCAACATTCTTTGAACCATTAAAATTACATGCAAATTAACTATTTTATGCAAATTTTATTGCAAACGGCATACCTTTCATTTTGTGACTTGGATGACAAATCTAAACAGGTGTTAAATCACTCTGCCTTCAATATAAAAAACAGGAGGCAGAAATATGTCGTAAACAGTACATTACAAGGTTGTCTGTTAACTTTTAAATTCCAAAAATGTGAACTGGAACATAACACCAAGTATACTCATATGTTCAAATATATTTATAACTGATTGACCAACTGACATTGAAGGGAACCTGTTATCAACTTTATTCCGCCCATACTATACTAAAGGCAGAATAAAGTAGAGACAGGTGAGTTGATTTCAGCGTTCTGTCATTTATAAGTTAAAAGTAAGTGGTTGCCAAGAACCAACATCACAATCATTGCAGACTGGGCCTGGAAAAGAGTCCCGGCCACCTGAGAAGAGTCCTGGTTATTCATAGATTCCTGCTCTCCCGCCCGCCTGCTGATGACTGACAGTCTTCTACCAAGTTCCCTTTCTGTCTAGGCAGGGCTGGGACAAGGCCATTTGGTGCCCAGGGCGAAGATGGCAAACTGCGCCCCCCCCCCCCTGGGCACAGTGGCTGCGTGTGATGGGCACAGTGGCTGCGTTTGATGGGCACATTGGCGACAATTGATGGCACAGTGGCTGCATGTGATGGCACAGTGGCTGGGTTTGGTGGCATAGTGAGGCTGTGAGGCTGCAAGCATGGCTCAAAATAACACAAACACTTTTTTTTTATTTGCCATTTTTTATTAACAAAGTGCTGGTCACCTCAGTCAGCCTCCTCCACCAGCATACTGGTGGCAATTGATCAGGCAAACTGGCAGCACGCTGGCGGCAATTGATGGGCACAGTGGGGCAAACTGGCAACAATTGATGGGCACAGTGGCTGTGTTTGATGGGCACAGTGGCTGTGTTTGAGGGGCAGAGTGGCTGCGTTTAATGGGTACAGTGGCTGCGTTTAATGGGTACAGTGGCTGCGTTTGATGGGTACAGTGGCTGCGTTTGATGAGCAGAGTGGCTGCGTTTGATCGGCACAGTGGCTGCGTTTGATGGGCAAAGTGGCGAAAATTGACGAGTGGCACAGTGGCTGCGTGTGTTGGCACAGTGGCTGTGTGTGATGGCACAGTGGCTGCATGTGATGGCACAGGGGCTGCATGTGATGGCACAGGGGCTGCATGTGATGGCACAGTGGCGACAATTGATGGCACAGTGGCTGAGTGTGTTGGCACAGTGGCTGCATGTGATGGCACAGTGGCTGCGTTAGGTGGCACAGTGGCTGCATGATGGGCATAGTGGCGACAATTGATGGCACAGTGGCTACGGTTGGTGGGCACAGAGTGGCTGCATGTGATGGCACAGTGAAGCTGCAATTAATGTTTTTTATTTTTTTACAGAAAAGGCAAGCTTAAAATAACACAAAATCATTTCTTTAAACTGCTTTTTTTTATTAAAAAAAATTATGATCATCTCAGTCCAATCCCCCCCCCCCCCGGGGGGGGGGGGTTGGACTGAGATGACCATAATTTTTTTAATAAAAAAATTAGTTTGTTATTTGTATTACATTATTTTCTTACTTTTTACAGTCTGTGTGTGAGTAGCAGCTAGTGAAGGCAGGCTCCTCGTGGCTTGTTCTTCACGCGCCGACACAGCTCCCTGTAGGCTGCGCGAGTCCTCCCTCTCTCACCTCACACCTCGCCTCCGGCGTGAGCCGCGTGACGTCACACGGCGCACGCCGGTGGTATCAACCTCCATGGGGGGGGGCGAGGAAACGCAGAGGAGGAAAGGGAGCCCGAGCCAGGAGCGCAGTCGGCACAAAATTCATAGGGGGAGAGAAGGAGCAGCGCTGACATGGCTGGTGTGGACGGTGTAGGCGGGTGCAGGAGCGCACTCAGCACAGCAAGCACAGCAAGTGGCGCTTGGCTAATGTGGTACAGTGAAGCTGTACACTGCTGGCACTTCACCTGCGCCCCCCTCCTGTCCGCAAATGGTAGCGCCCAGGGCACCCGCTCCTTCGGCCCCTGCCTTGTACCGGCCCTGTGTCTAGGAGAGAACTGCCAATCATCAGCAGATGGACAGGGAGAGCAGGAGATTATGAATAACCAGGACTCTTCTCAGGTAGATCTGACTCTTTTCAAGGCCTGGGCTGCAATGATTATGATGCTGGTTCTCGGCAACCACTTACTATTAGCTCATGAGGGGCACACCGCTGACATCAGCATTTCTGTCACTAATTTATGCTGCCCTCAGTGAGATTAGCATAAAGTTGATGACAGGTTCCCTTTAACTGAAATTTTACAATGTATTCATTTCAACTGAAAAAAATCTTGCCTGCACTAATGTGAAGGGTGAAACTGAGATCTGGACTGCAGCAGATAGGCTAGATCTGGTTCAAAGGCTGTGGTTTTGATGCGCAAAATATCACGCAAGTGAGAGTCACTTAGTCTTGTCCGCATGCGATTCTTGTTAAGGTTCATAACCGAGAATGTCTTCTCACACAAATATGTTGAGCCAAACAAGCTCAGCATTTTCTTTGCCAATGTTCGAATCTCTTTAAAACGGCTCTTATCCAGTTGGCTGTAAAATTTCACAAGAGAGAGCTGTTGGTGACGGCGTAACTCACTGTCACAATGCAGGTCAATGAGCTCGAGCTGCAGCTGATCTGGAGCATTGTCGGGGTCAACAGAGAATGGAGAGGAGAAAAGGGTGATCTCCTTTTCAATAGCTGCAAAATCTTGAAAGCGCCGTCTAAACTCCCCAGCAAGAGATGCGATGTCTGCTGCATACCTGCTCGTTTGCGCACTGATATCATCCTGTGGAAAACTGTTCATTATTTCCTGCAACGCTGAAAAATGAATGGTATTGGGCGGTGTTTGTGACAAATGCTTTTGGAAAAGTTGCAGCTTTGTTCCAAAGGCTTTGAGGTGTGAATAAAGCTGGTTCACCGCTGCATCTTTGCCCTGAAGACTCGTGTTCAGTACATTCAGATGCTTTGTTATGTCGACTAGAAACCCCAAATCAGCCAGCCAAATTGGATCAGCTAGTTCTCGCATCGGTTGTCCCTTTGTTTCCAAGAATTCTCCAATTTCTTTTCTGAGAGAGTAGAAACGCTGCAGTGCAGACCTCCGACTGAGCCATCTTACATCGTTATGATATAAAACATCTTCGTATTCAGCCTGGATATCCAGTAGAAACTGTTTAAACTGGCGGTGGCACAGGGCTCTAGAGCGAATAAAATTAATGGTCTTTAGCACCGGTTTCATAACATGGTCATATTTGAGATGTTTAGCACAGAGAACTTGTTGATGAATGATACAATGCAGTTTAATAGCTTTGCCTCCTTCTTCGATCACCTTGTTACAGATTAGGGTTGATAATCCACTTCGTTCACCAGCCATGGCAGGTGCCCCATCAGTAATTATCCCAGTAACTTTGTTCCAAGGCAGTTTCATGTCATCTATGGCAGAACTAACAGAAACAAATAAATCTGTTCCTCTTGTTTGGTCCTTAAGGCTCTGGAGGTCAAGTAGCTCTTCAGTCACATTCATTTCATCGTCCACCCCTCTCAGAAAAATCAGCAACTGAGCTGTGTCGGAGAGGTCCGTGCTTTCATCACAGGCTATTGAAAAGAAGTCAAAATCAACTCCTTTTGACGTTAACTGTCTCTTAATATCTGATGAAATTTCTTCTACTCTCCGTGCTACAGTGTTACGAGCCAGGCAAATGTTGGAAAACTCTGACTTCTTCTCGGGACAGATATTCTTCATCATTTTCATAACGCATTCTTTAATAAAGTCACCCTCAGCAAAAGATTTGCAATTTTTAGCAATTAACGTTGCTACCTCATAGCTAGCCCTTGTGGCATTTTCATTTGACTCACGGGCTCTTGACTGCGGTCGCGCCATTTTAGCTTGTCGTATGTGCTGTGTCTCGACTGGTAGTGTCTCTTGACATTAAATTCATTAAATTCCTTATTAACAGCCACAGTCTCTTGGCATATTTGACAAACACAGTGATTCCGTATTTCAGTGAAAAAATATTCCACTTTCCACCTGTCCTGGAAGCGGCGTCCCTCACTGTCAACTTTTCGTTTCTTATTTGTAGTTGCCATTATAAAAATTGGCCAGATGGGGAGAAGTTATTTGTAGAGAGTACTAGGAGCACAATCAGATAATCAGATTCTAGCCCAGTGACGTACAGTGAGGGGTTAATGAAGGGTATGACAGCTTGCTACCACTGATTCGGATTATGCCCCCTTTTCTGCTTTAGTTCACAGCCCAGCCTGGAAGTGTGTGTTTTTTTTCCTCAATAGACTCAAATAGGCTCAATAGCCCTTATGGTCGCTCTGGCCTTTTTCTTCTACATTTGGGACCTTCACACTGTATAAATGTCCTCTGGGGGTAATGTGACCGTGGAAGTAGGAGACCTCAACAAACTGCAACTTAATGTGAGTGCCTCACTCTCCTTGTTATAGTGATCAGTGGGGGCACTCAGATCCAACAATATAAAAGTACAGGAAAATTCCTATAAACAAAGAGAAGGGCACCTGATGTATGAAAAGTGTGACTAAAACGGTGGGTAAATGAATCAGCCACCCAGATTCTATTAGGACTGTTTGGGTCATAAACCACCCTATTGTACTGCATTTATCACTGTTCAAATGCAGTTGCTAAAATTATTCTAGTAAAACAAGAGCTATCCACATTGCTGTCCAAATCCATCTGTCTCCTGTCCACCTGCATCTTTTATGGTGCCCTATTAACTTGAAGCTCCTGTATTACTGCTGTCTTATAAGAAAAAAGGGCCTTTGGAACGTTTTAGATACCAGATACCAGAGTCCTAACTCAACTCTGTGACCCTGGCTTCCAAAAAAAAATCAGAGCTGATATACAGCCGTGTGGATGAACTTAATGGCCGATATTCTGGCCTTACAGAGAAGCATAGCCGAGATCTCGCGATGTCCGAGATATCGTGACGTCAGAGATTTGGGCTTTCCTTCTCCCTGAGCCCAAATCCCGCGAGATCTCGGACGTTGTGAGATCTCGGCTTTCCTTCTCTGTGTAGGCAAAGACCAAATCTCGCGTGATCTCGGACGTCGCCGCGAGATTTGGCCTTTGCTGATGCAGCCTCTTCCTGTCAGCTGTGGGCTCCCGGTGAGCTGGGGGTGACTGGTGAGAGGGGCCGGGGGCCGGAATACCCACGATTTAATCAAACCTCTGGGGGGCCGTTTTACTCCGGACCGCGGGCCGCAATTGGCCCGCGGGCCGGACTTTGGACATGCCTGGCATATGGGATCAACACATGAATACAAGCAGCACACAAACTCAAAGCCGCCATCCTCCTCCTGGTCCAGCATCTTCAGCCACATCAAATACTGCTGTCCTCCTTGCCCCCTCTCAACCATCCGCCACTCCGTCTCTCGCCTTGAGCAGTTCATGCTCATCTGCCCACAGCCAGTGTCTGTCAAGGACATATTTGAGCGTAAGAAGCCAATGTCACAAAGTCACCCCCTTGCCTGGCGTCTGACAGCAGGCTTGTCAGAACTCTTAGCCCGCCAGCTTTTACCATACAAGCAGGTGGAGTCTGAGGCCTTCCAAAAATTTGTAGCTATTGGGACACCGCAGTGGAAGGTACCCGGCCAAAATTTCTTTGCACAAAAGGCAATCCCCAACCTGTACTCGATTGTGCAAAAGGAAGTCCTGGCATGTCTGGCACACAGTGTTGGTGCAAGGGTCCATATGACCACTGATATCTGGTCTGCAAAGCACGGTCAGGGCAGGTATATCACCTACACTGCGCATTAGGTAAACCTGCTGACGGCTGCCAAGCATGTATTGCGTGGCTCTGCAGAGGAGTTGGTGACAACGCCACGACTTGCAGGCAGGCCTGCTGCCACCTCATCTACTCCTCCTACTCCATCCTCTTCCATAACCTCCTCGGCTGAGTCCTCTTCTGCTGCTGCGTCTTGCTCCACATCAACGGCACCCCCCCCCCAGCTCCCCAGGGGCTATTCCAAATCCCGGATACGACAGTGTCACGTCGTCTTGGGGTTGACTTGCCTGAAAGCAGAGAGTCACACCAGACCAGCACTCCTGTCTGCCCTGAACGCACAGGTGGATCAGTGGCTGACTCCGCACCAACTGGAGATCGGCAAAGTGGTGTTTGACAACGGAAGCAATTTGTTGGCGGCATTGAATTTGGGCAAGTTGACACATGTGCCGTGCATGGCACATGTGTTGAATCTGATCGTACAATGCTTTGTGCATAAGTACCCAGGCTTACAGGACGTCCTTAAGCAGGCCAGGAAGGTGTGTGGCCATTTCAGGCGTTCCTACACGGCCATGGCGCACTTTTCCGATATCCAGCGGCGAAACAACATGCCAGTGAGGCGCTTGATTTGCGACAGCACGACACGTTGGAATTCAACACTAATGTTCGACCGCCTGCTCCAACAAGAAAAAGCCTTCAACTAGTATTTGTATGACCGGGGTGCTAGGACAGCCTCTGCGGAGATGGGTATTTTTTTGCCTCGTTACTGGACGCTCATGCGCAATGCCTGTAGGCTCATACGTCCTTTTGAGGAGGTGACAAACCTAGTCAGTTGCACCGAAGGCACCATCAGTGACATCATCCCATTTGTTTTCTTCCTGGAGCGTGCCCTGCGAAGAGTGCTGGATCAGCCCGTAGATGAGCGTGAAGAGGAAGAGTTGTGGTCACCATCACCACCAGAAACAGCCTTATCAGTATCGATTGCTGGACCAGCGGCAATGCTGGAAGAGGAGTGTGAGGAAGAGGAATCAGAGGAGGAATGTGGCTTTGAGGAGGAGGAGGAAGACCAACCACAGCAGGCATCCCAGGGTGCTCGTTGTCACCTATCTGGTACCCGTGATGTTGTACATGGCTGGGGGGAAGAACAGACTTTCAGTGAGAGGACGAGGAACGGGACATGAGTAGCTCGGCATCCAACCTTGTGCAAATGGGGTCTTTCATGCTGTTGTGCCTGTTGAGGGACCCTCATATAAAAAGGCTGAAGGAGTATGACCTGTACTGGGTGGCCACGCTACTAGAACCCCGGTATAAGCAGAAAGTGCCTGAAATGTTACCGAATTACCGCAAGTCGGAAAGGATGCAGCAGTTCCAAAATAAATGAAAAAGTATGCTTTACACAGCGTATAAGGGTGATGTCACAGCACAACGGGAATCTAACAGGGGAAGAGGTGAAAGTAATCCTCCTACCACGACCACGCCGGCAAGGACAGGACGCTTTACAGATGTGATGTTGATGGAGGACATGCAGAGCTTTTTTAATCCTACGCATCGCCACAGCCCTTCGGGGTCTAGCCTCAGAGAACGACTCGACCGACAGGTAACAGACTACCTCGCCTTAACTGCAGATATCAACACTCTGAGGAGCGATGAACCCCTTGACTACTGGGTGTGCAGGCTTGACCTGTGGCCTGAGCTATCCCAATTTGCGATAGAACTTCTGGCCTGCCCCGCTCCAAGTGTCCTGTCAGAAAGGACCTTCAGTGCAGCAGCAGGTATTGTCACTGAGAAGAGAAGTCGCCTAGGTCAAAAAATTCTAGATTATCTCACCTTTATTAACATGAATGAGGCATGGATCCCAAAGGGACTGACAGTGGACGATACATTTGACTAATAAAGGCCTGGTGATGAGATGAGCTGCCTTGGGCTAAAAATGGTCCACACGCTGCTGTATTTTATTTTTGCATGCCGGATGACTTGCGTGACTTATCTGCCACCAACTAGGGTTCAAGCCAAAATGTTTTAGTGCACTTTCTGCCTGGAAAACATAAACTTTTCTGGCCGCTGCTACAACAGCGGCTGCAACAATACCTAATTTTTCAGGCATGTGTACATGCCTAATTTTTCTGGCCTCTGGTGTTGCACTGTGGCTGCAAAAACAAAACAAAAAAAAAAGGCACATACATGTGTCAATTCCCCTTCGTGATCGTTACCTTGTTGTGGTGAAGGGGCTTGCGTATCACAATGAAGCGACCACCTCTATGAGTGTGTTGGCAATGGCAATGTTGGCACACCCCAGATGATAAGGTCGTTGCTTCTTTGTGAACAGACCAAAAGCAATCGGCTAGCTAATTTTGCATAGAAAAAACATTAATTTTCTTTGTGATCATCTAAGGCAGGCATGTCCAAAGTCCGGCCCGCGGGCCAATTGCGGCCCGCGGTCCGGAGTAAAACGGCCCCCCAGAGGTTTGATTAAATCGTGGGTATTCCGGCCCCCGGCCCCTCTCACCAGTCACCCCCAGCTCACCGGGAGCCCACAGCTGACAGGAAGAGGCTGCATCAGCAAAGGCCAAATCTCGCGGCGACGTCCGAGATCACGCGAGATTTGGTCTTTGCCTACACAGAGAAGGAAAGCCGAGATCTCACAACGTCCGAGATCTCGCGGGATTTGGGCTCAGGGAGAAGGAAAGCCCAAATCTCTGACGTCACGATATCTCGGACATCGCGAGATCTCGGCTATTCTTCTCTGTAAGGCCAGAATATCGGCCATTAAGTTCATCCACACGGCTGTATATCAGCTCTGATTTTTTTTTGGAAGCCAGGGTCACAGAGTTGAGTTAGGACTCTGGTATCTGGTATCTAAAACGTTCCAAAGGCCCTTTTTTCTTATAAGACAGCAGTAATACAGGAGCTTCAAGTTAATAGGGCACCATAAAAGATGCAGGTGGACAGGAGACAGATGGATTTGGACAGCAATGTGGATAGCTCTTGTTTTACTAGAATAATTTTAGCAACTGCATTTGAACAGTGATAAATGCAGTACAATAGGGTGGTTTATGACCCAAACAGTCCTAATAGAATCTGGGTGGCTGATTCATTTACCCACCGTTTTAGTCACACTTTTCATACATCAGGTGCCCTTCTCTTTGTTTATAGGAATTTTCCTGTACTTTTATATTGTTGGATCTGAGTGCCCCCACTGATCACTATAACAAGGAGAGTGAGGCACTCACATTAAGTTGCAGTTTGTTGAGGTCTCCTACTTCCACGGTCACATTACCCCCAGAGGACATTTATACAGTGTGAAGGTCCCAAATGTAGAAGAAAAAGGCCAGAGCGACCATAAGGGCTATTGAGCCTATTTGAGTCTATTGAGGAAAAAAAACACACACTTCCAGGCTGGGCTGTGAACTAAAGCAGAAAAGGGGGCATAATCCGAATCAGTGGTAGCAAGCTGTCATACCCTTCATTAACCCCTCACTGTACGTCACTGGGCTAGAATCTGATTATCTGATTGTGCTCCTAGTACTCTCTACAAATAACTTCTCCCCATCTGGCCAATTTTTATAATGGCAACTACAAATAAGAAACGAAAAGTTGACAGTGAGGGACGCCGCTTCCAGGACAGGTGGAAAGTGGAATATTTTTTCACTGAAATACGGAATCACTGTGTTTGTCAAATATGCCAAGAGACTGTGGCTGTTAATAAGGAATTTAATGAATTTAATGTCAAGAGACACTACCAGTCGAGACACAGCACATACGACAAGCTAAAATGGCGCGACCGCAGTCAAGAGCCCGTGAGTCAAATGAAAATGCCACAAGGGCTAGCTATGAGGTAGCAACGTTAATTGCTAAAAATTGCAAATCTTTTGCTGAGGGTGACTTTATTAAAGAATGCGTTATGAAAATGATGAAGAATATCTGTCCCGAGAAGAAGTCAGAGTTTTCCAACATTTGCCTGGCTCGTAACACTGTAGCACGGAGAGTAGAAGAAATTTCATCAGATATTAAGAGACAGTTAACGTCAAAAGGAGTTGATTTTGACTTCTTTTCAATAGCCTGTGATGAAAGCACGGACCTCTCCGACACAGCTCAGTTGCTGATTTTTCTGAGAGGGGTGGACGATGAAATGAATGTGACTGAAGAGCTACTTGACCTCCAGAGCCTTAAGGACCAAACAAGAGGAACAGATTTATTTGTTTCTGTTAGTTCTGCCATAGATGACATGAAACTGCCTTGGAACAAAGTTACTGGGATAATTACTGATGGGGCACCTGCCATGGCTGGTGAACGAAGTGGATTATCAACCCTAATCTGTAACAAGGTGATCGAAGAAGGAGGCAAAGCTATTAAACTGCATTGTATCATTCATCAACAAGTTCTCTGTGCTAAACATCTCAAATATGACCATGTTATGAAACCGGTGCTAAAGACCATTAATTTTATTCGCTCTAGAGCCCTGTGCCACCGCCAGTTTAAACAGTTTCTACTGGATATCCAGGCTGAATACGAAGATGTTTTATATCATAACGATGTAAGATGGCTCAGTCGGAGGTCTGCACTGCAGCGTTTCTACTCTCTCAGAAAAGAAATTGGAGAATTCTTGGAAACAAAGGGACAACCGATGCGAGAACTAGCTGATCCAATTTGGCTGGCTGATTTGGGGTTTCTAGTCGACATAACAAAGCATCTGAATGTACTGAACACGAGTCTTCAGGGCAAAGATGCAGCGGTGAACCAGCTTTATTCACACCTCAAAGCCTTTGGAACAAAGCTGCAACTTTTCCAAAAGCATTTGTCACAAACACCGCCCAATACCATTCATTTTTCAGCGTTGCAGGAAATAATGAACAGTTTTCCACAGGATGATATCAGTGCGCAAACGAGCAGGTATGCAGCAGACATCGCATCTCTTGCTGGGGAGTTTAGACGGCGCTTTCAAGATTTTGCAGCTATTGAAAAGGAGATCACCCTTTTCTCCTCTCCATTCTCTGTTGACCCCGACAATGCTCCAGATCAGCTGCAGCTCGAGCTCATTGACCTGCATTGTGACAGTGAGTTACGCCGTCACCAACAGCTCTCTCTTGTGAAATTTTACAGCCAACTGGATAAGAGCCGTTTTAAAGAGATTCGAACATTGGCAAAGAAAATGCTGAGCTTGTTTGGCTCAACATATTTGTGTGAGAAGACATTCTCGGTTATGAACCTTAACAAGAATCGCATGCGGACAAGACTAAGTGACTCTCACTTGCGTGATATTTTGCGCATCAAAACCACAGCCTTTGAACCAGATCTAGCCTATCTGCTGCAGTCCAGATCTCAGTTTCACCCTTCACATTAGTGCAGGCAAGATTTTTTTCAGTTGAAATGAATACATTGTAAAATTTCAGTTAAAGGGAACCTGTCATCAACTTTATGCTAATCTCACTGAGGGCAGCATAAATTAGTGACAGAAATGCTGATGTCAGCGGTGTGCCCCTCATGAGCTAATAGTAAGTGGTTGCCGAGAACCAGCATCATAATCATTGCAGCCCAGGCCTTGAAAAGAGTCAGATCTACCTGAGAAGAGTCCTGGTTATTCATAATCTCCTGCTCTCCCTGTCCATCTGCTGATGATTGGCAGTTCTCTCCTAGACACAGGGCCGGTACAAGGCAGGGGCCGAAGGAGCGGGTGCCCTGGGCGCTACCATTTGCGGACAGGAGGGGGGCGCAGGTGAAGTGCCAGCAGTGTACAGCTTCACTGTACCACATTAGCCAAGCGCCACTTGCTGTGCTTGCTGTGCTGAGTGCGCTCCTGCACCCGCCTACACCGTCCACACCAGCCATGTCAGCGCTGCTCCTTCTCTCCCCCTATGAATTTTGTGCCGACTGCGCTCCTGGCTCGGGCTCCCTTTCCTCCTCTGCGTTTCCTCGCCCCCCCCCATGGAGGTTGATACCACCGGCGTGCGCCGTGTGACGTCACGCGGCTCACGCCGGAGGCGAGGTGTGAGGTGAGAGAGGGAGGACTCGCGCAGCCTACAGGGAGCTGTGTCGGCGCGTGAAGAACAAGCCACGAGGAGCCTGCCTTCACTAGCTGCTACTCACACACAGACTGTAAAAAGTAAGAAAATAATGTAATACAAATAACAAACTAATTTTTTTATTAAAAAAATTATGGTCATCTCAGTCCAATCCCCCCCCCCCGGGGGGGGGGGGGGATTGGACTGAGATGATCATAATTTTTTTTAATAAAAAAAAGCAGTTTAAAGAAATGATTTTGTGTTATTTTAAGCTTGCCTTTTCTGTAAAAAAAAAAAAAACATTAATTGCAGCTTCACTGTGCCATCACATGCAGCCACTCTGTGCCCACCAACCGTAGCCACTGTGCCATCAATTGTCGCCACTATGCCCATCATGCAGCCACTGTGCCACCTAACGCAGCCACTGTGCCATCACATGCAGCCACTGTGCCAACACACTCAGCCACTGTGCCATCAATTGTCGCCACTGTGCCATCACATGCAGCCCCTGTGCCATCACATGCAGCCCCTGTGCCATCACATGCAGCCACTGTGCCATCACACACAGCCACTGTGCCAACACACGCAGCCACTGTGCCACTCGTCAATTTTCGCCACTTTGCCCATCAAACGCAGCCACTGTGCCGATCAAACGCAGCCACTCTGCTCATCAAACGCAGCCACTGTACCCATCAAACGCAGCCACTGTACCCATTAAACGCAGCCACTGTACCCATTAAACGCAGCCACTCTGCCCCTCAAACACAGCCACTGTGCCCATCAAACACAGCCACTGTGCCCATCAATTGTTGCCAGTTTGCCCCACTGTGCCCATCAATTGCCGCCAGCGTGCTGCCAGTTTGCCTGATCAATTGCCACCAGTATGCTGGTGGAGGAGGCTGACTGAGGTGACCAGCACTTTGTTAATAAAAAATGGCAAATAAAAAAAAAGTGTTTGTGTTATTTTGAGCCATGCTTGCAGCCTCACAGCCTCACTATGCCACCAAACCCAGCCACTGTGCCATCACATGCAGCCACTGTGCCATCAATTGTCGCCAATGTGCCCATCAAACGCAGCCACTGTGCCCATCACACGCAGCCACTGTGCCCAGGGGGGGGGGGCGCAGTTTGCCATCTTCGCCCTGGGCACCAAATGGCCTTGTCCCAGCCCTGCCTAGACAGAAAGGGAACTTGGTAGAAGACTGTCAGTCATCAGCAGGCGGGCGGGAGAGCAGGAATCTATGAATAACCAGGACTCTTCTCAGGTGGCCGGGACTCTTTTCCAGGCCCAGTCTGCAATGATTGTGATGTTGGTTCTTGGCAACCACTTACTTTTAACTTATAAATGACAGAACGCTGAAATCAACTCACCTGTCTCTACTTTATTCTGCCTTTAGTATAGTATGGGCGGAATAAAGTTGATAACAGGTTCCCTTCAATGTCAGTTGGTCAATCAGTTATAAATATATTTGAACATATGAGTATACTTGGTGTTATGTTCCAGTTCACATTTTTGGAATTTAAAAGTTAACAGACAACCTTGTAATGTACTGTTTCCGACATATTTCTGCCTCCTGTTTTTTATATTGAAGGCAGAGTGATTTAACACCTGTTTAGATTTGTCATCCAAGTCACAAAATGAAAGGTATGCCGTTTGCAATAAAATTTGCATAAAATAGTTAATTTGCATGTAATTTTAATGGTTCAAAGAATGTTGGGCAAAATGGTCGGCCCTCGCACATGTTCACTTTATCAAATCTGGCCCTCCTCGAAAAAAGTTTGGACACCCCTGATCTAAGGTGATCATTAAAGCCTACTAGGCCAACAATGGGCCCACACTGCAGAATCATTGTTTTCTGGGTCACTTAACTGTAACTGAACTACCTCAGTCAGCACGACCATAGACTTTGAAAAACCCCCATCGCCTGCAATCTCCCAAACGTGCGCACGAGCACAGTCATCACTACACCAAGATTGACGCATAGAGGAATAAAATTTATGTCATGAGTGTGTCAACTATTGACAACTCTTTGCGGTTGTCTAAAATCTATTCCATACACGTCCCCTGATAGGAGACGTAACAGGGATTAAACTGATAGGAATAGTACTACTTAACACACCACTCATATCTGGTGGCACAGTACATTGCACGGCGCACGCGCAGTGCCCCAAATTGGAACTAGGAGGACCAACCAAGCATCTTTTTCCATCTCCCGGTTCCTAAAATCTATTTCATACACCGGCCCCTGATAGGGGACGTAACAGGGATTAAACTGATAGGAATAGTACTACTTAACATACCTAATTATAATAATAATCATAATAATAATAAAAATAGGGCACGTAACAGGGATTAAACAGATAGGAATAGTACTACTTAACACACCACTCATATCTGGTGGCACAGTACATTACACAGCGCACGCGCAGTGCCCCAAGTTGGAAGTAGTAGGACCGACCAAGCATCTTTTTCCATCTCCCGGTTCCTAAAATCTATTCCATACACGTCCCCTGATAGGCGACGTAACAGGGATTAAACTGATAGGAATAGTACTACTTAAACACACCACTCATATCTGGTGGCACAGTACATTGCAAGGAGTATGCGCAGTGTCCCAAATTGAAAGTAAGAGGACCGACCAAGCATCTTTTTTCATCTCCCGGTTCCTAAAATCTATTCCATACACCGGCCCCTGATAGGGGACAAAACAGAGATTATACTGTTAAGAACAGATTTTTTTTAATTTAAAAAAAAGTGGACAGCCTCTGCGGAGCTGGGTATTTTTTGGCCGCGTTACTGAACGCTCATGCACAATGGCTGTAGGCTCATGCGTCCTTTTGCGGAGGTGACAAACCTGGTCAGTCAAACCTCATCTACCTCATCCCATATGCGTTTTTTTCTGGAGCGTGCCCTGCGAAGAGTGCTGGATCAGGCCGTAGATGAGCATGAAGAGGAAAAGTTGTGGTCACCATCACCACCAGAAGCAGCCTTGTCGTCGTCGATTGCTGGACCTGCGGCAACGCAGAGAGAGGAGTCTGAAGAAGAGGAGTTAGAGGAGGAAGGTGGCTTTGAGGAGGTGGAAGACCAACCACAGCAGGCTTGTTGTCACCTTTTGGGGACCCTTGGTGTTGTACGTGGCTAGGTGGAGGAAGAGACCTTCAATGACGTCAGTGAGGACAAGGAACGGGACACGGCTATCTTGGTACCCAACCTTGTGCAATTGGGGAGTTTGCGGTAGTGCAAATGGACTGTTTGCGGTTGTTTGCGGTGCGTTAAACGGGGAGTTTGGTCTGTCACTGTGAAGCGGGCGTAACCCTTACACTACCTGATCGATACAACATCATACCTGATGTTTTAAAGCACGTTATTCCAAACAATTTAGGAATGTTAGGTGATTTATGCCCTTTATGGATTAAAACCCGATTCTGCGTCAACTACGTAATTTTCCAAGGGAGTTTTGCCATGGATCCTCCTCCGGCATGCCACAGTCCAGGTGTTAGTCCCCTTGAAACAACTTTTCCATCACTATTGTGGCCAGAAAGAGTCCCTGTGGGTTTTAAAATTTGTCTGCCTATTGAAGTCTATGGCGGTTCGTCTGGTTCGCCCGTTCGCGAACTTTTGCGAAAATTTCCGTTCGCCGTTCGTGAACGGAAAATTTTATGTTCGCGACATCTCTAGTCATAAACAGAGGTATTAAAAGATCAAGTCCTCGTTACTTGGAGTCATAGACTGCCCAGATCCTGAAGACGCTGGTACTCGGCGAAACATGTCAGGGGGCAGATTCTAAGTTACAGTTTTAGTCCAGGAAGTGAGCGCTATGAGTATGAATATAGCTAATAGGATATTAGAATAGAGGCATCAGTGTGAGTGCGCAGCCACAGATGCTATTCAAGATAGTACTGAATTGCAGTGAGATTAGAGCTCACCCTAAAAGTTTTAACTATAGGTTTTCATTGATATAGTAGGTTTTATTAAGTCCAAAATAAAGGTGAAGTTTTAACAATCAATGTGGGGGAGGAAAAAGCATATATTAGCTGTTGAAATACTTTCTAGGTTCTTGCATAGGTTTAAGGAAAGAGGTGAAAGTAAAGTTAAGCCTCTGCTCACTTGCACTGCCTTGTAGTATAAATGTATGTCTGGTAATCCAATGCCACCAAATCTCTTTTCTCTTGTCAGAATAGAATAGGCTATTCTGGAGGATTTCCCTCCCTAAAGGAAGTGTGAAAAAAAGTTTGCGGATATCATGAAAATACGAGGAGGGAAGCCATATAGGAAGGGCCTGTAGCAAATACAAAAATTTAGTAGCTATATAGGTTTTTAAGAAGTTCTTTCTACCTATCCATGAAATGAAAGGTATTTTTAGGGATTTGAGTTGTGCTCTTACAGACTGCAGAAGTTGGACGTAGTTAGGAGTGAATAGATGTTAGATTTGCCGGAATATGAACTCCCAGGTACTGAACACTCTTAGACGCCCAGGTGAAAGGAGTTTTCCGTTTCAGTGAGGAAACAGTAGAGGATGGGCTTGATACATTTATCTCTAAATGATTTACTATAGTTTATTTTGAAATTAGATATGGTTCCAAAGTCATTAAAAATGGACAGAAATCTTGGGAAGGATGTCAGTGGATTAGAAGTCATGAAAAGGAGATCATCAGCAAAAGAAGCAGTTAAATGTGTATCTGCCCCTACCTTCAATCCCTGTATCAAAGGGTCTTGTCTGAGACGGCACAGGAGTGTCTTCATTACTATGACAAACAGGGCTGGTGATAGTGGGCAGCCCTGTTGCGTGCCAGTTAGGATATGGAAAGGGGGGGATAAAGTTCCGTTGACTTTGACTCTTGCAGTGGTTGCTGAGTATGGGATAAGGATAGCTTGTATGAACTGCTTGGGTATGACAAAGCTTGACAGTGCAGACGACATATAATGCCAGCTAACCCTGTTGAACACCTTCTCAGCGTCAGTGCTAAGAAGGACTAGGGGGGGTAAGGTTTTTTTGTGCCCAGGTCATGAGTCTGAGAAGGCGTATTGTATTATCGTTACCCTGTTTGCCAGAGATAAACCCAACTTGTTCCTGATCAATAATAGTGGGAAGAATTGCATAGAGACATTGAGCTAGTATTTAAGCCCACCATTTGACCTCCGTGTTTAAAATGGCTATTGGGCGGAAGCTTACACAATCTAATGGGTCTTTCTTGTCTTTGTAAAATATTGTGATATGGGCTTCTAAGGTTTGGGGTGGTAGGGTGCCCCCTTTGAAAAGAGAATCACAGAGAGTTTTGAAGTGAGGGATGACGGTTTCTCTGAAGGTTTTGTAGTATTGAATAGTGAACCCATCTGACCCAGGACTCTTACCGGATGGGATAGATGTTAGTACTTTGCTTATTTCCGTTTCTGTGAGAGGAGATAACATTTGGTCTATTTGAGATACGGATAAGGTAGGCAATTTGAGAGATGAGAGAAAAGCCGATGTGGCCCAGGACAGGGTTTTTGGTGGTAAGAGGGAGGGTGTTGTTAAGTTGTATAGGTTGGCATAAAAGTTTTGAAAGGCTTTAGCTATGTCTGGGGTGGTTTTCTGCATAATTCCTTTGGTATCTTTAATAGAAGTGACGAAGGAGTCAGATTGTCGTTTTTTAAGTAAAGCTGACATAAGTTTATTTCCTCTATCACCGTGGGCATAAGCCTTAAAATTTGGATCAAAGGAGTGTTTTTGCAGAGGAAATATTGAGGAGATGTTTTAACTCGGTTCGTAGCTTTAAAAGGTCTTAAGCACAAGCTCTCGCTTTGGTCTGTTTATGTGAAATTTCTAACTTAGATATCTGGGATAATAGGAAGTCAAGTGCTAATGAGAGCTTCTTTTTAATCCTGGAACCTAGAGCGATGAGTTCACCCCTGATCACTGATTTATGTACTTCCCACCAGAGAGCTGGGGAGGTCTGATCAGCAGTGTTTAGGTTAAAATACTCCTCAAAAGAGGTTTTGAGTTGGGAGATATTGAGGGGGTCGGCTATTAATTAGTTTTGAGCACGAATATTCGAATAACGATGTGAAGAAAATAGACTTTATTCGGTTTTTACCTTTTTGTGAATTGATCAACCGCACACGCGGAATTCATGGAACTGTTTTGGGCAGGAGCCTCGTGTGTGGTCGGTAACTTGTGACTTTCATGTTTTTTAAGAACCCCCAAACCGATCTGGGTGAAATTTGGATATGTTGGTCCCCCAGATTGGGGCTATCAGGGGATATGTAAATTGTGGGGATACATTGTGGGGAAAATGGTGTTCCAACGTTTGGGAGAATTGTGTGCTCTCTGCATGGAGATAATTGGTTTATCCCTTAACTTATCTCAATAGCTCCCAGGCAGAGAGAGGGCGGGTGTTATTGTAACTCTGTATGTTAATTGGTTATTGTCCTTTGTTTACTGTGGGAGATCCGCTTGCAGGAGGATTTCTCATAAAAGCCAGTGTGTTATCAATAAAAGGTGTTCCTGTTACACCCTTCATGAAGTCTAGGCTCATGGTTGGGGAATATTCCATTTACTGGGGAGAATGATCTTGGAAGCTGCATTCATCGACCCTATTCCCCTATTTCCTATGGTAGCTATAATCACATATGCTCAGCTATTGGGAAAGGAATAGAAGGCCGCAGTACCATAACCACTGTAGGTCTTAACAACTGGTGGCAAGCATCGGGATTGAATGGGACGCATAAAGACAATAGAGATGTCGCGAACATAAAATTTTCCGTTCGCGAACGCAAGTTTTCGCAGATGTTCACGAACGGGCGAACCAGGCGAACTGCCATAAACTTCAATAGGCAGACGAATTTTAAAACCCACAGGGACTCTTTCTGGCCACAATAGTGATGGAAAAGTTTTTTCAAGGGGACTAACACCTGGACTGTGGCATGCCGGAGGGGGATCCATTGCAAAACTCCCATGGAAAATTACGTAGTTGACGCAGAGTCGGGTTTTAATCCATAAAGGGCATAAATCACCTAACATTCCTAAATAGTTTGGAATAACGTGCTTTAAACATCAGGTTTGATGTTGTATCGATTAGGTAGTGTAAGGGTTACGCCCGCTTCACAGTGACAGACCAAACTCCCCATTTAACGCACCGCAAACAAACGCAAACAACCGCAAACAGTCCATTTGCACAACCGCAAACTCCCCATTTGCACAAGGTTGGATACCAAGCTAGCCATGTCCCGTTCCTTGTCCTCACTGACGTCATTGAAGGTCTCTTCCTCCACCCAGCCACGTACAACACCAAGGGTCCCCGAAAGGCGACAACAAGCCCCCTGGGACGCCTGCTGTGGTTGGTCTTCCACCTCCTCAAAGCCACCTTCCTCCTCTGACTCCTCTTCTTCAGACTCCTCTCTCTGCGTTGCCGCAGGTCCAGCAATCGACGACGACAAGGCTGCTTCTGGTGGTGATGGTGACCACAACTTTTCCTCTTCATGCTCATCTACGGCCTGATCCAGCACTCTTTGCAGGGCACGCTCCAGAAAAAACGCATATGGGATGAGGTCGATGATGTTGCCTTGGGTTTGACTGACCAGGTTTGTCACCTCCGCAAAAGGACGCATGAGCCTACAGCCATTGTGCATGAGCGTTCAGTAACGCGGCCAAAAAATACCCAGCTCCGCAGAGGCTGTCCTCTTTGTTTTAAATTAAAAAAAATCTGTTCTTAAGAGTTTAATCTCTGTCTTGTCCCTTATCAGGGGCTGGTGTATGGAATAGATTTTAGGAACCGGGAGATGGAAAAAGATGCTTGGTCGGTCCTCTTACTTCCAATTTGGGGCACTGCACGTGCGCCGTGTAATGTACTGTGCCACCAGATATGAGTGGTTTGTTAAGTAGTACTATTCCTATCAGTTTAATCCCTGTTACGTCCCTTATTATTATTATTATTATTATTATTATTATAATTAGGTGTGATAAGTAGTACTATTCCTATCAGTTTAATCCGGTAACATTTCAGGCACTTTCTGCTTATACCGGGGGTCTAGTAGCGTGGCCACCCAGTACAGGTCGTTCTCCTTCAGCCTTTTTATACGAGGGTCCCTTAACAGGCACAACAGCATGAAAGACCCCATTTGCACAAGGTTGGATGCCGAGCTACTCATGTCCCGTTCCTCGTCCTCAGTGATCTCACTGAAAGTCTGTTCTTCCCCCCAGCCACGTACAACACCACAGGTACCAGATAGGTGACAACGAGCACCCTGGGATGCCTGCTGTGGTTGGTCTTCCTCCTCCTCGTCAAAGCCACATTCCTCCTCTGACTCCTCTTCCTCACACTCCTCTTCCAGTGTTGCCGCAGGATCTAGCAAGTGATGCTGATAAGGCTGTTTCTGGTGGTAATGGTGACCACAACTCTTCCTCTTACTCTTCACGCTCATCTACGGCCTGATCCAGCACTCTTCGCAGGGCACGCTCCAGGAAGAGAACAAATGGTATGAGGTTGCTGATGGTGCCTTCAGTGCGACTGACTAGGTTTGTCACCTCCTCAAAAGGATGCATGAGCCTACAGGCATTGCGCATGAGTGTCCAGTAAAGTGGCAAAAAAATACCCAGCTCCGCAGAGGCTGTCCTAGCACCCCGGTCATACAAATACTCGTTGACAGCTTTTTCTTGGTGGATAAGGCGGTCAAACATTAGGAGTGTTGAATTCCAACGTGTCGGGCTGTCGCAAATCAAACGCCTCACTGGCGTGTTGTTTCGCCGCTGGATATCTGAAAAGTGCGCCATGGCCGTGCAGGAATGCCTAAAAAATGGACACACACCTTCCTGGCCTGCTTGAGGACGTCCTGTAAGCCTGGGTACTTATGCACAAAGCGTTGTACAATCAGATTCAACACATGTGCCATGCACGGCACATGTGTCAACTTGCCCAAATTCAATGCCGCCAACAAATTGCTTCCGTTGTCACACACCACTTTGCCGATCTCCAGTTGGTGCGGAGTCAGCCACTGATCCACCTGTGCGTTCAGGGCGGACAGGAGTGCTGGTCCATTGTGACTCTCTGCTTTCAGGCAAGTCAACCCCAAGACGGCGTTATACTGTCGTATCCGGGATGTGGAATAGCCCCTGGGGAGCTGGGGGGGTGCCGTTGATGTGGAGCAAGACGCAGCAGCAGAAGAGGACTCAGCCGAGGAGGTTATGGAAGAGGATGGAGTAGGAGGAGTAGAGGAGGTGGCAGCAGGCCTGCCTGCAAGTCGTGGAGGTGTCACCAACTCCTCTGCAGAGCCACGCATTCCATGCATGGCAGCTGTCAGCAGGTTTACCCAATGCGCAGTGTAGGTGATATACCTGCCCTGACCGTGCTTTGCAGACCAGGTATCAGTGGTCAGATGGACCCTTGCCCCAACACTGTGTGCCAGACATGCCATTACTTCCTTTTGCACAATCGAGTACAGGTTGGGGATTGCCTTTTGTGCAAAGAAATTTTGGCCGGGTACCTTCCACTGCGGTGTCCCAATAGCTACAAATTTTTGGAAGGCCTCAGACTCCACCAGCTTGTATGGTAAAAGCTGGCGGGCTAAGAGTTCCGAGAAGCCAGCTGTCAGACGCCGGGCAAGGGGGTGACTTTGTGACATTGGCTTCTTACACTCAAACATGTCCTTGACAGACACCTGACTGTGGGCAGATGAGCAGGAACTGCTCAAGGCGAGAGACGGAGTGGCAGATGGTTGAGAGGGGGCAAGGAGGACAGCAGTGTTTGACGTGGCTGAAGATGCTGGACCAGGAGGAGGATGGCGGCTTTGAGTTTGTGTGCTGCTTGTACTCATGTGTTGATCCCATAGGCGTTTGTGATTTGAGATCATGTGCCTTCGCAAAGCAGTTGTACCTAGGTGGGTGTTGGACTTCCCATGACTCAGTTTCTTTTGGCACAGGTTGCAAATGGCATTGCTGGTGTCAGAGGCAGACACACAAAAAAAATGCCACACTGCTGATCTCTGCAATGATGTCATTCTGGTGGTGGCAACAGCATGCGTTGATTGGCGTGCTGTTTCGCTGACCCGGGGTGCCGATGCATGCTGTCTGACTGTGCCACTAGCTCCTTGCGACGACCTCCCCCTGCTTCCAACTCGTCTCCTCCTCCTCTCTGTTTCCCCATCTGAACTTTCCTCCTGTTCTTCTTTTCTTTGAGCGGGCACCCACGTGACATCCACGGACACATCGTCATCATCAACCGCTTCACTTGTATCCGACAACTCAGCAAAGGAAGCAGCAGCGGGTACAACATCATCATCATCACACTGTACGTCCATGTGTGTAATGCTGCCTGACTGAGACATATCCCTGTTATCTACATCCTCTGGCAATAATGGTTGCGTATCACTCATTTCTTCCAACTGATGTGTAAATAACTCCTCTGAGGGATCAAGTGAAGCGGCTGTGGTGCTAGTGTTGGTGGTGGCGGCAGGCGGGCGAGTGGTAACTCTAGAGGTGCCCGAAGCTGAGCTGGAGAAGGATGGTGCATCAAGGTTCCGAGCGGAAGCTGTAGAAGATTGGGTGTCCTGAGTTAGCCAGTCAACTATGTCCTCAGAACAAGGGATGAGCGAACCCGAACTGTATAGTTCGGTTTCGTACCGAATTTTGGGGTGTCCGTGTCACGGACCCGAACCCGAACATTTTCGTAAAAGTCCGAGTTCGGGTTCGGTGTTCGGCGCTTTCTTGGCGCTTTTTGAAAGGCTGCAAAGCAGCCAATCAACAAGCATCATACTACTTGCCCCAAGAGGCCATCACAGCCATGCCTACTATTGGCATGGCTGTGATTGGCCAGTGCAGCATGTGACCCAGCCTCTATATAAGCTTGGGTCACGTAGCGCTGCACATCACTCTGCTGATACAAGCGTAGGGAGAGGTTGCAGCTGCGACGTTAGGGCGAGATTAGGCAGATTAACTCCTCCAAAAGACTTCATTCAGTGATCGATCTACAGCTCTGGATCATTGAAGTGCTGATATTCAATTGCTCACTTTTTTTAGGCTGCCCAGAGCGTTTTTATATCACTTTTTTCTGGGGTGATCGGCGACCATTTTGTGGCTTGTGGTGCGCCAGCACAAGCTACCACCAAGTATATTTAACCATCAATAGTGTGGTTATTTTTTGCTATATCCTACATCAGGGTCAAGCTTTCATCAAGTGCATTTAACCATCAATAGTGTGGTTATTTTTTGCTATATCCTACATCAGGGTCAAGCTTTCATCAAGTGCATTTAACCATCAATAGTGTGGTTATTTTTTGGCCATATACTACATCAGGGGCAAGCTGAGCTTGTGTCACCCAAGTGCATTTAACCATCAATAGTGTGGTTATTTTTTGGACATATACTACATCAGGGGCAAGTTGAGCCTGTCACCCAGCGCCTAAAAAATAGGCCTCACATTTATATTCAACCAAATCTGTACTGTTTTAACTGGTCAAGTTATTGTTTGTGACCGTGAAAGCACAGTTTTTGTTCTGGGTTGAAAAACAATTCCCAAATTTGCAATTCTCAAAATTAGTGGTTTCTGCTGTATCAGGCCTACTTTAAATCTATCCCTAAAAGGGTATATTAGATTCAAGGTGCTGATAGTGTCATTCTGAAAAACTTAACACACACGCTACAGTGCAGATCCAAGTCTAATTCTGTGATTAAACGTATACCTGTCACCCAGCGCCTAAAAAATAGGCCTCACATTTATATTCAACTAAATCTGTCATTACTGGTGTGCCTGTATTAGTGTAAAACGGTACCTAAATAGATAGCCAGATAGTGTTAGGTGTCTGTAAAAAAAAGGCCTGAATTGGAATTCAATACATTGGCCCGACAGTGGGTGGCCGACAGTGCATCCAGCACGTTCACATTATCTCCCACCCAGTCTTCTGCAGAAAGCGCACAGATGGCGCATGAAAACCAAGCCCATCAGTCTGTCACATCACCTCCATGCATATCAGGGAAACTGTCTGAGCCTCAAGTTATGCAGCAGTCTCTTATGCTGTTTGAAGACTCTGCTGGCAGGGTTTCCCAAGGGCATCCACCTAGCCCTTCCCCAGGGGTGGAAGAGATAGAATGCACTAACGCACAGCCACTTATGTTTCCTGATGATGATGACATGGGAATACCACCTCAGCACGTCTCTGATGATGATGAAACACAGGTGCCAACTGCTGCGTCTTTCTGCAGTGTGCAGACTGGACAGGCGGTCAGGGATCAAGACTGGGTGGAAGACGATGCAGGGGACGATGAGGTCCTAGACCCCACATGGAATGAAGGTCGTGCCACTGACTTTCACTGTTCAGAGGAAGAGGCAGTAGTGAGACCAAGCCAACAGCGTAGCAAAAGAGGGAGCAGTGGGCAAAATCAGAACACCCGCCGCCAAGAGACTCCGCCTGCTACTGACCGCCGCCATCTGGGACCAAGCACCCCAAAGGCAGCTTCAAGGAGTTCCCTGGCATGGCACTTCTTCAAACAATGTGCTGACGACAAGACCTGAGTGGTTTGCACGCTGTGCCATCAGAGCCTGAAGCGAGGCATTAACGTTCTGAACCTTAGCACAACCTGCATGACCAGGCACCTGCATGCAAAACATGAACTGCAGTGGAGTAAACACCTTAAAAACAAGGAAGTCACTCAGGCTCCCCCTGCTACCTCTTCTGCTGCTGCCGCCTCGGCCTCTTCTGCTGCTGCCGCCGCCTCGGCCTCTTCCTCCGCCTCTGGAGGGACGTTGGCACCTGCCGCCCAGCAAACATGGGATGTACCACCAACACCACCACCTGCGTCACCAAGCATCTCAACCATGTCACACGGCAGCGTTCAGCTCTCCATCTCACAAACATTTGAGAGAAAGCGTAAATTCCCACCTAGCCACCCTCGATCCCTGGCCCTGAATGCCAGCATTTCTAAACTACTGGCCTATGAAATGCTGTCATTTAGGCTGGTGGACACAGACAGCTTCAAACAGCTCATGTCGCTTGCTGTCCCACAGTATGTTGTTCCCAGCCGGCACTACTTCTCCAAGAGAGCCGTGCCTTCCCTGCACAACCAAGTATCCGATAAAATCAAGTGTGCACTGCGCAACGCCATCTGTGGCAAGGTCCACCTAACCACAGATACGTGGACCAGTAAGCACAGCCAGGGACGCTATATCTCCCTAACTGCACACTGGGTAAATGTAGTGGCGGCTGGGCCCCAGGCGGAGAGCTGTTTGGCGCACGTCCTTCCGCCGCCAAGGATCGCAGGGCAACATTCTTTGCCTACTGTCTCCTCCTCCTCCTACTCAGCTTCCTCCTCCTCTTCTTCCACCTGCTCATCCAGTCAGCCACACACCTTCACCACCATCTTCAGCACAGCCCGGGGTAAACGTCAGCAGGCCGTTCTGAAACTCATATGTTTGGGGGACAGGCCCCACACCGCACAGGAGTTGTGGCGGGGTATAGAACAACAGACCGACGAGTGGTTGCTGCCGGTGAGCCTCAAGCCTGGCCTGGTGGTGTGCGATAATGGGCGAAATCTCGTTGCAGCTCTGGGACTAGCCGATTTGACGCACATCCCTTGCCTGGCGCATGTGCTGAATTTGGTGGTGCAGAAGTTCATTCACAACTACCCCGACATGTCAGAGCTGCTGCATAAAGTGCGGGCCGTCTGTTCGCGCTTCCGGCGTTCACACCCTGCCGCTGCTCGCCTGTCTGCGCTACAGCGTAACTTCGGCCTGCCCGCTCACCGCCTCATATGCGACGTGCCCACCAGGTGGAACTCCACCTTGCACATGCTGGACAGACTGTGCGAGCAGCAGCAGGCCATAGTAGAGTTTCAGCTGCAGCACGCACGGGTCAGTCGCACTGCGGATCAGACCCACTTCACCACCAATGACTGGGCCTCCATGCGAGACCTGTGTGCCCTGTTGCGCTGTTTCGAGTACTCCACCAACATGGCCAGTGGCGATGACGCCGTTATCAGTGTTACAATGCCACTTCTATGTCTCCTTGAGAAAACACTTGGAAGATGGAGGTGGCCGAGGAGGAAGAGGGGTCATTTTTAGCACTTTCAGGCCAGTCTCTTAGAAGTGACTCAGAGGGAGGTTTTTTGCAACAGCAGAGGCCAGGTACAAATGTGGCCAGACAGGGCCCACTACTGGAGGACGGGGAGGACGAGGATGAGGAGGAGGTGGAGGAGGATGAGGATGAAGCATGTTCACAGCGGGGTGGCACCCAAAGCAGCTCGGGCCCATCACTGGTGCATGGCTGTGGGGAAACACAGGACGATGACGATACGCCTCCCACAGAGGACAGCTTGTCCTTACCTCTGGGCAGCCTGGCACACATGAGCGACTACATGCTGCAGTGCCTGCGCAACGACAGCAGAGTTGCCCACATTTTAACGTGTGCGGACTACTGGGTTGCCACTCTGCTGGATCCCCGGTACAAAGACAATGTGCCCACCTTACTTCCTACACTGGAGCGTGATAGGAAGATGCGCGAGTACAAGCGCACGTTGGTAGACGCGCTACTGAGAGCATTCCCAAATGTCACAGGGGAACCAGTGGAAGCCCAAGGCGAAGGCAGAGGAGGAGCAAGAGGTCGCCAACGCAGCTGTGTCACGGCCAGCTCCTCTGAGGGCAGGGTTAGCATGGCAGAGATGTGGAAAAGTTTTGTCACCACGCCACAGCTAACTGCACCACCACCTGATACGGAACGTGTTAGCAGGAGGCAACATTTCACTAACACGGTGTAACAGTACCTGTGCACACCCCTCCACGTACTGACTGATGGTTCGGCCCCATTCAACTTCTAGGTCTCCAAATTGTCCACGTGGCCAGAGCTAGCCTTTTATGCCTTGGAGGTGCTGGCCTGCCCGGCGGCCAGCGTTTTGTCTGAACGTGTATTCAGCACGGCAGGGGGCGTCATTACAGACAAACGCAGCCGCCTGTCTACAGCCAATGTGGACAAGCTGACGTTCATAAAAATGAACCAGGCATGGATCCCACAGGACCTGTCCATCCCTTGTGCAGATTAGACATTAACTACCTCCCCTTAACAATATATTATTGTACTCCAGGGCACTTCCTCATTCAATCCTACTTTTATTTTCATTTTACCATTATATTGCGGGGCAACCCAAAGTTGAATGAACCTCTCCTCTGTCTGGGTGCCTGGGCCTAAATATGTGACAGTGGCCTGTTCCAGTGGTGGGTGACATGAAGCCTGATTCTCTGCTATGACATGAAGACTGATTCTGTGCTGACATAAAGCCAGATTCTCTGTTACGGGACCTCTCTCCTCTGTCTGGGTGCCGGGGCCTAAATATGTGACAGTGGCCTGTTCCAGTGGTGGGTGACGTGAAGCCTGATTCTCTGCTATGACATGAAGACTGATTCTCTGCTGACATGAAGCCAGATTCTCTGTTACGGGACCTCTCTCCTCTGCCTGGGTGCCTGGGTCTAAATATCTGACAATGGCCTGTTCCAGTGGTGGGTGACGTGAAGCCTGATTCTCTGCTATGACATGAAGACTGATTCTGTGCTGACATGAAGCCAGATTCTCTGTTACGGGACCTCTCTCCTCTGTCTGGGTGCCGGGGCCTAAATATGTGACAGTGGCCTGTTCCAGTGGTGGGTGACGTGAAGCCTGATTCTCTGCTATGACATGAAGACTGATTCTCTGCTGACATGAAGCCAGATTCTCTGTTACGGGACCTCTCTCCTCTGCCTGGGTGCCTGGGCCTAATTATGTGACAGTGACCTGTTCCAGTGGTGGGTGACGTGAAGCCTGATTCTCTGCTATGACATGAAGCCTGATTCTGTGCTGACATGAAGCCAGATTCTCTGTTACGGGACCTCTCTCCTCTGTCTGGGTGCCGGGGCTTAAATATGTGACAGTGGCCTGTTCCAGTGTTGAGTGACGTGAAGCCTGATTCTCTGCTATGACATGAAGACTGATTCTCTGCTGACATGAAGCCAGATTCTCTGTTACGGGACCTCTCTCCTCTGTCTGGGTGCCGGGGCCTAAATATGTGACAGTGGCCTGTTCCAGTGTTGAGTGACGTGAAGCCTGATTCTCTGCTATGACATGAAGACTGATTCTCTGCTGACATGAAGCCAGATTCTCTGTTACGGGACCTCTCTCCTCTGTCTGGGTGCCGGGGCCTAAATATGTGACAGTGGCCTGTTCCAGTGGTGGGTGACGTGAAGCCTGATTCTCTGCTATGACATGAAGACTGATTCTCTGCTGACATGAAGCCAGATTCTCTGTTACGGGACCTCTCTCCTCTGCCTGGGTGCCTGGGCCTAAATATGTGACAGTGGCCTGTTCCAGTGGTGGGTGACGTGAAGCCTGATTCTCTGCTATGACATGAAGACTGATTCTCTGCTGACATGAAGCCAGATTCTCTGTTACGGGACCTCTCTCCTCTGCCTGGGCCTAAATATGTGACAGTGGCCTCTTCCAGTGGTGGGTGACGTGAAGCCTGATTCTCTGCTATGACATGAAGACTGATTCTGTGCTGATATGAAGCCAGATTCTCTGTTACGGGACCTCTCTCCTCTGTCTGGGTGCCGGGGCCTAAATATGTGACAGTGGCCTCTTCCAGTGGTGGGTGACGTGAAGCCTGATTCTCTGCTATGACATGAAGACTGATTCTCTGCTGACATGAAGCCAGATTCTCTGTTACGGGACCTCTCTCCTCTGCCTGGGTGCCTGGGCCTAAATATGTGACAGTGGCCTGTTCCAGTGGTGGGTGACGTGAAGCCTGATTCTCTGCTATGACATGAAGACTGATTCTCTGCTGACATGAAGCCAGATTCTCTGTTACGGGACCTCTCTCCTCTGCCTGGGCCTAAATATGTGACAGTGGCCTCTTCCAGTGGTGGGTGACGTGAAGCCTGATTCTCTGCTATGACATGAAGACTGATTCTCTGCTGACATAAAGCCAGATTCTCTGTTACGGGACCTCTCTCCTCTGCCTGGGTGCCTGGGCCTAAATATGTGACAGTGGCCTGTTCCAGTGGTGGGTGACGTGAAGCCTGATTCTCTGCTATGACATGAAGACTGATTCTCTGCTGACATGAAGCCAGATTCTCTGTTACGGGACCTCTCTCCTCTGCCTGGGTGCCTGGGCCTAAATATGTGACAGTGGCCTGTTCCAGTGGTGGGTGACGTGCAGCCTGATTCTCTGCTATGACATGAAGACTGATTCTCTGCTGACATGAAGCCAGATTCTCTGCTATGGCATGAAGAGACTGATTCTCTGCTGACGTGAAGCCAGATTCTCTGCTATGGGACCTCTGTCCAATTGATATTGGTTAATTTTTATTTTTTTAATTTTTATTTTAATTCATTTCCCTATCCACATTTGTTTGCAGGGGATTTACCTACATGTTACTGCCTTTTGCAGCCCTCTAGCTCTTTCCTGGGCTGTTTTACAGCCTTTTTAGTGCCAGAAAATTCGGGTCCCCATTGACTTCAATGGGGTTCGGGTTCGGGACGAAGTTCGGGTCGGGTTCGGATCCCAAACCCGAACATTTCCAGGAAGTTCGGCCGAACTTCTCGAACCCGAACATCCAGGTGTTCGCTCAACTCTACTCAGAACTTTTCGAGTTCAGGGTACGTGGCCTCAGAACACTTGGCAATATTCTAGGGCCAAAGGGAATCACAGCACCACGACCACGACGGCCCCTGCGGGGTGGCCTTCCTCTGCCTGTAATTTTTTTTAGACTAGTTTAGTTGTACTATGCGTGCAAGCTACTGTGACACCAGATATGAGTGGCACTGTGCACTGGCAGAAGTTGGCAGAGTAGACACTGTAGGCCTGACACACACGTTTGCAGACAACTAACTGCTATTCAATCTATTACAGTCAAAATTGTAGTTTTTTTTTTAATGTAATCTACTGTGACACCAGATATGAGTTGCACTGGTGTGACACTGTGCACTAGCAGGGCCTGAAACACACACACGTTAAGGCAACTAACTGCTATCATTTCACAGTCAAAAAAGTATTTTTGTTTTTATTAAATGCAAGCTACTGTGACACCAGATATGAGTGGTGGCACTGGGAAAGTGGGCACAGTATACGCTGTGTGCCTGACACACACGCTGGCAGGAAACTGTAATTAGATTACACAGGAAAAAAATAAATAAATGATGTTCTAGCCCTAAAAAGGGCTTTTTGGGGTGCTGTCCTTACAGCAGAGATCAGATTAGTCTTTCAGGACTGTAGTGGACACTGAATACACTAGCCTAGCTATCGATTTTCCTATTAAATCAGTTACACTGTCCCTCCTCTCACTAAGAATGCAGCTTCCGAATGAATCTAAAATGGATGCTGTCCAGGAGGTGGGAGGGTCTGGGAGGGAGGGTATGATGCTGATTGGCTGGTATGTGTCTGCTGACTGTGAGGTACAGGGTCAAAGTTTACTCAATGATGATGAATAGGGGGCGGACCGAACATCGCATATGTTCGCCCGCCGCGGCGAATGCGAACAAGCTGTGTTTGCCGGGAACTGTTCGCCGGCGAATAGTTCGGGACATCTCTAAAAGACAACTGGTGAATGGCCCAGCAGTACAAGAGACTAAAGAGGACTAAGCTAAAGGATCTGCTGGAAGCCCGAGGTCAGGTGGCAAGCAACAAAAAGAAAGCTACCCTCATAGCAGAACTAAGGGAGGGCGACCAAACCAGCGGCATGGCGGATGTAATCCGGGAGGAAGCAGAGTTCCAACAGAAGGTGATGTGGAGGCTAAACCTATATGGGCTAAATCCCACACCGGAGATGGTGACGCAAGTCCTGGCGCAGGTGAGCGCAGAACGCAGAGAACAACAGGCAAGCTTAAACCAAGTAGACACTGCTTCCTTAGCTGGATCTATAAATGGAGGACAGCGGAGAAAGATTAACTATGCTGCTTTTAAAAGTTTTTCAGATGGAGAAATGGAAATTGACGCATATCTTCAAGATTTAGAGCGTCAATGCGCTTTGGAGGGTCTGGAATCAGAGCAATGAGCCGCGATTCTAAGCAGCAAACTCACGGGCTGAGCAGCAGAGGCGTACCGAGCAGTTCCTGATACAGCCATACACGACTACGCAAGGGTAAAGGACATTCTGCTAGCCAGGTATGCCGTGACCCCAGAGACTTACAGGAAAAAGTTTCGGGCATTACGGAAAAGGGGCTGAGACTCCTACACCGAATGGGCTTTTAGGATGTATCGGGCAGCCCGAAACTGGATACAAGGCTGCCAGGCCACCACTCTAGAGGAGGTGCAGACAACAGGGACTGCAGACACCAGGGACTGGGTCAGAGACAGGAAGCCGGCCACAATTGAGGAAGCGGCCAAGCTGGCAGATGAGCATCATGAGGGAAGAAAAGGAGAGGCTAGTGGGAACCGCCCTCTGGTAAGGTCCAGCGCTCTAACGCCAGGTCCTGTGACCCACCACCGACCGAACGTGGTACCACCCACGACACAGCCAAATTTTAACCGGAGACCGCCATTGGTATGTCACCAATGCAATCAACCAGGGCACTACAAAATACATTGCCCTCAGCAGGGCAGAGGCAATTGGGAGCGGCCATCACCACCCCCACCGAGGGCAGCCGCTCATCACTATCAACATGAGCCTCTGGAAGACCACAGCCCTGAATCTGAGCAATGGGCCGTACTACATGAGGTGGACCTAGCCCAAGCTGAGGGGGACAACCGGGTGCACCACAGACAATGGGTCACCATAGATGGAAAGGAGGCTGAGGCACTACGAGACTCTGGGGTCACCCTTACTTTGGTGCAGCCTCACACCGTATCTGCAAAAGCGCGCACCAACAGGACTGTTGCAGTAAGAGTGGCAGGAGGCGCCATCCACAAACTTCCCACAGCCCGAGTGCAGTTAAATTGGGGCACTGGAGCCAAGCAGATGGAAGTAGGCATTATGTCTGGCCTACCTGCGGAAGTGTTGTTGGGGAACGATTTGGGGTGTCTAACTTCACAGCTGCTTACCCCAGATCCTGCTGGTACCTGCCCTGTGACTACCAGTGTGCAAGCCCGCCGAGCTGGACAGACACACTGCGAGGAACCACAGGTAGGAACTGAAGTCCCAGTAGTATGCCCTAACCCTATTCCCTTCTGGGGCACTCCCCAAAACTTTGGCCAAGCCCAGCAGTCAGACCCCACCTTAGCAGGTTACAGGAAGGCTGTAGGTAACCCTAAGGAAGGTAATGCCCAAGAGAACTTCCACTGGGACAAGGGACTGCTATATAGGGTCACAGGGGGAGTGGGAAGTGGGGCAGCCCAAGTTATAAAAAGGCAGCTAGTCGTACCCCGCAAATACAGAGCAGAGCTTCTAAAGCTCAGCCATGATATCCCGCTAGCCGTACATCTGGGTATCAAAAAAACTAAGGACCGCCTTACCCAGACGTTCTTCTGGCCAGGGATATCAAAAGACTTGCAGACGTACTGCAGGTGACACATGTCAAAGGATAGGGAAACGGGGTGACCACCCCAAGGCCAAGTTACGGTCTCTACCTATAATAGAGGAACCATTCTACAGAGTGGCAGTAGACCTGATAGGGCCCCTAAACAAACCCAGCTCCTCCGGAAAGCGTTACATCCTCACGGTGGTGGACTACGCCACCAGGTACACTGAGGCTATGGCGCTCTCCAACATTGAGGCGGAGACGGTAGCAGAGGCTCTAGTCACGATCTTTTCCCAAGTAGGATTCCCCCGGGAAATACTCTCAGATCAGGGAACACAATTCACGGCAACTGTCCCTCAACAGTTATGGCAGAGCTGCGGGGTGAAACCATTATTTAGCTCCCCCTACCACCCCCAGACCAACGGCCTTTGTGAACGATTCAACGGCACGCTTAAGCAGATGCTCACAGCGTTCCCAGAGTCCTACAGTCAATGGGAGAAATTTCTACCCCATCTCCTGTTTGCCTATCGGGAAATGCCCCAGGCATCGACCGGGTTCTCCCCCTTCGAACTCCTATACGGGAGAAAAGTCCGGGGACCCCAGGACCTCATACGGGAGCACTGGGGGGGCAACACAGGAGAGAAAGGGATCCCAGTGTTACCATACATGCTGGAGTTCCGGGACCGCCTGTGGGCACTGACCGAATCAGTTCGGGAGAACCTGCGGGCGGCCCAGAAACAACAGAAACAATGGTACGACCGGGGAGCACGAGATAGGAACCTGGAATATGGCAAAAGGTATTAGCCCTCAGACCATACAAAAAGGACAAGCTACATGCAGCATGGCAGGGGCTATTTAAAGTGGTGGAACGAATTAGCGACACCACCTATATTGTGGCCAAATGTTCGGATGAAAGGATAAGACGAGCCTTTCATGTGAACATGTTGAAACCGTACTTTGAGCTCTCCGAGGACGTGGCCGCTATCTGTGCCCCGTCCACTGATGATAATGAGGGACTCCCCTTACCTGATCTACTGGCAGCTAACCAAGGTACCCTAGAGCAGGTCGGGTTGGGGGAGAAACTAGATCCCACACAACAGGCAGACGCAAAACAACTGCTGCGGGAGTACAGTGGGCTGTTGTCGGTCCTACCCGGGTACACCTCCGCCACAGTACACCGGGTGGAGACGCAGGGGGAGACCCCATTATGGCAACAACCATACCTTTATGGCCGTGCCTTTACCCTACTCACTAACCACAACCCCCTCATTTGGCTCAACTGAGTCTCTGGAGACAATCCCCGATTGCTGCGCTTGAGTCTAGCTTTGCAGCCCTACAATTTTACACTACAATACCGCCCGGGCAAACAGAACGGCAATGCGGATGGGCTTTCCCGCCAAACCGACTTGGAAGTATAATTTTGGTACCCGGACATCCCCTAGCCAAACCGGCAGGGTCTAGGTGGGTATGCCGACCCATGGAACTAAGGGGGAGTATTGTGAAGAAAATAAACTTTATTCTGTTTTGGGCAGGAGCCTCGTGTGTGGTCGGTAACTTGTGACTTCCATGTTTGTTTTTTTTTATATTAACAATTTTTATTGTTTTTTCAAATTTTTACATTCGAAGTCATAATAAAGAGCATTGACTGTCATCTAGCATGAAATGATATGCATATACAGTATTCATGTCTAACAGTCATATACACAATTTGCAATTGTAAATGTAAAAAGAGGCTTGTATAATCAAATAAAGGCAAGTGTCAAATAGAAAAGAACCATACCTCTAACAATAAGTTAGTATAACTGTGTGACAGGGTATTAAAATAGTACTTGAATCTGACTGAATTAAGACTGAGATATAACTGATAAGACTGATATAAGACTGACATAGGACTGACATGATATATGCGTGAGAGACATTGAAGTAAAGTTTAGGTATTGGCCCAGAAACATTGAGTTGGGGGGGGGGGGGGGGCGCGTCTAAGAGAAGTTCCTATAACCTCTCCAAGGGGACCAAATCCGAAGAAAGGCGTGTCTAGTGTGAGATTCCCAATGAGAGATCTCCTCCATTCTGTATATTTGATCTACTCTATTTATCCAGTGCTCCAAGTTAGGGACTTCAGCAGATAACCAGTGAGTCAGTAGCAAGAGTCTAGCAGCGGCTATCAAAAGTGAGAAGAGCGCGGACTTAGATGGATTAACCCCCTTCATACCCAAGGATAGCAATGCTAAATCTGGTGTGCAAGGGAAGGAAGTCTGACATATCTGGTTGCTTAGTTTGATTATACTATGCCACCACGGATTTATTTGCTCACATGTCCACCAGATGTGAAAGAACGAGCCTTTGGTTTTGGAGCAGCGCCAACAAACATCAGTAGCGTTGGGTATATAAAGGCATGTTATATAAGGGGTTCTGTACCATCTCATAAGGATCTTGTAACTATTCTCCTGAATACGAATGCATCTGGAGATCTTATGAGGGGTAATTAAGGCCTTAGTGATTTCTAGAGGAGTCAAGGTTCGCTGGAGATCTCTCTCCCACAACCCAATCACTGCAGGTTTAAGTGTTGTGGGGGGGGTAATCAGATTTTTATATATTGTGGAGATGGTTTTAGAAGGATACTTCTTACAGCTTATTAATTCTTCAAACCAGAGTGTAGGGTTAGAAGGAATGATCTTTTTTGCTAGGAAAAGAGATTCAGTTTTGATGAAGCTCATGAGAACTATGTTATGGATCTGTGTATTGAGAACTTTACAGATTTCTGGATCAGAGAGTATACACCCATTTGGGTCTAGAAGTTGAGAGATGGGATTTTCAAGAGATCTTAAAGTTAGGGGACAGCTATCTCTCAAGTCTTTCGGAGCCAGATTAATAAGATCTCTTATCTGAAGAAGAGGGGAGGGCAGGTTTAAACTCTTAGAGCAAAGTGAGATACCCTTCCAAACTTTTAATGTATTGCGGATGAGAGGATTTGGAATGGTACTAAGTGAAGAGGGTAGTTTATCGGCCAATAGGAGGGCTCTGATGGGAGAGGACAGGAAAGCATTCTCTAATATAGGCCAAGATTTATGGGGAGGATTTCTAATCCAATCAACCACTCGAGAGAGTTGTATGACTTTCATATAAACCTCCGGGTCTGGGAGACCGATACCACCTTTAGCTTTGGGCCTTGTAAGTGTGAGAAATGAGATGCGGGAATTTTTACCATTCCAAATAAATTTTCGAATAAGCTTATTAAGAGAGACAAAGAAGGACTTAGGGATTTCAATAGGGAGTACTTGCATTAAGTAAGTAAGTCTGGGTATGATTAGGGACATTAGGATGTTTTTTCTACCAAACCAAGAAAGGTATGGGTATTCAATTGAGTCTATTTGGGCTTGGATAGATGTTAGAAGGGGTTTATAATTCAAATTAAATAGTTCAGACAATTTGGGAGAAATCTTGATACCTAAATATGTTAATAATTGGGTCTGCCAATTGAAGGGGGAATTTGCTCGCAAGGAGGAAAGACTCAGGGGGGAAAGGCCTATATGGAGGATTTGAGATTTCAAGGGATTTACTTTAAAGTTAGATAGTGAGCCGAATAGGGAGAGTTTTGTCAGAATTTTGGGCATAGATATATGGGGGTTAGTGGTTAGGATCAATAAGTCATCTGCGAAGGCCGCTAGTTTAAATTCTTGACCACCCACCTTCAAGCCTTTGATCTCTTTATCTTGTCTAAGAGTTTGTAGGAGAGATTCCATAACCAGGACATATATGAGGGGGGATAGCGGGCAGCCTTGCCTCGTACCATTTCTTATTGTAAAGTGAGAAGATAAGAGTCCATTGACCGACACGGATGCTGAAGAATTTGTATACATAGAAAACACTGCATTTATGTATTGTAAAGGCAACTGAAATTTCGAGAGGATCAGTTTAATGTATGTCCAATCAATTCTATCAAATGCTTTTTCAGCATCCGTGCCGATCAAGACCAAGGGGATAGCTTTATGTGAGGCATAGAATAAGGCATTCAGTACTTTAGTGGTGTTGTCCCTCCCCTCCCGACCCCTAACAAACCCCACTTGATCAGGATCTATCAAGAGGGGGAGAAGGCTTTGCAATCTTTTGGCAAGCATTTTAGCTATAAGCTTGAGATCGACGTTAAGTAAGGATATGGGGCGGTAATTGGAGCATGACGTGGGGTCTTTACCCTCTTTAGGGATTATTGTAATAGTAGCTTTCGTCATGTCTGAGGATAGAGGTTGGCCAGCTAAAGCACCATTACATATTGGGAGCATGAAGGGGGTCAACAGGTCTCCAAAGGCAGAGTAGTATGATATCGGAAGGCCATCAGGGCCAGGGCACTTCCCTTTGGGAGTAGATTTGATGGCAGATGTTAATTCAAGGGAAGTAAATGGCTTGGATAAGGATTCTTGCTGTATTGCAGTCAGGGATGGGAGAGTGAGGGTGTCCAAAAAAGATTTAATATTGGCTTCTCTATCTAGGGTGGTGTCCGGAAGAGCAGAAGGGGGGAGATTGTATAAAGTTTCGTAAAACTGTTTAAATTGATCAGCTATGTCTTCTGCTTTGAAAAGCTGAGTACCTATGGGGGATTGAATGCTCTGGATATAACGGGAGTCTCTTCTCTGTTTAATTCTACGCATCATGTATTTTGATGCTTTGTTTCCGTGAGCGAAGGTTTTTTGCTGGGCCGAAAGGAAGAACTTAGCTGAACGCTCATTTAGTAAGTTCTTTAGTTGCGTTCTAAGAGAAGAGAGTTCCGCTAGTTGAAGAGCGAGAAGGGATTGTTTATGGGCTTTTTCCACACAGTGAATTTTAGACAAAAGAGTATTTAATTTCTTTTCAGACTCTTTCTTTAAATAAGAGCAGAGACTGATCAATCTGCCTCTGATGTAAGGCTTATGGGCATCCCAGAGTATCTGGGGGGATATCTCAGGGGTATTATTTAATCTAAAATATTCTTCCAGGAAGGATAGTATTTGTGACTTATGTTTAGAATTACCCAACAGAGATTCATTGAGTCTCCAGTTTGTATACCTATTGTTTTTGACTTCTGGGCATATAGTGCAGTATATGGGGGAGTGATCAGAGAGTGTGATGTTTCCTATCTGAGCAAGGGAGCAATGTTGAAGGTTTTCCTTTGGGGCTAAAATATAATCTATCCTGCTGAACGAGAAGTTAGGTGAGGAATAGAAGGAATAATCCACTAATTCAGGGTTGAGACATCGCCATATATCTATCATACCCATATTATAGAGTTTAGTATGTAACACTCTCAGAGCCTTTGTAGATATTGAGGATTTCTTTGAAGAGGTGTCAATAAGAGGGTTAAAGGCAAGGTTAAAGTCACCTGCTATGACCAGGAGGCCTTCCCTATGATTGTCGACTATGGCTAGGGTATTGGAAAGCCAATTAACCTGATCCTCATTAGGAGCATATACATTAACAAATGTAAACATAGTTTGTCCTATTTTACCCTTTAGAATGAGGTATCTACCATCCGGGTCTTGTAGATGGGATTTATATTGGAAGGAGAGCCCCCTACGGAAACCTATGCTAACTCCCCTCGAGGCGGCTCCCCCAGCCCCACAGTGGTACCAACTAGGGAATCTTGAGTATGAGAGATCCGGATAGCAGCCATGTTTGTAGTGAGTTTCCTGAAGGAAAACCACTGAGCATTTTTCCTTATGTAACATAGAAAAAATTTGGCTTCTCTTGGAGGGAGATCTCAGGCCCTTGACATTATAGGATACCAATTTAAGGTCAGCCATCCTTGAGTGTGGGAAGAAAGAGAAGGATATAAAAATCTACGTGAGATGACTGCTAGAAAGTTACCCACCGGCCACCAAAGGGGGGGGGGGGGAACCGCCACGAGAGAAGAACACCGGAGACCTCTGTCTAGGACCACCTCGGGACCACGACTTTACTTTAAATATCATGTCAGCTTCGTATAAAAGAAAAATAGTCAGAGATGATTTCAAGTACCTGTCAAAATAACAAAAAGTAAACATGAACATAGAAAACAGAACCAGTAGCATTAACAGCAAGTGGTTAAATAGATGTTTATGAAGTGGGAACATAGCCAACATAGTTCCCTGAGAAAAAGGAATAACACTGGGGGAAAAAGGTATACAATGATACCAAGAAGCAGTAACTCCCTCTGGGGGGATACTATGTCTGGAAGGTCAGACTGAGTTGTCTTAGAATTTTTGTTAAACCTGGGTTCAAACCGTAATTATTGATTTGAAGCTATATTTTTCATAGAGACAAGGATAGAAGGGGGGGGGGAGGGGAGAGGAAAAAGGAAGAGGACACCTTACATATACTGGCGTAGATGAGTCAAAGGACACCACTTATATATAAGACTGTGGAAATCATCAAACAGATGGGATGGGGTTCCCTACTGTATCTTTCTCCTACACTGAGTGGGGAAGGGCACGGACATGGGCAATGTTAGATTGAGGATCTCATTCACCACCCAGTGCAGTAAGCTAATTTATGTGGAGCATTCAAACAAAGTGGTAGTAAAATAAAACAAAACCAAAGAAAAATTTATGCATTGAGTCCTCTGCTTTCATAGTTATATGCAAGAGAGAGTAAAACAAAAGGATAAGGGGTGTTGGGAAAATAATACTTATGTTAGAGACAGACGCTTAGGGGTGGTGGTAACATTTCCCCTTCTGGATCTTTGAGATTTAGGGGTTAGGAGAGGTTCCCATGGAATTGGCGTAGGCAGGTTTGGTAATGCGGTCAGGTTTTGGACCGTGTCCCAGTTTTCTATAGGGAGCGGCGATATTTGAAGGAGATCATAAACTCTATCCAGATCGCTGAAGGAGGCAATGTTGACACGGCGGCCATCTTGGAGAAAAGACAGACCAAATGGAAATGTCCATCTGTATAGGGTCTTACGACGACGTAGCAGGTCGGTGAGTGGTTTCAGCATTTTTCGCTTCTTCAGGGTAGTTTGGGCTAAGTCCTGATAGATGGTGATGGAATTACCCTCCCAATCCACAGAGTCTGTGTTCCTAGATCCAGCCAGAATTGCTTCTTTCACCGGAAAGTGCAGGAATCTGCAGATCACATCTCTGGGGGGCTCATTTGCTTGTGGCTTGGGGCGAAGTGCTCTATGCGCTCTCTCTATCAAGACCTCATGCACGGAATCAGGGCCCAGAAGCTTGAGGGAGATCTGTATAACTGCCTCTGGGATATCCAGTGTAGAAACGGACTCTGGAATGCCTCTAAAACGGAGATTATTCCGTCTGCCCCTATTCTCCTGATCCTCCATTGCTGTATAAAGAGCGTTCAGGTGGCTCTGGGCAAGGGACAGGCTGGAGGCCGTTTCGCTTTGGTGCTGCAGGATTATGGCCTGGGTGTCTTCCAAAGCTTCCACCCTGCGGCCTATGTGGCGTACGTCTTCTTTAATAGAGGAGAGATCACGGCTAAGTGGCCCCAGGGCGTCTGCCAGGGCTTCTTTAAGGAAAGACCTGGAGATGGGCAGCCGTTCTGAGTCATCGGAGTCTTCTCCTACCTTTTCGGCGCTTGCAGCTGCCGCCTGTTTGTAGCTGGAGCGAGGTGTCCCGGGCGCCATCTTGGCTTCCTTGCTCACCGATGTTGCCGCCACTTTCCTGATGAATTTCTCAATTTCACCGGCTTGGCTCTGCGATTTGCTTTGACCAGTCTGATCTGTGGTCTTTTGGTTGCCGATCTTGACCATTTTAACTTCCAGATCGCTAATGATAATGGGCTATGAGGGATCTGCTAGCAGGAGAGCTGCACCTCACACAACCATTCAGCTCCGGTGCAGGCTCCGCCCCCCGACTTCCATGTTTTTTAAGAACCCCTGAACCGATCTGGGTGAAATTTGGATATGTTGGTCTCCCAGATCGGGGCTATCAGGGGATAAGTAAATTGTGGGGATACCTTGTGGGGAAAAGGGTGTTCCAACGTTTGGGAGAATTGTGTGCTCTCTGCCTGGAGATAATTGGTTTATCCCTTATCACTTATCTCAATAGCTCCCAGGCAGAGAGAGGGCGGGTGTTACTGTAACTCTGTATGTTAATTGGTTATTGTCCTTTGTTTACTGTGGGAGATCCTCTTGCAGGAGGATTTCTCATAAAAGCCAGTGTGTTATCAATAAAAGGTGTTCCTGTTACACCCTTCATGAAGTCTAGGCTCATGGTTGGGGAATATTCCATTTACTGGGGAGAATGATCTTGGAAGCTGCATTCATCGACCCTATTCCCCAATTTCCTATGGTAGCTATAATCACATATGCTCAGCTATTGGGAAAGGAATAGAAGGCCGCAGTACCATAACCACTGTAGGTCTTAACAAACTAATATTTTTATTGAATATCGCAACTTCGAGAATTTGCTAATATTTTGAATATAGTGCTATATATTCGTTGTATCGAATATTCGTGAATTTTAAACATCTGAAAAAACATGATCCCTCACTGCTTCTTGCTTGTGGGCCAATGAGTCATTGGCCCACAAGCAAATTAAGCTGGAAGGAATAATTTTTTCATATAAATTTTTTTTTACGAATATTCTAAATAACGAATATATTCGCTATATTGCTATAACTTCGTTATTTAGAATATTCGTCATATTCTAAAACAAGAATATATAGCAATTTAGCGAATATTCGTAAAATACTAACATTGAGCAATTTAGCTAATATAGTGCTATAATCCTTTTTTAAGAGTCTTCATTTTTTAAAATCTGAAGTTCAGAAGAGAAAAAAAGTTACAACTATTAGACAAAGAAAATTATACCACTATATTAGCTAAACGTGATCTTATGAGTGACGTAATCGTGTCACGTGTCATGTGCCCTGGTTTCGGTTTCAGTTTTGCTACCAGTGGAGTTTGGCATTCTTTCTGTATTTAAATCGGCGATTTCAAAAAGAAGAAGAAGAAGACGTTATTCTCACTGTAAGTAATATTGTATTACAGCACTGTATTTTATTTCATATTGCATGCATGGCAGAACAATATTTAGCAACACTCGATCTACGTCTAAATTATTTATATGTAGATTGAGTTGTGGTAAATATTCGTGTATGCGAATAAGAACTAAATTGATACAAATTTATTTTTTATTTTTTTCTTCCGCCGACCGCCCCCCTCCCCCCCGAATAGCAGATACTATTGATTGGTGCACTGAGTATTCTTGTTACTTCACAGCACTATGTCAGTAGCATGTATGTATGTACAACAGCTTTTTTTGTCGGACCGCCAGTATTTGCTGGTTCATTTAGCATTACCCAGGGTGCACCACGGGGAGGCGTACCAGCTGAACACCCAATACCGTACCGTCACTTAACTAGACAGGTACATCTCTGCTTAGCTGGCCAATATTTGATTGCTCAGACCTCACATACATATAATCGCAATACAGGGTGGGCCATTTATATGGATACACCTAATAAAATGGGAATGGTTGGTGATATTAACTTCCTGTTTGTGGCACATTAGTATATGTGAGGGGGGAAACTTTTCAAGATGGGTGGTGACCATGGCGGCCATTTTGAAGTCGGCCATTTTGAATCCAACTTTAGTTTTTTCAATAGGAAGAGGGTCATGTGACACATCAAACCTTTTGGGAATTTCACAAGAAAAACTATGGTGTGCTTGGTCACATGACCCTCTTCCTATTGAAAAAACTAAAGTTGGATTCAAAATGGCCGACTTCAAAATGGGCGCCATGGTCACCACCCATCTTGAAAAGTTTCCCCCCTCACATATACTAATGTGCCACAAACAGGAAGTTAATATCACCACCAATTACCATTTTATTAAGGTGTATCCATATAAAGGGCCCACCCTGTACAATCAGATCTTATATCAGTAACTTTAAATCTAATATTTTTCCTTTAAAGACGTAACTACTTTTTGAGTATAGTAGGCGATTATGCCCAGGTACAATGCTTACATGATTTTTGTATCTCTCTCTACAACACTCAGTAATGTACAGTCCTGATCAAAAGTTTAAGACCACTTGAAAAATGGCAAAAAATCATATTTAGCGTGGCTGGATCTTAACAAGGTTCCAAGTAGAACTTCAACATGCAACAAGAAGAAATGGGAGTGAGACAAAACATTTTTTGAGCATTCAATTTAATGAAAACAACGAATAAACTGAAACAGGCTGTTTTTAAGCTGATCAAAAGTTTAGGACCACATGCCTTTAAAAGACCAAACCTGTGCAAAGATGTGGATTCATTGTCATTTTCTGTCAGGTAGTAACTAGGGATGAGCGAACCCGAACTGTATAGTTCGGGTTCGTATCGAATTTTGGGGTGTTCGTGACACGGACCTGAACCCGAACATTTTCGTAAAAGTTCGGGTTCGGTGTTCGGTGCTTTCTTGGCGCTTTTTGAAAGGCTGCAAAGCAGCCAATCAACAAGCGTCATACTACTTGCCCCAAGAGGCCATCACAGTCATGCCTACTATTGGCATGGCTGTGATTGGCCAGTGCAGCATGTGACCCAGCCTCTATTTAAGCTGGAGTCACATAGCGCCGCACGTAACTCTGCTCTGATCAGTGTAGGGATAGGATGCAGCAGCTGCTGTTAGGGCGAGATTAGTCAGAGATTTAGTCTTCAAAAACAATTACTGAAGTGATCGATGTACTGCTGTGTATCATTCAACCTCTGCTATTTAATTGCTCACTGTTTTAAAGCTGCCCAGAGCGTTTTTCTGTCACTTTTTTCTGGGGTGATCGGCGGCCATTTTGTGTCTTGTGGTGCGCCAGCACAAGCTGCCACCAAGTCCATTTAACCATCAATAGTGTGTTTTTGTTTTTTTTTGCTATATCCTACATCAGGGGCTTGGCTGTGCTTGCTATTTTATTGAGGGGTGAAATACAATTGCCAAAATAGCAGTACCCTAAATCTGGTGTTTTAGCTGTGGCTAGCCAATTGTAATACTGTCTGCTGTCTGGCAAAGGATATATTTTTTTCTGGGTTGAAATACAATTCCCAACTTAGCAATTCCCTAAATCAGTGGTTTCTGCTGTATCAGGCCAAGTTTAAATCTATCCATAAAAGGGTATATTAGATTGAAGGTGCGGATAGGGTCATTCTCAATAACTTCAAACGCTATCGTGCATCTCCAAGTCTAATTCTGTCCGTAAACGTATACCTGTCATCCAGCGCCTAAATACTAGGCCTACAATTTATATTCAGCTAAATCTGTGGTTACTGCCGTGCCTGTATTAGTGTAAAACGGTATCTAAGTAGATAGCCAGATAGTGTTAGGTGCCTGTCAAAAAAGGCCTGAATTTGAATTCAAGACATTGGGCCAAATAATTTTTTTCTTATTGTGGTGAACGGTAACAATGAGGAAAACATCTAGTAAGGGACGCGGACATGGTCATAGGGGTGTTAGTGGACCCTCTGGTGCTGGGAGAGGACGTGGCCGTTCTGCCACAGCCACACATCCTAGTGTACCAACTACCTCAGGTCCCAGTAGACGCCAGAATTTACAGCGATATTTGGTGGGGCCCAATGCCGTTCTAAGAATGGTAAAGCCTGAACAGGTACAGGCATTAGTCAATTGGGTGGCCGACAGTGGATCCAACACGTTCACATTATCTCCCACCCAGTCTTCTGCAGAAAGCGCACAGATGGCGCCTGAAAACCAAGCCCATCAGTCTGTCACATCACCCCCATGCATATCAGGGAAACTGTCTGAGCCTCATCTTATGCAGCAGTCTCTTATGTTGTTTGAAGACTCTGCTGGCAGGGTTTCCCAAGGGCATCTGCAACACGCCAGACCTGAAGGGTATAGCGACAGTGAGGTCACGGTATGGGCAATTGAGGGTTACTCACTTTTCTGAGGAGAACCCTGGGCAGGCATGCAACAGTGAGGGAGAGGCAGACACTAGTTCCTCTGGGGCACACTCTGTAGATAGGGACCAGGCCTGATGGTATGTGAGGTGCCCCGGGTGTTGTAGGTGTTTTGAGTGCCTTTAGGTATGGTCCCTTTAAGATTTGTGACGCCAGTGCCTGTAGCGGTGGCACACCGATTTTGTAGGAGTAGTAAATGAGTACACAGTTGGTGAACTAAACGTTGCTTTACTTGGTGGAAAAACAGTCCAACTTTGTACAGACAGTTACAGTTGATAATGATGATAATGCAGTCCCTTGAACAATATTCCACAAGCAGGTTGTCTTTCAATAATGGCAGGTATTAATCATGCAAGATACTTGGAGGGCAAACAGTTAATGCTTTGCAGTGCAATGCTGCTCTATCCCCTTCATCTATTCTAGCTGGCTGGATCCCAAGGCCCGGATGCCTAATTGCTGGCTTTAATCCTCGGTATATAAATCCTTCCTCCAGTATAGACCCTTGCTCTTTACTTTATAGATCCTCTGCCCATCAGGTTACTTATCTGACTTGTATTATCCTTGCTTGGCAGGGAAGCTGCAGGTTTCTCCCAGGAGGTCTTTTCCTGCTACTGGGGTATCTCAACTGAGCTATTCCTAGCCTCAGGAGCTTCAGGTAGACTAAGTGACTCCTCTAGTCCCCTGGAATACACTCACTCTCCCCTGTCTGGGCCTTCTTATATATAACTAGGGCTCTCTAGCTCCCTCTAACGCCTGGGAGGCTAAACTACACCCTGACAGGCCTGACACCCAGATAACACAGGGGAATACAACACATGACAGTAAATGTAATAAACACATTAACCCTTGTGTAGTGCCCACCTTTACCTAGTGGGACACTACATACCCCCACGCTATGACGTTGCCCATCCTCGGCGCAACATGGAGGGTCCGCCCATCTGGAAGCGGCAACCTGAAAGACAAATGAGAACATGCACATACAGCAATCACCACAGTAACAATATAAAAATTAACAAACAGTGTCACTGAACGGAATGGTGAAAAGGGGCGTCGTTCTCTTCTCTCAGGATAATGTAAGGGAACAGGGGCGCTGACCTGGTGCAGCGTATCAATAAACCAGGATAGTCCATAAAAATGTAAACAAACAAGTCCTGGGAGGCTCAAAGGATATAAATGAGTCCGTACCCAGGTTTGCAGAGGGTTAAACAGGGGTTTCCCGTGAGGGGCTACCTGGGTCCATAATGTAGTCTCCAAACCTCACAGGTGGGTGTCCCCTGGTAGAACGGGTGGACCTCCTGACTGGCAGGGGTTCTTCCTGCCTGGACTCAGGAAGGTCAGAGGAGCCCGCTGCCTCTGGAACTATTTCAGGAGCTCTCTGGGGCAAGGTGTCCTGAGGCTGAGGGCTAACAGGAACTGGAGCTGGAACCATTAAGTTCAACCAGGGTGTGAGAAACCAGTGGAGCGGCTCTTTGTCATGGATTAAGTTCTCCACAGCCTGCATAGGGTCCATAGGTGGAGCTGGCAATTCTGTCTCAGAAGACTCAGGTTCCATATCCTCTGCCGCTGGTTCTCCTTCCATACAAGGCTTGAGACGATTCCTGTGAACAATCTGAGAACCTTTACCTTCTCTGGAGACTTGGTAAATATGGGCTTCAGCATTGGGGATGGCAGAAATAATATAGGGAATCCTTTCCCATTTGCTGTCCAACTTGCTGGTCCGGTGGTTGTTTTTTAACCACACCTTGTCTCCAAGAGCCAGGGGTTCCGCATGGGCAGCCTGGTCATAGTCTTTTTGCTGCTTTTCTCGAACATTCTCCATGCTTCCTTGGACGATCTCCTTAGCATTGAGGAGACGTCTTTGGTGTTCCACTACCCAATCCGTCCTTGGCAGTGGGTTGATCACATCCGGTACTTGCACACCCAGGGAGTGATCCGCAGGCAATCTCCCTTGTCGGCCAAACATCAAATAGAACGGGGTGTAACCGGTGGAGCAATGAATGGTGTTATTGTAAGTGTACATGAGCTGCGGCAACAGAGTAGGCCAATCACCCCTCGTCTCAGGGTGTACTGTTCTCAGCATTTCAATGAGAGTCTTATTCATTTTTTTGCAGAGTCCGTTACCTTGCGGATGGTAGGCAGTGGTCTGGACTTTCTGGCAGTTATGCAGCAGGCACATCTCATGGAACAGCTGTGACTCAAACGCAGACCCTTGGTCGGTGAGGATCCTTTCTGGGCAGCCGTAGGGCAGTAAAAAATGCTTCCAGAACGCCTCCGCTGTAGTCTTGGCTGTCAGGTCTTTCACAGGCACTGCTACGACAAACTTGGTGAAGTGATCAATAATAGTCATGGCATAAGTATACCCTGAGCGACTCGGCTCCAACTTCACATGGTCAATAGAAACAAGTTCTAAAATAGTTTTACTTACGATAGGATGGAGAGGCGCCCTCTGGTCATGGAGTTCAGTTCGCTCCACAGCACAGGCAGTGCATTCTCGGCATCATTTCTCAATATCTTCTCTCATCCCAATCCAATAGAATCTTCTGCGAATGGTGGCCTCAGTCTTCTGCACACCGAAGTGTCCGGACTGGTTGTGATACATATCCAGCACCAGGCTGGCATCCCGACGTGGTAGGAGAATTTGATACACTCTATCACAGGACACTGGATCCAGACTCCTTCTGAGCAACAGGCCTCTTTGAAGGAATAGTTGGTGGCGATGTCTCCACAGTCTCGCTAGTTCTGGGTCTGCACTCTTCCTGCGGATTCTCTCAGGGATTTTCCCACTGGTAAGGAAGTCAAGCAGTTTACCGAGGACTCTACTTTCGGACTGGAGCTTAATCCATCTTTCTTGCTCGCCTCTGGACTCAGGACCATCTGATGAGGGAGGATCAGCAGCAGGGAGATCTTCAGTACGGATATTATCCTGCTGGGCAAATTTATTGTAGAACGCTGGCATTTCAACTTCTTCCCAGGCATCTTTTAGTTCATCTGGGGCCTCTGTAGTGGGAAGCCGCGACAGAGCATCAGCGTTATCATTGGAGCGGCCTGCCTGGTATTTCACAGTAAAGTCATAGTTGGCAAGGCGGGAGGCCCATCTTTGCTCCAGTGCCCCTAATTTGGCTGTATTCAGATGCGCCAGGGGATTATTGTCCGTGAAGGCAACAAATGGTGTGGCAGCGAGATAGTCTTTGAACTTTTCGGTCACAGCCCACACTAAGGCAAGAAACTCCAGCTTGAAAGAACTGTAGTTCTGGTCGTTCTTTTCAGCTCCCTTCAGGGATCTGCTGGCGTAGGCAATTACCCTTTCTTTGTTATCTTGCACTTGAGCCAACACAGCCCCCAGGCCTCTTTTACTGGCATCTGTGTAGAGGTGGAATGGCTTCTGATAATCTGGGTAACCCAGAACAGGGGGTTCAGTCAACTTCTTCTTTAGGAGTTGAAAGGCAATTTCCCGTTCTTCATTCCATTCAACAGGAATAGGAGTTTTTGGGCTCTTCTTGGGATGCCCCCTCAGGAGTTCCTGGATGGGATCCGCAATTTGTGCGAAATGCGGGATGAAACGCCTGTAATACCCTGCAAAACTGAGAAAGCTTCTCACCTCTTTCACGGTCGTATGAGTAGGCCAGTTGCGGACAGCAGCAAGTTTATCAGGATCAGGCTGTACTCCTTCGGCACTGACAACGTGCCTGAGGTATTTGACCGCTGGTTTCAGCAGGTGGCACTTGGATGGCTTGATTTTGAGGCCATATTTAGTAAGAACTTGGAACACCTCACCCAGGTGTTCTAGGTGGTTCTCATACGTCTTGGAGTATATAATAACGTCATCCAGGTATAATAGAACAGTCTCAAAATTCCTATGGCCTAAACAACGTTCCATCAGCCTCTGGAACGTTCCTGGAGCGTTACACAGTCCAAACGGCATATAATTGAATTCAAACAGGCCCATAGGTGTAGTGAAAGCAGTCTTTTCTTGATCTTCTGGGGCCATGGGTACTTGCCAGTACCCACTGGTTAAGTCCAAGGTGGAGAAATAGGCTGATGACCCCAGGGCAGTTAAGGACTCTTCAATGTGTGGCAATGGATATGCATCTTTGTGAGTGATTTGATTAATTTTTCTGTAATCCACGCAGAACCTTATGCTACCATCTTTTATTCGGACAAGAACTAGGGGCGCAGCCCAGGGACTATGACTGTTCCGGATTATATTAGAGTCTTTCATCTCTTGTATCATTTCTTTCACAGACTGATAAGTAGTAGGTGGTATGGGTCTGTATCTCTCCTTAATAGGAGGATGAGAGCCAGTGGGTATGGTGTGTTTGATTACACTGACCTCTCCGTAGTCCGTGGAGTGTTTGCTGAAAGCCTGGTGGTGCTCCTTCACCAGCTTCAGGACTCCCTCTATTTGCTCTTTTGGGGTGGATTCGTTCCCCACATGTAGTTCTTCCCACCAGGATGTCGTAGGGAGGCTGCTGCTCTGTTTGGTCTGGAACGCCTCCGTGGCAGGCAGACGGATCACATCCTGGAAAGACACCTGAAAAAGCTGAGCAACGGGGCAGTGTTTAAGGAGAGTAACGGGATGATCACCAAAGTTGATTAAACGGACAGGCACTTTACCTTGAGACACGGTCACCAGGCTCTTGGCTGTCCGTATGAAGGGATGATTTTCAATGGGAATAGGTTCCACTAAGGCCTGATAGTCCTGGCCCTGGATCCCTAACACAGCACGGCACCACAGGAGGATCTGGGAATTTGGAGGCAGAATTACCGGCCGGTTATCCCGGATCAGGACAGTACAAATTTCTCCTTTCTTGTTGGCAAACCTTTGTTGAGCACACAGCACACTAATAGTCTTTTGAATAACTCTTCTGGAAGCAGGTGAGGCTGAAGATATAGTTTGATTTAATGCGTCAAGCACTTCAGAGTAACAATTTTTTAGAACGTTAGTCCCTAAGATCACAGGGTGTCCTCCTTTATCTCCTGCTTGTACCACAATCACGCCTTGCTGTGGCAGGGTGGCTTCTCCCACCTGAAGGGTAGGTTCCCAATACCCATGCACTTTCACTGGCTTACCGTTGCTGGCAATGATATCTAGCCAGGACTCTGGTGGCTGGGTGAGAAGACTTGGATCCCAGAACTTGTCAAAGGCAGGCCGTTGAATGGTGGTGACCTGTGACCCAGTGTCCAAGAGGGCTTCAAAGGGTATCCCGTTGATACATATATAAATTTTTGGACGGGATCCTACATACTTAGGCATTCAGCTTGGATCCTTTGGACCTACTGTTCTACCTCCCGAGGGGCGGTCCTCTGCCTCAGGGGTTGCCCGTTTAACTGCCAGCACATTGATTCGGTATGTCCATATTTCTTACAATGGTGGCAGACAGGCTGTTTTCTACTTCTGGGCCGGTAACTCGGTCGCCCATCAGGTTATTTTGGATATACATCCCTATAGGCAGGTGGGAGCCTCAGAGGAAAAGGGCCTTCATCCTCCAGTAACAGTGGTCTCTCCCACTCCTCTATCTTCTTACACTCTATCTGGTTCACTTGCTCCATTAGTGCCGCCACTACATCTGTGACTGGAGCCTGGGTGGCCTGACTGACTCCTGCAGGCCCCACATTAACAGTGTTTGGCTGACAAGCCTGAGGTTCAGGGAAGGCTGCTGGCCCTGGAGCAGGGTTCTGGCCTAGTATACTGATGGCCAATTCCTTAAAATCCAAAAATGTACAGTGGGGGTGTTGAGCTGACAACATCCGTAGCTGGCCCTTTAAATGCTCAGTACTTATGTCCGCAATGAACTGCTCTCTAAGAGTCCGGTCCTGGTCCTCAGCTTCTTTGGGATACACTTGGACTACAGCTCTCAGTGTCTCTTGTAAGGACAGGGCAAAATCGCGGAGCGACTCTCCAGGCTGCTGCTTTCTGCCGAAGAAACGCATTTTAACTTCTGACACCGTTCTGGCCTCAAATGTGGTGCCCAAGCGATCAAAAATCTGTTCCAGGTTACTCTTCTCAGAGCGGGGCCACGACATGACTTCCCTGCGGGCAGCCCCTTCTAACTGAGCTAGGAGGATCTCCATTTGCTGTTCGGCAGTTATGGGATAAAGCCGGAACAAGGCCAGTATCTGCTCCCTAAAGTCCTTTAATTTGTGGGCTTCCCCTGAATAACGTGGGAGCCAGGGGGCCCCAAAATAATACGGCATGGTTAACGGCATCAAGCTTGGCGGTGACGCGGCGGCAGGGGCCCTAGAGTCGGCTGTGGGTACTTCAGAAGGCACGACTGGGGCCGCCTGCCCGATTTCCTCAGGTGCGGACATGACGTTAATATGTGGGTATGGCCCTTTAAATGTAGCGGAGCGGACCGGAGCAGCAATGGTAATAACTTTTCTAAGGAAAGTCTTTGGTCACTAAAGGGATCCTCTCCGGTGCCCTGGCAGGGGTCGGGAATGTTCCGGTAAGGTAATTGGAAGAGCCGGCAAAAGTTTAAAGTCTGTACTTACTCCGTTGATGCTCGCTCCAGATATCGCGAGATGCGTGGCTACGGGCGCCGAGCGTTCTGCATACAGCGTCAGCAGGTGGGCGCGGTCTCTCGTAACTCCGGGATTCAGGTAGGCGGCACCTTTTCTTCCAGACAGGGCGGCGTTCTTCCTCCTTGTTCTTTTTCGCGCCAAAGTCCTCTTTTTCGCGCCAAACGGTTCCACAAGGCACACTTGTAATCCAACTCAGATGAAGTGGGCAAAATCGCTGTCTATTAACTGACAGCAAGCGGTGGCTTACACAAGCAGCAAACAGTCCATACAATATTATCTTCACACCGCAAATTATTACAGTTCTCTTTGGCCCAGCAATTTTCAATAAAGCAATTAGGGCTTGGTCACTTTAAGGCAAATAACAGCACACAGTTTTATATCCGCAATGGCGCAGGAATGATCGTATCCTGTTTGTGACGCCAATTTATGCAGCACACCAGACCTGCAGGGTATAGCGACAGTGAGGTCACGGTATGGGCAATCGAGGGTTACTCACTTTTCTGAGGAGAACCCTGGGCAGGCATGCAACAGTGAAGGAGAGGCAGACACTAGTTCCTCTGGGGCACACTCTGTAGATAGGGACCAGGCCTGATGGTATGTGAGGTGCCCTGGGTGTTGTAGGTGTTTTGAGTGCCTTTAGGTATGGTCCCTTTAAGATTCGTGACGCCAGTGCCTGTAACGGTGGCACACCGATTTTGTAGGAGTAGTAAATGAGTACACAGTTGGTGAACTAAACGTTGCTTTACTTGGTGGAAAAACAGTCCAACTTTGTACAGACAGTTTACAGTTGATAATGATGATAATGCAGTCCCTTGAACAATATTCCACAAGCAGGTTGTCTTTCAATAATGGCAGGTATTAATCATGCAAGATACTTGGAGGGCAAACAGTTAATGCTTTGCAGTGCAATGCTGCTCTATCCCCTTCAGCTATTCTAGCTGGCTGGATCCCAAGGCCCGGATGCCTAATTGCTGGCTTTAATCCTCGGTATATAAATCCTTCCTCCAGTATAGACCCTTGCTCTTTACTTTATAGATCCTCTGCCCATCAGGTTACTTATCTGACTTGTATTATCCTTGCTTGGTAGGGAAGCTGCAGGTTTCTCCCAGGAGGTCCTGTCCTGCTACTGGGGTATCTCAACTGAGCTATTCCTAGCCTCAGGAGCTTCAGGTAGACTAAGTGACTCCTCTAGTCCCCTGGAATACACTCACTCTCCCCTGTCTGGGCCTCCGATATATAACTAGGGCTCTCTAGCTCCCTCTAACGCCTGGGAGGCTAAACTACACCCTGACAGGCCTGACACCCAGATAACACAAGGAAATACAACACATGACAGTAAATGCAATAAACACATTAACCCTTGTGTAGTGCCCACCTTTACCTAGTGGGACACTACACATCCACCTAGCCCTTCCCCAGCGGTGGAAGACATAGAATGCACTGATGCACAACCACTTATGTTTCCTGATGATGAGGACATGGGAATACCACCTCAGAACGTCTCTGATGATGAAACACAGGTGCCAACTGCTGCGTCTTTCTGCAGTGTGCAGACTGAACAGGAGGTCAGGGAGGAAGACTGGGTGGAAGATGATGCAGGGGACGATGAGGTCCTAGACCCCACATGGAATGAAGGTCGTGCCACTGACTTTCACAGTTCGGAGGAAGAGGCAGTGGTGAGAGAGTCCGCCTGCTACTGGCCACCGCCATCTGGGACCGAGCACCCCATAGGCAGCTTTAAGGAGTTCCCTGGTGTGGCAGTTCTTCAAACAATGTGCTGACGACAAGACCCGAGTGGTTTGCACGCTGTGCCATCAGAACCTGAAGCGAGACATTAACGTTCTGAACCTTAGCACAACCTGCATGACCAGGCACCTGCTAGCAAAGCATGAACTGCAGTGGAGTAAACACCTTAAAAATAAGGAACTCACTCAGGCTCCCCCTGCTACCTCTTATGCTGCTGCCTCGGCCTCTTCCTCCGCCTCTGGAGGAACGATGGCACCTGCCGCCCAGCAAACAGAGGCTGTAGCACCAACACCACCACCTCCATCACCAAGCATCTCCACCATGTCACACGGCAGCGTTCAGCTCCCCATCTCACAAACATTTGAGAGAAAGCGTAAATTCCCACCTAGCCACCCTTGATCCCTGGCCCTGAATGCCAGCATTTCTAAACTACTGGCCTATGAAATGCTTTCATTCAGGCTGGTGGACACAGACAGCTTCAAACAGCTCATGTCGCTTGCTGTCCCACAGTATGTTGTTCCCAGCCGCCACTACTTCTCCAAGAGAGCCGTGCCTTCCCTGCACAACCAAGTGTCCGATAAAATCAAGTGTGCACTGCGCAACGCCATCTGTGGCAAGGTCCACCTAACCACAGATACATGGACCAGTAAGCACGGCCAGGGACGCTATATCTCCCTAACTGCACACTGGGTAAATGTAGTGGCGGCTGGGCCCCAGGCGGAGAGCAGTTTGGCGCACGTCTTCCGCCGCCAAGGATCGCAGGGCAACATTCTTTGCCTCCTGTAGCCTCCTCCTCCTACTCGGCTTCCTCCTCCTCTTCTTCCACCTGCTCATCCAGTCAGCCACACACCTTCACCACCAACTTCAGCACAGCCCGGGGTAAACGTCAGCAGGCCATTCTGAAACTCATATGTTTGGGGGACAGGCCCCACACCACGCAGGAGTTGTGGCGGGGTATTGAACAACAGACCGACGAGTGGTTGCTGCCGGTGAGCCTCAAGCCCGGCCTGGTGGTGTGCGATAATGGGCGAAATCTCGTTGCAGCTCTGGGACTAGCCGGTTTGAAGCACATCCCTTGCCTGGCGCATGTGCTGAATTTGGTGGTGCAGAAGTTCATTCACAACTACCCCCACATGTCAGAGCTGCTGCATAAAGTGCGGGCCGTCTGTGCGTGCTTCCGGCGTTCACATCCTGCCGCTGCTCACCTGTCTGCGCTACAGCGTAACTTCGGCCTTCCCACTCACCGCCTCATATGCGACGTGCCCACCAGGTGGAACTCCACCTTGCACATGCTGGACAGACTGTGCGAGCAGCAGCAGGCCATAGTGGAGTTTCAGCTGCAGCACGCACGGGTCAGTCGCACTGCGGAACAGCACCACTTCACCACCAATGACTGGGCCTCCATGCGAGACCTGTGTGCCCTGTTGCGCTGTTTCGAGTACTCCACCAACATGGCCAGTGGCGATGACGCCGTTATCAGCGTTACAATACCACTTCTATGTCTCCTTGAGAAAACACTTAGGGTGATGATGGAAGAGGAGGTGGCCCAGGAGGAGGAGGAGGAGGAAGAGGGGTCATTTTTAGCACTTTCAGGCCAGTCTCTTAGAAGTGACTCAGAGGGAGGTTTTTTGCAACAGCAGAGGCCAGGTACAAATGTGGCCAGACAGGGCCCACTACTGGAGGACAAGGAGGACAAGGATGAGAATGAGGTGGATGAGGATGAGGATGAAGCATGTTCACAGCGGGGTGGCACCCAACGCAGCTCGGGCCCATCACTGGTGCGTGGCTGGGGGGAAACGCAGGACGATGACGATACGCCTCCCACAGAGGACAGCTTGTCTTTACCTCTGGGCAGCCTGGCACACATGAGCGACTACATGCTGCAGTGCCTGTGCAACGACAGCAGAGTTGCCCACATTTTAACGTGTGCGGACTACTGGGTTGCCACCCTGCTGGATCCCCGGTACAAAGAAAATGTTGCCGACCTTACTTCCTGCAATGGAGCGTGATAGGAAGATGCGCGAGTACAAGCGCACGTTGGTAGACACGCTACTGAGAGCATTCCCAAATGTCACAGGGGAACAAGTGGAAGCCCAAGGCGAAGGCAGAGGAGGAGCAAGAGGTCGCCAACGCAGCTGTTTCATGGCCAGCTCCTCTGAGGGCAGGGTTAGCATGGCAGAGATGTGGAAAAGTTTTGTCAACACGCCACAGCTAACTGCACCACCACCTGATACGGAACGTGTTAGCAGGAGGCAACATTTCACTAACATGGTGGAACTGTACGTGTGCACACCCCTCCACGTACTGACTGATGGTTCGGCCCTATTCAACTTCTGGGTCTCCAAATTGTCCACGTGGCCAGAGCTAGCCTTTTATGCCTTGGAGGTGCTGGCCTGCCCGGCGGCCAGCGTTTTGTCTGAACGTGTATTCAGCACGGCAGGGGGCGTCATTACAGACAAACGCAGCCGTCTGTCTACAGCCAATGTGGACAAGCTGACGTTCATAAAAATGAACCAGGCATGGATCCCACAGGACCTGTCCATCCCTTGTGCAGATTAGATATTTATAACTACCTCCCCTTAACCATATATTCTTGTACTCCAGGGCACTTCCTCATTCAATCCTATTTTTTTAATTTTACCATTATATTGCGGGGCAACCCAAAGTTGAATGAATCTCTCCTCTGTCTGGGTGCCGGGGCCTAAAAATATCTGACAGTGGCCTGTTCCAGTGTTAGGTGACATGAAGCCTGATTCTCTGCTATGACATGAAGCCTGAATCTCTGCTATGGGACCTCTCTCCTCTGTCTGGGTGCCGGGGCCTAAAAATATCTGACAATTGCCGGTTCCAGTGGTGGGTGACATGAAGCCTGATTCTCTGCTATGACATAAAGCCGGGTGCGTTTTCTTTTAAGGAACTTTTTATTTATGATCGTGGTTTTGATCTTCGCATGTACTGTAGATCGAGGTTAATTTTCTTCTAAGTCCACACTCATGCGCAAGGACTTTTTACTTATTTATGATCGTAAGATTCTTCTGCGTATGTATTACGAATCAAATGCTTTTACCACTATGCTTCCGACCCTAAATAGATGCGCATGCGCTAAATTTTAGTAAACCAATTCACAATACCAATTCTACTGCGCATGTATTACCACTTAGTCTCCAGCTTCACCTTTATATAAAAGGTTAGTGTACATCCTTCTTTTTCTTTTCATGTTATCGTTACTATATGTCTGTGTGCATCTTCTTAGCTCATATTTCACAGCATTGTCATCATGCGGTAATATGCATGTATATGTTGGCATAATTAATGCTCAATCTTATTATTTTGATCTTGCTGTTGATGTACAATGATCTATAGTATTCACTTAGTGCACATAGATACACACACATTCAGTCATACGAACTACCATCACACAGGATGTTTACATTAATTTGCTGGTATGGTTTCGATCCTACTATTAGCCTTCAATAGCTTTATTGCATTCTATCCACATATACAGTATATATTTCATCTCTCATCTCTTTTTGGACTACATGTGACTGTGGTTATGGATTACTCTTCTTCTTCCTTCTGCAATATTATTTCTATATTATTTCAGCATTACAATACTGTATTCTAGGTTACCTCCAGAGTTGAAATATCTCATTAGATAAATGCCGTAAAGGAAAATCCTTCATTCAGTCCCTGTGGACTCATATGTCACGGATGATGTTGCAGATAGCTGGAAATTATGGATAAACATTCGACTGGCTTGATCCCAAACTAAGGAGCATAAAGGTGACCCCTATAAAACCCTAAGAGCTCACCCTGACTGCTAAGCACATACAAGGTCTCAGAGGTAGACGTTTGCATGCCCTCGTACCTAGACTGTGTGACACCTGAAAACCCTATAATAGTGAGGGGACACGACCACCGGCTCCCTGCACTTAATACGGAGGGAGTCAGGGTCACCTAGAATCAAGCCAGCAAGGAAACACAATACATGAAAGGACTTATCTGAACAAGCAGTAACAGAAGTCTCCAGCAGTGAGGACTTCAATCCAGGAAGTTGTATAAACCGCAAAGTGAGGCAGTATGGGAGGGAATATAAAGGGAGGCAATTAGAATAAATAGGTGACAGCTGGGAGAAGGAAAGGAGATGACAAAGTGAAACCAAAACAAAGAACATCATGCAAGAGGTACAGAAGAACGTTTGCCAGACCTTCTCAGAGAGCTGGCGGTGACATCATAGTGCCCAGTCTGTATATCCAACGAGCCTCACTTTGTAGAAGTTTTTTTATCCAGGTTACCCCCTCTTGGTCCTAGGGATATTTTTTCAATACCCCAGAACTGTAAGACGGAGCTCTTATTACCATGAAAGTATTTGATATGTCTAGCTATAGGGGTATCTTTTTCAGTTTCAATTGTACTCAGATGACCTGAGATGCGGCGTCATAGTTCTTGTATAGTTTTGCCTACATATAATTTAGGACATGGACAGGAGGCTAGGTATATCACTCCCTGCGTTTTGCAAGTTATCATTTGTCTTATTTCATATTCTTTTTTATCACCAGGATTGATGAACTTCTTTATACGGGGGATATACTTGCAGAATGAGCAATCTCCGCATGGTGATGAGCCTCGATATCTATCCTTCATCTTTCCAGTATTGGCTCCCTCCTCCGCTAGATGGCTATGGACCAGTTGATCTTTTAGGTTTGGGCCTCTCCTATATGTCACGGATGGATTTGGAGTAAGTATCTTGCTTAGATCTCTGTCAGATTGTATTATGTGCCAATATTTTCTGAGGATACCATGTATCTCCCTGTTATATCCATCGTATGTCCCTAGGCATCTAATAACTTCACTCTTTTTTGCTGCTGTTACCTTTAGTAGATATTCCCTATCTACCCTTTTGGCTCTATTATATGCATTTTTTAGGGATCTATTTGGATATCCTCTCTTCCTGAACCTTTGGAGGAGTTGTTCACTTTCTCTACCAAAGGAGGCCTCATCCGAGCAATTACGGCGTGCCCTCAGGTACTGGCCTACAGGGATTCCCCTTTTCAGGGGGGGAGGATGCCAGCTGTTCCAATGTAGATAGCTATTTGTTGCAGTAGGTTTTCAATAGACCTCTGTTATCAACTGTCCGCCCTCTGTTTTCTTTGTTTTAGATCCAGGAACACAATCTCTCTATCCTGTATTTCGTACGTATATTTCATTCCTATACTGTTGTTATTAAGTGTCTGGGTGAATTCATGAAATAATGAGTGACCCGCATCGCATAAGATGAGAATGTCGTCGATATATCTGCCCCAAAAAATGATGTGGCAGATATACGACGACATTCCCTCCGTGAAAACGTGATTATTTTCCCACCACCCTAAAAACAAATTTGCATACGTTGGGGCACATGACGTCCCCATCGCGGTCCCATTAATTTGTTTATAAAATTGTCCCTGAAATACAAAGAAATTATGTTCTAGAACAAACATAAGTGATGATAAAACAAATTTGTTGTGCCTCTTAATGTTTTCGCTCCTAGTGTTTAAATAATATTCAACCGCGTGTATTCCTAATGGGTGCTGGATATTGCTGTAGAGCGATTCTACATCTAGACTTGCTAGAATAGTATTTGGTGCCAGAGTGATATCATTTATTTTAAGGAGAAGGTCTTTTGTGTCCCTGATATATAAGGGCAGAGTGGTCACAAATGGTCTTAATATTTGGTCCACATATTCGCTGATGGCCTGTGTTAGGTTGTCATTACCCGAGACAATCGGTCTCCCTAGAATTGGTTTCTTGCCCTTATGCACCTTTGGCAGGGCATAGAAAGTGGAGATCGTGGGTTTTTTGTTATATAGATATTGGTATTCATCTTTTGTTATTATATTTTCTTGAAGTGCTTCATGTAGAAAATTTTTAAGTTCATTCAAATATTCCTTTGTGGGATCATTGGGTAGGGCCCTATATGTTTTCTTGTCTCTCAATAGTCTCAACACCATATCCACATAGTCCTCTTTTTCTTGGATGACTATGTTGCCCCCTTTATCACTAGGTTTTATTATGATATTATCATTATTTTTGAATGTCTCCAGGGCCTCCAGTTCTTGGATATTCAGATTAGATTCTATATGGTCCTTCCTCATTCTCAGTGATTTTATATCCTGTGTGACCAACTGGACAAAAGTCTCTATTTCTTGAAACTGTGTAAATGATGGAGTGATTCTCGATTTAGGTTTTAATGTTGAGAAAGGGGGGTCAGGGATAATCTGATAGCCTTCACTCTCTTTCTGTAATTCTTCCAGCATCTCTACACATCTTCTTTCGTTCTCATATAATCTTCGTGCATCATGTTCTTCTTGTTTAACAATAGATGTGTAGAGATGCTGGAAGAATTACAGCAAACCTAAAAGATCAACTGGTCCATAGCCATCTAGCGGAGGAGGGAGCCAATACTGGAAAGATGAGGGATAGATATCGAGGCTCATCACCATGCGGAGATTGCTCATTCTGCAAGTATATCCCCCGTATAAAGAAGTTCATCAATCCTGGGGATAAAAAAAGAATATGAAATAAGACAACTGATAACTTGCAAAACGCAGGGAGTGATATACCTAGCCTCCTGTCCATGTCCTAAATTATATGTAGGCAAAACTATACAAGAACTACGACGCCGCATCTCAGGTCATCTGAGTACAATTGAAACTGAAAAAGATACCCCTATAGTTAGACATATCAAATACTTTTATGATAATAAGAGCTCCGTCTTACGGTTCTGGGGTATTGAAAAAATATCCCTAGGACCAAGAGGGGGTAACCTGGATAAAAAAACTTCTACAAAGTGAGGCTCGTTTGATATACAGTCTGGGCACTATGAGTCCACAGGGACTGAATGAAGGATTTTCCTTCACGGCATTTATCTAATGAGATATTTCAACTCTGGAGGTAACCTAGAATACAGTATTGTAATGCTGAAATAATATAGAAATAATATTGCAGAAGGAAGAAGAGTAATCCATAACCACAGTCACATGTAGTCCAAAAACAGATGAGAGATGAAATATATACTGTATATGTGGATAGAATGCAATAAAGCCATTGAAGGCCAATAGTAGGATTGAAACCATACCAGCAAATTAATGTAAACATCCTGTGTGATGGTAGTTTGTATGACTGAATGTGTGTGTATCTATGCGCACTGAGTGAATACTATAGATCATTGTACATCAACAGAAAGATCAAAATAATAAGATTGAGCATTAATTATGCCAACATATACATGCATATTATCGCATGATGACAATGCTGTGAAATATGAGCTAAGAAGATGCATACACACATATAGTAACGATAACATGAAAAGAATAAGAAGGATGTACACTAACCTTTTATATAAAGGTGAAGCTGAAGACTAAGTGGTAATACATGCGCAGTAGAATTGGTATCGTGAATTGGTTTACTAAAATTTAGCGCATGCGCCATCTATTTAGAGTCGGAAGCATAGTAGTAAAAGCATTTGATTCGTAGAACATACGCAGAGGAATATTCCGATCATAAAAAAGTAAAAAGTCGTTGCGCATGCGTGTGGACTTAGAAGAAAATTAACCTCGATCTACAGTACATGCGCAGATCAAAACCACGATCATAAATAAAAAGTTCCTGCGCATGCGTGCGGACTTAGAAGAAAACGCACCCGACTCCCAGCGCATGCACAGAATAAACTCACGAGCACCAATAAAAAGATCTTACGCATGCGCCTGGACTTAGAAGAAAATGCATTTAATTCTGGGGACATGCGCAGAATAAATTCACGACTACAAACAAAATCAAAAGTTCTTGCGCATGCGCGTTGACTTAAAATACATTGGCGAAGCGAAAGCATGACGATTCAGCACTGACGGTGGTAAGTGGTTAGATTGTCTCACTGTCACATGAGCGCCTAGTATCGATTGGATGTATGATAAGGCAAGACCCACCCACAGCAGTTAAAAATACTGGCTCACCTGGCGCTCGTGTTGACAGTAGCTCCATTCCCCTGAAGACTCCACATTCGTGGTGAAACATGTCGGGGGAGCTGCAATCCGGCTTTTAGTTTAGGTGCAGCTGAAACTTAGTGTCTGAACTTGGTGTAACTGCAGACACACATCGTGTAAGACACATAAGTGGCAGGGAGTCGCAACAGAGTATATATGGAAAAAGCAAAATTAGGGACTGAGAATCAATGCGACTAGATATGTGACCTCCATGAATGCGATCTATATAGATACGAACTTAATAATCCAGCTAATAGAATAAAAAGCTGGAAAGTGTAAATTAGAAATCCATTGAAATACCAATCATGATAAGGATAGAAGCATTCTGATAGGCAGAATATATAGGTGAAGCAACCTATATTCCTAACCGCCTAAGCACCTATAATTTTAAATCTTTTTTCTTTTTCCCGATTATATTAGTCTTAATAAAAGGAAATAAACGTTATGTTTTAAATGACCAGAAACGGGAACCCATTAGCCTTCGGCTATCTGAACTTTATTATTTATCATCCCGAGTCCAAAGGGTCCTTGAAGAAAATCACAAAATGACATAAAAGTGGTATAAAACTGTATCAAAAGGGCATGCCAATATATAAAAGCCATATCAAAACGATATCAAGGTGATATCAAATCGCAAAATGACATAAAAGTGGTATAAAACCGTATCAAAATGTTATAAATGGGATATAAAAAGCTTATCATTTGATATAAAATTTATATTAAACCATATAAAATGATAGAAAAATCATATCAAAGTGGGAGGCATTTAGGCGTGGTTTGGAGCGGCGAGGGGAGAGAAATAGGCTGATCTGGGCGGGGTTAGGCCATTTCTGGGAGGGGTTATGGTGCAAAAAAGGGGCAGCGCACCTGTCACTTTGAGTTTGACGAGACATGACTCACTATACTACTAACATTGACCCAGTGGGAATTTAAATACATATACTGTCACTGCCTGTAACAGCTGCTCAAGGAGTCCACCGTGGAGTGCAGCCTGCCGCACAGTGAGAATCACAAGGAGTGGCCCACATTCTCTGCCACATGAGTACAAGGCACTACTAGAATGATACTGCATTGCCTGCACCGCCAGCAACGTGGCCAGGTGGGGGGCCGAATAGCTCCAACACGGTGTGGCAACGCTTGACTTGACACATGTGATAGGAAGGATGGGTAGTTTGAGATATGCTGTGCCCTGCTGCTGTTGAGAACAGGATTGTGTCAATAAGGAGGCAGATAAGTGCCTGCTGCAGGAGCCAGCCCCATGGTATGGTGCTAGGGGTCAAAAGGACCTGGCCATGTTGCTGAGGTGCTGCCTCTCCACTGCTGCAAAAAACATTGATCCAGTGGGAATTGAAATATACTGTCCCTGCCTGTAACAGTTGCTCCAGGAGTCCACTGTGGAGTGCAGCCTGCCGCACAGTGAGAATCACAAGGAGTGGCCTACATTCTCTGCCACATGAGTACAAGGCACTACTACAATGGTACTGCATTGCCTGCACCGCCAGCAACGTGGCCAGGTGGGGGTTCAACTTGTAGACAAGCTAATAGTTGGTGAAGAAAACTTTTTTCATGGCCAATCATTCCGTTATAGATGTCTCACGATGGAGCCCTGGTCAAGGAGGAGTCTTAGCAGGAGAAGAAGAAGGTGATGATGACAACTATTTTGTATTGCTTGGGGATGTGGGTTGGCTGCCACAAAGAGGACCAGGAGACGAAGGACACATTTGTTCTGATTGGGAATGCTGGCCAGTTGCATTTTCCAAAAGTATCTGATGATTAGTAAATAATAAGTAAGATGTCGCACTAAGGGCACTGAACACCACCAGGTGCTCCTGTAAATGGAGACCACTCACTCAATACAGGAAAACGTATAATATAGATAAACAGGGCACTCAAGGAAACTGCGACCATGTATTTAAAGCAAACATGAGCTTTTATTATTACTAAAACAGATCAATAAAACAGATGAATAAAACAATGGATAACAGATGTCTAATAGCAAAATAATATACAATTGACTATCAATTATGGAGTGATGTTAGTATAGAATAATCTGTGATATTAATCGATAATCCAAACTAACACCATATATTCAGTCCAATGATTAGAAGCAAATAATCAATATTCCGATTTAACACCATATATTCGGTCCAATGTTTATGGACACCCGAGTTTTATCGACAATCAGTGACTTTTTCGGGTGTCCATAAACATTGGACCGAATATATGGTGTTAAATCAGAATATTGATTATTTGCTTCTAATCATTGGACTGAATATATGGTGTTAGTTTGGATTATCGATTAATATCACAGATTATTCATATTATTCTATACTAACATCACTCCATAATTGATAGTCAATTGTATATTATATTGCTATTAGACATCTGTTATCCATTGTTTTATTCATCTGTTTTATTGATCTGTTTTAGTAATAATAAAAGCTCATGTTTGCTTCAAATACATGGTTGCGGTTTCCTTGAGTGCCTTGTTTATCTATATTATCTGATGATTAGTGTTGAGTGCAAATATTCGAATCGCGAATTTTAATCGCGAATATCGCCACTTTGAGAATTCACAAATATTCAGAATATAATGCTATATATTCGTATTCGCGAATAGTGTTAATTGTGAATATTCTAATCGCACATTTTTATCGCGAATATATTACATAGCCAATTTTCACAATCAAGTAAAAAATGATTGGAGATCACGAATTCTCGAATTTGCTAATTTATGGCGAATATTCGGCCAAAGATTCGCAAAATTTTGCGGATTCGAATATTGCCTATGCCGCTCATTACGAATGATGATGTCGCCTTATGTGCTGCAATAGACCTCTGGTAGCTCTGTGTGTGTATGAACGGCAAGGGCTTATTTTAATCCTGCAGACTGCACTAATAACTTATTATCAATACAGGTATGCATGCGGTCACCAGCCATTTCCCCAAACTCCTTCTCAGGGCAGCTGAAACGGTGACGGCTCTCACATAATGTGTCAACAGAGAGACGTGGGGTTTTCTTCACACTTCATAGGAAAAGGAAGGCAAACAACTAGGAAGGGGCAGTGAAGACTGAGAGGACGCCACTGAAAGCCTTTTTTGGAGCTGCAAGGAAGAGGAGCAGGAGGAACGCTGTGACCCTCAGCTCAATGGCACACCTCCGACTCTGAAGTCATTTCCACATCATCCTGCTGTGACTCATCCTTCTTATCCTCAACTATAATGTTGTACCTTTCCATAGCCAGCAGGGACAACTTCTACCAATACTTCTGATGGCCAGATAGTTGGTGCTGCTACTACCCACATTCTGGCTCTGGGTCTTTTGTTTGGAATCCTTCCATAGCTCAGACATTTTTAAGCCTCTCAGATATGTTGTGCACTGCCCTGTGTATTGGTGTAGTAATCACGTATATATGCTGCTAGTTTGAATATAATCAACAACCCAATTTCATGTTAACACTCACAGGTAAATTAGGTATATGCTGGTTTAATAAATTGAAACTATAACCCCCAAAAACAGAAGTAAATTCTAACCGTGTGGAATCGAATTCATGGAAACAGACAATTGAGGCCAGATGTTCAATTTGTCATTATCACTCACAGGAAAGTAATTGATCACCTAAATGCTGGTTTAATTAAATTGAACAAGTCCCAAAAAATAAAAATTTTCAATTGTGTGGAGAAATAAATGAACGTTAACAGATGATTAAGGGCCAAGCCTCACGCTCAATTTCTTGTTATCACTCACAGGTCGATTGCTGTCCAACCCTGTGTATTGCTGCAGTCATCACATATATATTCTGGATAATTAAATTGAACAATCCCCCAATAATTAAATTGCAACCGTGTGGAAATGGAATTAATGGGCCTGATGCTCAATTTGTCGTTATCACTTACAGGTAAGTAGTTTGGTGTACTACTGACCACCTATATGCTGGTTTAATAAAATTGAAAAAGTCCCAAAAATAATACAATTTCAACCATGTGGATAAATAAATGAACGGATGATTAAGGGCCAAGCCTCACGCTCAATAACACTCCCAAGTAAATTGCTGCCCTAGCCTGTGTATTGCTATAGTAATCACTTATATATGCGTATATATCCGTTTTTTGCACACGAAAAAAAGAGATCCCATTGATATACAATAGTATTTGATGCTGGCATGTTCATTTTTGATATACTACAACCGGATCCATTCATACAAGATACAGCCATTTGTATTATTCAAATTGATGTGTTTTCCTGCGGTTTTCAGATCCTCTGCCGGATCTCAAAACCGGAAAAGAAAATACAGATGTGAAAGTAGCCTAATGCAAAATTTTGAATTACAGGATTTCTTTTAAATCACAATCACCGGGCATCAGACCAAGCCCTACATTGGCAAAATGTTTACTTCACGTTACAGTGTTATGTAATGTGAGGACTAGTATGTTGTAAAGATTATTATAATATTATATTATTTTTCCCCAGATACAGGCAAAAAGAGTATTGTTCTATAAGAGCACAAAAAGAAAATATCCCTTCTGCTATGGTGCATCCAACCAAGCTCCAAATAACATCATGAAAAGACCTTTTTTGCAGTATGCATAGGAAGTCTAGGACTGGCTTGACATTCAGTTAAAACATTCACCTAAGGCCTCATGCACACGGCCGTGCCATTTTTTTGCGGTCCGCAAACCGCGGATCCGCAAAAAATAGAGGCCGCCCCGTGTTGCCTTCCGCAATTTGCAGAACGGGCGCCGGCAATGTAAATGCAGATTCTTGTCCGCAAAGCGCGCCGTGGAACGGACGCGGAGCCACGGACGCGGACATCACACGGAGTGCCGTCCGCATCTTTTGCGGCCCCATTGAAGTGAATGGGTCCGCATCTGAATGGGTCCGCATCTGAATGGGTCCGCATCTGAGCCGCCAAAACGGCGGCTCAGATGCGGACCCAAACAACGGTCGTGTGCATGAGGCCTAATTCACACTTTAGTGATTCTGTCAGTGATTTCCACCAGTAATTGTGAGCCAAAACTAGAAGTGGACCCATCCAAGAGATAAGTTATGATGGAAAGATTGACCCGCACCTGGTTCCTAATCACTCATTGAAATCAATCACCGAACACTGAAGTGTGAACTAGGCCAGGGGTGTAGCTAAATGCTCATGGATCCTGATGCAAGAGTCCAGCTTGGGCCCCCCTTCCCACAGTGCTTTGTGGCCAGGGGCAAAGAAACACATAACCTTTGTGCTGCCTGAGGCAAAAATTGAAACGGCACCACCCCCAGCCAAATTTTTTACCTAACCCCTTCGCTCTAGCCAGAGGTGTAATTTGACCTGCATTCTCTTTCTATAATACTGGTGTCTTCCTATGCAGCACAAGGGTCTTTGGGCCCCCTCAGGCTTCTGGGCCCACCAGCGACTGCTACCTCTGCACCCCCTATAGTTATGCCCCTGACTGAAACACATCTACCAGTAATAGTAGTATTGCAGGTGACACTCTTAATAAAGGAAGATTTGCATTTGTTGTGTGAAAGTTTCAGTATTCATTCATGGGAAAATTAATCTAGAGGTTATAGATTATTTCGTGGACCCTGAAGGTAGAACAGTATGTATTTACTTTTCTTACTTCAATAAGAGATTTGTGACAGGTTCTAATTATCGCCCAGTGGGCACATCATAAGATTAACTGATCAAACTGCAGAGAAATACCGTAGAGAAACAGAACTTTAATTTAATTAGCATGAGATTTTTTATTAAATAATTTATTTCGAAATAAATAAGTACTCCGGTTTTAGTAATACTCTCTAGTAGTGATGAGCAAATTTATTGTTACGAACTTTCTAAAAAATCTCCCTACTTGACCAGTGAGGGGCTGGCTCCACTGACCAAGAGATATCTAACGCTACCTTGATTGACAGGGTCAGATATTTTCCCTTGCCCTGTCAATTTAATGCCAGGACCTTTGCACCAAGTAGCACATAGGCTCTGCTGCTGCTATCTGAACATTGCAGATGCCAATTGTGCATGCACCACTGCACTTAAGGGTGCACTCAGACATGAGCGGCGCATGCACATTTGCCATCTGCACTGCTCCGGCAATAGCAGCCGAGTCTCTGTGACTGCACGGCTGCTCAGAGTCTCTCGGGCAGTGTGGCCAGCCCCTTCCTGTTAACTAAAGATTTTTAAATTAATTTGATTTGTATAAACTAATTCGTTTATCACTATTCTCTAGAAAATTTATTTGCAGATATGGAATGGGCAAATCCCTGGCATCTCCTGAATCCACCAAAAATTTTCAAATCACTGAAAAATATGTACATACATGAGGGGTTGGGAAGGCCAAAATATATTTGGATCACAGAGCGAGCTGTCCAAACAGTAAGAGGTCCATACACTTCATAGGGTATAAAGGACCAGAGCAATACTCATAAGGTGGATGGACCAGAAAGATAATAGGAAGGAGAGACCAGAGGAAAGAGATCAGGAAACACTAACTTCCTTGGGAAGAGGCAACTGGCAGCAGACGCATAGGTGTGTGGCTTGACGATGTATAGCAATGATGATATGATGGAACTGAAACTGCTTCTGAGATATTCAAAACCTCAAGTATTCTGGAAATAATTAGTGTTGAATGAATTGAATGTGGAATTCGATCAGAATTTCGGGAAAAATCTGAATTTCCTCCAGCTTCCTGGTAACAAATAAGATTTTTTCTAAAATGGCTGCTGCACATGTTACAACGTGAAAGTAAGAAGCCTGGGAACGAGGGATCACCAATAATGCTGTGCAGCCAGCTAATCAGCAGCTAGCCAGCCCCTGTGATGTCACAACCCTATAAGAAGCCTCATCCTGCCAGTTCTCCACCATTTTACTGTGAACTTAGTGCAGGGGGAGGTGTGACAGGTGCTAGGGACAGTGATTAAGAAAGCCTTTATTTGTAAAATTTTAGTTTAGAAGAGTTCAGGGGCAGCACAGGGACAGTGTAAGGAGATCATAGGGAGACTTTATTAACACAATAGGGAGAGTGCAGGGAGAGTGCAGGGGCTAATTGAACAGTGTCCCCCTTGCTTAACAGGCAAGCAATTCTATTACACTTTGATGCACTAAATGAAGTGAAAAAGTTTTCTAATACTACTACTACTATTGTGGTCTGCACAATGGATTATGCATACATAATTCTATAACGCCTTGTTTCTGTAATTGGGGTGACATAGCGTTCTAATACTACTGCTTTTGGTGTGTTCACATTGTTTTATACATAAGTAATTCCATTACGCCTTGATTCTGTAATTGGGGTAAAATAGCTCTCTATTTTTTCACGTATTTGGTTTTATACCTTGTTTTACATATAACTAATTCCATTAGGCCTTGATTCTGTAATTGGGGTAAAAGAGCGTTCTAATACTACTGTTTTTCGGGTGTTTATGTTGTTTTATAAATAAGTAATACCATTAGGCCTTGATTCTGTAATTGGAGTGATATAGCTCTCTGTTTTTTCACATATTTGGTTTTACACCTTAAGTTAATTCCATAAGTAATTCCAATTGGCATTGATTCTGTACCTGGGGCGAAATAACGTTCTAATACTACTGCTTTTGGGGTGTTCACATTGTTTTATACATTAATTCCATTAGGCCTTATTCTGTAATTGGGGTGGAATTGTGGTCAAATACTACTTATTTTGTGGTGTTCGCTAGTGATGAGCGGCAGGGGTCATATTTGAATATCTGATATTTCGCTAATATTTTGTAGAATATTCGTCGAATATTCGCAAATTCGAATATTCTTTATATTCTAAAATTTTTTTACAAAAAAAAAAATATAGCGAATATATAGCAAATATTTGAAAAAAACTAATGTAGAGCAATTTAGCTAATATAGTGCTATAATCTTTTTTTTAATAGTTGTCATTTTTTTTCAATCTGAACTTCAGATGAGAAAAAAATTACAACTATTAGACAAAGAAGATTATAGCACTATACTAGCTAAATTGCTTTATATATGTTTTTTTTTTCTCCGAATATTCGCTATATTGCTATATATTCTTGTTTTAGAATATTGCGAATATTCGAAAAACAAATATATTCGATATAGTGCTATAAATTAGTTTTTTAGAATATTCATAATTTTTCCCATCTAAAGTCATGATTCCTCCCTGCTTAAGGTGCTTGTGGGCCAATGACTCATTGGCCCACAAGCAAGAAGCAGGGAGGAATCATGTTTTTACTTGGCAATTGAAAATTCGCATTACGAAAATTCGCAATCAACACTACTCCTAAAGTCAAAGATACTGCAGCCTTCTCATTGGCCCACAAGCTAGAAGCAGGGAGGGATCATGTGTACTGATAAAAAAAAAAAATCTCGAATATTCGAAATTACGAATATATATCACTATATTCTAAATATTCGCGAATTCTCGAAGTGCCTATATTCACGATAAAAATTCGCAATTCGAATATTCGTGATCAACACTAGTGTTCGCATTGGAATTCCATTAGGCTTTGATTCTATAATTTGAGTGAAATTGTCACACAGGTACATACGGTGTCTGGAAAGGTTTTAGACTGCATCTCAGCTCTCTAGCACATACCGTTCCTGAGATATTTCCAAAAAATGCATTAGGCAATAGAAGCCTGGTCACATGACTCTTATCAGCCAATAGAAGCTTGCAGGCCAGTAGTCTCCACATACACACAGTTTTACACCAGGTTTCCATAACAACCCAGCCATTTTTCCTTACTGCTGTAGGTCAGCTTTAAACTGGCAGGGCGTAGTGGATGACACTGTTAAGTGAGCGGAGTGCTGTGGAGGTCACAGTTCAAGGGCAGGTTACTCACGGAACCCACAGCCGGCATACATAGCAGCATACAGCCAACACGAGACAGCAATACACTGTGGGTTCCGTGAGTAAATTAATCACCACTAATGTAGAACAAACCAATATACAATATAACCAACTGAGCGGACAAACTGGGACATCGCGGGACATTCCATGCATAACCTATTAGTATTACAAGTCCCAGCTCCTGCACCCGCCCGATAAGCCCGCCATACATGTACGGCACTGGTCCTTTTAGTCACGGCCACCAGTGCCGTACATGTACTGCGCGGGTCCTTATGGGGTTAAAAACACACTGCGGTGGCACATGTGTAATGATTTTTCATATTCCAAAGTTCCAGAAATTGTCCCTTATCGGGGCAGATTATGTTTAAACACACACAGTGTTACGGGTAAAAAAAAAAAAAAAAAAATGGCTTGTTGGGGGACCAATCATCCAAAAATTATGCCTTGAAAGGGTTGGAATGCCTGCCTGTATGAAACATACAAGTGTTGATTGTCAGAAGAAAAAGTGGCTCGTTACGAATGAGCCTAAAAAATTCTCCCTTTAATTGGGAGCAGCAGCAGTGCAGTGTGGATGTATAATGGTTACAGTACTGGATATACTGGCATATGGCTGCAATAGTAGCAGCAGCATAGCATGGAACATACAAGTAGTGTTGATCACGAATATTCGAATTTCAAATTTTTATCGCGAATATAGGTACTTCGAAAATTCGCGAATATTTCGAATATAGTTATATATATTCGTAATTTCGAATATTCGAAAAAAAATGGATTTTTTTTTTTTTTATCAGTACACATGATCCCACACTGCTTGTGGGCCAATAAGAAGGCTGCAATATATTTGACTTTAGGAGTAGTAGTGTTTGCGAATTTTGCTCTATATTCGTTTTTTGGAATATTCGCTATATTGCCATATATTCTTGTTTTAGAATATTACGAAAATTAAAAAAAACTAAGTTATAGTAATATAGAGAATATTCGAAAAAAATCGAATAGAGCAATTTAGCTAATATAGTGCTATAATCTTCTTTGTCTAATAGTTATAAGTTGAAAAATTCGCAATACAAAATTCGAATCTGAAAATTCAAATTCTGAAAATTCGCATATTACACAATCATTACCTTTCCGATTTTTCAAGTAAAAAAAATAATCGGGAATTTGCGAATATTCGACGAATATTCTACAAAATATTCGCGAAATATCGCGAATTCGAATATGACCCCTGCCGCTCATCACTACATACAAGGCTTTCTATGGGTAGGAGTATCAATAGTGGTAGCAGTAGTGATAGTGGTGGCAGATGCTTTGCATTAATGGTGGTGGCAGTAGGGGATTAGCAGTGAGCAGCTGTACAGAACGTGATGGTAGGCAGGTCACATTAGTGGCATGATGGAGGTGGCGGCAGCAGCTGTACCGAACGTGATGGTAGGCAGGTCGCATTAGTGGCATGATGGAGGTGGCGGCAGCAGCTGTACAGAACATGATGGTAGGCAAGTCGCATTAGTGGCATGATGGAGGTGGCGGCAGCAGCTGTACAGAACGTGATGGTAAGCAGGTCGCATTAGTGGCATGATGGAGGTGGCAGCAGCCATACAGAATGTGATGGTAGGCAAGTCTCATTAGTGGCCTGATGGTCGCATTAGCATAATGGAGGCAGCAGCCTAATTGAAGATGATGGTTGTCAGGTGGCAGCAGTGGTATGATGGAGGCAGACAAACAGCAACTGTGGCAAGATCTATTCATCAGCCTAAGGCTACATGCACACGACCATTCCGTTTTTTGCAGTCCGCAAATTGCGGATCCGCAAAAAACGGAAGCCGCCAGTGTGCCTTCCGCAATTTGCGGAACAGAACGAGCGGCCCATTATAGAAATGCCTATTCTTGTACGCAAAAAGGACAAAAATAGGACAGTTATATTTTTTTTTGCGGGGCCACGTAACGGAGCAATGGCACCATTGAAGTGAATGGGTCCGTACCCGAGCCACAAAAACTGCTTCTCGGATGCGGACCAGAACTACGGTCGTGTGCATGAGGCCTAAGCTGGAGGAGTGTGAAAATTCTCCCCAATCCAGGCTTGTTTCATTTTGACAAAAGTGATTTTTTGGACACTGGCAGAGGACAATAGGACAATTTGATTAGCTGAAAACCCTCTCAAAGATAACACTAGAGGCTTGGCAAGAGAGCATGCTATGCCAGTTTGGGCCACTATTCCAGTCTGCCTGCCTGTGTTTACATGGTGTCAGGGAACAGGGTACGCTCCAGAGTTTTGGTAGGCTTGAAGGTGGGACCTGTCAGCTTGTGCAGCGGACTACTGGTGGCATGGGCCGGGGGTCCCTTTAAGGTGTGGTAAATGTAATTTTTTGCGACGCCATTGCATTTCAGCAACGACGGACTAAGTCCTCCTATGTAGAAGGTGGTAGTGGATCCCAGTTGTAGGAATGCCAGGGTGGTGTAAGGGCTGCCTATAGTGTCCCTTTTGGTGTTGTGGCCGTGCTCTTGTCACGGTGCTCCTACCTGGATATCCGGGAACCCCAGGCGTTGTAGTCCGAAGCATTGCAAATAGGGTAAATAGTTGAAGGATTTTCAGAATAAATTGTGTCCAGATTTGTATTGAAGTAGTTAACACCTTTACTTGAACAAACTTGCATAAGAAACAATCTTCAAGCTTTATCTTGGTCTTCGCTAGTATATGCCCCCATTGTCCCCATTGCCCCCATTGTCTGATAGGTGCGGGTCCCACCACCTATATCGAGAACGGAGCGGGGAGCTCTGTGGCTGGAGGACCCCATATTTCCCATCCACCACTAAGTGCTAATCCCCGCCTCTCCCATAGAAGTGAATGGGAGCGTGCCGCGCATGCGTGGCCCATGCTTACATTCATTTCTATGGGGCAGACGGCATCCCCATAGAAATGAATAGAGGACGGCTGTGCATGTGCAGTGTGCTCTCCTTCACTTTCGGGGATCCGTTCTCAATATAGGTGCGAGTCCTAGCGGTGGGACCCGCACCTATAAGACAATAGGGACATATATAGCGATATACCCCATTGTTTGAGATGAGAAAACCCCTTTAACTTTTGGCAGGAAAACACTCTCAGTTCTGCTACATCTGTCACTGTTTGACTCTGTGCTGACAGGATTAAATAGGAACTTTTCCTTTCTGCTTTCTGCTAAACTTTACTTTCTGTAGTCTGACTCTGTCTCTCTATCTTTGTCTTTATCTTTGTCTTTACCCAGGGAACTACACTTCCTGGCTTCTCTTGAGACTCTTTACTCTTTTCTATTTATCCAGCAGAGCAGATGGTGCTCTGCTGGGCTTGGCAGGGCTCCCCAGCAAGGGACGAGCTTCCTGCAGCATGACCTCTCCCCAAGCAGGGGAAGGCTAGACTCCCCACACAACCTCTCCCCAAGGAGGGGAGGGTTAGACTGACCTTCACTAACTAAAACTGAACTCCTCCCTCTCTAGAGAGGGCTAGAATGAACAAAAATGTTCCATTCTATATAAAGTAGCTCTGCCAATATTGCCGCCATCTGCTTGTGGTAAACCAAGCACATTACATGTCACATAACAGTTTCATTGAAAATACATACACATTTTGCAGGATATGGAAATAAGATGACATCAGATCAACCATAAGAGATAGTGATGGGACAAGAAGAGTGGTAATGCCCCCTAGCGGGGCGTTACATTTGCTGGCTGGTCTCAGCCTGGCTTGGCATGTGGAAAAACCGTTCCATCACGTTGAGGAGACTGAACTGGCTGCTGCAGCTTCTGCTGCTCATGCCGACGGGAGGGTGGTGACTCTGCAGGAAATGGAGAGGGGACTCGCTGACACCAGGCGTCTGCTCGCCGTAAGCTGTGGCAAGCTGCGTACACAGTGTTTACTGCTGCTGAGGCAACCAGGTGCATGACAAAGTCATTCATGGCTTTCTGCTGCTTGTACAGATGCTGGAGCATGTGCAATGTTGAATTCCAGCGGGTCAGAACATCACAGATTAAGCAGTGTAGCTGCATAACATTCTGACGCTGCAAGTCCAGGAGAGCTTGCCTCACCACGAGAGAATAGCTGAAAAGAGGGACAGTCTCCTGGACATTGCCAGCACCTTTTGCAAGCCAGTGCACTTTTTCAAAAGGCCATGCAGGGAGCATGTGTTATTTCCCCCAGGTTCAGGGTGGCCAGGATGCTGTGCCCATTGTCTTTAACCACCTTGCCCAGTTGGAGCCAGCCGGGTGACAGTCAGCGGGATGTTATTTGCTTGATGTACTTGAGCAAATGCTCACCGTTGTGGACTACTCTCCCCCAGGCCGAATAGCTCCAACACGGTGTGGCAACGCTTGACTTGTTACATGTGATAGGAAGGATGGGTAGTTTGAGATATGCTGTGCCCTGCTACTGTTGAGAACAGGATTGTGTCAATGAGGAGGCAGATAAGTGCCTGCTGCAGGAGCCAGCCCCATGGTATGGTGCTAGGGGTCAAAAGGACCTGGCCATGTGGCTGATGTGCTGCCTCTCCAATGCTGCAAAAAACATTGATCCAGTGAGAATTTAAATATACTGTCCCTGCCTGTAACAGCTGCTCCAGGAGTCCACCGTGGAGTGCAGCCTGCCGCACAGTGAGAATCACAAGGAGTGGCCTACATTCTCTGCCACATGAGTACAAGGCACTACTACAATGGTACTGCATTGCCTGCACCGCCACCAACGTGGCCAGGTGGGGGTTTAACTTGTAGACAAGCTAATAGCTAGTGAAGAAAACTTTTTTCATGGCCAATCATTCCGTTATAGATGTCTCACGATGGAGCCCTGGTCAAGGAGGAGTCTTAGCAGGAGAAGAAGAAGGTTATGATGACAACAACTATTTTGTATTGCTTGGGGATGTGGGTTGGCTGCCACAAAGAGGACCAGGAGAAGAAAGACACACCAGTTGTATTTTCCAAAAGTATCTGATGATGTCGCCTTATGTGCTGTAATAGACCTCTGGTAGCTCTGTGTGTGTATGAACGGCCAGGGCTTATTTTAATCCTGCAGACTGCACTAATAACTTATTATCAATACTGGTATGCATGCGGTCACCAGCCATTTCCCCAAACTCCTCCTCAGGGCAGCTGAAACGGTGACGGCTCTCACATAACGTGTCAACAGAGAGACTCTCTTGACTACCTGTCGTAGGGCGTGGTGGGGTTTTCTTCACACTTCATAGGAAAAGGAAGGCAACCCACTAGGAAGGGGCAGTGAAGACTAAGAGGACGCCACTGAAAGCCTTCTTTGGAGCTGCAAGGAAGAGGAGCAGGAGGAACGCTGTGACCCTCAGCTCAACGGCACACTTCGAACTCTGAAGTCACCTCCACATCATCCTGCTGTGACTCATCCTCTTTCTCCTCAACAATAATGTTGCACCTTTCCAAAGCCAGCAGGGACAATTACTGCTACTACTACTGGTGGCCAGATAGTTGGTGCTCCTACTACCCCCATTCTGGCTCTGGGTCTTTTGTTTGGAATCCTTCCATAGCTCAGACATTTTTGGGCCTCTCAGATATGTTGTGCACTGCCCTGTGTATTGGTGTAGTAATCACGTATATATGCTGCTAGCTTGAATATAATCAACAACCCAATTTCATGTTAACACTCACATGTAAATTAGATATATGCTGGTTTAATAAATTGAAACTATAACCCCAAAAAACAAAATTAAATTCCAACCGTGTGGAATGGAATTCAAGGAAACAGACAATTGAAGCCAGACGTTCCATTTGTCATTATCACTCACAGGAAAGTAATTGATCACCTATATGCTGGTTTAATTAAATTCAACAAATCCCCAAAATTATAAATTTCCAACTATGTGGAGAAATAAATGAACGTTAACAGATGATTATGGGCCAAGCCTCACGCTCAATTTCTCATTATCACTCACAGGTCGATTGCTGTCCAACCCTGTGTATTGCTGCAGTAATCACATATATATGCTGGTTAATTAAATTGAGCAATCCCCCAAAAATTCAATTGCAACCGTGTGGAAATGGAATTAATGGGCCTGATGCTCAATTTTTTCGTTATCACTCACTGGTAAGTAGTTTGGTGTACTACTGACCACCTATATGCTGGTTTAATAAAATTGAACAAGTCCCCAAAAAAAAAAAAATTCAACCATGTGGATAAATAAATGAATGGATGATTAAGGGCCAGGCCTCACGCTCAATAACAGTCCCAGGGAGATTGCTGCCCTAGCCTGTGTATTGCTATAGTAATCAAATATATATGCGTATATATATGTTTTTTTTGCACACAAAAAAAACAGATCCGGCGCCATTGACTTACAATGGTATTTGATGCCGGCATGTTCATTTTTGATATAGTACAACCGGATCCGTTCATACCAGGTACAGCCATTTGTATTATTCAAACTGATGTGTTTTCCTGCGGTTTTGAGATCCTCTGCCGGATCTCAAAACCGGAAAAGAAAACACAGATGTGAACGTAGCCTAATGCAAAATTTTGAATTACAGGATTTCTTCATTTTTGTTTTGAATTTGTACATAGGTGCCTTTTAAATCACAATCACCGGGCATCAGACCAAGCCCTATATTGGCAAAATGTTTACTTCAAGTTACAGTGTTATGTAACGCGAGGACTAGTATACTGTAAAGATTATTATTATATTATATTATTTTTCCCCAGATACAGGCATAAAGAGTATTGTTCTATAAGAGCACAAAAAGAAAATATCCCTTCTGCTATGTTGCATCCGACCAAGCTCAAAATAACATCATGAAAATACCTTATTTTCATTATGCATTGGAAGTCTGGGACTGACTTGATATTCAGTTGAAACATCAAGGCCTAATTCACACTTTAGTGATTCTGTCAGTGATTTCCATCAGTAATTGTGAGCCAAAACTAGAAGTGGAGCCATCCAAGAGATAAGTTATAATACAGGGTGGGCCATCTATATGGATACACCTTAATAAAATGGGAATGGTTGGTGATATTAACTTCCTGTTTGTGGCACATTAGTATATGTGAGGGGGGAAACTTTTCAAGATGGGTGGTGACCATGGCAGCCATTTTGAAGTCGGCCATTTTGAATCCAACTTTTGTTTTTTCAATAGGAAGAGGGTCATGTGACACATCAAACTTATTGGGAATTTCACACGAAAACCAATGGTGTGCTTGGTTTTAACGTACCTTTATTCTTTCATGAGTTATTTACAAGTTTCTCTTTGTTTACAGCCATTGACATGTCACCGAGGTTAACACGTGAGGAGCGGATAGAAATTGTGTTGATGTCTGGTGAACGCAGTAACCGGGTCATTGCAGCAGATTTCAATGCAAGACACCCTACGAGACCCCCCATCTCCCATGCTGCTTGCTAAGTTTCGTGAAACTGGTTCAGTGTTGGATTTGCCAAAATGTGGACGCATGAAATCTGTCTCTAATGAAGAAACATCAGTGGCTGTCCTAGCTTCATTCAGCAAGAGCCCACAGTGTAGCACTCGCCGCATGTCACTGGAGAGTGGCATTAGTCAAACATCCCTTCGGCGGATATTAGCTACTCACAAATGGCACCCTTACAAACTCCAGCTACTGCAGCATCTCAATGAGGATTACCCAGATCGGCGCACTGAATTTGCAGAATGGGCAAAACAAAAATTGGAACAGGACCCTCAGTTTACGCAGAAGATTTTGTTCAGTGATGAGGCAAACTTTTATGTGAATGGTGAAGTTAACAAACAAAACCACCGCTATTGGTCTGACACTAACCCACATTGGATAGATCCCTCCAAGACTGTTGGAACAAAAAAAATGATGGTATGGTGTGGTATATGAGGTACAAAGATAGTGGGGCCATTCTTCATCAATGGAAACCTCAAGGCCACTGGATATGCGAAATTGCTACATGATGATGTGTTTCCCTCTTTATGCACTGAAGCTGGCACGTTCCCTGAGTTTTTCCAGCAAGATGGTGCACCACCACATTATGGGTGTCAGGTCCGAGCATTCCTAGATGAACAGTTTCCTGGAAAGTGGATTGGTCGTCGTGGGCCAGTTGAATGGCCCCCAAGGTCTCCCGATCTGATCCCCTTAGACTTTTATCTTTGGGGTCATCTGAAGGCAATTGTCTATGCTGTGAAGATACGAGATGTGCCATACCTGAAACTACGAATACTGGAAGCCTGTGCTAGCATTTCTCCTGCGGTGTTGCTATCAGTGTGTGAAGAGTGGGAGAAGAGGGTTGCATTGACAATCCAACACAATGGGCAGCACATTGAACACATTTTATAAGTGGTTAAAACGTTAAAACCAAGCACACCATTGTTTTTCTTGTGAAATTCCCAATAAGTTTGATGTGTCACATGACCCTCTTCCTATTGAAAAAACAAAAGTTGGATTCAAAATGGCCGCCATGGTCACCCCATCTTGAAAAGTTTCCCCCCTCACATATACTAATGTGCCACAAACAGGAAGTTAATATCACCAACTATTCCCATTTTATTAAGGTGTATCCATATAAATGGCCCACCCTGTAGAAAGATTGACCAGCACCTGGTTCCTAATCACTCATTGAAATCAATCACTAAACACTGAAGTGTGAACTAGGCCAGGGGCGTAGCTAAATGCTCATGGATCCTGATGCAAGAGTCTAGATTTGGCCCCCCTTCCCACAGTGCTTTGTGGCCAGGGGCAAAGAAACACATAAACTTCATGCTGCCTGAGGCAAAAATTGAAAAGGCACCCCTCCCCCAGCCAAATTTTTGACCTAATCCCTTCGCTCTAGCCAGAGGTGTAATTTGACCTGCATGCCCTTTCTATAATACTGGTGTCTTCCTATGCAGCACAAGGGTCTTTGGGCTCCTCAGGCTCCTGGGCCCACCAGCGACTGTTACTTCTGCACCCCCTATAGTTATGCCCCTGACTGAAACACATCTACCTGTAATAGTAGTATTGCAGGTGACACTGTTAATAAAGAAGGATTTGCATTTGTTGTGTGAAAGTTTCAGTATTCATTCATGGGAAAATTAATCTGGAGGTTATAGATTATTTCGTGGACCCTGAAGGTAGAACAGTATGTATTTACTTTTCTTACTTCAATAAGAGATTTGTGACAGGTTCTAATTATCGCCCAGTGGGCACATCATAAGATTAACTGATCAAACTGCAGAGGAATACAATAGAGAAACAAAACTTTAATTTAATTAGCATGAGATTTTTTATTCAATAATTCATTTAGAAATAAATAAGTACTCCGGTTTTAGTAATACTCTCTAGTAGTGATGAGCAAATTGATTGTTACAAACTCTCTAAAAAAATCTCCCTACTTGACCAGTGAGGGGCTGGCTCCACTGACCAAGAGATATCCCACGCTCCCTTGATTGACAGGGTCAGATATTTTCCCTTGCCCTGTCAATTTAATGCCAGCGCCTTTGCACCAAGTAGAACATAGGCTCTGCTGCTGCCATAGGAACATTGCAGATGCCAACTGTGCATGCTACACTGCACTTAAGGGTGCACTCAGACATGAGCGGCGCATGCACATTTGCCATCTGCACTGCTCCGGCAATAGCAGCCGAGTCTCTGTGACTGCACGGCTGCTCAGAGTCTCTTGGGGTCAAGGGGGTGGGTGGGTATTTGGGGTAAAAGGTTAATGTAAAATGCCAATGTAAATGTAAAATGTTTTGTAATATGGACCTTTTGGATGGTCCATTATTGTTGTATTGGTCTTTCTGTGTTTTGGAAAATAAAAGAAATAAAAATAAAATTAAAAAAAAGTGTCTCTTGGGCAGTGTGGCCAGCCCCTTCCTGTTAACTAAAGATTTTTTAATTAGAGTAGCTGCACGCTTCATTGGTGGCCTCGTGAGCGCTGTGGCATGACATAGGTGTGCCGCGCTCCTCCTCCGGCTGCCCTCTCCTCTCTCTCCCCGCCTCGCTCCTGGATGTGGACCTTGAAGGAACGCCGACCTCAGGCCAGCCCTGGCTAGTCGAGCCCAGATGGGATTGTGACCTGACTTAGTCTGCCGCCTGTCGCCTGTTGTGACCCGCCGCCTGCTGCCCGCTGTATGTTGTCTGCCTTGACCCGCTGCCTGCTGCCCGCTGCCTGCCGTGACCCGCCGCATGCTGTTAGCTGCCTGTGACCTACTTGTGACCCGCCGCTTGCTGTTTGCTGCCTGTGAAGTATTGGGCGCTGGAGCTGGTAAGCCTCTTGAGATGCTGGGCTGCGGCTCCTGTGGGGGAAATAGGGGTCCAGTGTCCGGTGTCTTGTGGGTGAAACTGGTGTCCTGTACTGACCTCCGGGTGCTGTTGGGAGACAGCAGTGGCTTGGCTCCCTGTGGGGGGCGACGTGAGCCCTGTGCGTGTCTTTTCCCTGGGTCGTCTGTGGTCCCTGTTGGAGAGCTAGGCTGTCTGCGGCAGTTAGCTGCGAGTCCTGGGGCTGTCAGCTGTGTGGTTCTCTGTGGACGCTGGAGCTGGATACTCTGAACTCAGTGGAATGGTTCCCTTCTTTGTTGAAAGCACAGATGAAGAGTCAAGGCCCATAAGGATTCCCTTTGATTGACAGACGCCTGGCCCCTCTTCTCTTTCCCCTTGGATGGACTGCCCCTCCTGTTAACCTTAGCTGCTAGTGGGGAATTTAGCTGGGCGTTTTGACATCTCATCGGTGTGGCCGGAAAGACATACTTTTGGGGCCTTAGTTTGATAGCAAGAAGGTGCACCCACTAGGTATCCTGCTGCCGTACTCAGTATATGGGACTCATACCGTAAACTCCAAATTCAACAATTTATTCAGACATTTAGTGGCTCTGTTCCACTTTCTTTTACATGATTGCTATATAACTACTGGCAACCTTATCTAGCCTATTAGTGGTTTTCCTCCGTTTCTGCCTATATGATTGTTATATAATTGCTCGCAACCTTATTTGATCTGTTATTTGGGGGATGTAAGCATTCAGTCCGCACTTAGCTTGTGCGCTTTTGCTGTGCACCTACCCAGTATTTACCTCCTTTCTTTTTCTTTTTTTTTTTATGTGTATATTTACCCAGTGTTTATTTCTCTTTTCTATGTGTACTTGCTAATATTGGCGTCTGGCTTTCTGGGTCGTTGAACTGTGTTCATAGTTGGGGCATTGAACTGTGTTCCTAGTTGCAACATATCGACTATCGATATAAAAATGCCGCCAAAATTTCGTAAATCAGGAGGATTGACCTCTCCAAAAGGTGGATCAGGAGGGAGCCCACAGGCCCGATTAGATTAATTTTTGAAGTCACCGCCACCTAAAACTAGAGGAGGTGTACAGAGATCTGCTCCACAGACTGAGCCAGGATTAGATAATACGGACCGGTTAGAACAGGGTTTATTAAAGACCAGCTCCTCCCACAGTGAAGGCTTTGAGAGTATTAATAGAAAACTGCAGGATATACTGGGAGTAGTAAATGCTACTAGTACCTCGGTGGCAGAGTTAGCCTCTTCCCTCGCAGTAGTACAAGGGGAAGTCACCATAATAAGAGACGAAATGACGAAGTTGAGACTTTAGGTGAAGGAATTGGAATCTGCAGTTAACTCTGTCACTGTAGAGAATGGTGTATTAAAGAACAGACTAGAAGAGGTAGATGAAGACCGTTCCTGGTTAAGAAGGAAAGTGGTAGAGCTGGAGGATAGGTCTCGCTGATATAACCTGCGGCTAGTGGGGTTCCCAGACGGAGTAGAACAGGATAATCCGTCGAACTTTATTCAGAAGTGGTTGGTAGAAAGTCTGGGGCCAGACTATGATGTATCTACCTTCTGTGAGGAGAGGGCCCACAGAATCCCCTTTAAAAAACCTCCTCCAGGGGCCCCTCCTAGGGCAATCTTGGCAAAATTTGTTTGCTCAAAGGACCAGGACTGGGTTCTTAGACGTAAAAGAGAAGTAACAGAAACACAATTTGATGGTAACCTGATATCAATATTTCCCGACTTCTCGCGAGAGACCCAAAGTAAAAGAAGATCTTTCTTTGATGTGAAAAAAAGATTGATTGCAGCCAAGATTAAGTATTCAATGTTATATCCCGCTAAATTGAGAGTGGTATATAATGATTCTGTCCGTTTCTTCTCCACACAGACAGAGGCAGTGCAATGGCTAGATTCAAGGGGTCTATGAAATAGTATGAAAAGGTGGCGAGGAGGGAGGTTAATGAGGGGAGGTGGCGGGGGGAGGTTTGGTGGAAGGAGAGAGGTTGATGGGTATTGTGAAATACCTTGTCAACCATGCAGGGGGGTTTCTGGGGGTGGGTTTGAGGGAGGGATTGGCTGCCGTCGTTTGCTTCGTAGTTATGCGTGCCTCTCTTTTAAGATGGGGGGTTTGGAATTACCTCTATTCATAGGACATGCCATGTAATATTCTATTCTGGAATGTGAGAGGGCTGGGAGACAGAGTGAAGAGGACGGTGGTATTTGATCTTGTGGTCCGTCATCTGCCTGCGATTGTGGTACTATTAGAGACCCACTCAACATTAGATAGGATCTATACACTGAAAAGGAAATGGGCTTCTCTTGAGTACCACGCTTGCTACTCTTCTTATGCAAGAGGTGTCAGTGTATATATTCATCGTGGGGTGGAGTTTCAACCGTTGGATAGTGTGATTGATAAAGAAGGGGGATATGTATTCCTTCACGGGTATTGCAAAGGGCAGGAGGTGATATTGGCCTTTATTTATATCCCCCCACCATTTAAATCAATGTTTTTTTCACAGTTAGCCAAATATATATCCACAAAAAATCAATGTGCGTTATTAGTGGCAGGTGACTTTAACGCAGTACCTCATGGAATCTCGGATCACTCCCCAGTTCTGATTGCGTTTGCGGAGGCTCCAACTTTAGGAAGAACCTTTAAATTAAACCCGCACTGGTTTGAAGTGATAGGGGAGCAATCCCGATTAGACCAGGATATTCAGGAATTTTGGGGCTTCAATGTAGGCTCAACTCATATTCATTATGTGTGGGACGCTTTGAAGGCCCATATAAGGGGCTTATACTTTAATAAAATTAACAGGTTTAGAATGGAAGTACGGCACAGGGAACAACAACTGATAGACTCAATAGGGAGTTTACGCGCCGCATTAATTGACTGCCACAAGGAGCAATACATTAATCAGTTAAAGGAGGCTAATTTACAGCTTAAGACACTTCTCTATAAAAAAGCACAACACAAGCTCCTATTTCAAGGCCAGATTCGCTTTTGCGAATCTGGAAAAACGGGCAGGTTTTTGGCTCGTTTGGTGGCCAACCAGAGAGAATCTACCAGTATAAGAGAAATTAGGAATTCACAAGGAAATGGGGTGAGATCCGCAGAGGAGATTAGGGAGGAATTTGTGAAATATTTCTCTACCCTTTATAAATCTGAGTCTATGCTTAGCCGTACTGATATGGATCATTATCTTCAACAATTAGAGCTTCCCCAGTTATCTGTCCAAGATAGAGAGATGTTGGACTCCCCCATTCTTTTGGAGGAACTCCAAGCGACTCTTCCCTCCTTAAAATATAATTCATCTCCCGGCCCAGATGGATTGCCGTTTGAATTGTTTAGGTACCATGCCAAATCACTACTGCCGATCCTACTTCTAGTTTTGAATGAATCCTGTGCATCTAGCTCTTTACCCCTATCATTTAGAGAGGCGGTGATCACCCTGGTCTTAAAAAAGGAGAAGGATCCATGCGATATGGGGTCATATAGACCTATATCGCTCCTAAATACGGACTATAAGATTTTTGCAAAAATTTTGGCTAATTGCCTGAAGAGGGTTATAGCTTATCTGGTACACCCCAATCAGACGGGCTTTATCCCGGGACGCCAAATACAGATGAGTCTATATAGGGTCTATCTGAATTTGTCTGTTGGGGGTAGTATAGACCACTCCATCCTGTCCTTAGACGCCGCAAAGGCGTTTGACAGGATGGAGTGGCCTTTTTTGTGGGCTACAATGTCTCACTTTGGCCTTGGGAATCTATTTCTGGGAATGACCCAAATGCTATATGAACAGCCGGTTGCATCTATCAATATCAACGGTATTAGTTCTTCACCTGTTATGATGCGGAGAGGGATGAGACAGGGTTGTCCCCTCTCTCCTCTCCTCTTCGCTCTTTTTATTGAACCGTTGGCTTGTTGGATCCGCTTAGATAATTGTATAGATGGCTTCGGGGTGGCGGGAGTGAGTGATAAAATAAGCTTATATGCTGATGACGTGATTCTGTTCCTGGATCAGGGTTGGAAAATTCTCCCGCACGTGATAGAGGTAATAGAAGATTATGGTAAACTATCAGGCTATATGATCAATTGGACAAAGTCATCGCTCCTCCCGCTGAACCGGAAGGCTGTAGATGAAGGGAAGCGAGTCCGTGTTTTGGCCCCTAACGATACCTTGGATTATTTGGGGGTTAAGATCGGGGTTACTATTAATAGGTTTTATGAGCTTAATTTGGCCCCGGTTTTGAATAAAGTTGGGGCCAAAGTTAGCGCCTGGCGGAAATTGATGCTGGCACAGATGGATCGAATAGCACTGATTAAGATGATTATTTTACCTATAGTCTTGTTCCCGATGTGTGCTTTCCCCATCTGGATCGATGATATCTTCTTTCATAGACTGGAGACCTTGATCAACGATCTAATTTGGGGAAGGAAGAGGGTGCGCATAAAGCAGAGATATTTATGGTTGTCGGAGGCAGATTGTGGGCTGTCACTACCTTTTTTTCAAGGTTATTATTTATGTGCACAGATTCAGCGTTGCTGTTATCTGAAAGAGAGCTTACTTTCACGGTATTTGATTAAAGTTTTTGATAAACCAATAGAGAATATTTTTGCATGTTTGGAGATTGGGTATATGGGAATGAGGAAGTCTTTGCTGATCCCTTGCTCACTACAGAGGGTGTGGAACAAGCTGAAGGAGATCCTTAAAGTTTCCGGCCCGTTTGCTTTCACCCCTCTGTGGGAGAACAGGGGCCTGGAGGAATTCTTCAAAATGACAGATTTTGGTTATTGGTTACGTAATGGTATCAATAGGGTGTCTCACCTTCTTTATTTGGGTCGTTTTAAATCACTTTTGGAATTTGGTTTTACAGATAGTTCACCATTAGATTTATTTATGTATTCACGCTTGAAACATATATTTGAAGCCTCTAGGAATAGGGGTCTTATTTTTCCACGAGAGAATATATTTTTTGATTATTGTGACGCTCAGAAGTATGAGAAGGTGAAGTTATCTAGTTTATACGCTAAACTCTGAATGGCACCGGCAACTGTAACACCTTTTAAAAGCCCAAGTAAGTGGGAGCAAGAGTTGAATTGCCCTCCACTACAGTGGTCCACTATCTATAGGAACGTGAGAAAGGCGACAGTTTCCAGTGCTCATAGGTTAATCCAATTTAAGATCCTTCATAGATTGTACTACACGCCCAAAATCCAAGGAAAATTCCCCCAAAATAAAGACCGGGATTGTTGCTGCCCCAAATGTGGATATGTTAATGCGAACTATGCCCATTTGCTTTGGAGTTGCAGTAAAATAAGAAAATATTGGGATGAGGTCTTCTCTACCCTACAAAAGGAGTCTTCAATGAACTATAACCCGGGGATCTTGATAGTGATCTTTGGAGATTATGGGTTAGAAATGGAAGTCCCGCCCCAGGTCAGACAAATTTGGATGAGGGGTTTGATGGTGGCTAAAGCTATATTGATCAAGTATTGGGGATCTGTCTCCCCGCCCTCGACAAGGGAGTGGAGTTCATACCTTCAGCAAATTAGAATATATGAGGAGATTGAAAGGAAACGGAGAGTTGCACGCAGAACTACGTAGCTATATTTAATATTTAATATATGTAATATTGATATTATTTTATACTTGAATGAATGGAGTGGACGACAGCCAATGGGGGGGGGGGTTAGATATTTAGATTTCTTATTACCTCAGGTGTGAATTTAGGATGATGGGTAGAATTTGTTTATAATGATGTTCATGATTGTCATACTATGTACACCGATGTGATTAATATTATGATTGTTAAAAATAAAAATAAAGATAAATAAAAAAAAATAAAAAAAAGATTTTTTAATTAATTTGATTTGGATGAACTAATTTGTTTATCACTGCTCTATAGAAAATCCACCCCATTTGCAAATTTATTTGCAGATATGGAATGGGCAAATCCCTGGCATCTCCTGAATCCACAATTTTTTTTCAAATCACTGAAAAACATGTATATACATGAGGGGTAGGGTATAAAGGACCAGAGGTGGATGAACCAAAAAGATAGGAAGGAGAGACCAGAGGAAAGAGATCAGGAAACACTAACTTCCTTGGGAAGAGGCAACTGGCAGCAGACGCATAGGTGTGTGGCTTGACGATGTATAGCAATGATGATATGATGGAACTGAAACTGCTTCTGAGTAGGGATGAGCGAACCCGAACTGTATAGTTCGGGTTCATACCGAATTTTAGGGTGTCCGTGACACGGACCCGAACCCGAACATTTTCGTAAAAGTCCGGGTTCGGGTTCGGTGTTCGGCGCTTTCTTGGCGCTTTTTGAAAGGCTGCAAAGCAGCCAATCAACAAGCGTCATACTACTTGCCCCAAGAGGCCATCACAGCCTTGCCTACTATTGGCATGGCTGTGATTGGCCAGTGCAGCATGTGACCCAGCCTCTATATAAGCTTGGGTCACGTAGCGCTGCACGTCACTCTGCTGATACAAGCGTAGGGAGAGGTTGCTGATGCGACGTTAGGGCGAGATTAGGCAGATTAACTCCTCCAAAAGACTTAATTCAGTGATCGATCTCCAGCTGTGGATCATTGAAGTGCTGATATTTTTTTTAGGCTGCCCAGAGCGTTTTTATATCACTTTTTTCTGGGGTGATCTGCGGCCATTTTGTGGCTTGTGGTGCGCCAGCACAAGCTACAACCAAGTGCATTTAACCATCAATAGTGTGGTTATTTTTTGCTATATCCTACATCAGGTGCAGGCTGAGCCTGTGTCACCCAAGTGCATTTAACCATCAATAGTGTGGTTATTTTTTGGCCATATACTACATCAGGTGCAGGCTGAGCCTGTGTCACCCAAGTGCATTTAACCATCAATAGTGTGGTTATTTTTTGCTATATCCTACATCAGGGTCAAGCTTTCATCAAGTGCATTTAACCATCAATAGTGTGGTTATTTTTTGGCCATATACTACATTAGGTGCAGGCTGAGCCTGTGTCACCCAAGTGCATTTAACCATCAATAGTGTGGTTATTTTTTGGCCATATACTACATCAGCTGCAGGCTGAGCATGTGTCACCCAAGTGCATTTAACCATCAATAGTGTGGTTATTTTTTGGCCATATACTACATCACATACAAACTAAGAAGACAGGTTGGCATTAGCAGGAGGTGCTTCAAACCCACATGCAGTTGTGCATATATATAGGGGAGCAGATCCTGCATTTGTGGCCCGTTGCTAATGGCAATCCCCAGCAAAATGCATACAATGGAGGATGCCCGCAGCGAACCACAAGTACCACAATAGACATCCTACACAAGGTAACAAGTGCGGATGTAATAATTAATATAACAATATAACAAAACAATAACGAACACAGGTGCACTCTGCAGTAATACTAAATCCTCAAACTGATTTTAAAATTGAGAGATTAGTCAACATGTCCCACGGTGTAGAACATGTCTTAAGCCCGGACACCGCGACAAGGTTTCTCAAGTAGCCCGGGACCCTACACTCTCCAACCTGAGCCATATGGGCAATACCAGGAGCCAGTGGGCAAATTACAGGAGCATTGGGCCGACTCACAAACAACTCACCAGTTACCTCCAGCATGTGGCCATGCCTGCAATGGGAGGAGGGAGGAGTCTGTGAGTCCCACTCAAGACTTGCTGATATGTCCCAGGCCTCACAGGTGCACCTTAATGTGACCTGTAGATGGAAAACAGGCACATTTAAATAGGAGTTTATACACCTCCAGAAATCTATATATACAAACTAAGAAGACAGGTTGGCATTAGCAGGAGGTGCTTCAAACCCACATGCAGTTGTGCATATATATAGGGGAGCAGATCCTGCATTTGTGGCCCGTTGCTAATGGCAATCCCCAGCAAAATGCATACAATGGAGGATGCCCGCAGCGAACCACAAGTACCACAATAGACATCCTACACATATACTACATCAGGTGCAGGCTGAGCCTGTGTCACCCAAGTGCATTTAACCATCAATAGTGTGGTTATTTTTTGCTATATCCTACATCAGGGTCAAGCTTTCATCAAGTGCATTTAACCATCAATAGTGTGGTTATTTTTTGGCCATATACTACATCAGCTGCAGGCTGAGCCTGTGTCACCCAAGTGCATTTAACCATCAATAGTGTGGTTATTTTTTGCTATATCCTACATCAGGGTCAAGCTTTCATCAAGTGCATTTAACCATCAATAATGTGGTTATTTTTTGGCCATATACTACATCAGGTGCAGGCTGAGCCTGTGTCACCCAAGTGCATTTAACCATCAATAGTGTGGTTATTTTTTGGCCATATACTACATCAGGTGCAGGCTGAGCCTGTGTCACCCAAGTGCATTTAACCATCAATAGTGTGGTTATTTTTTGCTATATCCTACATCAGGGTCAAGCTTTCATCAAGTGCATTTAACCATCAATAGTGTGGTTATTTTTTGGCCATATACTACATCAGGTGCAGGCTGAGCCTGTGTCACCTAAGTGCATTTAACCATCAATAGTGTGGTTATTTTTTGCTATATCCTACATCAGGGTCAAGCTTTCATCAAGTGCATTTAACCATCAATAGTGTGGTTATTTTTTGGTCATATACTACATTAGGTGCAGGCTGAGCCTGAGTCACCCAAGTGCATTTAACCATCAATAGTGTGGTTATTTTTTGGCCATATACTACATCAGGGGCAAGTTGAGCCTGTCACCCAGCGCCTAAAAAATAGGCCTGACATTTCTATTCCTCCAAATCAGTACAGTTTTAGCTGGTCAAGTTATATTTAGTGACCGTAAAAGCACAGTTTTTTTTCTGGGTTGAAAAACTATTCCCAAATTTGCCATTCTCAAAATTAGTAGTTTCTGCTATATCAGGCCTACTTTAAATCTATCCCAAAAAGGATATCTTAGATTGAAGGTGCTGATAGTGTCATTCTGAAGAAACTTAACACACACGCTACAGTGCAGATACAAGTCTAATTCTGTGATTAAAGGTATATCTGTCACACAGTGCGTAAAAAATAGGCCTGACATTTTTATTCAACCAAATCTGTACTGTTTTAGCTGGTTAAATTGTTTGTAGTGACCGTAAAGGCACAGTTTTTGTTCTGGGTTGAAAAACTATTCCCAAATTTGCCATTCTCAAAATTAGTAGTTTCTGCTATATCAGGCCTACTTTAAATCTATCCCAAAAAGGATATCTTAGATTGAAGGTGCTGATAGTGTCATTCTGAAAAACTTAACACACACGCTACAGTGCAGATACAAGTCCAATTCTGTGATTAAAGGTATATCTGTCACACAGCGCGTAAAAAATAGGCCTCACATTTCTATTCAACCAAATCTGTACTGTTTTAGCTGGTCAAATTATTTGTAGTGACCGTAAAAGCACAGTTTTTGTTCTGGGTTGAAAAACTATTCCCAAATTTTCCATTCTAAAAATTAGTAGTTTCTGCTATATCAGGCCTACTTTAAATCTATCCCAAAAAGGATATCTTAGATTGAAGGTGCTGATAGTGTCATTCTGAAAAACTTAACACACACGCTACAGTGCAGATACAAGTGTAATTATGTGATTAAAGGTATATCTGTCACACAGCGCGTAAAAAACAGGCCTCACATTTATATTCAACCAAATCTGTACTGTTTTAGCTGGTCAAATTATTTGTAGTGACCGTAAAAGCACAGTTTTTGTTCTGGGTTGAAAAACTATTCCCAAATTTGCCATTCTCAAAATTAGTAGTTTCTGCTATATCAGGCCTACTTTAAATCTATCCCAAAAAGGATATCTTAGATTCAAGGTGCTGATAGTGTCATTCTGAAAAACTTAACACACACGCTACAGTGCAGATACAAGTCTAATTATGTGATTAAAGGTATATCTGTCACACAGCGCGTAAAAAATTAGGCCTCACATTTATATTCAACCAAATCTGTCATTACTTGTGTGCCTGTATTAGTGTAATACGGTACCTAAATAGATAGCCAGACAGTGTTAGGGGTCTGTAAAAAAAGGCCTGAATTTTAATTCAATACATTGGCCCGAATAATATTTTTCCAATTGTGGTGAACGGGAACAATGAGGAAAACAACTAGTAAGGGGCGCGGACGTGGACATGGTCGTGGTGGTGTTAGTGGACCCTCTGGTGCTGGGAGAGGATGTGGCCGTTCTGCCACAGCCACACGTCCTAGTGTACCAACTACCTCAGGTCCCAGTAGCTGCCAGAATTTACAGGGATATTTGGTGGGGCCCAATGCCGTTCTAAGGATGGTAAGGCCTAAGCAGGTACAGGCATTAGTCAATTGGGTGGCCGACAGTGCATCCAGCACGTTCTCATTATCTCCCACCCAGTCTTCTGCAGAAAGCGCACAGATGGCGCCTGAAAACCAAGCCCATCAGTCTGTCACATCACCCCCATGCATATCAGGGAAACTGTCTGAGCCTCAAGTTATGCAGCAGTCTCTTATGCTGTTTGAAGACTCTGCTGCCAGGGTTTCCCAAGGGCATCCACCTAGCCCTTCCCCAGGGGTGGAAGAGATAGAATGCACTAACGCACAACCACTTATGTTTCCTGATGATGAGGACATGAGAATACCACCTCAGCACGTCTCTGATGATGACGAAACACAGGTGCCAACTGCTGCGTCTTTCTGCAGTGTGCAGACTGAACAGGAGGTCAGGGATCAAGACTGGGTGGAAGACGATTCAGGGGACGATGATGTCCTAGACCCCACATGGAATGAAGGTCGTGCCACTGACTTTCACAGTTCGGAGGAAGAGGCAGTGGTGAGACCGAGCCAACAGCGTAGCAAAAGACAAAGAGGGAGCAGTGGGCAAAATCAGAACACCCGCCGCCAAGAGACTCCGCCTGCTACTGACCGCCGCCATCTGGGACCGAGCACCCCAAAGGCAGCTTCAAGGAGTTCCCTGGCATGGCACTTCTTTAAACAATGTGCTGACGACAAGACCCGAGTGGTTTGCACGCTGTGCCATCAGAGCCTGAAGCGAGGCATTAACGTTCTGAACCTTAGCACAACCTGCATGACCAGGCACCTGCATGCAAAGCATGAACTGCAGTGGAGTAAACACCTTAAAAACAAAGAAGTCACTCAGGCTCCCCCTGCTACCTCTTCTGCTGCTGCCGCCTCGGCCTCTTCTGCTGCTGCCGCCGCCTCGGCCTCTTCCTCGGCCTCTGGAGGAACGTTGGCACCTGCCACCCAGCAAACATGGGATGTACCACCAACACCACCACCTGCGTCACCAAGCATCTCAACCATGTCACACGGCAGCGTTCAGCTCTCCATCTCACAAACATTTGAGAGAAAGCGTAAATTCCCACCTAGCCACCCTCGATCCCTGGCACTGAATGCCAGCATTTCTAAACTACTGGCCTATGAAATGCTGTCATTTAGGCTGGTGGACACAGACAGCTTCAAACAGCTCATGTCGCTTTCTGTCCCACAGTATGTTGTTCCCAGCCAGCACTACTTCTCCAAGAGAGCCGTGCCTTCCCTGCACAACCAAGTGTCCGATAAAATCAAGTGTGCACTGCGCAGCGCCATTTGTGGCAAGGTCCACCTAACCACAGATACGTGGACCAGTAAGCACGGCCAGGGACGCTATATCTCCCTAACTGCACACTGGGTAAATGTAGTGGCGGCTGGGCCCCAGGCAGAGAGCTGTTTGGCGCACGTCCTTCCGCCGTCAAGGATCGCAGGGCAACATTATTTGCCTCCTGTCTCCTCCTCCTCCTACTCAGCTTCCTCCTCCTCTTCTTCCACCTGCTCATCCAGTCAGCCACACACCTTCACCACCAACTTCAGCACAGCCCGGGGTAAACGTCAGCAGGCCGTTCTGAAACTCATATGTTTGGGGGACAGGCCCCACACCGCACAGGAGTTGTGGCGGGGTATAGAACAACAGACCGACGAGTGGTTGCTGCCGGTGAGCCTCAAGCCCGGCCTGGTGGTGTGCGATAATGGGCAAAATCTCGTTGCAGCTCTGGGACTAGCCGGTTTGACGCACATCCCTTGCCTGGCGCATGTGCTGAATTTGGTGGTGCAGAAGTTCATTCGCAACTACCCCGACATGTCAGAGCTGCTGCATAAAGTGCGGGCCGTCTGTTCGCGCTTCCGGCGTTCACACCCTGCTGCTGCACGCCTGTCTGCGCTACAGCGTAATTTCGGCCTTCCCGCTCACCCACCAGGTGGAACTCCACCTTGCACATGCTGGACAGACTGTGCGAGCAGCAGCAGGCCATAGTGGAGTTTCAGCTGCAGCACGCACGGGTCAGTCGCACTACGGAACAGCACCACTTCACCACCAATGACTGGGCCTCCATGCTAGACCTGTGTGCCCTGTTGCGCTATTTAGAGTACTCCACCAACATGGCCAGTGGCGATGACGCCGTTATCAGCGTTACAATACCACTTCTATGTCTCCTTGAGAAAGCACTTAGGGCGATGATGGAAGGAGGTGGCCCAGGAGGAAGAGGAGGAAGAGGGGTCATTTTTAGCACTTTCAGTCCAGTCTCTTCGAAGTGACTCAGAGGGAGGTTTTTTGCAACACCAGAGGCCAGGTACAAATGTGGCCAGACAGGGCCCACTACTGGAGGACGAGGAGGACGAGGATGAGGAGGAGGTGGAGGAGGATGAGGATGAAGCATGTTCACAGCGGGGTGGCACCCAAAGCAGCTCGGGCCCATCACTGGTGCGTGGCTGGGGGGAAACACAGGACGATGACGATACGCCTCCCACAGAGGACAGCTTGTCCTTACCTCTGGGCAGCCTGGCACACATGAGCGACTACATGCTGCAGTGCCTGCGCAACGACAGCAGAGTTGCCCACATTTTAATCCATAAAGGGCATAAATCACCTAACATTCCCAATTTTTTTTGAACAACGTGGTTTAAAACATCCAGTGTGTGTATACGATCAGGTATGATGTTGTATCGATCAGGTAGTGTAAGGGTTACGCCCGCTTCACAGACATTGAGAGACCAAACTCCCCTTTTAATGCACCGCAAACAACCGCAAACAGTCCATTTGCCCAAACGCAAACTTCCCATTTGCACAAGGTTGGATACCAAGCTAGCCATGTTCCGTTGATGTCATTGAAGGTTTCTTCCTCCACCCAGCCACGTACAACACCAAGGGTCCCCGAAAGGTGAATTGAATTGATTTTTCGAATGGGGAGATGGTTAAATAACGCTGGCTCCCTCCCCTTTGTTTGAATCCACGCCACGGTCACTGCGTCTGCACCGTGCAATTTACTGTCACACCCGATATGAGTGGTATTTTCTGTAGTACTTTTCTCATCAGTTTAATCCCTGTTACGTCCCATATCAGGGATTGCCTTTTGTGAAAAAAAATTTAGGCCGGGTACCTTCGACTGCCTTCACAGTGACAGACCAAACTCTGATACACCTAACTGAATTCTTTTTAGGAACCGGGAGATGGAAAAAGCAGCTTGGTCGGTCCTCTTACTCCCAAGTTGGGGCACTGCGCGTGCACGGAGCAATGTGCTGTGACACCCTATATGAGTGGTGTCTTAACTAGTACTATTCCTATCAGTTTAATCCCTGTTACGTCCCCTATCTGGGGATGTGTGTCGAATTGATTAACCATTGTCGAATTAACGAACCATTACGACATCCTGCAATAATTTAGTTCTGAGCTTTGTACTTGCTTTGTATTGGAATTGATGGGGATTTTTTAAATTGTCTGCATTATTTCTAATAAACTATTAAGAGACTTTATTATGATTTTTTTATTTTATGTATTAAAAACCCACCCATACAACTTAAAAAAAATATAATAATAATAATTTATGTTTTTTCTATGAAAAATTATCCAGCCGATCGCTTTTGGTCTGAATGAAGCAACGGCCTTATCACCTGGGGTGTGGCAACATTGCCAACACACTCATAGAGGTGATGATCGCTTCATTGTGATTCGCAAGCCCCTTCACCACAACAAGGTAATGATCACGAAGGGGAATTGACACTTGTATGTGCCTTTTTTTTTTTTTTTTTTTTTGCAGCCACAGTGCAGCACCAGAGGCCAGAAAAATTAGGCATGTACACATGCCTGAAAAATAATGTTATTGTTGCAACCGCTGTTGTAGCAGCGGCCGGAAAAATTTATGTTTTCAAGGCAGAAAGGTGACTAAAACATTGCGGCTTGAAAGCTAGTTGGTGGCGGAGAATTCACGAAAGTCATCCGGTATGCAGATATTAAATACAGCAGCGTGTGGACCATTTTGAGGCCAAGGCATGTCATCAGGCCTTTTGTTAGTCAAACGTATCCCCCACTGTCAGTCCCTTCGGGATCCATGCCTCATTCATCTTAATGAAGGTGAGGTAATCAATGCCTCCTGCTGCACTGAAGGTCCTTTCTGACACGACACTTAAAGCGGGGCAGGCCAGAAGTTCTATCGCAAACTGGGATAGCTCAGGCCACAGGTCAAGCCTGCACACCCAGTAGTCAAGGGGTTCATCGCTCCTCAGAGTGTCGATATCTGCAGTTAAGGCGAGGTAGTCTGCTACCTGTTTGTCGAGTCGTTCTCTAAGGCTGGATCCCGAAGGGCAGTGGCGATGTGTAGGACTGAAAAAGCTTTGCATGTCCTCCATCAACAACACATCTGTAAAGCGTCCTGTCCTTGCCGCCGTGGTCGTGGTAGGAGGAGGATTACTTTCACCTCTTCCCCAGTTAGATTCCCGTTGTGCTGTGACATCCCCCTTATAAGCTGTGTAAAGCATATTTTTTAGTTTGGTTTTGAACTGCTGCATCCTTTCTGACTTTCGGTAATTTGGTAACATTTCCGCCACTTTCTGCTTATACCGGGGGTCTAGTAGCGTTGCCACCCAGTACAGGTCGTTCTCCTTCATCCTTTTTATACGAGGGTCCCTCAACAGACATGACAGCATGAAAGACTCCATTTGCACAAGGTTGGATGCCGAGCTACTCATTTCCCGTTCCTCGTCCTCACTGATGTCATTGACGGTCTGTTCTTCACCCCAGCCACGTACAACAGCACGGGTCCCAGATATGTGACAACAACTAGCACCCTGGGATGCCTGCTGTGGTTGGTCTTCCTCCTCCTCAAAGCCACATTCCTCCTCTGACTCCTCTTCCTCATACTCCTCTTGCAGCGTTGCTGCAGGTCCGGCAAGCGATGATGACAACGCTGTTTCTGGTGGTGATGGTGACCACAACTCTTCCTCTTCGTCTGAATTCCAACGTGTCGGGCTGTCGCAAATCAAGCGCCTCACTGGCATGTTGTTTCGGCACTGAATGTCTGAAAAGTGCGCCATGGCCGTGTAGGAACGCCTGAAATGGCCACACACCTTCCTGGCCTGCTTGAGGACGTCCTGTAAGCCTGGGTACTTAGACACAAAGCGTTGTATGATGAGGTTCAACACATGTGCCATGCTCGGCACATGTGACAACTTGCCCAGAGTCAATGCCGCCAACAAATTGCTTCCATTGTCACACACCACTTTGCCGATCTCCAGTTGGTGCTGGGTCAGCCACTGATCCACCTGTGCGTTCAGGGCGGACAGGAGTGCTGGTCCGGTGTGGCTCTCTGCTTTCAGGCAAGTCAACCCCAAGACAGTGTGACACTGTCGTATCCGGGATGTGGAATAGCCCCTGGGGAGCTGGGGGGATTCAGTTGATGTGCAGCCAGACGCCGCAGCAGAAGAGAACTCAGCAGAGGAGGTTATCGAAGAGGATGGAGTAGAGGAGTAGAGGAGGTGGAAGTAGGCCTGCCTGCAAGTCGTGGCAGTGTCACCAACTCCGCTGCAGAGCCACGCATTCCATGCTTGGCAGCCGTCAGCAGGTTGACCCAATGCGCAGTGTAGGTGCTATACCTGCCCTGACCGTGCTTTGCAGACCAGGTATCAGTGGTCAGATGGACCCTTGCCCCAACACTGTATGCCAGAGATGCCATGGATTCCTTTTCAATCACTGAGTAGAGGTTTGGGAATGCCTTTTTTGAAAAAAAAATTTGTCCGTGTACCTTCCACTGTGGTGTCCCAATAGCGACAAATTTTTTGAAGACCTCAGACTCCACCAGCTGGTATGGTAAAAGCTGGCGGGCTAAGAGTTCCGTCAAGCCAGCTGTCAGACGCCGGGCAAGGGGGTGACTCTGTGACATTGGCTTCCTACACTCAAACATTTCCTTTACAGACACCTGACTGTGGGCAGATGAGATGGAACTGCTGAAGGTGAGAGGCGGAGTGGCGGATGGTTGAGAGGGGGCAAGGAGGACAGCAGTGGTTGACGTGGCTGAAGATGCTGGACCAGGAGGAGGATGATGGCTTTGAGCTTGTGTGCTGCTTCTACTCGTCATCATGTGTTGATCCCATAGGCGTTTGTGATGTGTGATCATGTGCCTTCGCAAAGCAGTTTTACCTAGGTGGGTGTTGGATTTCCCACGACTCAGTTTCTTTTGGCACAAGTTGCAAATGGCATCGCTGTTGTCAGAGGCAGACACACAAAAAAATGCCACACTGCTGAGCTTTGCAATGACGGCATTCTGGTGGTGGCAACAGCATGCGTTGATTGGCGTGCTGTCTGGCTGACCCCGGGTGCCAATACATGTTGTCTGACTGTGCCACTAGCTCCTTGCGACGACCTCCCCCTGCTTCCAACTCGTCTCCTCCTTCTCTCTGTCTCCCCTTCTGAACTTTCCCCCTCTTCTTCTTCTCTTCGAGCAGGCACCCACGTGGCATCCACGGACACATCGTCATCATCAACCACTTCACTTGTATCTGACACCTCAGCAAAGGAAGCAGCAGCTGGTACAACATCATCATCATCATCACACTGTACGTCCATATGTGTAATGCTGCCTGACCGAGACATATCCCTGTTATCTCCATCCTCTGGCAATAATGGTTGCGCATCACTAATTTCATCCAACTGATGTGTAAATAACTCCTCTGAGGGATCAAGTGAAGCGGCTGTGGTGGCTGTGGTGGTGGTGGTGGTGGTGGCGGGCGGGAGAGTGGTAACTTGAGAGCAGGTGACCAAAGCTGAGCTGGAGGAGGATGGTGCGTCAAGGTTCTTAGCGGAAGCTGTTGAAGATTGGGTGTCCTGTATAAGCCAGTCAACTATTTTCTCCGAATTTTTTGGGTTCAGGGTACGTGGCCTCTGAACACTGGGCATTATTCCAGGGCCAGTGGAAATCACAGCACCACGACCACGACGGCCCCTGCTGGGTGGCCTGCCTCTGTCTGTCATTTTTTATTAGATAAGTGTTACTATGCGTGCAAGGTACTGTGCCACCCTATATAAGTGGTGGGCAGTGGCCGCAATACAGTCTGTGTGGGCCTGACACACACGGGCTTGAAAATGTGATTATATCACAGAAAAATATTAAATAGATTTTTTTTTTATCTGCGAGGTATTTGTGAGTGAGTGACACCCTGTAACGGTATGAGTGGCAGCCTAGCCACTAGCCAGTGGCCATAATACAGTCTGTGTGGGCCTGACACACACGGGCTTGCAAATGTGATTATATCACAGAAAAATATTAAATAGAATTTTTTTTATCTGAAAGGTATTTGAGTGAGTGACACCCTGTAACGGTATGAGTGGAGGCCTAGCCAGTGGCCACAATACAGTCTGTGTGGGCCTGACACACACTGGCTTGCAACTGTGATTATATCACAGAAAAAGATTAAATAGAATTTTTTTTTATCTGCAAGGTATTTGTGAGTGAGTGATTCCCTGTAACGGTATGAGTGGAGGCCTAGCCACTAGCCAGTGGCCACAATACAGTCTGTGTGGGCCTGACACACGGGCTTGCAAATGTGATTATATCACAGAAAAAGATTAAATATATATTTTTTTTATCTGCGAGGTATTTGTGAGTGAGTGACACCCTGTAACGGTATAAGTGGAGGCCTAGCCACTAGCCAGTGGCCACAATAGAGTCTGTGTGGGCCTGACACACAAGGGCTTGCAAATGTGATTATATCACAGAAAAATATTAAATAGAATACCTGATCGTATACACACACTGGATGTTTTAAAGCACATTATTCCAAATAATTTAGGAATGTTAGGTGATTTATGCCCTTTATGGATTAAAACCCGACTCTGCATCAACTACGTAATTTTCCATGGGAGTTTGCCATGGATCCCCCTCCGGCATGCCACAGTCCAGGTGTTAGTCCCCTTGAAACAACTTTTCCATCACTATTGTGGCCAGAAAGAGTCCCTGTGGGTTTTAAAATTCGCCTGCCTATTGAAGTCTATGGCGGTTCGCCCGGTTCGCCCGTTCGCGAACATTTGCGGAAATTTGCGTTCGCGAACGGAAAATTTTATGTTCGCGACATCTCTACTTCACAGTGACAGACCAAACTCTGACAGACCAAACTCCCTGTTTAACGCACCGCAAAAAAACGCAAACAGTCCATTTGCACAAGGTTGGATACCAAGCTAGCCATGTCCCGTTCCTTGTCCTTACGGACGTCATTGAAGGTCTCTTCCTCTACCCAGCCACGTACAACACCAAGGGTCCCCGAAAGGTGACAACAAGCCCCCTGGGACGCCTGCTGTGGTTGGTCTTCCACCTCCTCAAAGCCACCTTCCTCCTCTGACTCCTCTTCTTCAGACTCCTCTCTCTGCGTTGCCGCAGGTCCAGCAATCGACGACGACAAGGCTGCTTCTGGTGGTGATGGTGACCACAACTCTTCCTGTTCATGCTCATCTATGGCCTGATCCAGCACTCTTCGCAGGGCACGCTCCAGAAAAAACGCATATGGGATGAGGTCGATGATGTTGCCTTGGGTTTGACTGACCAGGTTTGTCACCTCCGCAAAAGGACGCATGAGCCTACAGCCATTGTGCATGAGCGTCAGTAACGCGGCTGTCCACTTTTTTTTTTAATTAAAAAAATCTGTTCTTACCAGTTTAATCTCTGTTTTGTACCCCAATCAGGGGCTGGTGTATGGAATAGATTTTAGGAACCGGGAGATGGAAAAAGATGGTTTGTCGGTCCTCTTACTTCCAATTTGGGGCACTGCGCGTGCGCCGTGCAATGTACTGTGCCACCCTATATGAGTGGTGTGTTAAGTAGTACTATTTCTATCAGTTTAATACCTGTTATGTCCCCTATCAGGGGCCGGAGTATGGAATAGATTTTAGGAACCGGGAGATGGAAAAGATGGTTGGTCGGTCCTCTTACTTCCAATTTGGGGCACTGCGCGTGCGCCGTGCAATGTACTGTGCCACCCTATATGAGTGGTGTTTTAAGTATTACTATTCTTATCAGTTTAATCCCTGTTACGTCCCCTATCAGGGGACGTGTATGGAATAGATTTTAGACAACCGCAAAGAGTTGTCAATAGTTGACACACTCATGACATAAATTTTATTCCTCTATGCGTCAATCTTGGTGTAGTGATGACTGTGCTCGTGCGCACGTTTGGAGGATTGCAGGCGATGGCGGTTTTTCAAAGCCTATGGTCGTGCTGAGGTAGTTCAGTGACAGTTAAGTTACCCAGAAAACAATGATTCTGCAGTGTAGGCCCATTGTTGGCCTAGTAAGCTTTAATGATCACCTTAGATGATCACAAAGAAAAGTAATGTTTTTTCTATGCAAAATTATCCAGCCGATCGCTTTTGGTCTGTTCACAATGAAGCAACGACCTCATCATCTGGGGTGTGCCAACATTGCCAACACACTCATAGAGGTGATGATTGCTTCATTGTGATACGCAAGCCCCTTCACCACAACAAGGTAACGATGTATGACAGATGTATGTGCCTTCTTTTTTGTTTTGTTTTTGCAGCCACAGTGCAGCACCAGAAGCCAGAAAAATTAGGCATGTGTGCCTGAAAAATTTGGTATTGTTGCAGCCGCTGCTGTTTTCCAGGCAGAAAGTGCACTAAAACATTGCGGCTTGAACCCTAGTTGGTGGCGGAGAAGTCACGCAAGTCATCCGGCATGAAGAGATTAACTACAGCAGCATGTGGACCATTTTTAGCCCAAGGCTTCTCATCAGGCCTTTTTTAGTCAAATGCATCCCCCACTGTCAGTCCCTTCGGGATCCATGCCTCATTCATCTTAATAAAGGTGAGGTAATCTAGACTTTTTTGACCTAGGCGACTTCTCTTCTCAGTGACAATACCTCCTACTGCACTGAAGGTCCTTTCTGACAGGACACTTGAAGCGGGGCAGGCCAGAAGTTCTATCGCAAATTGGGATAGCTCAGGCCACAGGTCAAGCCTGCACACCTAGTAGTCAAGGGGTTCATCGCTCCTCAGAGTGTCGCTATCTGCAGTTAAGGCGAGGTAGTCTGCTACCTGTCGGTCGAGTCGTTCTCTGAGGGTGGACCCCAAAGGGATGTGGCGATACGTAGGACTTAAAAAGCTCTGCATGTCCTCCATCAACAACACGTCTGTAAAGCGTCCTGTCCTTGCCGATGTAGTCGTGGTAGGAAGAGGATTACTTTCACCTCTTCCACTGTTAGATTCCCGTTGTGCTGTGACATCACCCTTATATGCTGTGTATCAATAGAGTACAGGTTGGGGATTGCCTTTTGTGAAAAAAAAATTCGGCCGGGTACTGTATGTTTTATGAAATAGATATGAAATTCTATACATCATGGTCAAATATAGAGGTATTATCAATATGTACTACTGATATCACGGTAGCCCATATATGGCAACCACAATTCCATGCCAGAGTTTGAGAGATATCCGCATCCCATCATCCTTTTCTGACCAACTATAGTATAAAAAACGTGAATTTGCCATTTGCTGATACTGCCACTGAGGAAGGGGAGGTACCCTGAAACGTGTCTGGCCCTGGAGTTTCAGCAAGCACCCACAACTTTCAAGATCAGGCACATCGAGTCTGTGGCAGATAAATATTTTTAATAACATTTTAACAATAACAATTTACAACATTTTAACAATAACTGTCCTTTCTAGCTTATTTTTTTTATGGAAAGCAACTATATCTTTCATTTTTTGATGGTTCCTCTTATCCATCCTCCGAACCTTCTTCGAAACCCGCCGCAGCAGCTTATGGCGAGCCAATTGATCCTTTTCATTCTCCTTCTGGTACCTGGCCATTCATTGATGGTATTTATAGATTACTGTATGTTTAAAAGAAAAGAAAATATTAATGCAATTTAGTTTAGCAGACAATTAGTGCATTGTGTGGAGTAGGTGTATAAACACTTAAGATTTACATCAAAATCCAGAAGTTACACATGTTTATGGTCATTATATTGTTTTTTGGATTAGAGATAGTTCGGAAACAGTTTAATGTTATTTTTATGGGTAGTTTATATTTATTAGCTACTTTAGACACCTACGCCACTTGCACATGACCATGACCATGCCATATGTCCCGGAGCGGCATACTACATCCTGAACATGGAAGCTCACAGCAGCAGAGGTTACTATGATACTCTCCGCATCGTCCGCTCGTGGGACTATAGTCCTGTGTTCATATGAGTGCAGGAAAATCGACCCGCGGGTGGTCGATGCGCTCAGCATCAATAGTAACCTATGGTTAATATACAGGGTGTGCCATTTATATGGATACACCTTAATAAAATGGGAATGGTTGGTGATATTAACTTCCTGTTTGTGGCACATTAGTATATGTGAGGGGGGAAACTTTTCAAGATGGGTGGTGACCATGGTGGCCATTTTGAAGTCGGACATTTTGAATCCAACTTTAGTTTTTTCAATAGGAAGAGGGTCATGTGACACATCAAACTTATTGGGAATTTCACAAGAAAAACAATGGTGTGCTTGGTTTTAACGTAACTTTATTCTTCCATGAGTTATTTACAAGTTTATGACCACTTATAAAATGTGTTCAATGTGCTGCCCATTGTGTTGGATTGTCAATGCAACCCTCTTCTCCCACTCTTCACACACTGATAGCAACACCGCAGGAGAAATGCTAGCACAGGCTTCCAGTCTCCGTAGTTTCAGGTGCTGCACATCTCGTATCTTCACAGCATAGACAATTGCCTTCAGATGACCCCAAAGATAAAAGTCTAAGGGGGTCAGATCGGGAGACCTTGGGGGCCATTCAACTGGCCCACGACGACCAATCCACTTTCCAGGAAACTGTTCATCTAGGAATGCTCGGACCTGACACCCATAATGTGGTGATGCACCATCTTGCTGGAAAAACTCAGGGAACGTGCCAGCTTCAGTGCATAAAGAGGGAAACACATCATTAAGTAGCAATTTCGCATATCCAGTGGCCTTGAGGTTTCCATTGATGAAGAATGGCCTCACTATCTTTGTACCCCATATACCAAACCATACCATAAATTTTTTTGTTCCAAAAGTCTTGGAGGGATCTATCCAATGTGGGTTAGTGTCAGACCAATAGCGGTGGTTTTGTTTGTTAACTTCACCATTCAAATAAAAGTTTGCCTCATCACTGAACAAAATCTTCTGCGTAAACTGAGGGTCCTGTTCCAATTTTTGTTTTGCCCATTCTGCAAATTCAGTGCGCCGATCTGGGTCATCCTTGTTGAGATGCTGCAGTAGCTGGAGTTTGGTAGGGTGCCATTTGTGAGTAGCTAATATCCGGCGAAGGGATGTTCGACTAATGCCACTCTCCAGTGACATGCGGCGAGTGCTACGCTGTGGGCTCTTGCTGAATGAAGCTAGGACAGCCACTGATGTTTCTTCATTAGAGACAGATTTCATGCGTCCACATTTTGGCAAACCCAACACTGAACCAGTTTCACGAAACTTAGCAAGCAGTTTGCTAACTGTAGCATGGGAGATGGGTGGTCTCGTAGGGTGTCTTGCATTGAAATCTGCTGCAATGACCCGGTTACTGCGTTCACCAGACATCAACACAATTTCTATCCGCTCCTCACGTGTTAACCTCGGTGACATGTCAATGGCTGTAAACAAAGAGAAACTTGTAAATAACTCATGAAAGAATAAAGGTACGTTAAAACCAACCACACCATTGTTTTTCGTGTGAAATTCCCAATAAGTTTGATGTGTCACATGACCTTATTCCTATTGAAAAAACAAAAGTTGGATTCAAAATTGCCGACTTCAAAATGGCCGCCATGGTCACCACCCATCTTGAAAAGTTTCCCCCCTCACATATACTAATGTGCCTCAAACAGGAAGTTAATATTACCAACCATTCCCATTTTATTAAGGTGTATCCATATAAATGGCCCACCCTGTACATTATTGGCATTGTAACCTATGATGCTGCGCGCTCCCGTGCGCACGTTGTATGCCGCTCCGGGACATATGGCATGATCATGGACCGTATGTCTCGGAGGGCATACGATCGTGTCCAAGGGGCCTTAGGCTACATGCACACGATTGTTGTGTGTTTTGCATGGCGCGTTAATGGTGTATCTGAAAAACCCGTAAGGCTTCCCTGTGCTATATGCAATTAGCGTAACTGCCCAGACAGCCATTTCAATAACTGCGTATTCTTGTCCGCAAAATGGACAATAGGACAGGTAATATTTTTTCTAGGCACCACGTAATGGAGCTACGGATGGGGACAGCACAGGGATTTCAGACCGCATCTTTTTCGGCACCATGGAATTGAATGGGTCCATATCAAAGCTGTAAAAATTGCGGCTCGGATGGGGACCTAAACAGCGGTCGTGCGCCTAATGGAAAGGTGCATTTCTGTTTCTTTATAGTAAGGTAGTTTATGTTGACCCCCTCATTGTAGGGACTTATAAGCAATTACCAACCGGCCAATTTACTAGTAAGCCGCAGCGGGAAAGGACTGAATGCACAGGGACGTACTATTATGTAACAACAAATCCCCGGGCCCCAGGCGTAGTCGCTTGCTAACTGGGGTGCAAAAGCTGCTCAGGTAAACAGTCAGCCATGTTAACTAAGGTCGGCTATAGTTTAGATTTCTTACACATGTGCATTTTTGCTCCAGAGTTGAAAGGGGGGTGGGGGGATCATGTGATGCATGTGAACATCTTATGTATACAGATTTATTTTGATGTGTGCACATATTTACCCTCCTGGTGGGGGCTGTAGACCACCTCTCCCTCCTCCTCTTCTTCCTTGACCTGGGTGGTTAGATTCTGGTGGATGAGAAGGTCCAACCTCCTCCGCCTCGACTTCCACCATTGCGCATACATCAGGGGGGGAAGTGCAGACATCAGGGAATAAAGTGCAGACATCAGGGGGGGAGTGCAGACATCAGGGAATGAAGTGCAGACATCGGGGGGAGTGCAGACATCAGGGGGGGAACTGCAGAATCAGGGGGGGGAAGTGGCCCAGACATTTGCAGAGCGTCTGGCCTGCTCTCTCTACGACTGCTCCTCCGACTCATCGGGGGGGGGGGAGTGCAGACATCAGAGGGGGAACTGCAGACATCAGGGGGGGAACTGCAGACATCAGGGGGGGAACTGCAGACATCAGGGGGGGAACTGCAGACATCAGGGGGGGAACTGCAGACATCAGGGGGGAACTGCAGACATCAGAGGAGGAACTGCAGACATCAGGGGGGGAAGTGGCCAAGGCAGTTGCAGAGGGTCCGGCCTGCTCTCCCTCCGACTCTTCGTCCATCGACACCTGCACCACGTTCAGATCAAGACTTTTGCGTCTTCGTCGTTTTGTCGATGGAACGGGAAGCCCTGTAAATAATCACACAATGTTAGGTATTTAGACCAAAAACTCAGAATTCATAACAAAGTAATAGATCAAGAAATTCTAAAATGTATTGAACTGCTTGGGATTATGATTATACACAATGGTGTATTTTCCTCAATTTGTGGTTTTATAATATATGAAAACCAGTGTTATAGAAGGGTAGAACTAGTCGAAGTTACAAGGTACGATGAGCTAACAAGGGTATTTGTTAGGAGGATGTGCTATAGGGTATTATGGCTGGGTTATTGACGGTTTGGGGAACTAAACAACAGTTCTGCAATTAGATACAGGGTTATTGGATGGTGTTATGTTGGGTAAGTTACTTTTGGTGGCTGCCAGCGTTATACTGTCTGCCAAGCCACATATTCATGATCTGCAGCATGCCCGCCCTCCCTCCCTGTTGACTTAGTTGTCACAGATACTTATTAGAAGGGGGGTTAAACTCGCTTGCCGATAGGCAGTGACTGGTGAGCGGACTTGATTGTTAAATTCTCTTTATCCACAGTTTATCTCAGGTCTATTCAGCGGTTAATCTTAGTCTTCCATGTAAAATCACTTATGTCTGGTCTCCCATACCTTCCCCCTATTACAATCTTAACCTCACACATTGCATTGAATTATTGGTTTATGAGGTGAATTTACTGGTGTGTGTGTACATATATATATATATATAGTACAGACCAAAAGTTTGGACACACCTTCTCATTCAAAGAGTTTTCTTTATTTTCATGACTATGAAGGCATCAAAACTATGAATTAACACATGTGGAATTATATACAAGTGTGAAACAACTGAAAATATGTCATATTCTAGGTTCTTCAAAGTAGCCACCTTTCGCTTTGATTACTGCTTTGCACACTCTTGGCATTCTCTTGATGAGCTTCAAGAGGTAGTCCCCTGAAATGGTTTTCACTTCACAGGTGTGCCCTGTCAGGTTTAATAAGTGGGATTTCTTGCCTTATACATGGGGTTGGGACCATCAGTTGCATTGATGAGAAGTCAGGTGGATACACAGCTGATAGTCCTACTGAATAGACTGTTAGAATTTGTATTATGGCAAGAAAAAAGCAGCTAAGCAAAGAAAAACGAGTGGCCATCATTACTTTAAGAAATGAAGATCAGTCAGTCAGCCGAAAAATTGGGAAAACTTTGAAAGTAAGGGCTATTTGACCATGAAGGAGAGTGATGGGGTGCTGCGCCAGATGACCTGGCCTCCACAGTCACCGGACCTGAACCCAATCAAGATGGTTTGGGGTGAGCTGGACCGCAGAGTGAAGGCAAAAGGGCCAACAAGTGCTAAGCATCTCTGGGAACTCCTTCAAGACTGTTGGAAGACCATTTCAGGGGACTACCTCTTGAAGCTCATCAAGAGAATGCCAAGAGTGTGCAAAGCAGTAATCAAAGCAAAAGGTGGCTACTTTGAAGAACCTAGAATATGACATATTTTCAGTTGTTTCACACTTGTTTGTTATGTATATAATTCCACATGTGTTAATTCATAGTTTTGATGCCTTCATAGTCATGAAAATAAAGAAAACTCTTTGAATGAGAAGGTGTGTCCAAACTTTTGGTCTGTACTGTATATATATATATATATAAAAAAAAAAATCTATTATATATATAGTCCAGAAAATTAACGGCACTCCAGTAGGTCATGAACAAATGACTCCTTTATTCACCCGTGTGGTACAACGTTTCGGCTCAATACTAGAGCCTTTTTCAAGCAGAGAACTCATGCAAATGGTGACATATATATATAGGTAAAAAAATCAACATCAAAGTCATGTGACCCAATCCAGCCGGAGGGAGTGAACCAAAAAAACATACAATACAATTAAAAAAGTGCATACAATGTATACAAAGTACAATATGTAATAAAGACATGGTCATGTATATCAATTGTGGTACATGTATTAATCTTGTGCTAAAGAACATGCAATACATACTAATTTAAATCATATTCAGTGCTGACCATGTCAGGTGATAAATAATGACCTAAAATACAGGGGGAGCAGCCAAAGAAAGATAGCGCAGACATACCAGTCAGGTAAGGCACACGATCCGTGTATCATTTCAGTGTTGTGTACATCCTACTGCACCTGCTCAGGGGAGTGCCAATCAGGTGGCGTGCAAGCAGCTGCGGACGCCATGCGTCAGAGGCAATTGCCGGCGCATGCGTGTTCCCCAGCCACCGCACCGATGACCATCTTAGGTGTGTTAGATATTCCGCGCATGCCCAGTGTAATCCAGGCACACACGTGCCATTTTGATTATTGGAAAACTGCCCTATCTCTGCGAGTCAATACTACTGCTACATAGAACCAGCTCTATTGCCGAGTATAACGCCGCCGATAGGCAGGGATAGTCCCCATTACAGGGCTGCTACCCTACCACTCCGGGTAAATCCCCGAGGACCACCACATATCACGTGGCTATCCAGGGGGGGTTATCCTAAGGGTCGTGCGGACATTGTTCAACTCGGGAGGGGTCTCCTCCAGCCGGTAAGCAGATGACACAGAGGGCAGATCAACTGTTGAAAAAATAAAAAAATAAAGGCTAAACCATAAGGGCTAATATAACAATATAGCATATACCCTATGGCACTCCTCGAGTGGGGCAGTGTGTACTATAAAAAACACTACATTTAGATATGCCTCATTCCCGTCAGATGTGCTGCATCCAACTTGACCTTATTCTCCATCCCTTCTGTCTCAATATTGTGCAAATAATCTGAAAAAAAGAGAAGAAAGAAAAATTATCAATAAAGCAAGAAATATTATAATTCTCCATGTATACACACAGCATACCGAACTGTAAATCACAGGTCCGAGGAGACAAATCACACTTTATATAATATCCAACATTCAGTCCATTGGGTCTAAGACTACCCAACCTGTGTATCCACTGTAGCAACTTAGATCTATTGCCGCCGCGTCTGGGTTGGGGTATGTGATCAAGAATCCAGCACTTCAAGTCATTCTCCCTGTGCCCAGCCTCAGCAAAGTGTTTAGATACCGGAAAGTCAAGACATTTTTTTCTAATACTATACCGGTGATTGTTGAGGCGAGTTTTTAACTCGGTGGATGTCTCACCCCCATAAAGTAAGTTGCATGGGCAAGACAACACATATATGACAAAACTTGAGTCGCAGGTTAAATGAAACGGGATATCATAAGTCATGCCTGTGGTTGGATGTGTAATTTTCTTCCCTTTGCGGATATATCTACAATTGACACAGCCTAGGCAGGGAAAACAACCCAGCCCAGGCTGTGTCAACGTAGTCTGTCTAATGGCCCCCTTGGAACCAATATCTGCCTTAACCAGCTGGTCTCGCAGGTTCCTGGAGCATCGAGATGAGAACAACGGTGGATGTTTAAACTCAGGGATATTCTTGAAACAGATACCCAATATATCCCAATGTTTATTGATGATTCTGTTGATGAGGGACTTAGTTCATTATATACCGAAACAAACGGAATTCTGTCAGGTTTCTGAATAATTTTCTGCTTGGATAACATATCTTTCCTATGAAAGCTACGTACCCTATCCATATGGTCCAACAACTGGTGGGGATAGCCCCTATCTGAAAATTTGGTGGCCATGGAGTCCAGGGCCAGGTTAAGTTTACTCTGATCAGTCACTATGCGTTTTACCCTGAGAAATTGAGAGAAGGGAAGCGACTGGATTATCTTCCTGGGGTGGGAACTATTATAACACAAAAAAGTGTTGGTGTCTGTGGGTTTCGTGTACAATTCAGTATGAAACGTACCTCCACTGTATATAACCCTGGTATCTAATAACTGGATCTGAGTGTTGGAATATACAAGTGTGAATTGCAGATTCTTATCATAATTGTTCAAAAACACATGAAAGTCCTTCAATTCAGTCTCATTACCATTCCATATGAGGAAGATGTCGTCGATATATCTCCACCACCTCAGAACATGTCTGAAGTGGTGGGACAGATAGACGACATCCTCCTCAAAGCACTGCATAAATATATTTGCATACGTGGGGGCCACGTGAGACTCCATGGCCACTCCGCGTTTCTGCAAATAAAAAGCAACCTGAAAAAGAAAGTAATTGTAGTGTAGAATGATGTTCAGCAAGGTAATGATAAATTCAGATGCATGAGAAGTGAAGGATGACAATTTAAGCATTTTTTCAACAGCCAAGATACCTCTCTCATGTACAATCGAAGTATATAACGAGGTTACATCAAAAGAGGCAAGTAGCACAGGGAAGGAGTGTACCAAATCGATCTCTCCAAGCTTGACCAAGAAGTCCGAAGTGTCTTGTATATAAAAACAGCCCCCTATAGATAAATGATGCAAAACTTTGTCCAAGAAAATGGCTATATTACTAAAGATGGAATCAGACCCCGAGACAATGGGACGTCCCGGGGGATCAACCAGGGTCTTGTGAATCTTGGGTAACACATATATCACAGGAGTGACAGGATGTGCCACCTCAAGATAATCACATAGATCCCTGTCAATGGTACCTGCCACCATTGCATCTGTTAAACATTTACGTATAATCTCTGCAATCTCGAATTTGGGGTCAGAATCTAACACCTTATAGACTTCTTGGTCCCCCAGTTGCCTCATTATTACTTGGATATATTTGCTAGTGTCCATAACAACGACCGCACCCCCCTTGTCGGCCGGCTTAAAGGTAAGGGTGGGGTCGGACCTAAGCGAATCAAGTGCATCAATGTCACAAGGGCCCCGAGTAAACCCTTGCTGGAGGTTAACCCTACTACATCTGTACGGATTAGCAGCATTACTGTATATATACATTAAAGAGTGTTGTAGAGAGAGGGACTAAATTCATGTAAGCATTGTACCTGGGCATAATCGCTGACTATACTCTTCGACCAGATCTGGGTGTAGGAACTTGATGTCACACCATTTTTTGGGGATGGCTGGTATTTCATGCCGCACTCCATATTTGGCATATAACTCTGATTGAAGAGACAGTACTATCTCCATTTTGTCCTTTCTTTTCATGGTCCGGTCATATCCCTGAAGAAGAAATTGCTGATGGATAAAGATGAAAGCATATATCCGGGGGGGAAAAAAACAAAAACATTGAAAGCCAAATTAAAATTTTCATGTTACTGTTAAGAATCCCGATTCTACAGAGATTCTATGTGTGTGGGCTCTGACAAATCAGATATTGCCCAAGTAAGCTGAGATGTATCTGTCTTGTCAAGGCACGGTACCATATGTAGAGCTGGTTCGCATCGCCGGGGTGCACCCTGTGTAACGCAAAGTGAACCGGTAAAACCTTACATTCAGACTAAGAAAGCTCTTGGTCATAAAATAGAATCTCTATATATATTGTCTGTGTGTTATATAGTGTGTGTTATATATATAGTGGCAGGAAAATTGATGTGCTATGTGCATGTGATAGAGTTTTTCCATGGACCATACATACATGCTACTAACATTTTGCGCCGACGAAACAAGAATGCTAATTTCACTAATTCGCAATATATACTGTAACCAGTTAAAATGTGTTGAATTGACTTCCAGACAAAAAAAATAACAAAAAATCGTATCAATATAGATAATAATCGCATCTACAAATATTTCAGAATTCGTGATCTACAGAATAATCATTGTGCTGCATGCAATATGTACAAAAACAACATATATGCTTTAAGAGAATATTACTTACAATGATGTTGTCCTCATCTTTCTCAAATATGTGTCTGAACTTTGAAGTACTTCCAGTAGCCATAGTGATGAATGCTTGATGAAGGGTAGTTCACACTGGTCACAGTCACTGGGCGGTTCTAATACTGTAAATTACATCAGACACTTTTTCACGCACGTTTACGTTACCCGCTTTATTTAAATTAGGGAGAGCGATAGCGATAGTGAATATAATAAATCGAATATTATTCGAAAAATATCTAAAAATCGAAATCACGATTTCGATTATTCCACCCGGCTGTTGCCGTACTGGTGCTTCTTCCTGCTTAGCCTGCCTGACCGAGGTAATCGTCTAATCCCGTCTAGCCAAATTTTCTTTATTGGAATATTCACGAATATTCGAAAAAACAAATATATAGCAATATAGCGAATATATTTGTTATTTAATCAACTTCAACATACTCCTCCCCGACAAGCTCCCCGTCACCATGGGAACGCCTGTGGGTTAGAAAATACCATCGGATCTGAGTTTTCCCTGAGATCGTGAAAACTCAGATCTGATGGTATATTCTAACCCACAGGCGTTCCCATGGTGATGGGGACGCTTGTCAGGGAGGAGTATGCCAAAGTGGAATAACAGTACACATTGAAAAAAAAAAAGACTAATATTCTAAATAACGAATATATTCGCTATATTGCTATAAAACTTTGTTTTTTAGAATATTCGTCATATTCTAAAAATTGAAGTTATAGCATAATAGCGAATATTCGTAAAATACACATATAGACTGCAATTTAGCTAGTATAGTGCTATCGTTTTTTTTATAGTGTAAATTTTTTCCAAATCTGAAGTTCAGAAGAGACAAAAAAAATAAGACTATAAAAAAAATATAGCACTATATTAGTTAAATTGCAGTCTATATGTGTATTTTACGAATATTCGCTATATTGCTATAACTTTGTTTTTTAGAATATTCGTCATATTCTAAAACAAGAATATATAGCAATATAGCTAATATTCGTAAAATACACATACCATTAGCAAACCAATAGGAAAGTTGCCTTATACAGTTAAAAAATCGCAATACGCGAGTAATTAAATTGCATATTAATCGCGATAAATAGAATAATGACGAATATTCGATTTCGATGAATATAAGACGGATATTAAATCGAATATTCGCGAAATATCGCGAAATCGAATATGGCACCTCCCGCTCATCACTGCTCTTTATACGGACTGCCTCTTTGGACGCCTAATACTAATGGCCTATATCTGGTGTCATATATCCCGGGTACCCAGGTAGGACGAGTGGTAAGTCCCAGGCAGGTGCAGCAATTACAAGGGTAACCCTGCTGCTTCGGGAATGGCTAGGGGAGTAATATACCCCTTCTTCCTGTTTGTTATATGTTCCAGGATTGGTAATGGGACTACTAAACCCCCATCCTGGTGTGTCTTCCAGGAGTTTCATGGGATTATTATACTCTCCTCCTGTGACTACCAGAAGCGCATGGAGAAGCTGATACCTCCCCCCTCTGTGCCTATGCATAAAGTATGGCGCCTCAACCTTAGAGCCTTTTTTGCTACCCATAGTCACCATAGTGATCCTGCTATAAGCCTTATATTTTGACTTTGGTGCAGGGAAGGGAATACAGGATAAAGCCACCCTTCCGTTTGCGGGCATTTCATTACACAATGGTGGAATTACAGAGTAAAGACACTCCCATGCTTTCTTTGGTATTAGGATCCAAAATACTTCAAAGTCAGTAGTGATTGCTTAGTGCAGACCTTTGGTTCACTGGTTTTACCGAGAGGGAAACTGTTAATTAGGACACCCTACTCATGTGGGCAGGAACCTTAGGGTAGCCGTTATATGTTTGTCTTGGTATGTCTTTATGTGTATTATATGCAGCACTTAGTATTAAATTGGGTGCCTCAGAGCTTGTTCCTACTATCCCAAGCATAAGCCGAGGGTGGCTTAACTCAAAGAAACCCTAGAGTTGTGTTACTACACGCCTCTACCCCGCTACTCTCTGTTAAGAGCCTGTATATTGTCATCTGATGTAATTTATAGAGTAATTTATATTATGTCTTCACAAATGTGCATCTAAAACCATGTTAAATATAATTGTCCTTGTAATTTTCCAGGTTCACCAGCAAGTGGCAGCAAATCCATTGGCAAGGTACTAGTTCTAGTTTAGTGTATCTAGGCTGGAATGGATTATTCCAGCTTAGCTTCTTCTCTGTGAGCGAAGTGGGCTGTTCCCACATCCTGCATCATCGGTGGAGAAGGAAGTTAGATGGTAGTGTAGCCCACCCCCTGCTAGGGGTAGGGTGTGTGTGTGAGGAGTTCCCTTGCATAGGGAAGACAGCAAGGATCTTGTCTCAACTGAGACTTGATCACATCCCCAGTCTGAGCTCCTTCAGTCTCAGTTGGATGAAGAGAAGCAGAAAACTACAGACAACCTCCAGAGTTCCAGGAAGAAAGCATCCCCTGAGAATATATCTGTGAGTTAAGTCCAGAGACCTAGGAGAAGCCATTCCTCCTGAGCTAGTCTGTCCCCATACAGCAGAAGTTACAGAAAAGTGCAGAAGATTAATTCCTGTCACAATTACAGAGCTACCAAACAGATGACTTATCCTGCAAGCTCACATTTAAAGCAGAAGCATTCATTTCCTGCCAATCATTGCTAAAACCTGCTGGGATCAAGAGACCAAGGCTGTATACTGCTTGGATACAAGTTATCTTCAGTAAAGAAACGTTTGAACTTCATCTAAAGGTCTGGACATCCTTTCTGCTGCAAAATTCCTCTATCACTCCTACTCGCCTCACTAAGGAACGCCCCCCTCTGCGGATGACGTCACCGGCCATAGAGGAGTGTTATTAGGAGTAGAAGGAGGTTCTATTGGAGGCAGCAAACTATGCTATTTAGCATAGTGTACGCCTCCCATGGTCATTTGCAATGAATGGGATGTGCTACAGTATGGGTGCTAACCACGCCTCCCATGTCCCTACATGCCAGTCAGATCGCTCCCTGCCACTATTGTCTTTTATGCAATGCTAGCAGAGAGCAGATACATGGAAGCAGGGAGGGATCCCGTTTGCAGGCTTAGAAAAAAGTGGTTTTAGGGGATGAATACTGATGAGGAGTATGAGTGGCAGGAGGCGGAATACTGATAAGGGGGAGTGGAAAGGCTTGTGAGATCCAGCTGCAGAGTCACGCAGCCTTGTGGGACCCATAAGGCAGTGTGGCCGGAAATGACATAGCACAGGAGATAATATGTAAACAATACTGACAGCAGTATTAGGGACTCATAGGAGCAAAGGGGATGAAAAAAAAAATACACAGAGCATCAGAATGACTTTACTGCGTAATGTCAAGGTGATTATTAACGTTTTTAAAAATTACTTTGATCCCGGACAACCCATTTAAGGGACAGGGCTCTATGGAGGTCACTGCTAAGGGGTAGAGTGCTTAGGAGGTCACTGTTAAGGGGCAGGGTGCTGTGGAGGTCAATGTTAAGGGGAAGTGTACTGTGGAGGTCACTATTTACCCCTTAGTGACCACGCACATTTTTTCAAAATTGCATTCCAAGAGCTATAACTTTTTTGTTTTTTCACTAATGTACCTTTATGAGGCCTTTTTTTTTGCAGTTATAGTTATAGTTTTTAATGCACCATTTTGGGTACATATAGTCATTGATTAACACCAGCTATCTGTCTTAAACCCCCTTTGTTTACGTCAATAAAAAGGCGTATTGTGGTCACTACGGGGTTAAGATGGTGGGGTGCTGCAGAGATGAAAGTTAACAGGATGGGGTGCTGTAGAGGTCACTGTTAAGGAGGTGTGGCGCTGTGGAGGTCACTGTTATGGGGGACAGTTAAAAATAAAATAAACTATGTATAACTGCTGGGATATATATATGGTGTATAACTGTGGGATCACTGCTTGAGGAAGGTTCCAGTGTGCGGACTGAAACGTTGCATTGGTGAATTAAAAGTCACATTCATTTTACTTCTCTGGAGTGTCGTGGAATATTTTTATTTTCAGCGTTTTTGGAGATTGGATCACTTCAACATCCGCTGGCACCCTTTTGCTCTTTGGATGTGCGGTGCCGTTCATACTATATAAAAATTTTTGCTGCTGGGATATATAGGAATACTAGTGATTTCGCCATAAAAAAACAAAAAACAAAAAACAAAGGCATGGATTGGCCTCCTGGGAACCCTTGGGACAAATCCAATAAACACAAAAACAGACCAACACTTCATACTCGGGCAGCGCTGGGTTCTTTTTATAGTTTTATTTTATTTTTGAGTTTGTAGATTCAATCCAGTCTCAGTGTTTACAAGCTAAAGCATGCAGACATTTTGTGGTATTTTCAAAAAATGATGACTGAAGAATTTGGGCTTACTTTGATTTATGAGCGTGAATAAAATAGTGACCTTCATAATCAGCAACATCTATCTTTGATTTATCAGCACGAGGGGTATACACAGCTTTTTCAATAATGTAACCAGCTTCTTTAAACGCCATCTCCAGCGCTTCCTTTTTTGAGCTCATTACACTAAACCGCTTTTTACCAGCGTGATAATAAGTACTATTTAGCGTACTCAAGATTAAAATGTGACCTTCAGGTTTTAGCAAGTTCTTGAAATTTTTTAGAACATTACAGTATGACTTCATATCTTTACATGGGGCTTCAAGGCAGAGGGATACCAGGAGACAATCAGCGGGTGGCACAATGACAGGGTCATAAGGGTTTCTTTTCAAAGCATCACATTTCATGACTTGCGTGACCTTACTGCGGAGTTTCTCAGCCTTTTTCTCCGAATCCTCCCTTTAGACAGAAAATAATAAAATGAATTTACTTTTTTGCATGCTTATGAAATGATAGCAGATATATCCTGACTGAATGGGTTGTCTCATGAAGACTCATACCTACAGTATATGCCTTCTTATTGCATATGGACTTCAAAGAGGTGGGTTCCTGTTCAGGAATCTCCTTGATAAGCCTGGATGTAGAGCCACTCAATAAGGTATGGCCAAATGGTCAGGTCTCTGCATGGAATTAAGAACCAGGGGCAAAGAAGAAAAAAAAAAAAAAAAGAGAAGTCGTATCTGTTCTTTATTCTTTCCTTTTATGATCCACTCCTTATTTTGGCTTACAAAGCTGCATGCAGAAACCTGACTATGTGGCCATACCGTAAGTGACTCCTGCTCTGGCAGGCTAAAGACACCAGTGAATCATGTGGATAACCATTCATTTGAAAGGCCATCATGTAAAACTACATTTTTCATGCCAAAATCAGCCGTCAAAAGGGAATTATCTGGTTATTACAGGGGAAAAAAATCAAACACATGCATGGGCAGGCAAGAGCAAGGACAGCTTTTATAGAGCTGCTGTATTTTTTAGGGGGCGGCCACGCGGTCAGGTTTCCTAATGCAGTTTTGGTAGCGAAGACCAGGAGTGAATAAAAATAAAAATAAAAAACAGAAGATGCTGTATCCATCCTGTATACTTTCTCTCCTTTTCTAATTCACTCCTGATTTTGGCTTCCAAAACTGCATGCAGATACCTGATCGTGTGGAAGTACCCTTATAGAGTAAGGCCCCTTTCACACAGGCGTTGCTGGAAAATGTGCGGGTGCGTTGCGATTTTTCCGCGCGAGTGCAAAACATTGTAATGCGTTTTGCACGCGAGTGAGAAAAATCGCGCATGTTTGGTACCCAAACCCGAACTTCTTCACAGAAGTTCGGGCTTGGGATCAATGTTCTGTAGATTGTATTATTTTCCCTTATAACATGGTTATAAGGGAAAATAATAGCATTCTGAATACAGAATGCAAAGTAAAACAGCGCTGGAGGGGTTAAAAAAATAAATACAATTGTTTAACTCACCTTAGTCCACTTGATCGCGGCCCGGCATCTCCAGTTCTGTCTCCTTTGTTGAATAGGACCTGTGGTGAGGATTATATACAGTTACAGGACCTTTGATGACGTCACTCCGGTCATCACATGATCCATCACCATGGTAAAAGATCATGTGATGTACCATGTGATGACCGGAGTGACGTCATCAAAGGTCCTGTAACGGTATTTAATGCTCACCACAGGTCCTATTCAACAAAGGAGACAGAAGGAGATGCCGGGCCGCGATCAAGTGGACTAAGGTGAGTTAAATTTTTATTTTATTTTTTAACCCCTCCAGCCCTATTTTACTTTGCATTCTGTATTCAGAATGCTATTATTTTCCCTTATAACCCTGTTATAAGGGAAAATAATATTGATCGGGTCTCCATCCCGATCGTCTCCTAGCAACCATGCGTGAAAATCGCACCGCATCCGCACTTGCTTGCGGATGCTTGCCATTTTCACGCAACCCCATTCACTTCTATGGGGCCTGCGTTGCGTGAAAAACGCAGAATATAGAGCATGCTGCAATTTTCACGCAACGCATAAGTGATGCGTGAAAATCACCGCTCATCGGAACAGCCCCATAGAAATGAATGGGTCGGTATTCACCTCACCTCACGCATCGCATCCGCGCGGAATACTCGCCCGTGTGAAAGGGGCCTAAGTCACGAGCAGTGGACCCTTCTCAATGACCTCCATATGCATATGGACAGGGGTTATCTTTATGAGACTTTATATTACAGAGTTTGGACTTTTTTATCTTAGAATTCCGACTTACTGTTTTTGTTTGACCCAAAAAAAAAAAAACAGAGCAAATGTGGGGAAAATGCAATTCCGCCACAGTTTTATGGGTTTTGTTTTTACGGCGTTCTCTATGCAGTAAAACTGACCTGTTACTTTCATTCTCCAGGTCTGTATGATTACAGTGATACCAAATATGTATAGTTTTTCTGTTTTAATACTGAAAAAAAAAATTGAAAATAGTTTTTTTCTTTTCAGCTCCATATTCTGACTCCTATACTTTTTTGTAGCAAAAAAATATTGTCCAGCTTCACCTCGCAGTGCGTGTTTTATTAGGAAACGTGCTTAAAAACCAAACATCAGGCTCATATCATCAACATGTTTCGGATCAACATATATTACAGATCCTTCCTCATGATACAGAGAATAAGACTGACAAATCTTATATACAGAGTAAAAGCAGTGATTCAGCTGTGGATTATTGATTGGCAATTGGACTGCTTTCACCCCACCCACAGCATATACCACTGAGACACAGGAACAGAACTGCATGAGAAGAAGAGAGGGAAAAAAAAAAAAAAAAAAATATTTTCACCCCTCTCTTCCTCCCACGCAAGAACCGCCCCTAAAGGACAAGAGAAGAAGATACATCTAATAATGCAATATTAAATCTTGTCTTTGATTAAGGCCCAAAGGCATACAGGACTGAAATCTAAAAATCCAATAGGCTTCTCTATTGAGAAGAGCTTTCCTATGGTCTCCGCCCCGTTTAGGAAAATTAACTCGTTCAATGCCCTGAACTTTCATGCCAGCAATATTGCCCTGGTGGCAGGAGGCAAAATGCTGGCTGACTGCTGACACATTTTTTACAAAAGCATGAGATATATCTGAGATATGTCTGCATATCCGAACTTTGAGGGCATTGGACGTGCATCCCACATATTGCAATTGACATGTAGAACAAGACACACAATACACCACATGTGTGGTATTACAGTTGATGTATTGTTGTATCTCAAATGACTGCTGGGCTGCAACAGAGGCCACATACCGTCCTGTTTGTACGACACTGCAACACGTACAAATGCGGTGCCCGCATTTGAACATCCCTTTAGACCTAAGCCAACATTGTTGTGGTACCGTACCATCTGAAAACCGACTCGGACTGAGTTTTTGAGAAAGTGTTGGCGCCTTGCGGGCAACACATTTTATTCCCTTGTCCACAATCGGTTTCCAGGCGGCATCTGTGCGCAAAACTGTCAGATTCTTTCTGACAATCTTGCAGACATCCAGATATTCAAGACTATAGTTAGTTATAAAGAATGGCATTGCAGTCTGGCCTCCTTGTTTTAAACCTTTGTTTTTTTTATATTTAGGAAAAACCAGGTCTCGCCTGGGTAATGCAAGAGCTGTTTTTTTAGCTGTGTCTATTAAAGACTGGCCGTAACCTCTGATTTGCAGTCGAGCAGTCAACTTTTCTGCCTCTCTGAGGAAGGTGGAATCATCTGAGCAGTTCCTCCTTAATCTGATAAATTCACCCCTAGGGATGTTTTTAACCACGTGTTTCGGATGACAGGACAGGGCTAATAAAGTGGTATTGCCAGCTGTCTCTTTTCTATAAGTACAAGTGGTTATCTCAGATTTTTCCACATCACCATGGAGAGTAAGATCCAAAAATGAAATAGTGTGCACATGAAAATCAACCGTAAAGCTCAGATTCATTTGATTATCATTGAGATATCTCTCAAACAGTGGTATGGCCGTCACATCCGACGACCAGATGAACAACAGGTCATCTATGTAACGGCCATACCACTGCAGGGAGGAAGACCACGGGTTATCACAGGAAAACAAAAAACGAGACTCCCACCAAGACATGTATATGTTCGCCAGTGAGGGCGAAAATTTTGCGCCCATCGAAACTCCAGTACATTGTAAGTATAGCTTCTGGTCGAACATAAACACATTGTGTTTGAGCAAGAACCGAATCACATCACAGATATAAGCAATGAATTCCAGGCTATAATCTGAGTATGCATTTAAAAACCATTTGGTTGCAGCAATAGCCTGATCGTGCGGGATGACTGTATAAAGTGATGTGACATCGGCTGTTACCCAAACAAAATCCGGGTTCCATTTGAAGTCATAAAAGGATTGTAACACTGACCTAGTGTCCAGCAAGAAACCAGGCAAGGTTTGCACTAATGGTTGTAACAGACTATCTACCCATTCTGACATTTTTTCAGAGTATGAGCCTATGCCTGCAACAATTGGTCGCATCGAAGGAGGAAACACTGGCTTATGTATTTTCGGGAGTGAGTGAAATATCGGAGTGATGGGAAAGGGAACATAAATATAGTCTGCTTGTCTCTGATTAATGAACCCTCCACTCACTCCAACGCTTAACAACTCCAGAAGTTCCTCCTGAAAGCGGGGGGTGGGGTCACTGGATAGCTCCGTGTATGTGTCCGGAACCCCCAACATAAGGAGATTCTGGGACCTATACACGGAGCGATCCAAGACCACCACCGCACCCCCTTTATCTGCCTGTCTAATATGTTGGTGTGCTCCCACACCTTTGGATTATATTGTGCTGTTTAAACATGAACCAAACTCCTGCTCCATATACCTCTCTACGAGGCATTGAGGATTGTGAAGAAAGGCTCAAAAAAATGGACTTTATTTTTAATGATGATGATATAGATTCACAACATACGTTGGATCTGAAAATCCAAATGAGCTCTCTTGAATTGCTGCTGGTTCGCGAAATGCGCACATGGTGGGACTCGACCTCTTTGAAAAAATATGTGGATAAAAAAATGATTCCACGCGGCTTGAGGTTGAAAAAATATCCAACAACTATTTATTCAGATGATTTTCTTTCTGAGTGGCAATCAATTCTATCAGAATGTTCTTTCAAACTTATGCAACTAATCATCACTCAGGAAGAATGTTTACTCTCCAATTTACGGGAAGAAATAAAAGCTACACAGGAGCTTATAACACCGATGGTCGACAATGACCTGTTCCAGGATCTGGACAATAAGTTACAAAAAAACCTGTTCAAATTGGAAGAGACTTTGATTTCAGTAAAACAGGAGAAGTTCAACCGCGACCTGCAGGATTATAAAACCAATGTGGTGTATAAAACAGAAAATAAATCAAACACACCGCGTTCAATCATGAGGAAATCACAGCGCAATAGAAAATTCAAAGCGCCGAAAGTGGGCTTCAGTTCAACGGAACCAGATTCGTCTGATTCCGCACCTGAGGGTGCCACAAGTGATAACTCAGCCACAGCTCGGTTCACATCGATCGCCCAGAATGATTCGACAGCAAGACCTACAAAAAACGGCGAGCTGGCCGCAAACACCCGAAAAAGTATGCGGTATCCGTCGCGACACAAAAAGATGTAGAATCTTTGCAAGTTGTGAATATCTCTGCTAAAATTTTGTCTCAGCAGCAATTGGATTTACTTTCCAGGGGTCTGTCATTTTCTCCCACAGTTCATTTTGACATTTATAAAACCATTCTTGACATAAATAAATTTGCCAGAGATTTGACAGTCAAAAAACATTTTTTGAATTTGGAATGTGATGACACTGTAACTGTGAATAATCAGCTCTCATCCAGGGGGGGTTTATTACCCGAAGGTCCCTCACGGGGAAACAATAGTTTACTCCACACCATGTTCAGTTTTCAGGAACTCAGTGTCACATCCCAACTTCAAGAATGTCGCTCAAGGTGCAATGATACTGATACTCTTGTTAATTGTTCTGATGATTTTTTGACACATAATCCTGACTTTTATCCGATTCAGTCGCGCTCACCTGCATTGGATAATTTCCAAGAGTTGGTGGAGCGCGATTTGTTCCGGTTAAAGGATAATGTCAGCAACAATACAGGCAGGCACAGAAATAATTTAACTGTTGAGGAAAGACTAGCTCTATCTAAATTGGAGTCTATGCCAGATATTTCTATTAGACAGGCAGATAAAGGGGGTGCGGTGGTGGTCTTGGATCGCTCCGTGTATAGGTCCCAGAATCTCCTTATGTTGGGGGTTCCGGACACATACACGGAGCTATCCAGTGACCCCACCCCCCGCTTTCAGGAGGAACTTCTGGAGTTGTTAAGCGTTGGAGTGAGTGGAGGGTTCATTAATCAGAGACAAGCAGACTATATTTATGTTCCCTTTCCCATCACTCCGATATTTCACTCACTCCCGAAAATACATAAGCCAGTGTTTCCTCCTTCGATGCGACCAATTGTTGCAGGCATAGGCTCATACTCTGAAAAAATGTCAGAATGGGTAGATAGTCTGTTACAACCATTAGTGCAAACCTTGCCTGGTTTCTTGCTGGACACTAGGTCAGTGTTACAATCCTTTTATGACTTCAAATGGAACCCGGATTTTGTTTGGGTAACAGCCGATGTCACATCACTTTATACAGTCATCCCGCACGATCAGGCTATTGCTGCAACCAAATGGTTTTTAAATGCATACTCAGATTATAGCCTGGAATTCATTGCTTATATCTGTGATGTGATTCGGTTCTTGCTCAAACACAATGTGTTTATGTTCGACCAGAAGCTATACTTACAATGTACTGGAGTTTCGATGGGCGCAAAATTTTCGCCCTCACTGGCGAACATATACATGTCTTGGTGGGAGTCTCGTTTTTTGTTTTCCTGTGATAACCCGTGGTCTTCCTCCCTGCAGTGGTATGGCCGTTACATAGATGACCTGTTGTTCATCTGGTCGTCGGATGTGACGGCCATACCACTGTTTGAGAGATATCTCAATGATAATCAAATGAATCTGAGCTTTACGGTTGATTTTCATGTGCACACTATTTCATTTTTGGATCTTACTCTCCATGGTGATGTGGAAAAATCTGAGATAACCACTTGTACTTATAGAAAAGAGACAGCTGGCAATACCACTTTATTAGCCCTGTCCTGTCATCCGAAACACGTGGTTAAAAACATCCCTAGGGGTGAATTTATCAGATTAAGGAGGAACTGCTCAGATGATTCCACCTTCCTCAGAGAGGCAGAAAAGTTGACTGCTCGACTGCAAATCAGAGGTTACGGCCAGTCTTTAATAGACACAGCTAAAAAAACAGCTCTTGCATTACCCAGGCGAGACCTGGTTTTTCCTAAATATAAAAAAAACAAAGGTTTAAAACAAGGAGGCCAGACTGCAATGCCATTCTTTATAACTAACTATAGTCTTGAATATCTGGATGTCTGCAAGATTGTCAGAAAGAATCTGACAGTTTTGCGCACAGATGCCGCCTGGAAACCGATTGTGGACAAGGGAATAAAATGTGTTGCCCGCAAGGCGCCAACACTTTCTCAAAAACTCAGTCCGAGTCGGTTTTCAGATGGTACGGTACCACAACAATGTTGGCTTAGGTCTAAAGGGATGTTCAAATGCGGGCACCGCATTTGTACGTGTTGCAGTGTCGTACAAACAGGACGGTATGTGGCCTCTGTTGCAGCCCAGCAGTCATTTGAGATACAACAATACATTAACTGCAATACCACACATGTGGTGTATTGTGTGTCTTGTTCTACATGTCAATTGCAATATGTGGGATGCACGTCCAATGCCCTCAAAGTTCGGATATGCAGACATATCTCAGATATATCTCATGCTTTTGTAAAAAATGTGTCAGCAGTCAGCCAGCATTTTGCCTCCTGCCACCAGGGCAATATTGCTGGCATGAAAGTTCAGGGCATTGAACGAGTTAATTTTCCTAAACGGGGCGGAGACCATAGGAAAGCTCTTCTCAATAGAGAAGCCTATTGGATTTTTAGATTTCAGTCCTGTATGCCTTTGGGCCTTAATCAAAGACAAGATTTAATATTGCATTATTAGATGTATCTTCTTCTCTTGTCCTTTAGGGGCGGTTCTTGCGTGGGAGGAAGAGAGGGGTGAAAATAATTTTTTTATTTTTATTTTATTTATTTTTTTTCCCTCTCTTCTTCTCATGCAGTTCTGTTCCTGTGTCTCAGTGGTATATGCTGTGGGTGGGGTGAAAGCAGTCCAATTGCCAATCAATAATCCACAGCTGAATCACTGCTTTTACTCTGTATATAAGATTTGTCAGTCTTATTCTCTGTATCATGAGGAAGGATCTGTAATATATGTTGATCCGAAACATGTTGATGATATGAGCCTGATGTTTGGTTTTTAAGCACGTTTCCTAATAAAACACGCACTGCGAGGTGAAGCTGGACAATATTTTTTTGCTACTTCTCATCCTTGGTTCCGGTTCTGTGTCCGTGCTCCTCGGTGGTGTATGGTGAGGTGAGCTCCAACTTGGTGTTTTTACGTTTATATACTTTTTTGTAGTTATGTGTAAGGATTTGTGTGAAGGTTCATTTTTTGCAGGCCGATCTGTACTTTCCATTGATACCATTTTGGGGTGTATAAGACTTTTGGATCATTTTTTATTTAATGGTTTTGTGGAAGGTGAAGCGACCAAAAAAACAACAAACTGGCCATTCAAATGTGACTACGGCATCTGAGCAGTCCTGAAGCAGGAGCCTTGAGCTCCCGCTCCTGTAACAGTATTCCCTGGCTGAGATCGGGGAACCTAATACACTATACCAGAGATCAGCAACCTTCGGCACTCCAGCTGTTGTGAAACTACAATTCCCAGCATGCTCCATTCATTTATATGGGAGTTCTGAGAAGAGAAGAGCAAGTATGCATGCTGGGAGTTGTAGTTTCACAACAGCTGGAGTGCCGGAGGTTGCCTACCCCTGCACTATACTAATATCCCAATGACTCAAGCAGGCTTCGGAAGCTATTAGTGGAATATACCAATACAGGCCAATAGGTGGCAGCACTATTTTGTTATTTAGTAAGTGTTCAATGATGGCTATATAGCCATTAATGAATGCAATGGGCAATCTAATGTTAAAATAAGTTTAAAAAAAATCTAAATACTTAGCCAATAAAAAAAATACCATCATTAGCATCGCAGCGTGCAAAAACGGCCATATTATTAAAATATAACAATATTAATCCCATACAGCAAATGGCGTAAAGGAAAAAAAAAGAATTAAAACAGTCGATACACTTTTTTTGTCAACTCCCCCACAGAAAATTTTATAAATAGTGATCAAAAATTCAAACACACTTCTATATGGTATCCCTGCAAAGCACAGATTGTCCCACAAAAAATGAGACCTCACACAGCTTTGTTTGCATAACTAGAAAAAAGTTATAGGAGTCAGAATATGGTGATAAAAAACATTTATTTTTTCAAGGTTATTTTTTTTAACAGTATTAAAATGCAACAAAAACTATACAAGTATGGTATTGTTGTAATCATACTGACCTGGAGAATGAAGTAAACAGGTAAATTTTACCGCATATTGAACATCGTAAAAAAATGTTTTGAATAGTGTTTTTTTTTTTTCATTTCCACCCCATTTGGATTTTTTCTCCAGCTTCCCACTACATTGTATGCAACTGTAAATGTTACCATTATAAAGTTCAACTTGTCCCCCCAAAAAAGCCCTTATAAGGCTATATGAACTGAAAAACAAAAAAGTTATGACTGTAGGAAGGCAGGGAGTGAAAAACGAAAAAGCAGAAACGGAAAATCCCTCAGTGCTCTAGGGGTTAAAAGGATTTTCATTTTGATGGTCTACCTTTAGGATAGGTTATCAATATTAGATTGGTGGGGGTCTCACTCCCCGATACCCCTGCCATTCCGCTGTTTGAGGAAGCTGCCATTAGATAGTGGCTGTGCTTGGTATTGCAGCTCTGCCCAGATGAATGTGACATCACATGGCCTAGGAAGAGACCTACAGTGCTGCCCATAATTATTCATACCCCTGGCAAATTTTGACTTAAAGTTACTTTTATTCAACCAGCAACAAATTTTTTGACGAGAAATGACATAGGCGTCTCCCAAAAGATAATAAGACGATGAACAAGAGGCATTATTGTGGAAAAAAAACATTTCTCAGCTTTTATTTACATTTGAGCAAAAAGTGTCCAGTCCAAAATTATTCATACCCTTCTCAATAATCAATAGAAAAGCCTTTATTGGCTATTACCGCAATCAAATGCTTCCTATAATTGCAGACCAGCTTTTTGCATGTCTCCACAGGTATTTTTGCCCATTCATCTTTAGCAATGAGCTCCAAATCTTTTAGGTTGGAGGGTCTTCTTGCCATCACCCTGATCTTTAGATCCCTCCACAGATACTTAATTGGATTCAAGTCTGGACTCTGGCTGGGCCACTCCAAAAAGTTAATGTTGTTGTCTGCTAACCATTTCTTCACCACTTTTGCTGTGTGTTTTGGGTCATTGTCATGCTGAAATGTCCACTGGTGCCCAAGGCCAAGTTTCTCTGCAGACTGCCTGATGTTGTCGTTAAGGGTCCTAATGTATTGCTCTTTTTTCATGGTGCCGTTTACTGTGAATAGGTTCCCTGGTCCATTGGCTGAAAAACACCCCCAAAGCATTAGGTTCCCACCACCATGTTTGACAGTGGGGATGGTGTTCTTTGGGTTGAAGGCTTCTCCTTTTTTTTACGCCAAATGAAGGAAGCATCATTGTGACCAAACAATTAAATTTTGTTTCATCTGACCATAACACAGAAGACCAGAAGTCTTCTTCTTTGTCCAGATGAGCTTTTGCAAAGGCCAAGTGAGCTTTTGTGTGCCTTATCTGGAGAAGTGGCGTCCTCCTTGGTCTGCATCCGTGGAACCCAGCAGTGTGCAGTGTCTGTTGGATTGTCTACCTTAAGACATTGCCACCAGCAGAGCCCAGATTCACCAGGATGGCCTTGGTGGTGATCCTTAGATTCTTTTTCACCTCTCTAACTATCCTCCTGGCCAGCATAGGTGTCACTTTTGACTTCCGACCACGTCCTCTGAGATTTTCCACAGTGCGGAAGATCTTGTATTTTTTAATAATACTTTGCACTGTAGCCACCGGAACTTGAAACATTTAGAAATGGCCTTGTAGCCCTTTCCTGACTTGTGAGCAGCCACAATGCACAGCCGCAGGGCCTCACTGAGCTCCTTTGTCTTAGCCATGACTGTCCACAAACCAACTGCAGAGAGCTGCTGTTTTTCACCTGTTGAGTTGATTAAAACAGCTATTCCCAATTAATAAGGGTAATTAGGATGCTATAGAACAGCTTGGACTATTTGAAATGGTATAGAACTTTTGATTTTCCCACAGACTGTGACAGTTTTGAAGGGTATGAATAATTTTGGACTGGACACTTTTTGCTCAAATGTAAATAAAAGCTGAGAACAATTTATATATTTTTTTCACAATAATGCCTCTTGTACATCGTCTTATTATCATTTGGGAGACACCTATGTCATTTCCCGTCAAAAAAGTACTTGCTGGTTGAATAAAAGTAACTTTAAGTCAAAATTTGCCCGGGGTATGGATAATTATGGGCAGCACTGTAAGTGCTCACGAAGTGCCATGCTCTCGTTATACAGCTGACTGTTGGGGGTCCAACTCCGGGCACCCCTGAAGATAGGCAATCAGTATAAAAATCTCAGAAACCCCCTTTAAGCTAAAGATCTGTCTTCTCCTCAGGTTTCATGATGCAGCTCTGTAGGATAAGATTGGTTTCTGGCCAGCACAAAACTCATGCAGGCAGTACATACACACAGATATGGAAAACTCACATTATTTAAAGGGTTTGTCCCACGAAAAATATTCTACAGTTTTCAACTAGCACCTAGATCTGAATACTTTTGTAATTGCATGTAATGAAAAATTTATCACAGCCAGTTAGTTATTCAGAAAAATGTATCTGTATAGCGCCACCTAATGTTTTTTTTTTCTCATTTCTTTGACCTGCTCACTGAGATGGCTGCACATGCTCAGTTTCATCCTTTAACTGCCTCCTATACTGTGATAGGTAGAGCACAGACACGCCCCCTTAGTTGCAGCAGATAAGACACTCCCCTTGAGCCGCCAGCTTGATATTAATCTAGCAGAGCAATGAATAGGGAAGATCTCTGGATCCATGTGAGGTGCCGGGCTGGTTCTAGCTTTGTTAGATAGAGATTGTAATCTAACATATAAAGCTGAGTGTATGTGTGTATGTATGTATGTCCGCTAAAGGAATCCACACCCTCGCATTTACAATCATGAAATTTGGAACACGAGTACATCAGGTGTCCTGAGATATTTTCAAAAAATGCATTAGCCAATAGAAGCCTGGTCACATGATCCTTATCAGCCAATAGAAGATCGCAGGCCCTTAGTCTCCACATACACACAGTTTTACACCAGGTTTCCATAACATGACGCTGTTAAGGGAGCTGAGTGCTGTGGAGGTCACAGTTAAGCGGGCAGATACGGTGGCCATTCAGGCCACCCTCAAAAGATGGACATAAAACCCCCGCCCCCCATGTCCTGTTAAGCAACGCCTCTAACCTGGTTAGGCCACGCCCACCACACTGCGCAGCCGACGGGGATTGAAAAAATTAAGATAAATATCTACTTCTGTCAGCTGCAGGAGTGGGAGGGAGGGTGACTTTCTCCCAGCAGGTCATGCTCAGACAGCACTGTGCTGCTGTCTGAGAGTGAGCTGTTCAAAAAGGCATCCCTGTGTCCGTCCAGGCCCTGTGCCAGACTGTCCAGCCTAAAACCGGACCTCTGGCCACCCTAGGGGCAGGCTGCTGTGGAGGTCACAGTTAAAGAGATGGTCCACTATGGAGGTTAGTGTTAAGGGGCATATTGCTGTAGAGGCCACTGTTAAGGGAATGGGGTGTTGTGGACATCACTGTTAAGAAGATGGGGCACTTTGGAGGTCACTAATAAAGGGGTGGCCGCTGTGGAGGTCACTGTTAAAGGGGCTGGCTGCAGTAGAGCTCACTGTTAAGGGGGCAGGATGCTGTGGAGGTCACTGTTAAGGGGGCAGGGAATGGTGGAGGTCACAGTTAGGCCTCATGCACCTGACCGTAGTTATGGTCCGCATCCGAGCCGCAGTTTTTGCGGCTCGGACGCGGACCTATTCACTTCAATGGGGCCGCGAAAGATGCGGACAGCACTCCGTGTGCTGTCCGCATCCATTGCTCCATTCCGAGACCCCGCAAAAAAAATATAGCATGTCCTATTCTTGTCCGTTTTGCGGGCAAGAATAGGCATGTCTACAATGGGCCGCCCGTTCCGTTCCGCAAATTGCGGAAGGCACAAGGGCGGTTTCTGTTTTTTGCGGATCTCCGGTTTGCGGACAGCAAAAAACGGCATGGTCTGGTGCATGAGGCCTTAAGGGGATGGTCCACTATGGAGGTCAGTGTTAAGAGGCGGGTTGCTGTAGAGGTCCCTGTTAAGGGGGCAAGATGTTATGGAGCAAGAAAAGCCTTATGTGATATTTCAAACCATACAAAGCATTAGTATTTACTTTGTAAAAATATAAATATATCACCAGTCCGCAATAATGTTATGCAGCAGGTCCGGAAAAGTGATGTGGGTTCAATCACGTTCAAAGCAGATACAATGTATGGGGTTCGGACCGCGCTTCTGGTCCAGGTCAGTATGCAAGTTCTTTAATCCTTCTCACTTCCTCGTTTGCAAAGAGAGCCTGAAGGCTGCAAATATCCCTCAAATAGATATCCTGCAACCAATGGAATTTATAATAGTGTAAATCCGTGTGTGACAACAACCTGCATTGCACTGGTTCTACTTACATTTACGCTTTGTGTGATGCGCAGTGTGTAAGTAGAACCAGTGCAATGCAGGTTGTTGTCACACACGGATTTACACTATTATAAATTCCATTGGTTGCAGGATATCTATTTGAGGGATATTTGCAGCCTTCAGGCTCTCTTTGCAAACGAGGAAGTGAGAAGGATTAAAGAACTTGCATACTGACCTGGACCAGAAGCGCGGTCCGAACCCCATACATAGTATTTACTTTGTGTCTGCTAGTCTACTATATGATGTCTCATTTTCATTTTTTTTACATTAGTCATGGGATAACCCCTTTAAATCAATTAAGGCTACTTTTGCACTTACATTGTTGTTTTCCGGTACTGAGATCCGGCAGAAGATCTCAGTACCGGAAAAAACGTTTCCTCATGCATTCTGAATGCATTCTCAATGGAATGCATGAGCAATGGAAAGAGATCCGTTCAGGGTGCATCAGGAAGTCTTTAGTTCTGGCAGCATTCCGTTTTGTGACCGGACAGAAAAATGCTGCATGCTGTGGATCCAGCACTGAAAACAATGTAAGTCAATAGTAATGGATCCGTTTTTTTAGGAGCCTAAAAATAAACATATCCGTCACCAATTGACTTTCAATGTATTTAAAGATTAATCAGTTTTTTTCAGTTTTGATTTCACACAACCGCATCCTAATGGAACGGATTCATCCTGATGTGCAAAATCAAAATGAATCCGTTTAATTCCGGTATTGAGATCCTCTGCCCTATGTCAATACCGGAATTAACAATGCAAGTGTGAAAGTAGCCTAACTTGGTGTAAACTTAAGAAACACATCAGTACCTGTTTCCCTCCAGCTCACATACACGTTTGATGATGGGAGTCCAGTCAAAAGCATCTGGATCCTTGTTCAGCCATTTTTTAAATTCAGCGCGGTTTTGCTCGAGTAAATCTGAAACAATGATTTTATCAAACACTTCACAGGCTGAGAGGAGGTGATAAATGGAGGCTCCGGTGCCAAAATCAAGCAGAGTATCTCCTCTTACTCCACCTTGAAAGATAACATTTAAATATCAGGTTAGTAAGGTATATTATTAGGTGTCACAAATTACTGTCACAAACCATTCCTACATAGGTGCAGGGTGGCATGGAAGCAACCTTAAAGGGAACCTGTCATCAACTTTGAGCTGACCTCACTGAGGGCAGCATTAAATAGTGACAGAAATGCTGATTTCAGCGGTGTGTCACTCATGAGCTAAAAGCAAGTGGTTGCTTCTGCACTGTTACCCATCAATGATTAACAGTTCTCACCTAGAGAGAAAACTCGGTAGAAGACAGTCAGTCATCAGCAGGTGGCCAGGGAGAGAAGGAATTTATGAATAACCATGACTCTTATCAGGTGGCCGGGACTCTTTTCCAGGCCCAATCTGCAATGATTGTGATGTTGGTTCTCAGCAACCACTTACTTTTAACTTTTAAATGACAGACCGCTGAAATCAACTCACCTGTCTCTTCTTTATACTGCCATTAGTGTGGGCAGCATATAGTTGATGAAAGGTTCCCTTTAAGACTGTGTATGAGCGGACCCGTGTATGCTCAGGTTCGACCAAACTTGACCCTTCACCCAAACCCTATTGAAGTCAATGGGTACCTGAACTTTGGTGCTATAAAATGCATATAAAAAAGTCAGAAAGGGCTAGAGCGCTGCAAAAGGACCCAAAATCGGGGTAAGAGCCGTACAATTGCCCTGCAAGCAAATGTGGATAGGGAAATGACTTAAAATAACATAGAATACATAAAAATAAAAATCCAAATAATCTTGACCCAGGAGGCGGAGGTCCAAGTGGAGTAGGAAGTTGAGGAGGCTGTGGATGTGGCGGTGTAGGTGGAAGTGGTGGAGGAGTGGTTTTATTTGTCTGTTAATTCTGTGTTTGACCTATAGCCATTTTTGGGTGTGGACGCCTTACTTCTCTACTCTGCCAATATAAGAAATAATAATCTTGAACCAGGAGGGGGAGATCCGAGTAGAGAAGGAGGTGGACGTGGTGGTGTAGGAGGAAGAGGCGGGGGAGGAGGTAGCCAACACTGTTTTTGTGTTATGTTTTTTTATGTTTTTATATTATATATTTTTATTTTATTCGGGGAGGCCCCAAAACATTGGCAAATGGCAGAACAAACTATGCTGGAGTATAACAACTGTTGGGTGTGGCCAGTATACTTCTCTACTCTGCCGAAGGTATGGACAAGTCCTGTGAGTGGGATCCATGCCTGGTTCATTTTAATGAATGCGAGCTTGTCCTCGTTGGCTGTGGACAGTACCTCGGAACTGAAGCCGAGTTTGGTTTTATGTTTTAAAGTGGTTTTTCTCTTTCTCTCCAGTGTTTGGGGGATGGACAGCTGACCGCTTCCATAGGACAGTGTGGAGATGCTCGGTGACACTGCTGGTGGTGGTGGTGCTGTCCCATTCTCTCTTTGCGGGGTGCCAGGATGTGGCCCTGTCACTCCAGAGGTGGAGGAAAAGGCCAAGAGAGCAGCAGAGGAGGGAGCAGGAGGAGCCTCAGATCTTTTGTGGGTTTTCAGGTGTCTACTCCACTGTAGCTTGTGCTTTGCATTTAGATGCCTGGTCATGCAGGTGGTGCTCAGGTTTAGAACATTTATGCTTTGCTTCAGGCTCTGACTGCACAGCATGCAAACCACCCTTGTCTTGTCGTCAGCACATTGCCTAAAGAACTGCCACACCAGGGAACTCCATGGAGCTGGCTTTGGTGTGCTCTGTCCCTCGGAGCAATGAGCAGTAGCAGGCGTACTGGCTAGGGGTCAGCCACTGTGGTTTTGCACCCTGCTCCCTCTTTTGCTGGTGCTGCGGGACCACCTAATCTTCCTCTGAACTGCACACATCACTCGAATTACCTTGATTCCATGTGGGATCTAGGACCTCATCATCCTCCACATCATCTTCCACTCACTCCTCACCCCTGCCCTCATTGCCGGTCTGCACACTGCAGAAAGACTCAGCAGTTGACACATGTGTTTCGTCATCATCATCAGAGATGTGCTGCGGTGCTCTTCCAACGTCCTCATCCTCAAACATAAGTGGTTGGGCATTAATGCATCAGTGCACTCAATCTCTTCCACTTCTGGGACAGGGCTAGGTGGATGGCCCACGGAACTCCCGCCAGCAGAGTCATCAAAAAGCATAAGTGACTGCTTTATGACTTAGGGATCAGACTGCTTACTTTCCAAGTGGTACCTTGGAACTGAACCAGAGTTCGGGAAATGTTTTTTAACAGTACAAATTAATTTCTGAAGTTACTGTGCGAAGTCTCTTGAGACTTCGAGAAGCAATAACTTCGGCTCATCGGAGCCAATACATTCTAATACTGTACGGAGCTCCTGCTCCGTACAGTATTAGAACGAAGTTTTATGCGAATCGACTTCGGATGTTTCATCCGAAGTCGATTCGCTCATCCTTAGTCACAAGTAAACTCTAGGTATAATACTAGCTACAGTATGAGACCTAGATATCCCAACTTCAACGTTGGGTTTCAGTAGTATTGGATGACCAAGCATGTCAATGTTAGTTGCTTATGGACTTCACCATGAAAAATCACAGTGTTTATACCAAAACCAACCAGAAACATTTTCATGTTATCAACAAAGTACATTACATGTGTCAAGTTAGAGATTGTTACATCTGTATTCTTAAAGACTTCTACTTCTATGCTGGCTTAGAATTCTGCAGAGGCTGAGCCCTAAAGGAATCTAGATCTATTTAATTATCCCCTTGGTGTTATTAAGGGTGTTAGATGCCTACTGGATTCTTTGATAAACTTTTCGGGGTATGATATACGCTGCTATATTCTGGTTAGTGGGATTCATTGCTGGAATGTTTTTTCAAGTAAAGTTGTCACAAGGTATAGTCTGAACAGTCAGACCTGAAAACTTCTTCTAGTAGTTGCTTCACTTGGCACAAAGACCATTTTCTGGTTGTTTTGATGATATGACATTAAAGAGCTTCTGTCACCCCACTAAAGTCATTTATTTTTTTTGGGCTAGTTAAATTCCTTATACTGCGATATATGAAAATATAATGGTCTTACTTACTTTGCTTCAGCAGTTTCTTATAAAAACGAACTTTTATAATATGTAAATTAGGTCTCTACCAGCAAGTAGGGCGTCTACTTGCTGGTAGCCGCCGCAAAAAACCGCCCCCTCGTCGTGTTGATTGACAGGGCCAGCCGCGATCTCCTCCTCCGGCCGGCCCTGTCAGCATTTCAAAAATCGTGCGCCTGTGTTCATTCGGCGCAGGCGCTCTGAGATGAGGAGACTCGCCTCCTCAGAACTCCCTCAGTGCGCCTGCGCCGATGACATCACCGAAATAGAAGACGTCATCGGCGCAGGCGCACTGAGGGAGTTCTGAGGAGGCGAGCCTCCTTATCTCAGAGCGCCTGCGCCGAATGAACACAGGAGCACGATTTTTGAAATGCCGACAGGGCTGGCCGGAGGAGGAGATCGCGGCTGGCCCTGTCAATCAACACGACGAGGGGGCGGTTTTTTGCGGCGGCTACCAGCAAGTAGACGCCCTACTTGCTGGTAGAGACCTAATTTACATATTATAAAAGTTCGTTTTTATAAGAAACTGCTGAAGCAAAGTAAGTAAGACCATTATATTTTCATATATCGCAGTATAAGGAATTTAACTAGCCCAAAAAAAAAAAAGACTTTAGTGGGGTGACAGAAACCCTTTAAGGGCTATATTAACCTGGCAGATGAGCCTTCCGATTGTTGGGAATCTGCATGCAGCAATCTCTTCCACAGTATGGGGAGGAACAATCCCTAATGCAATTGCTTGTCCCCATGCAGAATCATTATTTGGTGGCAGCAGAGCGTGGTTATACAGTGTCATCTTCTCCTGGCGAATGATGATTTTTTAGCAGGCATAAAAGTTGTAATTGCCCGATGAACAAGCATTGGCTTGTTCATCAGGTAATCAGTGGCACTTTTACCCAGGCAGATCACCAATAACGAGCGTTCCTACGAACGCCACACCATACAGTTACTCCCATTATAGTATCTGCTGGGATCATGGTATACCATACTTCAGCTCATATCTCTTTACTAAATGTCTGTTTGGCTCACTTAAACAAATATGATCACCATCTCTGCTTTTCTTCTTGGCAATGAAAATGATACAGCTAGTGTACTCACTTAAAGGGGTTGTGCAATGCAAAGGTATTGATGAGCTATCCTTAGGATCTCAAGGAGGGGACGCTCATCATCTCCTCACTGTGCAGGACACTGACAGGCTCTTAATACCGGGACATTCAGACCCTCACATTGTACAGAACACTAGGAGAATATCAATAAGAGCCTCTCACAATCTATAGGACACTGACGGGAACTTAGCGAGGGGACACATAGCCTCTCACACTGTACAGGACACTGAGAGGAGCTCACTGAAGCATACCTCCCAACTTTTGAAAAACCCAAGGAGGGACAATGGCACTTTTGTTACAATAAGCCACACGTCTAACTCCACCCAGTGAGCAGCTGCATACTCCTAATCCCTCCTAGCCCCATAGTGCCCCCATTCAGAAGTAATGCTCCCTCCGTGCTCCCACACAGTAGTTATGGCACATTAGTGCCCACACACAGTAGTTGTGCTTATTCTCCCGTAGTGCCCCCATACAGTAAATAAAGGGTTATTCCCATCTCAATATTAGGGGCATATCACTAGGATATGATCCCAATGTCTGATAGAAATTATAAATACTGCGGCTTTAAATACTGCTGCTACTACAGAGAGCATTATAAATACAGGGGACATTATAGGGGTCCTGATTACTAAAGAGGGCTCTATAAGAGGATCAGCCTTATTTCTACAGAGGGCACTATAGGGGGCCTGGTTACTACTGAGGGGGGTATAGGGAGCTTTATTACCAGGGTGGGCACAATATGGGGCCTTATTTCTACTGCGGGCTCTGTGGGAAAATTTTTAATACTGGAGGACTCTTCTCTGAATGGAGGCACTCTTATGGAGCATTATCACTGTCGGGGGCAGTAGTACTAATGAGGGCATTCTAAAAGGGAATTACTATTGGTGGGAATTTGAGGAGCACTGTTACTATGGGTGGGTGGGTGGGACTATCTGTATGGCACTATTATTTTTCAGGATAGTATTTGGGGACATTGCTGAGCACAGCGAGCAGCAGGACAACTCAGTTGGGACTCCAGGTTGGGGGATGATGATAGAAAAGTGAGGAAGCTAAGATGTTTGCCTGACGGGGCATGGCTAAAAGAAGTTGTCTGAGCCGATTGGAGAAGATGATGACAGAGAAGATCGACATCAGAGGAGACGTCACCTGGGAGGCACTGGATGTAAGAGATATGTGCTGCTGTATATTCCTGTATGTAGTGTCAATGCAGCAAGTGAAGCAGGTAAAATATCTTTAATGCTAGTGAGGGCAGGAAGGGGGGGAGGCATCAACTTGGCCATATGCATTGGGGTTGGGCCCCAGATCTTTTGAGACCCTAGAAACCCCCCTGCTCGAGCACACATCAAATAGAACAGTTTATTTATTTTTTATGATAGAGTTTATGGATTGTTCTTTGTTTTTATTCCCCTCAGCTAGCGGAGCCCTGAGGAAATGGTCTTCCTATGTCTATTAGGCTTATTTCAGTATAGTAAATGACCCCCATAGTATGTAAGGCTGACATCCTTCCATCAAGTTCAGCGTGTTATACAGAGCAAGGTAAAAAAAAAAATCTGTGGAAAATTGGAGCCATGAGAAATCTCAGTGCAAGGAGCTCACCCTAGTGGTGGTTACAGTGGTGAAAAAAACATATGACTGTCGGGAAGCAGTTCTGTGCTGAGCCCCCTTCTACAACAGGCCTCATAGCTGTCATGTTATCTGCCTCCACTGAAGGTATGCCATGGATGCCAACAGGGCCCTGGGTAAGACTCCAGCTTGGGCCCCCCCTTCCCTCAGTGCTTTGTGGCCAGGGGCAGGGAAACACATAACCTTCGTGCTGCCTGAGGCAAAAGTTAAAACAGCAATCCCCCCTCCCCTTCCCCATGACAAATTCTTGACCTAACCCCTTCCCTCTAGCCAGAGGTGTAACTTGACCGTCACCAGCATGCACTTTCTAGAATACCAGTTTTTTCTTATGTGGCACAAGAGTCTTTTGGCCCTCTTAGGCTCCTAGGCCCGGTATCGACTGCTACCTCTGCACCCCCTATAGCCAGTGCCGTCTTTAATATTGATTGGACCCTGGGCAAGAAATTACTTGGCACACTAATATCTGGGATTCAGTGAAAAGCAAAAGAGCAAGGAGCGGAGATAATTGTATAAAATCTAATTTATTGGTCTAAAAATTTGATATAAAAAATTGATATAAAATATTGCTACAGTATTCCGGACTGGAGCATATATAAAGAAATATGGAAAAATAAACAGAAGTTCCATCCGGACTACTGTACTATTCACCATTATTTTTTTTTTTTTCCTATTTCTTTATATATGCTCCAGTCCGGAATACTGTAGCAATTTTTTATATCAATTTTTTATATCAATTTTTTAGACCAATAAATTAGATTTTATACAATTATCTCTGCTCCTTGCTCTTTTGCTTTTCACTGAATCCCAGGTATTAGTGTGCCAGTCTAAACTCTTAACTTATCTTTACGTAACCCTGTCACTGGCTGGGTGAGCCAGATAGACCTAGAGCACCTTGCATGATATTAGACGGGTAAGCACCCACACAACTTATTGCCAAGAATTTACTTGGGCCCCCTGTATCCCGCCTTCCCACACCCTAGCATGCAATCACGCTCCCAGTAGCCTCATAGCATCCCCCATTAGCCTTATAGCAGCCTCCAGTAGCCTTATAGCAGCCCCCAGTAGCCTAATAGCAGCCCCAATGGCCTCATAGCAGCCCCCAGTAGCCTTATAGCAGCCACCAATAGCCTTATAACAGCCTCCAGTAGCCTCATAGCAGCCCCCATTAACCTCATAGCAGCCCCCATTAACCTCATAGCAGCCCCCAGTAGCCTTATAGCAGCCCCCAGTAGCCTCATAGCAGCCACAAGTCACCTTATAGCAGCCCCCAGTAGCCTCATAGCAGCCCCCAGTAGCCTCATAGCAGTCCCCAGTAGCCTCATAGCAGCCCCCAGTAGCCTCACAGCAGCCCCCAGTAGCCTCATAGCAGCCCCCAGTAGCCTTATAGAAGACCCCAGTAGCCTTATAGCAGCCTCCAGTGCCTATCACCAGCCCCCAGAAGTGTCCATCAGCCTCATAAATATAAAATAAAATAAAAACACTTACCTTTCCTGCTCCTGGACGCCACCGCTCCTCTCCTCCAGTGTGATCTGCATCCCCCTTCTATCGGCTGTGCTGTGAAGGCTGCGCACAGCGTGACGTCACAGAAAGCCTCGCGTTGTGTGCAGCCCTGCACAGCTGACAGCCAAGGACCAGGAAGCGGTGAGCATAAAGCCTTCACCGCTTCCCGGTCCTAATGAGCGCTGCCATAAAGGAAGCGACTCATTAGTATTTGCCCATAAGACGCAGGGGCCCCCCGGGAGCAACTGCCTCTTTTGCCCCGGGGGCAGCTGCCTCTTTTGCCCCGCGTTAAAGACAGCCCTGCCTATAGCTACACCCCTGGATGCCAACATGGTTGTGCCCATGTAACACATGATTTACTGTGATAGAGCTGTATTTCTGAATAATATATATATATATATATATATATATATACAGTACAGACCAAAAGTTTGGACACACCTTCTCATTCAAAGAGTTTTCTTTATTTTCATGACTATGAAAATTATAGATTCACACTGAAGGCATCAAAAAACTATGAATTAACACATGTGGAATTATATACATAACAAACAAGTGTGAAACAACTGAAAATATGTCATATTCTAGGTTCTTCAAAGTAGCCACCTTTTGCTTTGATTACTGCTTTGCACACTCTTGGCATTCTCTTGATGAGCTTCAAGAGGTAGTCCCCTGAAATGGTTTTCACTTCACAGGTGTGCCCTGTGAGGTTTAATAAGTGGGATTTCTTGCCTTATAAATGGGGTTGGGACCATCAGTTGCGTTGAGGAGAAGTCAGGTGGCTACACAGCTGATAGTCCTACTGAATAGACTGTTAGAATTTGTATTATGGCAAGAAAAAAGCAGCTAAGTAAAGAAAAACGAGTGGCCATCATTACTTTAAGAAATGAAGGTCAGTCAGTCAGCCGAAAAATTTGGAAAACTTTGAAAGTAAGGGCTATTTGACCATGAAGGAGAGTGATGATGTGCTGCGCCAGATGACCTGGCCTCCACAGTCACCGGACCTGAACCCAATCAAGATGGTTTGGGGTGAGCTGGACTGCAGAGTGAAGGCAAAAAAGCCAACAAGTGCTAAGCATCTCTGGGAACTCCTTCAAGACTGTTGGAAGACCATTTCAGGGGACTACATCTTGAAGCTCATCAAGAGAATGCCAAGAGTATGCAAAGCAGTAATCAAAGCAAAAGGTGGCTACTTTGAAGAACCTAGAATATGACATATTTTTAGTTGTTTCACACTTGTTTGTTATGTATATAATTCCACATGTGTTAATTCATAGTTTTGATGCCTTCATAGTCATGAAAATAAAGAAAACTCTTTGAATGAGAAGGTGTGTCCAAACTTTTGGTCTGTACTGTATGTATATATATATATATATATATATATATTTATATATTGATACACACTCACCTAAAGAATTATTAGGAACACAATACTAACCCCCTTTTGCCCTCAGAACTGCCTTAATTCTACGTGGCATCGATTCAACAAGGTGCTGATAGCATTCTTTAGAAATGTTGGCCCATATTGATAGGATAGCATCTTGCAGTTGATGGAGATTTGAGGGATGCACATCCAGGGCACGAAGCTCCCGTTCCACCACATCCCAAAGATGCTCTATTGGGTTGAGATCTTGTGACTGTGGGGGCCATTTTAGTACAGTGAACTCATTGTCATGTTCAAGAAACCAATTTGAAATGATTTGAGCTTTGTGACATGGTGCATTATCCTGCTGGAAGTAGCCATCAGAGGATGGATACATGTTCTCATTCTGTTTACGCCAAATTCGGACTCTACCATTTGAATGTCTCAACAGAAATCAAGACTCATCAGACCAGGCAACATTTTTCCAGTCTTCAACAGTCCAATTTTGGTGAGCTCGTGCAAATTGTAGCCTCTTTTTCCTATTTGTAGTGGAGATGAGTGGTACCCGGTGGGGTCTTCTGCTGTTGTAGCCCATCCGCCTCAAGGTTGTGCGTGTTGTAGCTTCACAAATGCTTTGCTGCATACCTCGGTTGTAACGAGTGGTTATTTCAGTCAACGATGCTCTTCTATCAGCTTGAATCAGTCGGCCCATTCTCCTCTGACCTCTAGCATCCACAAGGCATTTTTGCCCACAGGACTGCCGCATACTGGGTGTTTCTTCCCTTTTCACACCATTCTTTGTAAACCCTAAAAAATGGTTGTGCGTGAAAATCCCAGTAACTGAGCAGATTGTGAAATACTTAGACCGGACCGTCTGGCACCAACAACCATGCCACGCTCAAAATTGCTTAAATCACCTTTCTTTCCCATTCTGACATTCAGTTTGGAGTTCAGGAGATTGTCTTGACCAGGACCACCCCCCTAAATGCATTGAAGCAACTGCCATGTGATTGGTTGACTAGATAATAGCATTAATGAGAAATAGAACAGGTGTTCCTAATAATTCTTTAGGTGAGTGTATATGCACTGAAAATTCTGCTTATCACATGGGTATGTGGGATGGAGACTAAATAGATCTAAGAAGCAATGACTCTGCTCCACACAAATCCTCAGATAATGTCCATATAAAAATACACATGAATTGCTTATTGCATTTAAATCTATGTTTTATATAGTTTTCTCATTAAAGACCATAGATGCAGTAAGAAGACATCTTCGATTTTCTCATAATTCAAAGTCTGTGAGCGGTGTTCTTATAAGATCATTCAGAGAACCATACTGATGTTGTAAGAGGTAGACTAACAAGTCTGGCCTCACCCCTCATGTATCTATGGTGTTTAATGAGCAATATATTTATATAAAGCAGAGTGCGTTTTGTACATGTTCCAGCTCATCTCACAAGGTACTGACGACACTGAGTTTGAGGCACACTGCTGATGTTGGTTGTACCTCGTCTGCTACCTAGAGAAATAAAGGGAGATGTTGAAACATTTCTTGCTGCTTACATTATCTTGGGAACAAGGAAGGAATCGTGCGGGTCAATTAGTTGGTTTCCAAGCCTCAGCATGTACTCAAGTGGAAATGTACGTTGCCCTAAAGGCATTGCCCAGAATTTTGATATTGCTAGGCAACCTACTGATTATCATATCAGCGGGAGTCTGACTCCCCCCCGCTGGTAGGTGTAGTGCTGCCATCACTGAAGTGAATGGGAGCAGTGCTGCAGTTACCAGCTCCACTTCACAATGGACAGACCTTTGAGGTTCTGACACTGGGAGTTATTAGCAAATTGACAGGCATGAGAGATGTTGGAGCCCCAACAATTTGATATTAATGGCTATCAATATAAAAATGGTGGACAAGCCTTTAACCCAGCCTTAGATTATTTTTGGATTTTTTTTTAAAACATGCATTTATTAAAGAATACTTGTTAATAAAATGTGCTGCCCTAAATTAAAAAGGTAAGTCCCATCTCAGGAGTCCCCTGTATTCATTTTCCTGTTTCACTCACTGCCTCATGTCTTCTTAACAGTAATTGTACAGGTATATGCAAAAGTGAATCATTGGGGAGGGGGACAAGAAGTGGTTCTAATCTGCACCAAATCTGAGAGCTATGAGCCCCAGTTTAGATCTACAATATGCCTGGTTCTATGATACCTACAGAAAGAACTATAATGGACTGCACTCTTCACCTACAGCAGACAGTTTTGTGTGTCGTGGTATTCTATTGGCCCCAGGACTTCAGTTCTTGTTGGTTACTGTAATTCGCTGGATAAGCAGCTCATTAAAGGTAAAAAGGAATCACCAAGTAGTCAATCTGTGTCAAAACAGGTATAGGGATGAGCAAGCAAGGAAAGCAGCAAGGTACAGGTGATTAATCACTATAGCTGTAAACTAATGAAATAGAATAAAACGTGTTAACTCTCTAGTGTGATTGTCCTGGCAAGGAGAAGAATGGTGGTGTCTGCCTCAAATCCACCTTTTGCAGCCACCATTCTTCCCCTTGCCAGTAGAATCACACTAGAGAGTGCCCTCTTTAACACGTTTTATGCTATATCATTAGTTTACAGCTATAGTGATTAATCACCTGTAGGTTTATTACTGACATCGAGCTGTAGGTTTATTACTGGTGTTGGTTGATACAGGTCCAAATCTCTCACATCTAGCATTGTGCTGATCTGTTTTTATCAAGGTCATAGGCTCCATTTATAGGCTCCGCTGACTGACTTGAGGATTTGAGGGACAAGAACCACCTGTTCCAGTGATTGGGGTTCCTAGTGGTCAGACTCCCTACCGTATAACACTTATCACCTACCAGTCCAGGAGCTAGATGAGAAATGCTTTGGCCTGGAAAACCTCTGTACATTTAGAAAAGAACAAGCAAAACACATTTTTTACTCGACAAACTAAAAAATAACTGCAGTAAATTATAAATCTCATAACTGAAGCTTTTCAATGAATTGAAATGACTGAATTAGTTACCTGTGGTGAAAGTTTCATGTAGATTTCGTGTTGCAAATTCGATCCATTCTCCAAAAAGGATTCCTTTTCCGGGAGCATAGGATGTCTGTAAGTAATCCCTGGCGTTAAAGTTATCAATGTAGGCTTGCGCAGAGGTATGGGGGGCGGTCATGATGTTCTCTCCTCAGGATTGTCCTCAGATTCTCTGTTAGATGTTTCAGAATTAGACCTGATTGTAAAAAAAAAAATGGAAATCAGACATCGAATAGTAGATGACAATCACTTTCTATCAAAAAGAGAACCAGCCCTGTACCTCACATGGAACCAGAGATCTCCCCATTGATTGTTCTGTTAGATTTATATCAAGCTGAAAGCTCAAGGGGAGTGTCTTATCTGCTGCACTAAAAAAGAAATAAGAAGAAAAACAAACAGCAGGTGGCGCTGAACAGATATATTTTATTGAATAGCTCGGTGACTATACAAATTTTTTAATTACCTGCAATTACAAAAGTATTCAGATCCAGGAGCTGGTTTAAAAACTGTAGAATATTCTTCTTGGGACAACTTCTTTAAGAGGATTGTCTTTATTTTATAGTTTTTGTCTAGCCTTTCCATTATCATAAGAAGACTTAAAGGCAACCTGTCACCATGATAAATACAATGCAATCTGCAGGCAGCATGGTATAGAGCGGGAGGTGCTGAGCAGATTGATATATAGTTTTGTGGGAAAAGATTCAGTAGAAATTGTATTTTATTCATCTAAGGGTCCATTCACACAAATGTTAGGACTCAGTGCCCGTGCGATCCACAATGCACGGGCACCTGCTGTGTGAATCCCATATTGTTGTGCGGACACATTGACTCAATTGGGTCTGCGATCCGGAAAATACGGCAAAAAATAGGACATGTCTTATCTTTTGTGGTGCGGAGGCACGGACCGAAAAGCTTCCGAATGCTTCAGTGGGCTTCCAATTTGTGCCTCTGCTCCACAATAGATATGACAAATCCTATCTTTTGCCGAAATGTTTGCGGATCGTGGACCCATTCAATGGTTCCGCATCCGCACTACGGAGTGCACATGTCAGTATATTCATTATAGCTTTTTTGGCAGATTAATTATATACTGTATAGATTCTGTTTAACCAGAAAAGTATTGTCTAAACCTATTTGAAATATGTGAAATATTGAATATTCCTTAGATCAGTGGTGGGCAAACTTTTTTGTCAACTGAGCCAAATATCTCCAAAACCACGATTGAAATTTCTTTTGAGAGCCACATTTTTAAAACCTAAAATATTGCGTCAACAGTACCAGTGAGGACTATTAGGGCTTATGCACACGACCGTGTTCCCGCCGTTGCCATATTGCAGGCCACATACGGCGGGTCCGCAATACACGGGCACTGGCCATGTGCAGCCCACATCATGGACCCATTCACTTCAATGGGTCCAGGATCCGGGATATGAGTTCTACAGAGTGCTTCCGTGGTGCTTCTGGCTGTGCCTCCGCGCTACAAAAAAGCACCACGGAAGCACACTGTAGCACTCATATCCCAGATCCTGGACCCATTGAAGTGAATGGGTCCATGATGCGGGCTGCACACGGCCGTGTGCAGCCCGCATCATGGACCCATTCACTTCAGCATGCGCTACTTTTTTGTGGTGCGGACAGTCGGATGCGGATCGCAAACCCCATTCAAGTGAATGGGTCCGCGATCCTCATGCAGCTGCCCCATGGTCTGTGTCCGTGCATTGCGGACCGCTAATTGGCCTCACAGGCACGGCGCCCTTACATTCGTGGGCATGAGCCCAGAGTGTATTTTTACATACTTTTATATGTACTTTCTTTTATTTGGATCTTGATTATTATTTCATTTTATCTTTATCATTTTTTACTTTTATTAAACTTGTCTGCAGATGTGGATGTAATGTGGATGACGCACTTATGGGGGATATCTGTGGATGAAGCACTTATGGGGGATATCTGTGGATGACGCACTTATGGGGGATATCTGTGGATGATGCACTTATGGGGGATATCTGTGGATGACGCACTTATGGGGGATATCTGTGGATGACATGTATATCCCCCATAAGTGCCCTCCACAGATATCCCCCATAAGTGCCCTCCATAGATATCCCCCATAAGTGCCCTCCATAGATATCCCCCATAAGTGCCTTCTAGTAAGTAAAGTAATGTATTAGTGGGGGGGAGGGGGGGGGGGCAGGGACACTTGCGGCGGGGCCGGTGCAGTGCCCGGAGCTGTGCACACACCGGGGCCAGCTCCTAACTTTCTGCTGCAGGACATTTCGCTCAAATTCTCCTGAGCGGCGGCCTCTTCACCACTCCTCACATGGCCGGCAGTGGGCAGCCGAACTAGAGCGCCGCTGCCCGCCCTTCTGCTGCTGTGCGCAGCGTGACATCTCTCCCTCCGTCATGCGCCTCCTGCCCCGCCTGCCTGCTTTATTAATAAAGTGGAAGGAGCAGACAGACGGGGCAGGAGGCGCATGACTGACATTTTGCAAGCAGCTTGAGTGGCGCAATATGGCTGCGTGGCCGCCCACCCGCGCCACTTAGACGTAAGGGAACACTGACTGAAGGGGCCAGGGGGGTCCACAGGTGACTGCATGTGCGCCACTGTGGGAGCCCGCAGCAAAGAGCCGCATTGAAGTTAAAGAGCCGCTTGTGGCTTGCGAGCCGACCACTGCCTTTGATTAAATCGTACCTCTTCCAAAGCTGGACATAAGCAACGCCATAATTCAGCATTTACGAAGTTGCAGTAGTGAACATGGGATCTAAATGGTTTACAGAGGTTTCGACTTCCCACTGTGCACCATAAAGTTTCCCTGCAATGTGATCACAGGTAGAGTTGAGCGAACACCTGGATGTTCGGGTTCGAGAAGTTCGGCCGAACTTCCCGGAAATGTTCGGGATCCGAACCCGACCCGAACCCGAACCCGAACCCCATTGAAGTCAATGGGGACCCGAACTTTTGGGCACTAAAAAGGCTGTAAAACAGCCCAGGAAAGAGCTAGAGGGCTGCAAAAGGCAGCAACATGTAGGTAAATCCCCTGCAAACAAATGTGGATAGGGAAATGAATTAAAATAAAAATTAAAAAAATAAAAATTAACCAATATCAATTGGACAGAGGTCCCATAGCAGAGAATCTGGCTTCACGTCAGCAGAGAATCAGTCTCTTCATGCCATAGCAAAGAATCTGGCTTCATGTCAGCAGAGAATCAGTCTCTTCATGCCATAGCAGAGAATCTGGCTTCATGTCAGCACAGAATAGGTCTTCATGTAGTGTACGGGGACTGTATTACCCGTCACTACCAAAGTGTCACTTGGTGTGCTGTCGTCCCTCCTTAGTTATGGAGAAGTTGGTATATGTCAGTTTTATAAATTGTCATGTAATGTAATGTCATGTATTTCCCTGTTACTGTGAAACTTGCATGTACAGGCCTGCAGGGGTGTCATTCCAGCTTCTAGTCGCTAGAGGGAGCTAGAGAGCCCTAGTTTATATAAGGCCCAGACAGGGAAGCAAAGGTCAGTCTAGTGGAGAGCTCAGAAGTTTCTAGAGCCTCAGGAAGCTGAGAGAGACCGAGGCAAAGTGCAGAGAAGCAAGAGGTACTCAAAATAACAGAGGAGGTACTTTCTAAAGCTATAGCCAAGGATATAAAGCCAGAACTAGGTTATTGGGCCTTGGTGAAGAATTGCTATATTCCAGGATCAGACAGAAATAGAGTGCAAGCTCCTGTACTGCAAGTCCTGTGTTCAACACTCTGTAATCACCTTGCTAAATCTGTAATTGCCTGCATCAACCGTATTGCAAAATCGACTGTATGCCAAGGAACTGCGATTCCAATATTGTCTCTGCATGAAAACTACTAAAGTTGGAGTTCTGTTTTAATACCACGTGTTCCTCAATTTATTCCTGCTATCCGCAAACGGCGTGCCACCGTTTAATTGGCACTGGCGTCACGAACATTTTCTACAATCACCTGCTTATGCAGAGAGTCAGCCGTCTCAGGTTAGTGTCATTGCACTACTACACCCAGAAACTCTATTACACACAACTTGAGTACGCTGCACCTCTCTTTTGGCGTCACGAACAGGATACGCACGCTTTCCAGTGCAAGAAGCGTGAACTTTGTGCCTTATACAGTTGCCCTGTGACCAAAGTGACAAATTGCCTGTTTATTGAAAGTGGACTTTGTGGACTGAAAATCATACCCAAAGTGTACCCAAAACTTCTAAAAAGCGCTGTGCAGTGTTGCGCTACCCAGAGAAAGAAAATCGCCGCATTGGAGTGTGGTTTTGTGGACTTTTTACAATCCTGCTTGCTGTCAGTGAATGGACAGCGTTTCTTGCTAAAGATGGCCGCTGAGCTTGCTGAAATAGCTGCTGCGTCATCTTCATCCCGAAAAGGCGGGAAAAATTGGCGCCTTTCTGAGGAAAAAGCGGGAAGAAGGTCAAGGTCAGGCGCCACGGCTTATCTGGATATTTGCATGTCTGCCAGCATGGACACCGCCTTCCATATACTGGAATACCTGGGGGGCGGCCTCCCAGTGCAGTGGGAGGAGCTGGCTACTCTAATTGACGCGACCCTATCGCTCTCCTCAGAAGGATCGAGCATGTTGGATAGTGAGCAGAGTGTTACTGCAGCGTCCGCACCTGAAATTGCAAAGATGACTGATATCGGTGTCGAGCCAGAAGAGGCTCCACCGGCCTACTCTCCGGGACCGGAGCAACCCGCCTGCCGCCCAAGGGAGAAAGAACCCGAGCCCTGCTATGGCTCGTGGAGGGACTTTTTCCAACCATCTTTCAAATGGTCCTCCCTGATGGCGGAGATCCGAGAGGCCGCTATAAAGCGGAATACAAAGACCAAAATCATCTACGAGGAACTAACTAAGACAATACATGAGAAGCATACGCACACCCAACCCCGCCTGGAAAGGAGAAAGGGAGTGGTGCTGTCATTTGACAAATCCCGTGGCTACGGGTTTATCCAGGACTATCTAACTGGCAGAGACCTCTATGTGAATCGAAGGTCTGTCAAAAGAGACTACCTCCCTTCGTACCAGCACAGCCTCCGCGAGGGAGAGGAAGTGGAGTACACCCCTGCCGAGAGCCTGCGAGGCCCTTATGCGACTGCTGTGACCCGTCCCAAGCGAGCACCTGAGGACTGGGAGGCAGAAGAAGGAGAAGACTACTCTGGCTGCGAGCGGGAACCTGAACGCTCTCCAGAGCCGGCCCATCACGCCTTCCAGGAGCGGAGCTCCTTCATTGGGCCTAATGTCTTCTGGCAGCCAACCGTGTTGGAGAAATGGGTGAGCCCCTATCCTTCCCCCGAGCTGCCTCGTCGGGAGAGGACCATATCAGAGCTGGAACAGTTAAAAGGACTTAGTGCTACCTTTAAGAACATCCGGATGGGTCGGAGACCAGACGCATCGCCTGAACCTGCAGAGGTCGAGTCCGCGCCATCGGTGACTGTACCTGCGCCGGCGGCGCCAGCAGAGGACAGCGACTCCGACACAGAGAGCATCGGTGAGCAGATCGTCCGGCTGGAGGAGAAGTTGCGGGAGTTACGCAAGATACACACCGCCAGGATCCGGACACCGCCAAGGAAGGATGAGGTAAGGGTGCCTGTCACCACCCGTAGACCACCTTCTGTTGCCACCGCTCCGTCAGTGCCCCAGACCGGACCCGCGATTGCCGTAAACTGCTGCACCCAGAGCACCGGACCGCTTGCTGCGGCGGTGCCAAGCCCATTACACCCTGCAGTGATCATGTCAGGACCGGCAAGGTCCACCAGAGGGTTCACCCCTAGGCCTATGGGGCCAATACCTATTAGGGGCCCCTTCACCCTACAGCTGCCCCCCAATACAGTTATGTGGGCCCATCCTCCTGTAGAGGACTACTACAGGCCGTACTTGCCAGCAGAGCCAAGTGGTTATGATATGCCACTGTGAATCAGCCTGCTAGGCCTTTGATTTATTTCACTGCAGAAGTTTGATGTTAACCCTTCCAGGACAGGAGTCCTACGTTTCTGGTCCTTTGTTGCGGCTGCCAGTTTGTCCACGGCTCAGTGGTAGGTGTTGACCACTGAAATCACAAAGTCAGCAAGGCCACGTTTGTTTCCAGGATCTCCTGCCTGCTTTTGGTACCCCACACCAAGTTGTGCCTGTTCATTTAGTTGCACCTTTTACCCTTCACCCCCTTTTCAGGTTGATCAGGGGTATTACAGCACTTGTCTTTGCTGTCCTTTTATTGTGCAACTTCATACTAAGGAACCGTGCCCGGAGACAGACTCAAAAGGACCTGAGCCTCTGAGATTCTTACTCTTTTAGAAGTATTGTGCCCAGGGATGGACTCCACTGCATGAGAGCCTCTGTGATTTAATAAGAAATAACCTGGGTACGGACTCATGTTTGTTCTTTGAGCCTCCAAGAACTTTTATACTGTTTTATCCATTTTGCTGTTCTATCATGGACTTATTCATTGTCATGGACTATCCTGGTTATAATGTTACGCTGTGCCAGGTCAGCGCCCCCGTTCCATTCATTATCCTGAGAGAAGAGAACGACGCCCCTTGTCACTACCCTTCACCTTTGCCAATTGGACCGGATGTAAATGTAAATGCAGATGAATTACATGTATGTATGCCTGCATGTCTCTATTTTCTATTTCAGGTAGAGATTCCAGTTGGGCGACCCATGATGGAGTACGAGGAGGTACTTTCTAAAGCTATAGCCAAGGATATAAAGCCAGAACTAGGTTATTGGGCCTTGGTGAAGAATTGCTATATTCCAGGATCAGACAGAAATAGAGTGCAAGCTCCTGTACTGCAAGTCCTGTGTTCAACACTCTGTAATCACCTTGCTAAATCTGTAATTGCCTGCATCAACCGTATTGCAAAATCGACTGTATGCCAAGGAACTGCGATTCCAATATTGTCTCTGCATGAAAACTACTAAAGTTGGAGTTCTGTTTTAATACCACGTGTTCCTCAATTTATTCCTGCTATCCGCAAACGGCGTGCCACCGTTTAATTGGCACTGGCGTCACGAACATTTTCTACAATCACCTGCTTATGCAGAGAGTCAGCCGTCTCAGGTTAGTGTCATTGCACTACTACACCCAGAAACTCTATTACACACAACTTGAGTACGCTGCATTCATGTCATAGCAGAGAATCAGGCTTCACGTCACCCACCACTGGAACAGGCGACTGTCACACATTTAGGCCCCGGCACCCAGACAGAGGAGAGAGGTCCCATAACAGAGAATCTGGCATTATGTCAGCGCAGAATCAGTCTTCATGTCATAGCAGAGAATCAGGCTTCACGTCACCCACCACTGGAACAGGCCACTGTCACATATTTAGGCCCCGGCACCCAGACAGAGGAGAGAGCTCCCGTAACAGAGAATCTGGCCTTATGTCAGCGCAGAATCAGTCTTCATGTCATAGCAGAGAATCAGGCTTCACGTCACCCACCACTGGAACAGGCCACTGTCACATATTTAGGCCCAGGCACCCAGGCAGAGGAGAGAGGTCCCGTAACAGAGAATCTGGCCTTATGTCAGCGCAGAATCAGTCTTCATGTCATAGCAGAGAATCAGGCTTCAAGTCACCCACCACTGGAACAGGCCACTGTCACATATTTAGGCCCCGGCACCCAGACAGAGAAGAGAGGTCCCGTAACAGAGAATCTGGCCTTATGTCAGCACAGAATCAGTCTTCATGTCATAGCAGAGAATCAGGCTTCACGTCACCCACCACTGGAACAGGCCACTGTCACATATTTAGGCCCAGGCACCCAGGCAGAGAAGAGAGGTCCCGTAACAGAGAATCTGGCCTTATGTCAGCACAGAATCAGTCTTCATGTCATAGCAGAGAATCAGGCTTCACGTCACCCACCACTGGAACAGGCCACTGTCACACATTTAGGCCCCGGCACCCAGACAGAGGAGAGGTTCATTCAACTTTGGGTTGCCCCGCAATATAATGGTAAAATGAAAATAAAAATAGGATTGAATGAGGAAGTGCCCTGGAGTAGAATAATATATTGTTAAGGGGAGGTAGTTAATATCTAATCTGCACAAGGGATGGACATGTCCTGTGGGATCCATGCCTGGTTCATTTTTATGAACGTCAGCTTGTCCACATTGGCTGTAGACAGGCGGCTGCGTTTGTCTGTAATGACGCCCCCTGCCGTGCTGAATACACGTTCAGACAAAATGCTGGCCGCCGGGCAGGCCAGCAGCTCCAAGGCATAAAAGGCTAGCTCTGGCCACGTGGACAATTTGGAGACCCAGAAGTTGAATGGGGCCGAACCATCAGTCAGTACGTGGAGGGGTGTGCACAGGTACTGTTCCACCATGTTAGTGAAATGTTGCCTCCTGCTAACACGTTCCATATCAGGTGGTGGTGCAGTTAGCTGTGGCGTGGTGACAAAACTTTTCCACATCTCTGCCATGCTAACCCTGCCCTCAGAGGAGCTGGCCGTGACACAGCTGCGTTGGCGACCTCTTGCTCCTCCTCTGCCTTCGCCTTGGGCTTCCACTGGTTCCCCTGTGACATTTGGGAATGCTCTCAGTAGCGCGTCTACCAACGTGCGCTTGTACTCGCGCATCTTCCTATCACGCTCCAGTGTAGGAAGTAAGGTGGGCACATTGTCTTTGTACCGGGGATCCAGCAGGGTGGCAACCCAGTAGTCCGCACACGTTAAAATGTGGGCAACTCTGCTGTCGTTGCGCAGGCACTGCAGCATGTAGTCGCTCATGTGTGCCAGGCTGCCCAGAGGTAAGGACAAGCTGTCCTCTGTGGGAGGCGTATCGTCATCGTCCTGTGTTTCCCCCCAGCCACGCACCAGTGATGGGCCCGAGCTGCTTTGGGTGCCACCCCGCTGTGAACATGCTTCATCCTCATCCTCCTCCACCTCCTCCTCATCCTCGTCCTCCAGTAGTGGGCCCTGTCTGGCCACATTTGTACCTGGCCTCTGGTGTTTCAAAAAACCTCCCTCTGAGTCACTTCGAAGAGACTGGCCTGAAAGTGCTAAAAATGACCCCTCTTCCTCCTCTTCCTCCTGGGCCACCTCCTCTTCCATCATCGCCCTAAGTGTTTTCTCAAGGAGACATAGAAGTGGTATTGTAACGATGATAACGGCGTCATTGCCACTGGCCATGTTGGTGGAGTACTCGAAACAGCGCAACAGGGCACACAGGTCTCGCATGGAGGCCCAGTCATTGGTGGTGAAGTGGTGCTGTTCCGCAGTGCGACTGACCCGTGCGTGCAGCAGCTGAAACTCCACTATGGCCTGCTGCTGCTCGCACAGTCTGTCCAGCATGTGCAAGGTGGAGTTCCACCTGGTGGGCACATCGCATATGAGACGGTGAGCGGGAAGGCCGAAGTTACGCTGTAGCACACACAGGCATGCAGCAGCAGGGTGTGAACGCCGGAAGCGCGAACAGACGGCCCGCACTTTATGCAGCAGCTCTGACATGTCGGGGTAGTTGCGAATGAACTTCTGCACCACCAAATTCAGCACATGCGCCAGGCAAGGGATGTGCGTCAAACCGGCTAGTCCCAGAGCTGCAACGAGATTTCGCCCATTATCGCACACCACCAGGCCGGGCTTGAGGCTCACCGGCAGCAACCACTCGTCGGTCTGCTGTTCTATACCCCGCCACAACTCCTGTGCGGTGTGGGGCCTGTCCCCCAAACATATGAGTTTGAGAACGGCCTGCTGACATTTACCCCGGGCTGTGCTGAAGTTGGTGGTGAAGGTGTGTGGCTGACTGGATGATCAGGTGGAAGAAGAGGAGGAGGAAGCTGAGTAGGAGGAGGAGGAGACAGGAGGCAAAGAATGTTGCCCTGCGATCCTTGGCGGCGGAAGGACGTGCGCCAAACAGCTCTCCGCCTGGGGCCCAGCCGCCACTACATTTACCCAGTGTGCAGTTAGGGAGATATAGCGCTTCAGGCTCTGATGGCACAGCGTGCAAACCACTCGGGTCTTGTCGTCAGCACATTGTTTAAATAAGTGCCATGCCAGGGAACTCCTTGAAGCTGCCTTTGGGGCGCTCGGTCCCAGATGGCGGCGGTCAGTAGCAGGCGGAGTCTCTTGGCGGCGGGTGTTCTGATTTTGGCCACTGCTCCCTCTTTTGCTACGCTGTTGGCTCGGTCTCACGACTGCCTCTTCCTCCGAACTGTGAAAGTCAGTGGCACGACCTTCATTCCATGTGGGGTCTAGGACCTCATCGTCCCCTGCATCGTCTTCCACCCAGTCTTGATCCCTGACCTCCTGTTCAGTCTGCACACTGCAGAAAGACGCAGCAGTTGGCACCTGTGTTTCGTCATCATCAGAGACGTGCTGAGGTGGTATTCCCATGTCCTCATCATCAAGAAACATAAGTGGTTGTGCGTTAGTGCATTCTATCTCTTCCACCCCTGGGGAAGGGCTAGGTGGATGCCCTGGCAGCAGAGTCTTCAAACAGCATAAGAGACTGCTGCATAACTTGAGGCTCAGACAGTTTCCCTGATATGCATAGGGGTGATGTGACAGACTGATGGGCTTGGTTTTCATGCGCCATCTGTGCGCTTTCTGCAGAAGACTGAGTGGGAGATAATGTGAACGTGCTGGATGCACTGTCGGCCACCCAATTGACTAATGCCTGTACCTGCTCAGGCCTTACCATCCTTAGAACGGCATTGGGCCCCACCAAATATCGCTGTAAATTCTGCTGGCTACTGGGACCTGAGGTAGTTGGTTCACTAGGACGTGTGGCTGTGGCAGAACGGCCACGTCCTCTCCCAGCACCAGAGGGTCCACTAACACCACCACGACCATGTCCACGTCCGCGTCCCTTATTAGATGTTTTCCTCATTGTTCCCGTTCACCACAATTTTGAAAATGGCAAATTTGGGAATAGTTTTTCAACCCAGAACAAAAAGTGTGCTTTTACGATCACTACAAATAATTTGACCAGCTAAAACAGTACAGATTTGGTTGAATAGAAATGTGAGGCCTATTTTTTTTTTGCGCTGTGTGACAGGTATATGTTTAATCACAGAATTAGACTTGTATCTGCACAGTAGCGTGTGTGTTAAGTTTTTCTGAATGACACTATCAGCACCTTGAATCTAAGATATCCTTTTTGGGATAGATTTCAAGTAGGCCTGATATAGCATAAACTACTTATTTTGAGAATGGCAAATTTGGGAATAGTTTTTCAACCCAGAACAAAAACTTTGCTTTTACCGTCACTACAAATAACTTGACCAGCTAAAACACTACAGATTTGGTTGAATAGAAATGTGAGGCCTATTTTTTTTTGCAGTGTGTGACAGGTATACGTTTAATCACAGAATTAGACTTGTATCTGCACGGTAGCGTGTGTGTTAAGTTTTTCTGAATGACACTATCAGCACCTTGAATCTAAGATATCCTTTTTGGGATAGATTTCAAGTAGGCCTGATATAGCATAAACTACTTATTTTGAGAATGACAAATTTGGGAATAGTTTTTCAACCCAGAACAAGAACTGTGCTTTTACGGTCACTACAAATAACTTGACCAGCTAAAACAGTACAGATTTGGTTGAATAGAAATGTCAGGTCTATTTTTTAGGCGCTGGGTGACAGACTCAACTTGCCCCTGATGTAGTATATGGCCAAAAAATAACCACACTATTGATGGTTAAATGCACTTGGGTGACACAGGCTCAGCCTGCACCTGATGTAGTATATGGCCAAAAATTAACCACACTGTTGATGGTTAAATGCACTTGGGTGACACAGGCTCAGCCTGCACCTGATGTAGTATATGGCCAAAAATTAACCACACTGTTGATGGTTAAATGCACTTGGGTGACACAGGCTCAGCCTGCACCTGATGTAGTATATGGCCAAAAAATAACCACACTGTTGATGGTTAAATGCACTTGGGTGACACAGGCTCAGCCTGCACCTGATGTAGTATATGGCCAAAAAATAACCAGACTGTTGATGGTTAAATGCACTTCGGTGACACAGGCTCAGCCTGCAGCTGATGTAGTATATGGCCAAAAAATAACCAGACTGTTGATGGTTAAATGCACTTCGGTGACACAGGCTCAGCCTGCAGCTGATGTAGGATATAGCAAAAAATAACCACACTATTGATGGTTAAAAGCACTTGGTGGTAGCTTGTGCTGGCGCACCACAAGCCACAAAATGGCCGCCAATCACCCCAGAAAAAAGTGATCTAAAAACGCTCTGGGCAGCCTAAAAAAAGTGAGCAAGTCGATATTAGCACTTCAATGATCCACAGCTGGAGATTGATCACAGAATGAAGTCTTTTGGAGGAGTTAATCTGCCTAATCTCGCCCTAACGTCGCAGCAGCAACCTCTCCCTATGCTTGAATCAGCAGAGTGACGTGCAGCGCTTCGTGACCCAAGCTTATATAGAGGCTGGGTCACATGCTGCACTGGCCAATCACAGCCATGCCAATAGTAGGCAAGGCTGTGATGGCCTCTTGGGGCAAGTAGTATGACGCTTGTTGATTGGCTGCTTTGCAGCCTTTCAAAAAGCGCCAAGAAAGCGCCAAACACCGAACCCGAACCCGGACTTTTCCGAAAATGTTCGGGTTCGGGTCCGTGTCACGGACACCCCAAAATTCGGTATGAACCCGAACTATACAGTTCGGGTTCGCTCATCCCTAATCACAGGGTCCTGATGGCAGCTAAGGCAACTGTAGGACTAAAAATTGGTTCCTGGGGGGGCCTTTATGGATGCAAATAAGACCCTGTTGTAATACTGGAAGGCAAAATACAGAAGTATCGTAAATCGTTCGATCGTATCAAAATATCAAAATCCAAATGGAGCTCCCTCCTTTCTGAGCCCTGCTGTGTCCACAAAAAGCATTATATGATCACATATGAGGTATTTCCGTACTCAGTAGACATTGTGCAACAGTGTGTGTGCGGGGTTTATTTCTTAGAGATTTCCACTGTACTTGTACCTCATGGGCACCCAAACCCATTCCACCAAAATCAGAGCTTCAAAGGTCAAGTGCCACTCCTTCCCTTCTGAGACCTGTAATTTGCCCATACAGCTGTTTATGACCACATAGAGTATAGAGTATTGCTATACATGGGACAAATTTTGTAACAGATTGTTCTTTTTCTCCTGTTAAGGTCCTGTGCAAACAGCCTTATTTTTGTTCGATTAGAACAGTCACTTTCCTTTTGGGGTGTACGCTCTCCACAAATCGCTTCCACCAGATTACTTCCTGCTACTAACTTCTTATCCTTCAGTTGGAAATGGCTTGTACTCACAGATGGCCAAAACCCTCTGTGCACTTCGTCCAAAAAGAAACAAAGACATAGCCCAGATAGACAAACCAGGGGTTTCACGCAAAGACACTTTAATAACTTACATAAAACCACTTGAATTTTTTTTATGCTATTTTTTTAAATGAGCAGAGACACTGTCTCCAGCCCTTTTTTTCTATTTTGGATAAGTTCCCTAATCCTTGTTTTTAATTTCCTCAGGGTTCTACCTACGTACTGGAGTCCACATGGGCACCCCCCTAACTTTCGAGTGTTTTTTTATCTAAGTTATTAAAGTGTCTTTGCATGAAGCCCATGGTTTGTCGATCTGTGCTATGTCTTTGTTTCTTTGAGGACGAAGTGGACAGAGGGTTTTGGCCATCTGTGACGTCTGTGGAGGGTTTACACCCCGTAAGGAAAGTGACTTTACCTGTTCCAAAGAGTGCAGGTCCGTATATGTTGTTATATTAAAAACGAGAGTAGACCCATTCCCATGGTTGCAGCCTTGTGTGAACACGACCCTACAAATAACGAACTTTACTTGTATTGGCGGACTTTTGGGTCAAGATATTTGTAGGAGTGTTAAGATGGAGATTTTTATTTTAGAGCAAATCTCCATTTGAATGTGGATGATGTATTTAATTTTAAACAAGATGTATCTCAAACCAATGATTTAGATATTTGTGGAGTTAGAACATCTAATGGGTAAAGACATTAGAACAATCTGGGATGTAATTACACTTGAAAAATATCTAGTGGAAGAAAAAATCCCAGAGGGTCTAAGATGGCAACTCCCTTTTAATACAAATGATCCAGAGGATCTCAATGAGTGGGAGAAATTCTTCAACGAGTATGGTTTAAATGCGATTAAGTTTATCATTAAAAAAAGGAGACAGAAGTTGCTTAGTCTGTGTAACAGCATTGAAGACATAAAAATAGATTGGAGCCCTGTAAAGAATTAGAAGAGTATTAGGAATTATCACATAAATGTTAAAAGGAAATCATGAAGATAGAGCAGGAGGTAAAAAATAAAAAAATTACAGAGAACTAGGTAACGATAAATATGGTGGATTTCCCAGACAAAGAAGATATTATCGAGGAGGAAATAGTAGGCCCCAACACTATTGGGGTACCATCAGCGTGAGAGATATACCCTAGATCATAGAAGACCCCCATATTGGAATAGAGATGATGGGAGGTGGAGGAATAAGAGAAACAACACATATCAGTCACAAACATATAGAAATGAAGGACGATATAGGAAGGGTTATCACTAGGGTTGATCGAACCCGAACTGTAAAGTTCAGGTTCGTACCGAACTTTAAGATTTTTGGACCCCGAACCCGAACATTTCCGTAAAACTTTGGGTTTGGGTTCGGTGTTCAGCGCTTTCTTGGCGCTTTTTGAAAGGCTGCACAGCAGCCAATCAACAAGCGTCATACTACTTGCCCCAAGAGGCCATCACAGCCATGCCTACTAATGGCATGGCTGTGATTGGCCAGAGCAGCATGTGACCCAGGCTCTACATAAGCTTGAGTCACATAGCGCTGCACTTCACTCTGCTGTTACAAGTGTAGGGAGAGGATGCTGCTGGACTTGTGATTTCAGGGAGAGAATTGGAGAGAATCTAACTCAGCGATCTACCTAGAAATAGCTGTGTGGGTGCAGGACACAATCGTTTTACCCTGCCCTGAGGCCATTGACCAAAAAAAAAATTACTTTTATAATTCTGTTAGTTAGGTGGGTGACGGCGGCGGCGGCCATTTTATGCATGCTCAGTGCACCAGAACTGCATCTGAGCTTTTGGGACATCACCATTTTTTGGGGGCAAACTACAACATCTGGATTAGTCAGTGTGCAATTTAAGGTAGAAATACACCCATCATTTTCTGGGGTTTGAAAAACACACATTTTTTTCCCAAAAAACTGTATTTTCCAGATCTGCAAATGTTAAATTCAAGTTTAATATATACATATTCTGTTAGCAAAAAAATACTTTTTTGGCAATCTACAACATCTGTATTAGTCAAAAAAAGACTTTTTTTTGCAATCTACAACATCTGTATTAGACAGTGTGGAATTTAAGGTATAAATACACCCATCATTTTCTGGGGTTTGAAAAACACACCTAAACTGTATTTTCTAGATCGCAAAGTGTTAAATTCAAGTTTAACCGCCTCAGGACCGCCTAACGCAAGATTGCGTCCTGCGGGCGGTCGATCTGTTCCTCCTGGACGCATCGGCGCGTCCTCTCGTGAGACACGAGATTTCCTGTGAACGCGCGCTCCTGTGTTCACAGGATCGGGAGGTAAACGAGTACATCTACAGCCTGCCAGCGGTGATCATTCGCTGGCAGGCTGTAGATGCGATTTTTTTAACCCCAAAAAGGTATATTAGACACTAGTTTGTTAACAGCATCTAATATAACTGCTACCTGGTCCTCTGGTGGTCCCTTTTGCTTGGATCGACCACCAGAGGACACAGGTAGCTCTGTAAGTAGCACCAAACACCACTACACTACACCCCCCTGTCACTTATTAACCCCTTATTAACCCCTGATCACCCCATATTAGACTCCCTGATCACCCCCCTGTCATTGATCACCCCCCTGTAAGGCTCCATTCAGACGTCCGTATGTGTTTTGCGGATCCACGGATCCTCGCATCCGCAAAACACATACGGACGTCTGAATGGAGCCTTACAGGGGGGTGATCAATGACAGGGGGGTGATCACCCCATATAGACACCCTGATCACCCCCTTGTCATTGATCACCCCCCTGTAAGGCTCCATTCAGACATCCGTATGTGTTTTGCGGATCCACAAAACACGGACACCGCGGATCCGCAAAACACGGACACCGGCAATGTGCTTTCCGCATTTTGCGGATCCGCACATTGCCAGAACTATATAGAAAATGCCTTTTCTTGTCCGCAATTGCGGACAAGAATAGGACATGTTCTATAGGCTCTACAAAAGACGCAGTGTTCGCCCGATCAGGCCTGATCTTGTGCGCACACTTGCGTTCAGTCCGCCCCACCGCAGTGACAGAAATTTTTGTTTTTCTGATCACTGCAAAAATACCGTAAAATCGCTGCGGCGCTATAAAAAGATCACTTTTGAGGGGCATGGCGAGTTCATAGAAGTTAGCGGAAATTGTTTTTTGTTTTTTCTTACAAAGTCTCATATTCCACTAACTTGTGACAAAAAATAAAATCTCACATGAACTCACCATACCCCTCACGGAATCCAAATGCGTAAAATGTTTTAGACATTTATATTCTAGACTTCTTCTCACGGTTTAGGGCCCCTAAAATGCCAGGGCAGTATAAATACCCTACATGTGACCCCATTTTGGAAATAAGACACCCCAAGGTATTTCGTGAGGGGCATGGCGAGTTCATGTAAAATTTTATTTTTTGTCACAAGTTAGTGAAATATGAGACTTTGTAAGAGAAAAAAAAATAATAAAAATTTCCGCTAACTTGTGCCCAAAAAAAATATTCTATGAACTCGCCATGCCCCTCACGGAATACCTTGGGGTGTCTTCCTTCCAAAATGGGGTAACTTGTGGGGTATTTATACTGCCCTGGCATTTTAGGGGACCTAAAGCGTGAGAAGTAGTTTGGAATCCAAATGCGTAAAAAATGCCCTGTGAAATCGTAAAGATTCTCATTGTAATTTGGACCCCTTTGCGCACCTAGGCTGCAAAAAAGTGTCACATATGTGGTATCGCCGTACTCAGGAAAAGTAGGGCAATGTGTTTTGGGGTGTATTTTTACATATACCCATACTGTGTGTGAGAAATATCTCTGTAAATGACAACTTTTTAAAAAAAATTTATGCAAAGTTGTCAATTTACAGAGATATTTATTTCACCCAGCATGGGTATATGTAAAAAGACACCCCAAAACACATTGCCCTACTTCTCCTGAGTACGGCGATACCACATGTGTGACACTTTTTGCAGCCTAGGTGTGTAAAGGGGCCGAAAGTCCAACGAGTACCTTTAGGCTTTACAGGGTTGCTCACAATTTAGCCCCGCCCAAAATGCCAGAACAGTAAACACACCCCACAAATGACCCCATTTCGGAAAGTAGACACGCCAAGGTATTCGCTGAGGGGCATATTGAGTCCATGAAAGATTGAACTTTTTGTCACAAGTTAGCGGAAAGGGAGACTTTGTGAGAAAAAAATAAATAAAAAAATTTCCGCTAACTTGTGCCAAAAAAAAAAAAAACTTCTATGAACCTGCCATGCCCCTCACGGAATACCTTGGGGTGTCTTCTTTCCAAAATGGGGTCACTTGTGGGGTATTTATACTGCCCTGGCATTTTAGTGGCCCTAAAGCGTGAGAAGAAGTCTGGAATCCAAATGCCTAAAAATGCCCTCCTAAAAGGTACTCGTTGGATTTTGGGCCCCTTTGCGCACCTAGTCTGCAAAAAAGTGTCACATATGTGGTATCGCCGTATTCAGGAGAAGTAGGGCAATATGTTTTGGTGTGTCTTTTTACATATATCCATGGGGGGTGAGAGAAATATCTCTGTAAAATGACAACTTTGTATAAAAAAATTGGAAAAGTTGTCTTTTACAGAGATATTTATCTCACCCAGCAAGGGTATATGTAAAAATACACCCCAAAACACATTGCCCTACTTCTCATGAGTACGGCGATACCACTAGAGATGTCGCGAACATAAAATTTTCAGTTCGCGAACGGCAAACGCAAATTTCCTCAAATGTTCGCGAACGGGCGAACCGCCATAGACTTCAATAGGGAGGCGAATTTTAAATCCCACAGGGACTCTTTCTAGCCACAGTAGTGATGGAAAAGTTGTTTCAAGGGGACTAACACCTGGAGTGTGGCATGCCGGAGGGGGATCCATGGCAAAACTCCCATGGAAAATTACATAGTTGACGCAGAGTTGGGTTTTAATCCAGAAAGGGCATAAATCACCTAACAATCCTAAATTTTTTTGAACAACGTGGTTTAAAACATCCAGTGTGTGTATACGATCAGGTATGATGTTGTATCGATCAGGTAGTGTAAGGGTTACGACCGCTTCACAGACATTGACAGACCAAACTCCCCTTTTAATGCTCCGCAAACAACCGCAAACAGTCCATTTGCCCAACCGCAAACTCCCCATTTGCACAAGGTTGGATACCAAGCTAGCCATGTCCCGTTTATGTCATTGAAGGTTTCTTCCTCCACCCAGCCACGTACAACACCAAGGGTCCCCGAAAGGTGAATTGAATTGATTTTTCGAACGGGGAGATGGTTAAAAAAACGTTGGCTCCCTCCCCTTTGTTTGAATCCACGGTCACTGCGTCTGTGCCATGCAATTTACTCTCACACCCGATATGAGTGTTATTTTCTGCAGTTCTCTTCTCATCAGTTTAATCCCTGTTACGTCCCCAATCTAGGGTCCATTTATTGAATTGATTTTTCGAACGGGGAGATGGTTAAAAAAACGCTGGCTCCCTCCCCTTTGCTTGAATCCACGGTCACTGCGTCTGCGCCGTGCAATTTACTGTCACACCCGATATGAGTGGTATTTTCTGTAGTACTATTCTCATCAGTTTAATCCCTGTTACATCCCCTATCAGGACGTGTATTGAATGGATTTTAGACAACCGCAAACAGTTGTCAAAAGTTGACAAACTCCTTGCAGAAATGTGATTTATTTGTGTGCGTCCTTCTTGTTACTTCCAATTTGGGGCACTGCGCGTGCGCCGTGCAATGTACTCTGCCACACGGTATGAGTGCTGTGTTAACTATTCTTATCAGTTTAATCCCTGTTACGTCCCCTATCCGGGGACTTGTGTTGAATTGATTTTAGGAACCGGGAGATGGAAAAAGCAGCTTGGTCGGTCCTCTTACTCCCAAGTTGGGGCACTGCGCGTGCACAGAGCAATGTGCTGTGACACCCTATATGAGTGGTGTCTTAACTAGTACTATTCCTATCAGTTTAATCCCTGTTACGTCCCATATCAGGGATTGCCTTTTGTGAAAAAAAATTTAGGCCGGGTACCTTCGACTGCCTTCACAGTGACAGACCAAACTCTGATACACCAAACTAAATTGATTTTAGGGACCGGGAGATGGAAAAAGCAGCTTGGTCGGTCCTCTTACTCCCAAGTTGGGGCACTGCGCATGCACGGAGCAATGTGCTGTGACACCCTATGAGTGGTGTTTTAACTAGTACTATTCCTATCAGTTTAATCCCTGTTACGTCCCCTATACGGGGACGTGTGTCAAATTGATTAACCATTGTCGAATTAACGAACCATTACGACATCCTGAAATAATTTAGTTCTTAACTCTGTATTTGCTTTGTATTGGAATTGATGGGGATTTTTTGTCTGCATTATTTCTAATAAACTATTAAGAGACTTTATTATGATTTTTTTATTTTATGTATTAAAACCCATACAACTTTAAAAAATAAAAATAAAAACAATTAATGTTTTTACTATGAAAAATTATCCAGCCGATCGCTTTTGGTCTGATCATAATGAAGCAATGGCCTTATCATCTGGGGTGTGGCAATATTGCCAACACACTCATAGAGGTGATGATCGCTTCATTGTGATACGCAAGCCCCTTCACCACAACAAGGTAACGATCACGAAGGGGAATTGACACTTGAATGTGCCTTTTTTTTTTGTTTGTTTTCGCAGGCACAGTGCAGCACCAGAGGCCAGAAAAATTAGGCATGTACACATGCCTGAAAAATAATGGTATTGTTGCAGCCACTGTTGTAGCAGCGGCCGGAAAAATTGATGTTTTCTAGGCAGAAAGGTGACTAAAACATTGCAGCTTGAACCCTAGTTGGTGGCGGAGAATTCACGAAAGTCACCCGGTATGCAGACATTAAATACAGCAGCGTGGGGACCATTTTGAGGCCCAGGCATGTCATCATGCCTTTTGTTAGTCAAACGTATCCCCCATTGTCAGTCCCTTCGGGATCCATGCCTCATTCATCTTAATGAAGGTGAGGTAATCAACACTTTTTTGATCGAGGCGACTTCTCTTGTCAGTAACAATGCCTCCTCCTGCACTGAAGGTCCTTTCTGACAGGACACTTGAAGCGGGGCAGGCCAGAAGTTCTATCGCAAACTCGGATAGCTCAGGCCACAGGTAAAGCCTGCACACCCAGTAGTAAAGGGGTTCATCGCTCCTCAAAGTGTCAAAATCTGCAGTTAAGGCGAGGTAGTATGCTACCTGTCGGTCGAGTCGTTCTCTAAGGCTGGATCCCGAAGGGCTGTGGCGATGTGTAGGACTGAAAAAGCTCTGCATGTCCTCCATCAACAACACATCTGTAAAGCGTCTTGTCCTTGCCGCCGTGGTCGTGGTAGGAGGAGGATTACTTTTACCTCTTCCCCAGTTAGATTCCCATTGTGCTGTGACATCCCCCTTATAAGCTGTGTAAAGCATATTTTTTAGTTTGGTTTTGAACTGCTGCATCCTTTCCGACTTTCGGTAATTTGGTAACATTTCCGCCACTTTCTGCTTATACCGGCGGTCTAGTAGCGTGGCCACCCAGTACAGGTCGTTCTCCTTCATTCTTTTTATATGAGGGTCCATCAACAGACATGACAGCATGAAAGACCCCATTTGCACAAGGTTGGATGCCGAGCTACTCATTTCCCGTTCCTCGTCCTCACTGATGTCCTTGACGGTCTGTTCTTCCCCCCAGCCACGTACAACACCACGGGTCCCAGATAGGTGACAACAACGAGCACCCTGGGATGCCTGCTGTGGTTGGTCTTCCTCCTCCTCAAAGCCACATTCCTCCTCTGACTCCTCTTCCTCATACTTCTTTTCCAGCGTTGCCGCAGGTCCGGCAAGCGATGATGACAAGGCTGTTTCTGGTGGTGATGGTGACCACAACTCTTCCTCTTCACGCTCATCTACAGCCTGATCCAGCACTCTTCACAGGGCACGCTTCAGGAAGAAAACAAATGGGATGATGTCGCTGATGGTGCCTTCGGTGCGACTGACTAGGTTTGTCACCTCCTCAAAAGGACGCATGAGCCTACAGGCATTGCGCATGAACGTCCAGTAACGTGGAAAAAAAAATTCCCAGCTCCGCAGAGGCTGTCCTAACACCCCGGTCATACAAATACTCGTTGACGGCTTTTTCTTGTTGGAGCAGGCGGTCGAACATTAGGAGTGTTGAATTCCAACGTGTCGGGCTGTCGCAAATCAAGCGCCTCACTGGCATGTTGTTTCGCCGCTGGATATCTGAAAAGTGCGCCATGGCCATGTAGGAACGACTGAAATGGCCACACACCTTCCTGGCCTGCTTGAGGACGTCCTGTAAGCCTGGGTACTTATGCACAAAGCGTTGTACAATCAGATTCAACACATGTGCCATGCACGGCACATGTGTCAACTTGCCCAAATTCAATGCCACAAACAAATTGCTTCCGTTGTCACACACCACTTTGCCGATCTCCAGTGGGTGCGGAGTCAGCCACTGATCCACCTGTGCGTTCAGGGCGGACAGGAGTGCTGGTCCGGTGTGACTCTCTGCTTTCAGGCAAGTCAACCCCAAGACGGTGTGACACTGTCGTATCCGGGATGTGGAATAGCCCCTGGGGAGCTGGGGGGTGCAGTTGATGTGGAGCAAGACGCAGCAGCAGAAGAGGTCTCAGCCGAGGAGGTTATGGAAGAGGATGGAGTAGGAGGAGTAGAGGAGGTGGCAGTAGGCCTGCCTGCAAGTTGTGGCGGTGTCACCAACTCCGCTGCAGAGCCACGCATTCCATGCTTATCAGCCGTCAGCAGGTTGACCCAATGCGCAGTGTACGTGATATACCTGCCCTGACCGTGCTTTCTTTTGGCACAGATTGCAAATGGCATTGCTGTTATCAGAGGCAGACACACACAAAAAATGACACACTGCTGAGCTTTGCAATGACGGCATTCTGGTGGTGGCAACAGCATGCTTTGATTGGCGTGCTGTCTGGCTGACCCCGGGTGCCGATACATGCTGTCTGACTGTGCCACTAGCTCCTTGCGATGACCTCCCCCTGCTTCCAACTCATCTCCTCCTTCTCTCTGTCTCCCCTTCTGAACTTTCCCCCTCTTCTTCTTCTCTTCAAGCAGGCACCCACGTGGCATCCACGTACACATCGGCATCATCAACCACTTCACTTGTATCTGACACCTCAGCAAAGGAAGCAGCAGCAGGTACAACATCATCATCATCATCACACTGTACGTCCATGTGTGTAATCCTGCCTGACTGAGACATATCCCTGTTTCTACATCCTCTGGCAATAATGGTTGCGCATCACTAATTTCATCCAACTGATGTGTAAATAACTCCTCTGAAGGATCAAGTGAAGCGGCTGTGGTGGCTGTGGTGGTAGTGGTGGTGGTGGCAGCGGGCGGGAGAGTGGTAACTTGAGAGCAGGTGACCGAAGCTGAGCTGGAGGAGGATGGTGCGTCAAGGTTCTTAGCGGAAGCTGTTGAAGATTGGGTGTCCTCAGAATTTTTTGAGTTCAGGGTACGTGGCCTCTGAACACTGGCCATTATTCTAGGGCAAAAGGGAATCACAGCACCACGACCACGACGGTCCCTGCGGGGTGGCCAGCCTCTGCCTGTCATTTTTTTTTAGATTAGTTAAGTTGTACTATGCGTGCAAGCTACTGTGACACCAGATATGAGTGGCACTGTGCACTGGCAGAAGTTGGCAGAGTAGACGCTGTAGGCCTGACACACACGCTTGCAGAAAACTAACTGCTATTCAATCTATTACAGTCAAAATTGTATATTTTTTTTTTTCATGTGCACTACTGTTACACCAGATATGAGTTGCACTGGTGTGACACTGTGCCCTTGCAGCCCCTGAAACGCACACTTGTGAAGGAAAATGACTGCTATTATTTCAGTCCAAAAAGTGTTTTTTTTTTTAAATGTGCACCACTGTTGCACCAGATATGAGTTGCACTGGTGTGACACTGTCCCCTTGCAGGCCCTGAAACGCACACTTGTGAAGGAAAATGACTGCTATTATTTCAGTCCAAAAAGTGTTGTTTTTTTTTTAAATGTGCACCACTGTTACACCAGATATGAGTTGCACTGGTATGACACTGTGCCCTTGCAGGTCCTGAAACGCACACTTGTGAAGGAAAATGACTGCTATTATTTCAGTCCAAAAAGTATTTATTTTTTATTTTTTTTAAATGTGCACCACTGTTACACCAGATATGAGTTGCACTGGTGTGACACTGTGCCCTTGCAGCCCCTGAAACGCACACTTGTGAAGGAAAATGACTGCTATTATTTCAGTTCAAAAAGTGTTGTTTTTTTTAAATGTGCACCACTGTTACACCAGATATGAGTTGCACTGGTGTGACACTGTGCCCTTGCAGGCCCTGAAACGCACACTTGTGAAGCAAAATGACTGCTATTATTTCAGTCCAAAAAGTGTTTTTTTTTTTTAAATGTGCACCACTGTTGCACCAGATATGAGTTGCACTGGTGTGACACTGTCCCCTTGCAGGCCCTGAAACGCACACTTGTGAAGGAAAATGACTGCTATTATTTCAGTCCAAAAAGTTTTTTTTTTTTTTTAATGTGCACCACTGTTGCACCAGATATGAGTTGCACTAGTGTGACACTGTGCCCTTGCAGGCCCTGAAACGCACACTTGTGAAGGAAAATAACTGCTATTATTTCAGTCCAAAAAGTGTTGTTTTTTTTAAATGTGCACCACTGTTACACCTGATATGAGTTGCACTGGTGTGACACTGTGCCCTGGCAGGCCCTGAAACGCACACTTGTGAAGGAAAATAACTGCTATTATTTCAGTCAAAAAAATGTTTTTTTTTTAAGTGTGCACCACTGTTACACCAGATATGAGTTGCACTGCACGATGAAAGAAATGCTCCAGCACCAGAAGGACGTAATGAAAAAATTCCCGGTCTTTATTCAAATCACCAGCATATCGGTGCATACAGCGACAGTGACACAATGACCCACTTGTCCCCACGATCTACGCGTTTCGGACGATGTTGTCCTTAGTCATGATCTATGGCGTCTGGTGTGTGCCGGGCTGAAATAGGGCTCACCTCTGGAGTGTCCGCCCACAGGGAGGGACATTGAAATCCAGGGCAGGTAAAATAATCAGTCCGGATCAGATAAGGCATTCAATGAAGAATGCATGAAGATATGGAGACGTCTTAAAATGCGAGGTTATCCTCAATGGATGCTCCATAGGGGTTTTAAAATTGCCAAAAATAAATCAAGAGCTAAATTATTAAACCTCAACCCCAATAAAGAGGGAGAATCAGTAAAAAAAGATTTCAATTCCGCTACTAGGGGACGAATGGACGAATATAATAACAAAAGCCATATTAAATCTGATATCCCCCAAACAAATAATAATAGTATACCAACAATTGTACTTACATACAGCAGACAATTTGCGGAAATCAAGAATATAATTCACAGATGTCTCCCTATCCTATATGAAGATCATATTTTGAGGGAAACCCTGAGACATGGATGCCGGATAGTATCTAAAAGACCTGATACATTGGGTACAACGCTCTCCCCCTCCATGTATACTCCCATGCACCCCAAAAATCCACCTACATGGTTAAAATACATTGGGTTCTCCAAATGTGGATACACAAGATGTAAAACATGTAAAGTTGCTAAAAATACCAAAGAATTTTACAACTCAATGCATACTGAAAAATTTCCAATTAAAAGTTTTATAAACTGCAATACAACAGGAGTCATATATGCCATTAATTGTACATCTTGTGATCTGACATATGTCGGTTGCACCAGCAGGAAATTCAAAGATCGACTGCGTGAACACCTCAATTATATACTGAACCCAATAGCTACAGGAGTCTCTAATGCAGCACATCACTTTATAGATGTTCATAACCGTAATATAGATACATTTAGTACCTTTGCTTTCGAACGGGTTACAATGTCTCAAAGAGGGGGTAATATTAAACAAAAAATCCTCCTCAGGGAAGCTTTTTGGATTTGGAGACTAAACACAAGATTTCCATACGGCCTCAATCTCAAAAAAGAATTAATGTACTTGTATTAATATCTACATGCAGCATAACCAAGGTTTTGCCTTGTTTTTACACATACCCATATATATATTTTTTATGGTTATTTTTTAATTTTTGTGTGCACTATCTCTGAAGTTCATGATTTAGTCACTGTTTAACTGGTGTATGGGTCTGACATGTACATAATTATAAGAGATTTTCCCTATGAGGGTCATGCATATTATATTTGAGACACCAATATTGTGATGGTATGCCTGTCCTGCTGCGCTTTAATTGTGCGCTCCAGCACATATGCACACTGTTTGTTTGTATAATGCCGGCCTATAAACTCTAAAGACAGGCATTATCCATTGGTGTACTTCTCATGGTCTCCTTCTGAACGAACATTTCTTTTCTCCTTTTTTTTTTTTTTTTCACGATCTCTCCAGAGCATATGTCTGGACAGACATTTAAAATATCAAAATGTAGTTGAATTATGGATGGGAATGGAAATAGAGAAATAAGGATATGAAAAGACATAGGATGATGACAATAGTATCCAAATGTGTCCTGTCAGTAGATCAATAAAAATTTTTATAATCTAGACCAAAACCACAGGTAACAGAAATAAAATGTATGGCATCTGTCTATTCCTTAAAGAGAAATATAATACATCCACAAATTCTGTTTTAGACCGATGCTATACATATTTCTTTCATAGTACTAAGTTATCATCATATTGAATCACTAAGTTGCCTTTATATGAAACGGTCTGTATCTTGGAGTGTAGGGCACTGTTCACATGAAGCAGAATTTCCTTTCCCTCTTTTTAGCAAGATAGATGTGAACACAAATTGATGATTTGTCTCAGGTGAACTGGCAATGTGATTAGTGATTTTCGAACACACTACAATTATATCAATGTGCTTAAACTTGCCATGAATCTAAGTGTTTGTTCACACTCTGCGTTATTTTTGCTCAGAATTACTGGATGATTCTGGACTTGCTCAATTACAAAAGATCATGATATACGTGGGATTCATGGACACAGGACTACAGCAAACCACCAGCCCTAACCCATGGGAATTTGAATGACATTTTGCACATTTGGATCCACCTTTTTTTTTTTTTTTTTTTTTTAGTTTGCTGAATTTACTTTCTAGCATGCGTCTCTCCTCCTTTTTCCCCCTGTTTTTTATACATCCAGTGGACAATATTATGTTACCCATACTATGCCAGGTTGGAAAAAGATGTGATAATATCATGAATTCTTCCTTTCCATTTAAATAATAATTTTTATGAGGAAATAGTGACACAATTTTATATTTTGTATTAGTTTTTCTAAAGTATTGTGGGGTGTCAAAAAAAAATCTTTGTATGTCACAGGTGAATATGTTTGCACAGGTGTCTTGTGTGATCCGGACTGATTATTTTACCTGCCCTGGATTTCAATGTCCCTCCCTGTGGGCGGACACTCCAGAGGTGAGCCCTATTTCAGCCCGGCACACACCAGACGCCATAGATCATGACTAAGGACAACATCGTCCGAAACGCGTAGATCGTGGGGACAAGTGGGTCATTGTGTCACTGTCGCTGTATGCACCGATATGCTGGTGATTTGAATAAAGACCGGGAATTTTTTCATTACGTCCTTCTGGTGCTGGAGCATTTCTTTCATCGTGCATCTACTATTGGACTGGCTTGTGTCCGCCCCGTGCACCATCACACAGGATCGGAAGGTGAGCTGGCTGTAACCTCTTACTATATGAGTTGCACTGGTGTGACACTGTGCCCTTGCAGGCCCTGAAACGCACACTTGTGAAGGAAAATGACTGCTATTATTTCAGTCCAAAAAGTGTTGTTTTTTTTAAATGTGCACCACTGTTACACCAGATATGAGTTGCACTGGTGTGACACTGTGCCCTTGCAGGTCCTGAAATGCACACTTATGAAGGAAAATGACTGCTATTATTTCAGTAAAAAAGTTTTTTGTTTTTTTTAAATGTGCACCACTGTTGCACCAGATATGAGTTGCACTGGTGTGACACTGTGCCCTGGCAGGCCCTGAAACGCACACTTATGAAGGAAAATGACTGCTATTATTTCAGTCCAAAAAGTGTTGTTTTTTTTTAAATGTGCACCACTGTTACACCAGATATGAGTTGCACTGGTGTGACACTGTGCCCTTGCAGGTTCTGAAACGCACACTTGTGAAGGAAAATGACTGATATTATTTCATAGTCAAAAAAGTTTTTTGTTTTTTTTAAATGCAAGCTATTGTGACACCAGATATGAGTGGTGTCACTGGGCAAGTGGGCACAGTATATGCTGTGAGCCTGCACACACGCTGGCAGGCAACTGCAATTAGATTACACAGAAAAAAAAAAAAAAGCAGACTGATGTTTTAGGGCTTTTTGGGGTGCTGTCCTTACAGCAGAGATCAGATGAGTCCTTCAGGACTGCAGTGGACACTGAATACACTTGCCTAGCTATAGATTTCCCTATTAAATCAGCAGCAGCTACACTGTCCCTCCTCTCACTAAGAATTCAGCTTCCAAATGAATCTAAAATGGATGCTGTCCAGGAGGTGGGAGGGTCTGGGAGGGAGGGTCTGCTGCTGATTGGCTGGAATGTGTATGCTGACTGTGAGGTACAGGGTCAAAGTTTACTCAATGATGATGTATAGGGGGCGGACCGAACATTGCATATGTTCGCCCGCCACGGCGAACGCGAACAAGCTATGTTCGCCGGGAACTATTCGCCGGCGAACTATTCGGGACATCTCTACATACCACATGTGTGACACTTTTTTGCAGCGTAGGTGCGCAAAGGGGCACAAATTCCAATGAGTATCTTTACGATTTCACAGGGCATTTTTTACGCATTTGGATTCCAGACTTCTTCTCACGCTTTATGGCCCCTAAAATGCCAGGGCAGTATAAATACACCACACGTGACCCCATTTTGGAAAGAAGACACTCCAAGGTATTCCATGAGGGGTATGGTGAGTTCATGTAAAATTTTATTTTTTGTCACAAGTTAGTGGAATATGAGACTTTGTAAGAAAAAAAAAATAATAATATCATTTTCCGCTAACTTGTGCCAAAAAACTAAATATTATAGGAACTCGCCATTACGGAATACCTTGGGGTGTCTTCTTTCCAAAATGGGGTCATTTGTGGGGTATTTATACTGCCCTGGCCTTTTAGGGGCCCTAAAGCGTAAAAAATGCCCTGTGAAATCGTAAAGATTCTCATTGGAATTTGGGCCCCTTTGCACCTAGGCTGCAAAAAAGTGTCACACATGTGGTATCGCCGTACTCAGGAGAAGTAGGGCAATGTGTTTTGGGGTGTCTTTTTACATATACCCATGCTGGGTGAGAGAAATATCTCTGTAAAAAGACAACTTTGTATAAAAAAATGGGAAAAGTTGTCTTTTACAGAGATATTTGGAAAGAAGACACCCCAAGGTATTCCGTGAGGGTATGGTGAGTTCATGTAAAATTTTATTTTTTGTCACAAGTTAGTTGAATATGAGACTTTGTAAGAAAAAAAAAAAGAAAAGAAAATAAATCATTTTCCGCTAACTTGTGACAAAAAATAAAAACTTCCATGATCTCACTATGCCCATCAACGAATACCTTAGGGTGTCTACTTTCCGAAATGGGGTCATTTGTGGGGTGTTTCTACTGTCTGGGCATTGTAGAACCTCAGGAAACATGACAGGTGCTCAGAAAGTCCGAGCTGCTTCAAAATGCGGAAATTTACATTTTTGTACTAAGTTTGTAAACGCTATAACTAGGGATGAGCGAACCCGAACTGTATAGTTCGGGTTCGTACCGAATTTTTGGGTGTCCGTGACACGGACCCGAACCCGAACATTTTCGTAAAAGTCCGGGTTCGGGTTCGGTGTTCGGCTCTTTCTTGGCGCTTTTTGAAAGGATGCAAAGCAGCCAATCAACAAGCGTCATACTACTTGCCCCAAGAGGCCATCACAGCCATGCCTACTATTGGCATGGCTGTGATTGGCCAGTGCAGCATGTGACCCAGCCTCTATTTAAGCTGGAGTCACGTAGCGCCGCACGTCACTCTGCTATGATCAGTATAGGGAGAGGTTGCAGCTGCGACGTTAGGGCGAGATTAGGCAGATTAACTCCTCCAAAAGACTTCATTCTGTGATCGATCTGCAGCTGTGGATCATTGAAGTGCTATTATTGACTTGCTCACTTTTTTGAGGCTGCCCAGAGCGTTTTTAGATCACTTTTTTTCTGGGGTAATTGGCGGCCATTCTGTGACTTGTGGTGCGCCAGCACAAGCTATCATCAAGTGTATTTAACCATCGATAGTGTGGTTATTTTGTGCTATATCCTACATCAGCTGCAGGCTGAGCCTGTGTCACCGAAGTGCATTTAACCATCAACAGTCTGGTTATTTTTTGGCCATATACTACATCAGCTGCAGGCTGAGCCTGTGTCACCGAAGTGCATTTAACCATCGACAGTCTGAATATTTTTTGGCCATATACTACATCTGGTGCAGGCTGAGCCTGTGTCACCCAAGTGCATTTAACCATCAACAGTGTGGTTATTTTTTGGGCATATATTACATCAGGGGCAAGTTGAGCCTGTCACCCAGCGCCTAAAAAATAGACCTGACATTTCTATTCAACCAAATCTGTACTGTTTTAGCTGGTCAAGTTATTTGTAGTGACTGTAAAAGCACACTTTTTTTTCTGGGTTGAAAAACCATTCCCAAATTTGCCATTCTCAAAATAACTAGTTTCTGGTATTTGAGGCCTACTTGAAATCTATCCCAAAAAGAATATCTTACATTGAAGCTAGTGATAGTGTCATTCAGAAAAACCTAAGACACACGCTAGCGTGCTGATAGAAATCTGATTCTGTGATTAAACCTATACCTGTCACACAGCGCAAAAAAAAAAACAGGCCTCACATCTCTATTTAACCAAATCTCTACTGTTTTAGCTGGTCAAGTTATTTGTAGTGACCGTAAAAGCCCACTTTTTTTTCTGGGTTGAAAAACCATTCCCAAATTTGCCATTCTCAAAATAACTAGTTTCTGGTATTTGAGGCCTACTTGAAATCTATCCCAAAAAGAATATCTTACATTGAAGCTAGAAAAAAAGAAATCCGCAGCACATCCAATTGATCAAAAAGTAAAAAGAAGCTTTATTCACCAAGCATGCGACGTTTCAATCCTCTCAATGGGATTTTTCTCAAGCAGTGACTGGCGCATGAAAACCAAGCCCATCGGTCTGTCACATCACCCCCATGCATATCAGGGAAACTGTCTGAGCCTCAAGTTATACAGCAGTCTCTTATGCTGCCAGGGTTTCCATTGAGAGGATTGAAACGTCGCATGCTTGGTGAATAAAGCTTCTTTTTACTTTTTGATCAATTGGATGTGCTGCGGATTTCTTTTTTTCTATATTATTTGGAGGTGGATCGCCTAATCAGCCGCTGGCACTCCGTTTATACTATTTTGACAGTGGTGCTGCCCACATTTTCTCTATTTACATTGAAGCTAGTGATAGTGTCATTCAGAAAAACCTAAGACACACGCTAGCGTGCTGATAGAAATCTGATTCTGTGATTAAACCTATACCTGTCACACAGCGCAAAAAAAAACAGGCCTCACATCTCTATTTAACCAAATCTCTACTGTTTTAGCTGGTCAAGTTATTTGTAGTGACCGTAAAAGCACACTTTTTTTTCTGGGTTGAAAAACCATTCCCAAATTTGCCATTCTCAAAATAACTAGTTTCTGGTATTTGAGGCCTACTTGAAATCTATCCCAAAAAGAATATCTTACATTGAAGCTAGTGATAGTGTCATTCAGAAAAACCTAAGACACACGCTAGCGTGCTGATAGAAATCTGATTCTGTGACTAAACCTATACCTGTCACACAGCGCAAAAAAAAACAGGCCTCACATCTCTATTTAACCAAATCTCTACTGTTTTAGCTGGTCAAGTTATTTGTAGTGACCGTAAAAGCACACTTTTTTTTCTGGGTTGAAAAACCATTCCCAAAGTTGCCATTCTCAAAATTGTGGTGAACAGGAACAATGAGGAAAACATCTAATAAGGGACGCGGACGTGGACAAGGTCGTGGTGGTGTTAGTGGACCCTCTGGTGCTGGGAGAGCACGTGGCCGTTCTGCCACAGCCACACGTCCTAGTGAACCAACTACCTCAGGTCCCAGTAGCCAGCAGAATTTACAGCGATATTTGGTGGGGCCCAATGCCGTTCTAAGGATTGTAAGGCCTGAGCAGGTGCAGGCATTAGTCAATTGGGTGGCCGACAGTGGATCCAGGACGTTCACATTATCTCACACCCAGTCTTCTGCAGAAAGCGCACAGATGGCGCATGAAAACCAAGCCCATCGGTCTGTCACATCACCCCCATGCATATCAGGGAAACTGTCTGAGCCTCAAGTTATGCAGCAGTCTCTTATGCTGTTTGAAGACTCTGCTGCCAGGGTTTCCCAAGGGCATCCACCTAGCCCTTCCCCAGGGGTCGAAGAGATAGAATGCACTAACGCACAACCACTTATTTTTCCTGATGATGAGGACATGGGAATACCACCTCAGCACGTCTCTGATGATGACGAAACACAGGTGCCAACTGCTGCGTCTTTCTGCAGTGTGCAGACTGAACAGGAGGTCAGGGATCAAGACTGGGTGGAAGACGATGCAGGGGACGATGAGGTCCTAGACCCAACATGGAATGAAGGTCGTGCCACTGACTTTCACAGTTCGGAGGAAGAGGCAGTGGTGAGACCGAGCCAACAGCGTAGCAAAAGAGGGAGCAGTGGGCAAAATCAGAACACCCGCCGCCAAGAGACTCCGCCTGCTACTGACCACTGCCATCTGGGACCGAGCACCCCAAAGGCAGCTTCAAGGAGTTCCCTGGCATGGCACTTCTTCAAACAATGTGCTGACGACAAGACCCGAGTGGTTTGCACGCTGTGCCATCAGAGCCTGAAGCGAGGCATTAACGTTCTGAACCTTAGCACAACCTGCATGACCAGGCACCTGCATGCAAAGCATGAACTGCAGTGGAGTAAACACCTTAAAAACAAAGAAGTCACTCAAGCTCCCCCTGCTACCTCTTCTGCTGCTGCTGCCTCGGCCTCTTCCGCTGCTGCCGCCGCCTCGGCCTCTTCCTCCGCCTCTGGAGGAACGTTGGCACCTGCCGCCCAGCAAACATGGGATGTACCACCAACACCACCACCTGCGTCACCAAGCATCTCAACCATGTCACACGGCAGCGTTCAGCTCTCCATCTCACAAACATTTGAGAGAAAGCGTAAATTCCCACCTAGCCACCCTCGATCCCTGGCCCTGAATGCCAGCATTTCTAAACTACTGGCCTATGAAATGCTGTCATTTAGGCTGGTGGACACACACAGCTTCAAACAGCTCATGTCACTTGCTGTCCCACAGTATGTTGTTCCCAGCCGCCACTACTTCTCCAAGAGAGCCGTGCCTTCCCTGCACAAACAAGTGTCCGATAAAATCAAGTGTGCACTGCGCAACGCCATCTGTGGCAAGGTCCACCTAACCACAGATACGTGGACCAGTAAGCACGGCCAGGGACGCTATATCTCCCTAACTGCACACTGGGTAAATGTAGTGGCGGCTGGGCCCCAGGCGGAGAGCTGTTTGGCGCACGTCCTTCCGCCGCCAAGGATCGCAGGGCAACATTCTTTGCCTCCTGTCTCCTCCTCCTCCTACTCAGCTTCCTCCTCCTCTTCTTCCACCTGCTCATCCAGTCAGCCACACACCTTCACCACCAACTTCAGCAAATCACGGGGTAAACGTCAGCAGGCCATTCTGAAACTCATATGTTTGGGGGACAGGCCCCACACCGCACAGGAGTTGTGGCGGGGTATAGAACAACAGACCGCCGGTGAGCCTCAAGCCCGGCCTGGTGGTGTGCGATAATGGGCGAAATCTCGTTGCAGCTCTGGGACTAGCCGGTTTGACGCACATTACTTGCCTGGCGCATGTGCTGAATTTGGTGGTGCAGAAGTTCATTCGCAACTACCCCGACATGTCAGAGCTGCTGCATAAAGTGCGGGCCGTCTGTTCGCGCTTCTGGCGTTCACACCCTGCCGCTGCTCGCCTGTCTGCGCTACAGCGTAACTTCGGCCTTCCCGCTCACCGCCTCATATGCGACGTACCCACCAGGTGGAACTCCACCTTGCATATGCTGGACAGACTGTGCGAGCAGCAGCAGGCCATAGTGGAGTTTCAGCTGCAGCACCCACGGGTCAGTCGCACTTCGGATCAGACACACTTCACCACCAATGACTGGGCCTCCATGCGAGACCTGTGTGCCCTGTTGCGCTGTTTCGAGTACTCCACCAACATGGCCAGTGGCGATGACGCCGTTATCAGCGTTGCAATACCACTTCTATGTCTCCTTGAGAAAACACTTAGGGCGATGATGGAAGAGGAGGTGGCCCAGGAGGAAGAGGAGGAAGAGGGGTCATTTTTAGCACTTTCAGGCCAGTCTCTTCAAAGTGACTCAGAGGGAGGTTTTTTGCAACACCAGAGGCCAGGTACAAATGTGGCCAGACAGGGCCCACTACTGGAGGACGAGGAGGACGAGGATGAGGAGGAGGAGGAGGTGGAGGAGGATGAGGATGAAGCATGTTCACAGCGGGGTGGCACCCAAAGCAGCTCGGGCCCATCACTGGTGCGTGGCTGGGGGGAAACACAGGACGATGACGATACGCCTCCCACAGAGGACAGTTTGTCCTTACCTCTGGCCAGCCTGGCACACATGAGCGACTACATGCTGCAGTGCCTGCGCAACGACAGCAGAGTTGCCCACATTTTAACGCGTGCGGAATACTGGGTTGCCACCCTGCTGGATCCCCGGTACAAAGACAATGTGCCCACCTTACTTCCTACACTGGAGCGTGATAGGAAGATGCGCGAGTACAAGCGCACGTTGGTAGACGCGCTACTGAGAGCATTCCCAAATGTCACAGGGGAACCAGTGGAAGCCCAAGGCGAAGGCAGAGGAGGAGCAAGAGGTCGCCAACGCAGCTGTGTCACGGCCAGCTCCTCTGAGGGCAGGGTTAGCATGGCAGAGATGTGGAAAAGTTTTGTCACCACGCCACAGCTAACTGCACCACCACCTGAAACGGAACGTGTTAGAAGGAGGCAACATTTCACTAACATGGTGGAACAGTACCTGTGCACACCCCTCCACGTACTGACTGATGGTTCGGCCCCATTCAACTTCTGGGTCTCCAAATTGTCCACGTGGCCAGAGCTAGCCTTTTATGCCTTGGAGGTGCTGGCCTGCCCGGCGGCCAGCGTTTTGTCTGAACGTGTATTCAGCACGGCAGTTGGCGTCATTACAGACAAACGCAGCCGCCTGTCTACAGCCAATGTGGACAAGCTGACGTTCATAAAAATGAACCAGGCATGGATCCCACAGGACCTGTCCATCCCTGGTGCAGATTAGATATTAACTACCTCCCCTTAACAATATATTATTCTACTCCAGGGCACTTCCTCATTCAATACTATTTTTTATTTCATTTTACCATTATATTGCGGGGCAACCCAAAGTTGAATGAACCTCTCCTCTGTCTGGGTGCCGGGGCCTAAATGTGTGACAGTGGTCTGTTCCAGTGGTGGGTGACGTGAAGCCTGATTCTCTGCTATGACATGAAGACTTATTCTGTGCTGACATGAAGCCAGATTCTCTGTTACGCGACCTCTCTCCTCTGCCTGGGTGCCTGGGCCTAAATGTGTGACAGTGGCCTGTTCCAGTGGTGGGTGACGTGAAGCCTGATTCTCTGCTATGACATGAAGACAGATTCTGCGCTGACATAAGGCCAGGTTCTCTGTTACAGGACCTCTCTCCTCTGCCTGGGTGCCTGGGCCTAAATGTGTGACAGTGGCCTGTTCCAGTGGTGGGTGACGTGAAGCCTGATTCTCTGCTATGAAATGAAGACAGATTCTGCGCTGACATAAGGCCAGATTCTCTGTTACGGGACTGCTCTCCTCTGTCTGGGTGCCGGGGCCTAAATGTGTGACAGTGGCCTGTTCCAGTGGTGGGTGACGTGAAGCCTGATTCTCTGCTATGACATAAAGACAGATTCTGTGCTGACATAAGGCCAGATTCTCTGTTACGGGACCGCTCTCCTCTGTCTGGGTGCCGGGGCCTAAATGTGTGACAGTGGCCTGTTCCAGTGGTGGGTGACGTGAAGCCTGATTCTCTGCTATGACATGAAGACAGATTCTGTGCTGACATCAGGCCAGATTCTCTGTTACGGGACCTCTCTCCTCTGCCTGGGTGCCGGGGCCTAAATGTGTGACAGTGGCCTGTTCCAGTGGTGGGTGACGTGAAGCCTGATTCTCTGCTATGACATGAAGACTGATTCTGCGCTGACACGAAGCCAGATTCTCTGCTATGGCATGAAGAGACTGATTCTCTGCTGACATGAAGCCAGATTCTTTGCTATGGCATGAAGAGACTGATTCTCTGCTGACGTGAAGCCAGATTCTCTGCTATGGGACCTCTGTCCAATTGATATTGGTTCATTTTTATTTTTTTAATTTTTATTTTAATTCATTTCCCTATCCACATTTGTTTGCAGGGGATTTACCTACATGTTGCTGCCTTTTGCAGCCCTCTAGCTCTTTCCTGGGCTGTTTTACAGCCTTTTTAGTGCCGAAAAGTTCGGGTCCCCATTGACTTCAATGGGGTTCAGGTTCGGGACGAAGTTCGGATCGGGTTCGGATCCCGAACCCGAACATTTCCGGGAAGTTCGGCCGAACTTCTCGAACCCGAACATCCAGGTGTTCGCTCAACTCTATTTGCCACTAATACATGACAAAAAGGGCTTTAGAACATATAACTGCACTGCTGAACGGCAAATAATATATATATTTTTTGCCACTAATGCAAGCCAAAAAGGGCTGTAATTTTCTCACTTCACCACAGAACGGCTAATAAGCCCTTTTTTCCCACTAATACAAGCCAAAAAATGCTTTAGAACATATAACTTCACCGCACAAGGGCAAATAAGATGTAGAAATATTTCCTTGTAATAAACCCTGTTAATGGCTGTATCAAACAGCACTTGCACCCCAATAACAAGAACGGTTTGCTGGAATTACAGAGCTGTATAATGGCAATTTGGATCCGCAGTCAGTGCAGCAAGGTGTAATAGTATTGTTCCTATTACCCAGGCTGTAAACTTCCCTACTGAACCCTGTTCTGCTTCAATACTGTGGAATGATTCCTCCCTATCCTTTCCCTGAACTTCTATACAGCAAAATACAAGTTTTAATGTCTTTTCTATCACTGTCCCTAGCGCCTGCTGCCGTCTCTCCCTGTACTAAGTACACTGGAAAATGGCTGAATCCAAGATGGCTTAGGCTATTCATAGGACTGTGACATCACAGGGATGGCTGGCTGCTTATTGGCTGCATGCATGGCATTGTGGGTGATCCCTCAATCCCAGAGTTACTTGTTCCATGTTCTAACACGTGCAACAGCCATTTTAGGATAAAATGTGATTCAGTACCACGAAGTGTGGGGAAATTCGGATTCGGTGCAAATCGGATCGAATTCCACTTCATCAACTTTTTTTTTTTCCAATTCTCTTTTTATTGAAGAATTATAACATCTTAAATGTATAAATCACATTTAGAAAACTTTAGCAAAGAAAAAAACAACCATGCACTGGAAATCGTAGATGTGGAAAAAAGAAAAAGGTGATCATTTTCCTAAGTGCTGGTTCTTTTTTTTACAGACTCTGTACCATAGACTGGGTAAAGTAATATATGACTTATGAGATAGTCATGCAAATCTTGGGCTTTTAGAAAAGAATCATGATAGAGAAGTGTAGGTAGCTTTTAATCAAAGTAATTTTTATTGGTATTTTCAACATTTACAAAGAAACATATCTTGCATATGTGAATACTAAAACAAATTATTCGTATCATAGTTAGTTCTGTATACAGTAAGTTTCAGTCATGTTGATATTCAACAGGTTTTATAGTTTGATCTAGGGTAATAACAAAACTAGATCGTTAAGGAAGAAATATAAGAGAGAAAAAAAAAGAGAGAGAAAGAAAATGAAGTAAAAGTAAAAGACATATAACATTTAGAACTGTTATTTTAACGTTCCTCGATTAAAAGCCATATTTACGTCATATGGTGTAGTTTCGTATGTTGTTTTGTTGTATGTTGTTCTGTTGTTTTGTTTTCGGCCAGTCCTTGATAACATATATATTTAGGATTATCCTTTTGGAAAGTGATTCAACCAAGTCTTCCATTTCCTTTCCATAATACCTTTTTTGCCTCTAATCGTTGCGTATATGTGTTCGTTTATGTAGTTTTTGGATACCATTTCTATAATGTCCCTAACCTTGGGAATTATGTTTGTTTTCCAATGTTTTGCTAATAGTGTACGATATGTAATGAAAATGTGCATAGTGGGTATTTGGATTGACGTATCTATCTTTTCCAAACCTATGTTCAATAAGGCTATTTCGGGGGTGAGTAAGATGTTTTTACCTGCTATCATGTTAATTAGTTCATGTATGTCCTTTTTTAGCTTTCCTAACTTTGGACATGTCCAAAAAATATGCGAGAGAGTACCACATTGGTTACAGTTCCTCCAGCACATAATTGAACATGTGTTGTAGAATTTATGCAACTTAACTGGTGTATAATACCATCTAGATATTATCTTAAAATATTGTTCTCTGTGATTGGTGCAGGTAGTAGCATTCTTGAACATGAGCATTGCTTTATTCCATTGGTATATGCTCAATGGTTTATTCAAGTCTGTTTCCCATTTTTGATGGTATGGTAGTTTATCTTGTAATGTGTCATTATTTGCAAGATCATATATCATTTTGAAATATTTAGTTGTTTGTCTACTAGAAGATATGTTTAATATGTTTGTTAGGTTGTGAGGTAAAAATATTTCTGTGTTGGGATATTTTTCCCATAGACTTTTTAAAGTAGCGTAGGTGCGTTTGTCTCCATTAGTTAATTTAAATCTTTTTTGTAGTTCTGCAAAATCCAGTATCTTACTGTCTTTAATTATCTCTTTGAAGGATGTGATGCCTTTGTCTGTCCATGTGTGGATGTTTTTTAGCACTGCAAAATGTTTGAGGGATATTAGTTTTATGTCATGTTTAACCATATTAGGCAGATCTATGTTAGTTTTAAGGTGTATATTCCATGCTTCTAGTGTTGCTCTAGTTGTGGGTAGACACATTTTTGGTAATTCCTTGAATTTGTTGGCGTTTACTATAATTTGTGTCCAATCAGGGGTCTGGAGGTTATCTGTTTCTATTTGTGTCCACGCTTTGGGTTTGTCTTTGTTGTTAATCCAATCTATAGATTGTGCTATAAGAGTAGTGTTGTGATATGCGGTTAGGTTTGGAAAAGCTATGCCTCCGTTTGGTATCTTTTTACTAAGAATGTGTGTTGTAATTCTTGGTCTTGAGTTCTTCCATATAAAGGTTGAGGCTTGGGATTGTAGTTTTTTAAGAAGAAAGCAGGGTAGTGATATTGGTATTGTCCTGAATTTATAGAGGATTTTTGGTAAGATTAGCATTTTATATAGTACCAGTCTTCCAAACCAGCTCCACTCTCGATTTGAAAGTGTGTTCATTTCTTTCTGTAATTCGGCAAGTAACTTAGGGAAGTTTTCTCTTATTAAGGTTTGTTTGTCTGGAGCTATTTCTACTCCCAGGAAGGTTATGGATTTAGGATTCCAGATAAAGTTATAATTTTGTTGTATTGAGGCTATTATATTTTTATCTAATCTTATCCCCAGTATGTGTGACTTGTTATGATTTACTTTGTGGTATGATATTATTCCAAATTTATTTAGTTCATTTTGAACTTCCCTTAAAGATTGATTTGGGTTTGTCAGAGTTAAAATCATGTCGTCTGCGAACATACTAATTTTATATGTCTTATCGGAGACTTTGATACCTTCAATCTTTTCATTATTTCTAATGTTTGTGGCCAAAGGTTCTAAGGCTAGTATAAATAGCACTGGCGATAGGGGACATCCCTGCCGAGTTCCGTTGCTAATGGAAAAAGTATCAGAAAAAATTCCATTACATTGGACCCTGGCTGATGGACTGGAGTATAATGAGAATATAGTTTTGATGAAATTTTCCGGAAAGTCAAATTTTCTGAGGACCGATTTTAAATATCCCCAGTGTAGTCTTTTAAACGCCTTCTCTGCGTCCAGGGAGAGGAGCAGAGAAGGCGTTTTCCTCATTTTAGCCCAGCAAGCCAAATCTATGACTCTTCTAGATCCATCATATGGTTGTCTATGTTTGGTAAAACCTACTTGGTCCATATGTATTAATGATGGTATTATATCTTGCATTCTATGAGCTATTAATTTCGCATATAATTTAATATCTGTGTTTAACAGTGAGATTGGCCTAAGGTTTCCGGGCATGTGGGCTCCTTTCCTGGTTTGGGGCGGGTGATAATATTTGCGGCCAACATTTCTGAGGGAAATTCTCCATCCTCACTTGCTTTGTTGAAAGTTTTTGTTAAGTACGGAGTTAAAATATTACTATATATTTTGTAGTACTCTGATGAGAACCCATCAGGCCCCGGAGATTTGCCCAGCTTTGATGTCTTAATTGCCGCTACTATTTCCAGATCAGTGAAGGGCAGGCTGAGAAATTCTTTAATGTCTCCAGTTACTTTTTTTAGTTTACAGTTGTTTAAGTATTGTTTGTGTTGAGTTTGAGTAGGGTGAGATAATGAGGTATCCTCCTTTAAGTTATATAGTTTATTATAATATTGTGCGATGTGATTGGCAATTCCTATCGGATTGGTTATTTTTTCACTCGTTGATTCATTAATTAAGTGGTTTATCCTAAATTGGGTTCTAGTTGTCTTTGTGTGATTGGCCATTAACTTAGAAGGTTTATTGAAGTCTCTATAATATTTTGCTTCAGTATTTTTTGTTGTTTTTATATGTTTTTTTGATCAAAAGTTCATGTAACTTGAGTCTAGTAGAAGTGAGGGCTTGTAGGGTGATGTATGATTTGTTAGATTTATGTAGTTTTTCTAGAGAGTCAAGCTTTTGGAGAGTGTCAGTTATGTCTTTTTGATGTAATTTATTAAATCTGGCTGTCTGCTGTATAATAATTCCTCTAGAAAAGGCTTTATGTGTTCTCCACAATAGGATTGGGTCATCTGTTGACTTTTGATTTATTTTGAAGAATTCTGTTAGGTTGTGCCTAATTATTTCCTGTGTTTCTGGGTTAGAGAGAATGTAGGTGTTGTTCCTCCATGATGGGGCGTTTTTTTGATGAGGTGAAGATTTTATTTCTAAGGTGATAGGTGCGTGGTCTGACCACGTTATGTTGTTTATTTTACTTGATATTATTAGTCATTAAGGACTCTGGATTTTACAAGGAACATATCAATCCTTGCGTAGGAATTGTGACACTGTGAATAATGTGTGTAGTCTCTTTCTGAAGCATTGAAGCATCTCCATACGTCGTATAAATCATTATCTGATAGCCATTTGTTTATAGTAGTTCTATTTTTATTTCTTTTACCATTTGTGTCTAGCTTGGAATCGTTGATGGAGTTTAGATCGCCTCCCATCACCAGTGTGCCTTTTTGTATTTTGTTTACCTTTCTCATTAACTTATTTAAAAAACTAATTTGATTATTGTTTGGGGCGTATGCGTTTACTAGTGTGTAAGTGGTGTTGTTGATAATACATGTGAGAATGATATATCTACCTGGGGGTTATGAGATTGTTCAATGAGCTGGAAGGTTACTGTGTCTTTGATTAGTATAGCTACTCCTGCTTTTTTTTTATTTGTGTTTGAGTAGTAAATTTTAGAGTATCCTAGTATCTTAATTTGGGGGTGAGTTTCATTTTTAAAATGTGTTTCCTGAAGGAAAACAATATCAGGTTTAGCTTTTTGTATATTGTGTTTTAAGAATGAGCGTTTATGTGGGCTATTTAAACCTCTTACGTTGTAGCTTAGGAAATGTAGTGTCATCTTAATTTGATTTCTCGCCTTCCTTACTCAGGCAGCCGAGAGATCTAGTTGTGTGTTAAGTGCGTATCGTCTGTTCTTACCCTATAGAAGTCGGCGTGTCTCACGTCTCTAGTATTGTTACAGTAGCTTGTGCTTTGTTCGAACTCAATATCTTCAGTATATTGCGTATTAGAAGTTCTTTATTTTTGCACCTATGGAAGTCAAGTTAATAACTAGATATATATGTGAAGACAAGAGAAAAAGAACATATAATAGTTAGAAGTCAGTATCAAGGACTGGCCAAAATGTACTCGAGGATAAAAAACAATAACAATTATAACAACACTGTAAATTAGTACAGTAATTTTATCACCGAATCTTTTCCAGGTGTTTCAAGGTGTTACTATTAGTATGGATAGAATAAAGACTTAGAGTAGCTATTCGCTACACAATTTGGGGTTAATTGTATAACACAAATAAGTAAAAGAAAAAAAACAAAAAACTTTTCAACAAAGTATGCTTGGTAAATATATACTCTTTGGCTAATCTGCCCTTAATGGTATTTAGAGATCTATTGACCAATGTAATATGAGAGTTCTTATTCTTTGGGATTGTTTCTTCAGCGTGGATTTTCTTGACGCGGTCTGTCTCTCTTTTGTGGTCCTCTGAAGGAATTTCCTGTGTCTTCTACTGCTATATCCCATCTTTGTAGTAGATCAAAGCCTTGCTCCACTGTAGATACTACTTTTGTGGTTCCTCCATCTTGTATTAGCAATTTGACCGGAAAACCCCATCTGTAGGGTATATTGTGGTAGCGAAGCGTATTAGTGATGGGTTGAAACTTCTTCCTGCTTTGTATGGTAAATTGTGAGAGGTCGGTGTATACTTGAATGTTTTTAAATTCTTCTGGCAAGGTTTTGGTTTTCCTGAATTCTTGGGTAAATTGTTCTTTAATTCTAAAGAAGTGGATTCTGGCGATGGTGTCTCTTGGTATTGAGGGATCCATCCCTCTTGGTTTGGGTAGGCGATGAGCTCTATCTATTTCTAAGTCATGTTTGGAACAATCTGTGAGTACTGTAGCGATCAATCTCTGTAGGTAGGTTGTAAGTTCTGTTGGTTGAATACTTTCCGGAATCCCTCTAAACTTTAAGTTGTTCCTCCTATTTCGATCTTCTAAATCTGCTAATTTCATTGTAACCTTTCAATGTCGTCAGAATTATCATTTGTGACGTCAGCGATATCATTATGCGACTTGCAAATTTGATCCATCTTGGACTCGATGTGGGAGACTCTTGATTCAACTTTTTCCTAATTTAACATTTGTAGTTGAGATAGCGTTGTTGATTCTCTTTAGTGAAATATTTGTGGAGTAAGTAATATTGTTTCTTTTATAAAGCACTCGGAGGCTGTTTTGTCCGTGGCTGTGATAGAGTTTAGTTCTGTGTCAGACTTTGCTTCTGATGCGACATCTTCTATAGCGGTGGAGGGTTCTTTTTTATTTGTTGTGTCATTATTTTTTATGTCCGTTCTTGCTTTTTGTTTGCGTGGACTTGAGATGTCAGATGAGTCATCTGAGTGATTTCCTTCATCTATAATATCTTCTGGGTTGTCTATTATTGATAGTCTGTTGTTGACAGATTTGTTTGTCTTTCCTTTTGGTCCGCTTGTTTTGTTTTTTTGTGAGCTGTGCATTTTGTCGGCTGGCATATGCTCATAAAAGGGAGTATGTGTCGGTGTTCTTGAGAGGAAGTTTTGTTGGTCAAAATTACTTAGTCTTCTCGTTTGGTATGGATGACTATGTTTGTATTGTTGCATAATACAGTTCAAATATTTGATAGTATATCAGAGGTTTTGTGACTCCTCTGAGTTAATGTTATGCTGTCCTGAAATGAAATGATAATCCTTCTAATAGGATATATATTTATTATTATTATTATTTTTTTTTTTGACAGACTTTACAGCTTTGTCCTTTTCTTGTCTGCGTTGTCAACCTTCTTTATGTTCAGAGAATGCTTAAATGACTTTTAGCGATTTTGATAAAGAAGGGGGTGGAGGTATAGAGGTGAGCAAGTGGTTTAGCTGGTGGGGCTGGTATCTCGGCTGTAGAAGGTCTAGACTGCTACCTTTAAAGGTTGGACAAGGTTTTATGAGCGTTGCTTCTAGCTTTTACACTGACCGCTCCGTTAGGTAAAGGTGAGACTCTGGTTTAGTAGGCTTATCTGTCTGTCACCTCCCTTCTATTCTGTTTAATGGATCACATCCAGCGATCTCTATGTATCGGTCAGGCTCTGTTTTCTCCCCTTTATTTTTTACCTCCTTAGTTGTCTCTGGAGGCTGTTGTGTCGCCGCTCCGTCCGTTCGGCTCCTCTGTGACACTGTATGTCTTTAATTACAGCCACCTCCGATATTACAGAGTATGTAAGCCTGCTGCGTGTCTCTCTCTGCAGCGGCTGTTCGCGCCTTTTTCCTCCTTCTTTCCCGCTTGTCTTTGGTCGGACCTTTCTTTATCTGTTTGTAAGACTGTGAGCGTCTCCAGCTTTTCACAAAAGGTTCCCAGTCTTCTTCTTTGTCCTTAGATTTATTCCTGCGTCTGAATTTTCTCACTAAATAGCTCTATTTGGTCGTTCGGGCAGTTATATAGCCGGAGCTCTGGTTTTCAGCTTCTGTGCTGCATGAAAGCCAAGCCACGCCCCCCTGTAGGTAGCTTTTATACGGGATACGGAGGGGGAGGAGAATAAATGGTGGGGCGGGGGATCTCCCTGTGTTAAAGGTGTCTAGTATAGAAACATAGAAACATAGAATGTGTCGGCAGATAAGAACCATTTGGCCCATCTAGTCTGCCCAATATATCTGAATCCTATGAATAGTCCCTGGCCCTATCTTATATGAAGGATAGCCTTATGCCTATCCCATGCATGCTTAAACCCCTTCACTGTATTTGCAGCTACCACTTCTGCAGGAAGGCTATTCCATGCATCCACTACTCTCTCAGTAAAGTAATACTTCCTTATATTACTTTTAAACCTTTGCCCCTCTAATTTAAAACTGTGTCCTCTTGTGGTAGTTTTTCTTCTTTTAAATATGCTCTCCTCCTTTACCGAGTTGATTCCCTTTATGTATTTAAAAGTTTCTATCATATCCCCTCTGTCTCTTCTTTCTTCCAAGCTATACAACGGCGTGCAGAATTATTAGGCAAATTGAGTATTTTGACCACATCATCCTCTTTATGCATGTGTGTCTTACTCCAAGCTGTATAGGCTCGAAAGGCCTACTACCAATTAAGCATATTAGGTGATGTGCATCTCGTAATGAGAAGGGGTGTGGTCTATGACATCAACACCCTATATTAGGTGTGCATAATTAGTAGGCAACTTCCTTTCCTTTGGCAAAATGGGTCAAAAGAAGGGCTTGACAGCTCAGAAAAGTCAAATAGTGGAGATATCTGCAGAGGGATGCAGCACTCTTAAATTGCAAAGCTTCTGAAGCGTGATCATCGAACAATCAAGCGTTTCATTCAAAATAGTCAACAGGGGTCGCAAGAAGCGTGTGGAAAAAACCCAAGGCGCAAAATAACTGCCCATTAACCGAGAAAAGTCAAGCGTGCAGCTGCCAGATGCCACTTGCCACCAGTATGGCCCATATTTCAGAGCTGCAACATCCACTGGAGTGCCCAAAAGCACAAGGTGTGCAATACTCAGGAGACATGGCCAAGGTAAGAAAGGCTGAAAGACGACCACCACTGAACAAGACACACAAGCTGAAACGTCAAGACTGGGCCAAGAAATATCAAGACTGTTTTCTGAAGGTTTTATGGACTGATGAAATGAAGGTGAGTCTAGATGGCCCAGATGGATGGGCCCGTGGCTGGTTGGTAAAGGGCAGAGAGCTCCAGTCAAACTCAGACGCCAGCAAGGTGGGAGGTGGAGTACTGGTTTGGGCTGGTATCATCAAAGATGAGCTTGGGGGCCTTTTCGGGTTGAGGATGGAGTCAAGCTCAACTCCCAGTCCTACTGCCAGTTTCTGGAAGACACCTTCTTCAAGCAGCGGTACAGGAAGAAGTCTGCATCCTTCAAAAAAAACATGATTTTCATGCAGGACAATGCTCCATCACACGCGTCCAAGTACTTCACAGCGTGGCTGGCAAGAAAGGGTATAAAAGAAGAAAATCTAATGACATGGCCTCCTTGTTCACCTGATCTGAACCCCATTGAGAACCTGTGGTCCATCATCAAATGTGAGATTTACAAGGAGGGAAAACAGTACACCTCTCTGAACAGTGTCTGGGAGGCTGTGGTTGCTGCTGCACGCAATGTTGATGGTGAACAGATCAAAACACTGACAGAATCCATGGATGCCAGGCTTTTGAGTGTTTTTGCAAAGAAAGGTGGCTATATTGGTCACTGATTTGTTTTTGTTTTGTTTTTGAATGTCAGAAATGTATATTTGTGAATGTTGAGATGTTATATTGGTTTCACTGGTAAAAATAAATAATTGAAATGGGTATATATTAGTTTTTTGTTAAGTTGCCTAATAATTATGCACAGTAATAGTCACCTGCACACACAGATATCCCCCTAAAATAGCTAAAACTAAAAACAAACTAAAAACTACTTCCAAAAATATTCAGCTTTGATATTAATGAGTTTTTTGGGTTCATTGAGAACATGGTTGTTGTTCAATAATAAAATTAATCCTCAAAAATACAACTTGCCTAATAATTCTGCACTCCCTGTACATGTTAAGGTCCTTTAACCTTTCCTGGTAAGTTTTATCCTGCAATCCATGTACTAGTTTAGTAGCTCTTCTCTGAACTCTCTCTAGAGTATCTATATCCTTCTGGAGATATGGCCTCCATGACTGCGCACAATACTCCAAGTAAGGTCTCACTAGTGTTCTGTACAGCGGCATAAGCACTTCACTCTTTCTACTGCTTATACCTCTCCCTATACATCCAAGCATTCTGCTGGCATTTCGTGCTGCTCTATTACATTGTCTTCCCACCTTTAAGTCTTCTGAAATAATTACTCCTAAATCCCTTTCCTCAGATACTGAGGTCAGGACTGTGTCAAATATTCTATATTCTGCCCTTGGGTTTTTACGCCCCAGGTGCATTATCTTGCACTTATCCACATTAAATTTCAGTTGCCAGAGTTCTGACCATTCTTCTAGTTTTCCTAAATCCTTTTCCATTTGGCGTTTCCCTCCAGGAACATCAACCCTGTTACATATCTTTGTGTCATCAGCAAAAAGACAAACCTTACCATCGAGGCCTTTTGCAATATCACTTATGAAGATATTAAACAAAATTGGTCCCAGTACAGATCCCTGTGGAACCCCACTGGTAACATGACCTTGTTTTGAATGTTCTCCATTGACTACAACCCTCTGTTGTCTGTCACTCAGCCACTGCCTAATCCACTCAACAATATGGGAGTCCATGCTCAATGACTGCAGTTTATTGATAAGTCTTCTATGTGGGACAGTGTCAAAAGCCTTACTAAAATCTAGATATGCGATGTCTACTGCACCTCCACCGTCTATTATTTTAGTCACCCAGTCAAAAAAATCTATAAGATTTGTTTGACATGATCTCCCTGAAGTAAACCCATGTTGTTTTTCATCTTGCAATCCATGGGATTTTAGATGTTGCACAATCCTATCCTTTAATAGGGTTTCCATTAATTTGCCTACTATTGATGTCAGACTCACTGGTCTATAGTTGCTCGATTCCTCCCTACTACCTTTCTTGTGAATGGGCACGACATTTGCCAATTTCCAATCTTCCGGGACGACTCCTGTTACTAATGATTGGTTAAATAAATCTGTTAGCGGTTTTGCCAGCTCACCACTAAGCTCTTTTAATAATTTTGGGTGTATCTCATCAGGCCCCTGTGACTTATTTGTCTTCACCTTAGACAGCAAACTTAGAACATCTTCCTCTGTAAAGATACATGCATCAAATGATTTATTAGTCATCCTTTCTAGTGGAGGTCCTTCTCCTTTTTCTTTTGTAAAAACTGAACAGAAGTATTCATTAAGGCAGATGGCTAGCCCTTTATTCTCTTCTACATACCTTCCGTCCTTTGTTTTTAATTTAGTTATTCCTTGTTTTAATTTCCTTTTTTCATTTATATATCTGAAGAATGTCTTATCCCCTTTTTTCATAGACTGAGCTAGTTTTTCTTCTGCCTGCGCTTTAGAAGTTCTTATAACTTGCTTGGCCTCTCTCTGCCTAATCTTGTAGATTTCCTTATCTTCATTGCTCTGGTTTTTTTTATAATTACAAAATGCTAGCTTTTTATTTTTACTGATTTGGGCCACTTCTGCTGAGTACCACAGTGGTCTCTTCCTTTTTTTGCTTTTACTGACAAGTCTAATGCAATTTTCTGTTGCCTTCAATAATGCACCTTTTAAGTAGCCCCATTTCTCCTGGACTCCATGTAATCCGTTCCAGTCTGATAAGGACTCATTTATGACTAATTTCATTTTTGAAAAGTCTGTTTTTCTAAAATCTAAAACTTTTGTTTTTGTGTGGTGGGACTCTTTCACAGTTCTTATATTAAACCACACTGACTGGTGATCACTAGATCACTAGATCCCAAGTATCTATTTTGATGGTCTATATGGGGTGTATCTCACATGGCTTAAGTTTGGGACCGAGAGCTAGAGTGTCTAGTCAGGAACCTTCGTGAGTGTCTATTCAGTTGGAATGAAATAAATAGGTTTGGCAAGCCAAGGGGAGTGCGATCTTTTTAAGGTATCAACCTTATTAGTAAATCGTTCTAAAGATTTTCCACGGGCCCCAGGTCTTTAGGAACCTTGTGCAATTGTGTGTCTCCCAGTGGGCAAGTTCCTCAAACTGGTATATCTGGTCTACTTTATCTATTCAAGCTGGTATGGTCAGTGCTGAGCTACTCTTCCATAAGTATGGAATTAGTAGACGAGCTGCTGACCTGTGATGAACATGGTGGGTAAGTTACTATTCGAAGGCTTAAGGGTCTCATTTGGGCACCACAATAAGATCAGCTTGGGGTCCAGGGTAAGTTTTGTGTGGCAAATTTGAGTGATCATTGATCCAATTTGGGACCAGAAGGGAATTATGGGTGGACAATGCCACCATATGTGGGAGAGGGAGCCGACATCCGCCCACACCTCCAACAATGGGCGGAAATCTCCGAATTGAGCCTATGTAGAAATTCTGGAGTTTTATACCATCTCGTCAGAAGTTTATACAAGTTTTCTTGTACTTTAATGCATCTATTAAAACCATGAGAGTTGGTTAAAATTAAGGCCTTTTCAGGGTCTGTGAGGCTGACTAAGAGCTCCACCTCCCACGCCTCTAGGAAGTATAGGTTTGGTGGTGAGTTGGTAATAATAGTTTATACGTTAAAGAAAGCTAATTTTTGGGGTGTTGGGGTACATCTAGTAATTTCTCCAACCAAGATAGGGTCCTGTTTTGGGTATTGGGTAGTAAGATATGCCTGGTGTCTCTACGAAAATCTAAGAGATGTAGGAAGGGCGCTTTGTGAACCTTGGGGAGGTCTAGAAGTTTGTCCCAGTTTAGCTTGCCATCGGGTTAAGATTAGGGATGAGCGAACCCGAACTGTATTTTCGTAAAAGTCTGGGCTCGGGTTTGGTGTTCGGCGCTTTCTTGGCGCTTGTTGATTGGCTGCAAAGCAGCCAATCAACAAGCGTCATACTACTTGCCCCAAGAGGCCATCACAGCCTTGCCTACTATTGGCATGGCTGTGATTGGCCAGTGCAGTATGTGACCCAGCCTCTATATAAGCTTGGGTCACGTAGCGCTGCACGTCACTCTGCTGATTCAAGCATAGGGAGAGGTTGCTGCTGCGACGTTAGGGCGAGATTAGGCAGATTAACTCCTCCAAAAGACTTAATTCAGTGATCGATCTCCAGCTGTGGATCATTGAAGTGCTAATATTGAATTGCTTACTTTTTTTAGGCTGCCCAGAGCGTTTTTATATCACTTTTTTCTGGGGTGATCGGCGGCCATTTTGTGGCTTGTGGTGCGCCAGCACAAGCTACCACCAAGTGCATTTAACCATCAATAGTGTGGTTATTTTTTGCTATATCCTACATCAGCTGCAGGCTGAGCCTGTGTCACCGAAGTGCATTTAACCATCAACAGTGTGGTTATTTTTTGGCCATATACTACATCAGGTGCAGGCTGAGCCTGTGTCACCCAAGTGCATTTAACCATCAACAGTGTGGTTATTTTTTGGCCATATACTACATCAGGTGAAGGGTGAGCCTGTGTCACCTAAGTGCATTTAACCATCAACAGTGTGGTTAATTTTTGGCCATATACTACATCAGGTGCAGGCTGAGCCTGTGTCACCCAAGTGCATTTAACCATCAATAGTGTGGTTATTTTTTGGCCATATACTACATCAGGGGCAAGTTGAGCCTGTCACCCAGAGCCTAAAAAATAGACCAGACATTTATATTCCTCCAAATCAGTACTGTTTTAGCTGGTCAAGTTATTTGTAGTGACCGTAAAAGCACAGTTTTTGTTCTGGGTTGAAAAACTATTCCCAAATTTGCCATTCTCAAAATTAGTAGTTTCTGCTATATCAGGCCTACTTTAAATCTATCCCAAAAAGGATATCTTAGATTCAAGGTGCTGATAGCGTCATTCTGAAAAACCTAACACACACGCTACCGTGCAGATACAAGTCCAATTCTGTGATTTAAAGGTATATCTGTCACACAGCGCGTAAAAAATAGGCCTCACATTTCTATTCAATCAAATCTGTACTGTTTTAGCTGGTCAAGTTATATTTAGTGACCGTAAAAGCACAGTTTTTGTTCTGGGTTGAAAAACTATTCCCAAATTTGCCATTCTCAAAATTAGTAGTTTCTGCTATATCAGGCCTACTTTAAATCTATCCCAAAAAGGATATCTTAGATTCAAGGTGCTGATAGCGTCATTCTGAAAAACCTAACACACACGCTACCGTGCAGATACAAGTCTAATTCTGTGATTTAAAGGTATATCTGTCACACAGCGCGTAAAAAATAGGCCTCACATTTCTATTCAATCAAATCTGTACTGTTTTAGCTGGTCAAATTATTTATAGTGACCGTAAAAGCACAGTTTTTGTTCTGGGTTGAAAAACTATTCCCAAATTTGCTATTCTCAAAATAAGTAGTTTCTGCTATATCAGGCCTACTTTAAATCTATCCCAAAAAAGATATCTTAGATTCAAGGTGCTGATAGCGTCATTCTGAAAAACCTAACACACACGCTACCGTGCAGATACAAGTCTAATTCTGTGATTAAAGGTATATCTGTCACACAGCGCGTAAAAAATAGGCCTCACATTTCTATTCAACCAAATCTGTACTGTTTTAGCTGGTCAAAATATTTGTAGTGACCGTAAAAGCACAGTTTTTGTTCTGGGTTGAAAAACTATTCCCAAATTTGCCATTCTCAAAATTAGTAGTTTCTGCTATATCAGGCCTACTTTAAATCTATCCCAAAAAGGATATCTTAGATTCAAGGTGCTGAAAGCGTCATTCTGAAAAACTTAACACACACGCTACCGTGCAGATACAAGTCTAATTCTGTGATTAAAGGTATATCTGTCACACAGCGCGTAAAAAATAGGCCTCACATTTCTATTCAACCAAATCTGTACTGTTTTAGCTGGTCAAATTATTTGTAGTGACTGTAAAAGCACAGTTTTTGTTCTGGGTTGAAAAACTATTCCCAAATTTGCCATTCTCAAAATAAGTAGTTTCTGCTATATCAGGCCTACTTTAAATCTATCCCAAAAAAGATATCTTAGATTCAATGTGCTGATAGTGTCATTCAGAAAAACTTAACACACACGCTACCGTGCAGATACAAGTCTAATTCTGTGATTAAAGGTATATCTGTCACACAGCGCCAAAAAAATAGGCCTCACATTTCTATTCAACCAAATCTGTACTGTTTTAGCTGGTCAAATTATTTGTAGTGACCGTAAAAGCACAGTTTTTGTTCTGGGTTAAAAAACTATTCCCAAATTTGCCATTTTCTAAATTGTGGTGAACGGGAACAATGAGGAAAACATCTAATAAGGGACGCGGACGCGGACGTGGTGGTGTTAGTGGACCCTCTGGTGCTGGGAGAGGACGTGGCCGTTCTGCCACAGCCACACGTCCTAGTGAACCAACTACCTCAGGTCCCAGTAGCCAGCAGAATTTACAGAGATATTTGGTGGGGCCCAATGCCGTTCTAAGGATGGTAAGGCCGGAGCAGGTACAGGCATTAGTCAATTGGGTGGCCGACAGTGCATCCAGCACGTTCACATTATCTCCCACCCAGTCTTCTGCAGAAAGCGCACAGATGGCGCATGAAAACCAAGCCCTTCAGTCTGTCACATCACCCCCATGCATATCAGGGAAACTGTCTGAGCCTCAAGTTATGCAGCAGTCTCTTATGCTGTTTGAAGACTCTGCTGCCAGGGTTTCCCAAGGGCATCCACCTAGCCCTTCCCCAGGGGTGGAAGAGATAGAATGCACTAACGCACAACCACTTATGTTTCCTGATGATGAGGACATGGGAATACCACCTCAGCACGTCTCTGATGATGACGAAACACAGGTGCCAACTGCTGCGTCTTTCTGCAGTGTGCAGACTGAACAGGAGGTCAGGGATCAAGACTGGGTGGAAGACGATGCAGGGGACGATGAGGTCCTAGACCCCACATGGAATGAAGGTCGTGCCACTGACTTTCACAGTTCGGAGGAAGAGGCAGTGGTGAGACCGAGCCAACAGCGTAGCAAAAGAGGGAGCAGTGGCCAAAATCAGAACACCCGCCGCCAAGAGACTCCGCCTGCTACTGACCGCCGCCATCTGGGACCGAGCACCCCAAAGGCAGCTTCAAGGAGTTCCCTGGCATGGCACTTCTTCAAACAATGTGCTGACGACAAGACCCGAGTGGTTTGCACGCTGTGCCATCAGAGCCTGAAGCGAGGCATTAACGTTCTAAACCTTAGCACAACCTGCATGACCAGGCACCTGCATGCAAAGCATGAACTGCAGTGGAGTAAACACCTTAAAAACAAGGAACTCACACAGGCTCCCCCTGCTACCTCTTCTGCTGCTGCCGCCGCCTCGTCCTCTTCTGCTGCTGCCGCCGCCTCGGCCTCTTCCTCCGCCTCTGGAGGAACGTTGGCACCTGCCGCCCAGCAAACATGGGATGTACCACCAACACCACCACCTGCGTCACCAAGCATCTCAACCATGTCACACGGCAGCGTTCAGCTCTCCATCTCAAAAACATTTGAGAGAAAGCGTAAATTCCCACCTAGCCACCCTCGATCCCTGGCCCTGAATGCCAGCATTTCTAAACTACTGGCCTATGAAATGCTGTCATTTAGGCTGGTAAACACACACAGCTTCAAACAGCTCATGTCACTTGCTGTCCCACAGTATGTTGTTCCCAGCCGGCACTACTTCTCCAAGAGAGCCGTGCCTTCCCTGCACAACCAAGTGTCCGATAAAATCAAGTGTGCACTGCGCAACGCCATCTGTGGCAGGGTCCACCTAACCACAGATACGTGGACCAGTAAGCACGGCCAGGGACGCTATATCTCCCTAACTGCACACTGGGTAAATGTAGTGGCGGCTGGGCCCCAGGCGGAGAGCTGTTTGGCGCACGTCCTTCCGCCGCCAAGGATCGCAGGGCAACATTCTTTGCCTCCTGTCTCCTCCTCCTCCTACTCAGCTTCCTCCTCCTCTTCTTCCACCTGCTCATCCAGTCAGCCACACACCTTCACCACCAACTTTAGCACAGCCCGGGGTAAACGTCAGCAGGCCGTTCTGAAACTCATATGTTTGGGGGACAGGCCCCACACCGCACAGGAGTTGTGGCGGGGTATAGAACAACAGACCGACGAGTGGTTGCTGCCGGTGAGCCTCAAGCCCGGCCTGGTGATGTGCGATAATGGGCGAAATCTCGTTGCAGCTCTGGGACTAGCCGTTTTGATGCACATCTCTTGCCTGGCGCATGTGCTAAATTTGGTGGTGCAGAAGTTCATTCGCAACTACCCCGACATGTCAGAGCTGCTGCATAAAGTGCGGGCTGTCTGTTCGCGCTTCCGGCGTTCACACCCTGCCGCTGCTCGCCTGTCTGCGCTACAGCGTAACTTCGGCCTTCCCGCTCACCGCCTCATATGCGACGTGCTCACCAGGTGGAACTCCACCTTGCATATGCTGGACAGACTGTGCGAGAAGCAGCAGGCCATAGTGGAGTTTCAGCTGCAGCACGCACGGGTCAGTCGCACTGCGGATCAGACCCACTTCACCACCAATGACTGGGCCTCCATGCGAGACCTGTGTGCCCTGTTGCGCTGTTTCGAGTACTCCACCAACATGGCCAGTGGCGATGACGCCGTTATCATCGTTACAATACCACTTCTATGTCTCCTTGAGAAAACACTTAGGGCGATGATGGAAGAGGAGGTGGCCCAGGAGGAAGAGGAGGAAGAGGGGTCATTTTTAGCACTTTCAGGCCAGTCTCTTCGAAGTGACTCAGAGGGAGGTTTTTTGCAACACCAGAGGCCAGGTACAAATGTGGCCAGACAGGGCCCACTACTGGAGGACGAGGAGGACGAGGATGAGGAGGAGGTGGAGGAGGATGAGGATGAAGCATGTTCACAGCGGGGTGGCACCCAAAGCAGCTCGGGCCCATCACTGGTGCGTGGCTGGGGGGAAACACAGGACGATGACAATACGTCTCCCACAGAGGACAGCTTGTCCTTACCTCTGGGCAGCCTGGCACACATGAGCGACTACATGCTGCAGTGCCTGCGCAACGACAGCAGAGTTGCCCACATTTTAACGTGTGGGGACTACTGGGTTGCCACCCTGCTGGATCCCCGGTACAAAGACAATGTGCCCACCTTACTTCCTACACTGGAGCGTGATAGGAAGATGCACGAGTACAAGCGCACGTTGGTAGACGTGCTACTGAGAGCATTCCCAAATGTCACAGGGGAACCAGTGGAAGCCCAAGGCGAAGGCAGAGGAGGAGCAAGAGGTCGCCAACGCAGCTGTGTCTTGGCCAGCTCCTCTGAGGGCAGGGTTATCATGGCAGAGATGTGGAAAAGTTTTGTCACCACGCCACAGCTAACTGCACCACCACCTGATACGGAACGTGTTAGCAGGAGGCAACATTTCACTAACATGGTGGAACAGTACCTGTGCACACCCCTCCACGTACTGACTGATGGTTCGGCCCCATTCAACTTCTGGGTCTCCAAATTGTCCACGTGGCCAGAGCTAGCCTTTTATGCCTTGGAGGTGCTGGCCTGCCCGGCGGCCAGCGTTTTGTCTGAACGTGTATTCAGCATGGCAGGGGGCGTCATTACAGACAAACGCAGCCGCCTGTCTACAGCCAATGTGGACAAGCTGACGTTCATAAAAATGAACCAGGCATGGATCCCACAGGACCTGTCCATCCCTTGTGCAGATTAGACATTAATTACCTCCCCTTAACAATATATTATTGTACTCCAGGGCACTTCCTCATTCAATCCTATTTTTATTTTCATTTTACCATTATATTGCGGGGCAACCCAAAGTTGAATGAACCTCTCCTCTGTCTGTGTGTCGGGGCCTAAATATGTGACAGTGGCCTGTTCCAGTGGTGGGTGACGTGAAGCCTGATTCTCTGCTATGACATGAAGACTGATTCTCTGCTGACATGAAGCCTGAATCTCTGTTACGGGACCTCTCTCCTCTGCCTGGGTGCCTGGGCCTAAATATGTGACAGTGGCCTGTTCCAGTGGTGGGTGACGTAAAGCCTGATTCTCTGCTATGACATGAAGACTGATTCTCTGCTGACATGAAGCCAGATTCTCTGTTACGGGACCTCTCTCCTCTGTCTGGGTGCCGGGGCCTAAATATGTGACAGTGGCCTGTTCCAGTGGTGGGTGACGTGAAGCCTGATTCTCTGCTATGACATGAAGACTGATTCTCTGCTGACATGAAGCCTGAATCTCTGTCACGGGACCTCTCTCCTCTGCCTGGGTGCCTGGGCCTAAATATGTGACAGTGGCCTGTTCCAGTGGTGGGTGACGTGAAGCCTGATTCTCTGCTATGACATGAAAACTGATTTTCTGCTGACATGAAGCCTGAATCTCTGTTATGGGACCTCTCTCCTCTGCCTGGGTGCCTGGGCCTAAATATGTGACAGTGGCCTGTTCCAGTGGTGGGTGACGTGAAGCCTGATTCTCTGCTATGACATGAAGACTAATTCTCTGCTGACATGAAGCCTGAATCACTGTTACGGGACCTCTCTCCTCTGCCTGGGTGCCTGGGCCTAAATATGTGACAGTGGCCTGTTCCAGTGGTGGGTGACGTGAAGCCTGATTCTCTGCTATGACATGAAGACTGATTCTCTGCTGACATGAAGCCAGATTCTCTGTTACAGGACCTCTCTCCTCTGTCTGGGTGCCGGGGCCTAAATATGTGACAGTGGCCTGTTCCAGTGGTGGGTGACGTGAAGCCTGATTCTCTGCTATGACATGAAGACTGATTCTCTGCTGACATGAAGCCTGAATCTCTGTTACGGGACCTCTCTCCTCTGCCTGGGTGCCTGGGCCTAAATATGTGACAGTGGCCTGTTCCAGTGGTGGGTGACGTGAAGCCTGATTCTCTGCTATGACATGAAGACTGATTCTCTGCTGACATGAAGCCTGAATCTCTGTTATGGGACCTTTCTCCTCTGCCTGGGTGCCTGGGCCTAAATATGTGACAGTGGCCTGTTCCAGTGGTGGGTGACGTGAAGCCTGATTCTCTGCTATGACATGAAGACTGATTCTCTGCTGACATGAAGCCAGATTCTCTGTTACGGGACCTCTCTCCTCTGTCTGGGTGCCTGGGCCTAAATATGTGACAGTGGCCTGTTCCAGTGGTGGGTGACGTGAAGCCTGATTCTCTGCTATGACATGAAGACTGATTCTCTGCTGACATGAAGCCTGAATCTCTGTTATGGGACCTCTCTCCTCTGCCTGGGTGCCTGGGCCTAAATATGTGACAGTGGCCTGTTCCAGTGGTGGGTGACGTGAAGCCTGATTCTCTGCTATGACATGAAGACTGATTCTCTGCTGACATGAAGCCAGATTCTCTGTTACGGGTCCTCTCTCCTCTGTCTGGGTGCCTGGGCCTAAATATGTGACAGTGGCCTGTTCCAGTGGTGGGTGACGTGAAGCCTGATTCTCTGCTATGACATGAAGACTGATTCTCTGCTGACATGAAGCCTGAATCTCTGTTATGGGACCTCTCTCCTCTGCTTGGGTGCCTGGGCTTAAATATGTGACAGTGGCCTGTTCCAGTGGTGGGTGACGTGAAGCCTGATTCTTTGCTATGTCATGAAGACTGATTCTCTGCTGACATGAAGCCTGAATCTCTGTTATGGGACCTCTCTCCTCTGCCTGGGTGCCTGGGCCTAAATATGTGACAGTGGCCTGTTCCAGTGGTGGGTGACGTGAAGCCTGATTCTCTGCTATGACATGAAGACTGATTCTCTGCTGACATGAAGCCAGATTCTCTGTTACGGGACCTCTCTCCTCTGTCTGGGTGCCGGGGCCTAAATATGTGACAGTGGCCTGTTCCAGTGGTGGGTGACGTGAAGCCTGATTCTCTGCTATGACATGAAGACTGATTCTCTGCTGACATGAAGCCTGAATCTCTGTTACGGGACCTCTCTCCTCTGCCTGGGTGCCTGGGCCTAAATATGTGACAGTGGCCTGTTCCAGTGGTGGGTGACGTGAAGCCTGATTCTCTGCTATGACATGAAGACTGATTCTCTGCTGACATGAAGCCTGAATCTCTGTTATGGGACCTCTCTCCTCTGCCTGGGTGCTTGGGCCTAAATATGTGACAGTGGCCTGTTCCAGTGGTGGGTGACGTGAAGCCTGATTCTCTGCTATGACATGAAGACTGATTCTCTGCTGACATGAAGCCAGATTCTCTGTTACGGGACCTCTCTCCTCTGTCTGGGTGCCGGGGCCTAAATATGTGACAGTGGCCTGTTCCAGTGGTGGGTGACGTGAAGCCTGATTCTCTGCTATGACATGAAGACTGATTCTCTGCTGACATGAAGCCTGAATCTCTGTTACGGGACCTCTCTCCTCTGCCTGGGTCTAAATATGTGACAGTGGCCTGTTCCAGTGGTGGGTGACGTGAAGCCTGATTCTCTGCTATGACATGAAGACTGATTCTCTGCTGACATGAAGCCTGATTCTCTCTTACGGGACCTCTCTCCTCTGTCTGGGTGCCGTGGCCTAAATATGTGACAGTGGCCTGTTCCAGTGGTGGGTGATGTGAAGCCTAATTCTCTGCTATGACATGAAGACTGATTCTCTGCTGACATGAAGCCTGAATCTCTGTTACGGGACCTCTCTCCTCTGCCTGGGTGCCTGGGCCTAAATATGTGACAGTGGCCTGTTCCAGTGGTGGGTGACGTGAAGCCTGATTCTCTGCTATGACATGAAGACTGATTCTCTGCTGACATGAAGCCAGATTCTCTGTTACGGGACCTCTCTCCTCTGTCTGGGTGCCGGGGCCTAAATATGTGACAGTGGCCGTGTTCCAGTGGTGGGTGACGTGAAGCCTGATTCTCTGCTATGACATGAAGACTGATTCTCTGCTGACATGAAGCCAGATTCTCTGTTACGGGACCTCTCTCCTCTGTCTGGGTGCCGGGGCCTAAATATGTGACAGTGGCCTGTTCCAGTGGTGGGTGACGTGAAGCCTGATTCTCTGCTATGACATGAAGACTGATTCTCTGCTGACATGAAGCCTGAATCTCTGTTACGGGACCTCTCTCCTCTGCCTGGGTGCCTGGGCCTAAATATGTGACAGTGGCCTGTTCCAGTGGTGGGTGACGTGAAGCCTGATTCTCTGCTATGACATGAAGACTGATTCTCTGCTGACATGAAGCCTGAATCTCTGTTACGGGACCTCTCTCCTCTGCCTGGGTGCCTGGGCCTAAATATGTGACAGTGGCCTGTTCCAGTGGTGGGTGACGTGAAGCCTGATTCTCTGCTATGACATGAAGACTGATTCTCTGCTGACATGAAGCCTGATTCTCTGTTACGGGACCTCTCTCCTCTGCCTGGGTGCCTGGGCCTAAATATGTGACAGTGGCCTGTTCCAGTGGTGGGTGACGTGAAGCCTGATTCTCTGCTATGACATGAAGACTGATTCTCTGCTGACATGAAGCCTGAATCTCTGTTACGGGACCTCTCTCCTCTGCCTGGGTGCCTGGGCCTAAATATGTGACAGTGGCCTGTTCCAGTGGTGGGTGACGTGAAGCCTGATTCTCTGCTATGACATGAAGACTGATTCTCTGCTGACATGAAGCCTGAATCTCTGTTATGGGACCTCTCTCCTCTGCCTGGGTGCCTGGGCCTAAATATGTGACAGTGGCCTGTTCCAGTGGTGGGTGACGTGAAGCCTGATTCTCTGCTATGACATGAAGACTGATTCTCTGCTGACATGAAGCCTGAATCTCTGTTATGGGACCTCTCTCCTCTGCCTGGGTGCCTGGGCCTAAATATGTGACAGTGGCCTGTTCCAGTGGTGGGTGACGTGAAGCCTGATTCTCTGCTATGACATGAAGACTGATTCTCTGCTGACATGAAGCCTGAATCTCTGTTATGGGACCTCTCTCCTCTGCCTGGGTGCCTGGGCCTAAATATGTGACAGTGGCCTGTTCCAGTGGTGGGTGACGTGAAGCCTGATTCTCTGCTATGACATGAAGACTGATTCTCTGCTGACATGAAGCCATATTCTCTGTTACGGGACCTCTCTCCTCTGCTGGGTGCCTGGGCCTAAATATGTGACAGTGGCCTGTTCCAGTGGTGGGTGACGTGAAGCCTGATTCTCTGCTATGACATGAAGACTGATTCTCTGCTGACATGAAGCCAGAATCTCTGTTACGGGACCTCTCTCCTCTGCCTGGGTGCCTGGGCCTAAATATGTGACAGTGGCCTGTTCCAGTGGTGGGTGACGTGAAGCCTGATTCTCTGCTATGACATGAAGACTGATTCTCTGCTGACATGAAGCCTGAATCTCTGTTATGGGTCCTCTCTCCTCTGCCTGGGTGCCTGGGCCTAAATATGTGACAGTGGCCTGTTCCAGTGGTGGGTGACGTGAAGCCTGATTCTCTGCTATGACATGAAGACTGATTCTCTGCTGACATGAAGCCAGATTCTCTGTTACGGGACCTCTCTCCTCTGTCCTGGGTGCCGGGGCCTAAATATGTGACAGTGGCCTGTTCCAGTGGTGGGTGACGTGAAGCCTGATTCTCTGCTATGACATGAAGACTGATTCTCTGCTGACATGAAGCCTGAATCTCTGTTACGGGTCCTCTCTCCTCTGCCTGGGTGCCTGGGCCTAAATATGTGACAGTGGCCTGTTCCAGTGGTGGGTGACGTGAAGCGTGATTCTCTGCTATGACATGAAGACTGATTCTCTGCTGACATGAAGCCTGAATCTCTGTTATGGGACCTCTCTCCTCTGCCTGGGTGCCTGGGCCTAAATATGTGACAGTGGCCTGTTCCAGTGGTGGGTGACGTGAAGCCTGATTCTCTGCTATGACATGAAGACTGATTCTCTGCTGACATGAAGCCTGAATCTCTGTTATGGGACCTCTCTCCTCTGCCTGGGTGCCTGGGCCTAAATATGTGACAGTGGCCTGTTCCAGTGGTGGGTGACGTGAAGCCTGATTCTCTGCTATGACATGAAGACTAATTCTCTGCTGACATGAAGCCTGAATCACTGTTACGGGACCTCTCTCCTCTGCCTGGGTGCCTGGGCCTAAATATGTGACAGTGGCCTGTTCCAGTGGTGGGTGACGTGAAGCCTGATTCTCTGCTATGACATGAAGACTGATTCTCTGCTGACATGAAGCCTGATTCTCTGTTACGGGACCTCTCTCCTCTGTCTGGGTGCCGGGGCCTAAATATGTGACAGTGGCCTGTTCCAGTGGTGGGTGACGTGAAGCCTGATTCTCTGCTATGACATGAAGACTGATTCTCTGCTGACATGCAGCCTGAATCTCTGTTACGGGACCTCTCTCCTCTGCCTGGGTGCCTGGGCCTAAATATGTGACAGTAGCCTGTTCCAGTGGTGGGTGACGTGAAGCCTGATTCTCTGCTATGACATGAAGACTGATTCTCTGCTGACATGA